>NC_138131.1:2649084-3275531 GCF_964188305.1 Podarcis bocagei | reverse complement strand
GCCACTGTTTACTGTTGGTCGTGGTTCTCCCAAGGAAGAACCAGCCAACAAGGAGGATCTGCACCTGATACATAGATCTGAGAGAGTCACAAAGGGACTGCCACCCAAGAGGTAGTCTCGGGAGTTTGCTAACACATCTGTTGCATGTATAGCTGTGGCTAGCAGCTCAAACCAGGTTTCAGACACTGAGGTCTTGCGTGAGATACATGGTTTGTCCACAGGAAAGACAAAGCCATACCTGAAGGTTGCAAGAGTCAACACTGTTTCCTCAGACCAAGGTAGAGCAAAAACTCTAGTCCCATGGAAGACAGGTAACCAGAAGTTTGAACTAGTCAATCCAGTTGCAGGTAGTTCCAAGAGTGGAACTGGTACAACAGGGGTATACTAAGTGTATGACAAGTGTTTGTTTATGTCACTTGATGCTGCACTACCTTACGTAGCTACGGTTACCTAAAAATGGGGGAGTGATGTTAGGATTTTTACCTATCTGAGCTGCTCCAGCGAGTGGTACTATTGTACTATGTTTTGTGTACATCATGTGAGTGTCTGAGTGGCCCAAAAACGTGACCCAAAAACGTGGTTGCGAAGCACGGAACCTCATGGATCCTTACGCTTCTTGCATTGGGCCACCCCACATGCACCGTCAAATCACACATCTTAGCCAGGGGCACAGCCTGCACTACAAGAATCATGAGTTGCACTACAAAAATCACAAGAAGGCCCTCACCAGCACTGTTAATGTCACTACAGTGGTACCTCTGGTTACGTACTTAATTCGTTCCGGAGGTCCATTCTTAACCTGAAACTGTTTTTAACCCGAAGCACCACTTTAGCTAATGGGGCCTCCTGCTGTTGCATTGCCGCTGCGCGATTTCTGTTCCCATCCTGAAGCAAAGTTCTTAACCCGAGGTTTTATTTCTGGGTTAGTGGAGTCTGTAACCTGAAGCGTATGTAACCTGAAGCGTATGTAACCCGAGGTACCACTGTACTGGAACATTACTATTAGAGCCAAGAGGAGAATGTATAGAGGAGAAACTATATATTGTACCAAGATATGGTTCATCTTCAAGAAGAGATCAAAAACATGCCAAAGTATTAAAGAGGAGAAAAAATATGAAACTGCTTACATAATGTCAACTAATATCCAGATTCAACAAAGACTGTATGGCAAAAAGTTAATTCAGAGATAAGACAGAATTTGAGTCCCTCATAACAGAGGTCTACCTTTTGGGTAAAATTTATAAACTATTACTCAAATATGACACCAAGCCCGAATGAGCAAAACCTTGTATGAGAAAATGGATGCAAAAATTTTAAGAGCAGATTGCAGTGGAACAATGAGAACAATTATAAATAAAGGAATAAAATTCACTGCTAGTTAAACCTTAAAACAAAATTGGTACAAAAATGTTCTTTCGATGGTATATAACTTTGAAAGATATAGAGATGAATAATGAAATGAATGGAAATTGCTGGAAATATGATAGACCTCAAGGGACCTTCTTCCATTTATGATGAACCTATGAAAAGACCAAAAGGTTTTGGAGGAAAGATCATTTAGCAATGCAAAAAATGTAAAAAACAAAACAAAACCCTAAATTTGCCTTGGACCCCCAAACTATGCTGTTGGGAATGACTCCTTCAGCTATTGTGAAATCGTCAGTGGAACTATTTAGTTATATGACCACAGTAGTCAGAGTGTGTTGGCTAACATATGGAAATCTGACATATGTCCTGAAATAGATGCATGGAAAGAGAAACTATCAGAATATGCAGTAATGGCAAAACTCGCCAATTTAGTAAATAATAGACCCATGGAGGGACATAAAAAAAAATGAATCTTTATAATTTGTATACAACTTAACAGAACTGTAACAAAATGAACATCTGTATGGATTTGTATAATAGACCTTAGGTTACAAAAATATTTCCTGTTTAAAAATAGAAGCTTTGTGTGTATATGATAAAGAAATATATAGTAGAAGAAATCTTGTCTGTCTGATCTAGAAATGAAATCATATTTTAAAATAATTTTGCTTTAGATTTTTACAATCATATATGGTATTTCTCCAATAGCAAACTACCTAGAATGGGAAATAATATTTAGTACACTAACCTTCGTTTAACTCTTGATAAATGTCAGCTTGCTGAGTTATTTTGTACCATTGTGATTCAATGTTATATTTGCGCTCAGTACTTTGTAGGATTTGATAATCTGCGAACTGTCATATTTCACAGGTTGGTATAATACAGCAAAATCCAAACACATAGTTTTCATCATCATGGCAGGAATGGTCCTTTTCCATAGAATTCTTATTCATGGAGTTGGTTTTTATATCCTGCTTTTCTCTACTTTAAGGAGTCTCAAAGCGGCTAAAAATCTCCTTTCCCTTCCACCCCCACAACAGACACATTGTAAGGTAGATCGAGCTGAGAGAGTTCAGAGAGAACTGTGACTAGCCCAAGGTCTCCCAGCAGCTGCATGTGGAGGAGCGGGGAAGTGAACCCGGCTCACCAGATTATGAGTCCACCACTCATAACCACCACACCACACCTGAAGTGCCTTTTCCAGTTGTCAGTAATGCCCTGTTGTTATCATTTTTGAAACATTAGTGTTATGATGGCACCTAAAGCCTGAAATATCTTCCTAAAAGATAGGACAAATGTTTAGAGAAAGTTGTTATGAAAGGAGGAATGATGAATGTAAGTTCAGTATATAATTCTCTGCATTATGCTTTCAGGTCTCCATATGATGAGCATGTGGACAGACAGGAGAAGGCGGCATGAGGCTGATAGTTAATTGCAGAGTGACCTCTGCAAAAGAAAGTTGTGCATATTTGATCTTTGTGACTGTTAAATAAATGTTTAAATTATAGTTTTTTAATATCCAACCCAAGCTCTGACTTTCTCACTTCTCCCTTCACCTGTGTGTATCCTGCTAGTTCTATCCATTTCGCCTTTCTCTAGACACAAATGTATATAAAATTATACAGGAAAATATTAAATGATCAATTTTAATGCAGTGTCTCTGTCTCTACCTTTCTGTGCAATTGCTCAATAATGTCACTAAGAAAGCTCTATATATTGGAATGGTCTCTTTTATTGGAATAATTTCTCAAAGTTAAATCTAAAGGGGTGCATAATGACCAGTGGGCCAGAATTTTTGTCCCAATAATATTTTTATTTTTTTCCTGTGGCCATCATTAAATCTTCATGCAGTTAACTCCACAGTTTAATCTCTCATGGAGTAAAGTGGTACTTCCTTTTACTGGGTGCCCCTGAGGTCAGTATTCTTAAATTTTTAAACCTCTATCATGTCTGCTCCCCACTTAGTCACCTTTTATAGATTGAACGTTTCCAAGCTCTTCAGCCTTTTCTCAAAGGGTAAGCACTGTTACCCCTTAATCGTTTGGTTGGCCAATTCTAGATGTAAGAGCAATCTGGTTGCCACATCTATCACCCTGTTGATCACCAGGGTTGATTTGGCTGATCAGACTGGCAAGGAATGTGTCTGCCATCTCCATCAATGTGCATCCCTCCCTATGCCACACACTCCGTGGAAGAGAACGACCATCCCACACAGAGCGAGAACACCCTCTTCTGCACTTTTCCCAGCTATGCCAAAACTGTACACGGTATTCCAAATGGGACCACACTATAGAACTGTACAGAGACATTACAATAATGACCATTTCATTTTTAGTTCCTTTTTCAATAGTCTCCAGCACAGAATTTGGTTTGCCAACATAGCCACTATACTGCTCAGCACTAATTCCATATCATGCATGAATAAATGAAATAATAGCGGTTCTGATCCTTGTGGGACCCAACTGCTCACTTTCTTTCACTGGGAGAACTGTCCATTTCTTCCAACTTCATGTCGCTTTACCAATTTGTAATCCCCCAGTGGGCCCAATCTTTGGTCCCATGGCTGGTAAGATTACTCTCAGTAGTCTGGTGAAGTTTCTAATCAAAACCTCCTTTGGAAGTCCAAGCATATCATGTCTAACAGCTTGCCCTCATGCAGGTGCTTGTAACCCTTCTCAAGGAACTCCAAAATGCTGGCAAGCAGGACTTCCTTTTGGAGGGAAGCTATGGAATGCACATGATATTTCAAACAGTGGCTCACTACGCACTCACCCTTGTGGCGCATGAGTGCACATCCTCTGCACCCTCCCAGTGCAGACTGTTAGTTTCTGTTTCCTCACTGAGCAGCTGCTTGCAGTCACAGGACTGTTTACATTCCACAGTCCAGATGCTGTTGGATTCTCACGGGAAAGGGAGACGGGATGTGACGTTACTGGTTTCCTGTTTCCTTTGTTCTTTTGTTTCCTTTGTTCAGTTGCTCTCTGCTCTCATACAGAGAACATGTATATTTCTTTGCTCTCTGCATAGCTTAGTAATAAAGTATAGCAATGTAGCCCATACCTGCCTCATCCTTCCGTTGTGGACTTTGTTGTTTTAATGCTTTTCTGGGCTCAAAGGAAGATGAGCCATATCAGCTTGGACGACCGGAGCTGAAATTTTAATATTTTTGGTTATGGACTCCAGAAGAACGGAATCCAGAATGACGGACGGCAGAGGAACAGAGCTTATCTTCTCTGCGTGTCAGGAAGATTGATGAGAGGTATGTGCTCTTGCCCCAGGAAGGCTGCCAGTCCCTAATTAATGGCATTAACAGGTGGACTTTGAACTCTTTGCCAAAGCACTAACCGGCAGCGGCAGAAAGAGAAAGCCTTAAGAAGTGTGCTCTTTGGAATGCAGCTGGTGGTTGAGAGACGCAGCTTGCTTTAAAGACACAAGGTGCAAGAGTATCAGAGGCTCTTGAAAACGCTTTCGGAATTCCAAAGCTCAGTAAAGCTCAAAACTGGGTGCAGTATGCAGAGGCTCTGCTAAGAAAAGAGGCATGAGTTGCAACAGTGCGGAATCACCTTTCCAGAGGCTGTGTATTTCTTCATGATTCCACATTCTTTGGGTTCAAGTTGGGAAGCGATTGCCAGCCAGCTTGCTGTTTTGCCTACTGCTCAGCTAACGGTAGCGCAAGTTACTGCTGTGGTGTTGAATGAAGCGGATCGCCGTAGTGCTAGCTGGTGCACTACTAAGGGGGAGTCCTCACAGACGTCATGCAGTGGAACCACTGGATGGCGCCAAAGCTTTGAAGGTAGTGAAATGCTACTCGTGTGGACGTCTAGGCCACGTGAAAAGGGAATGTAAATGTGCTGGTCCCGGAGGGGTTACTGTGAGGCGTGGTCAAAGTCCGGTCCTGGGTCGAGGGTCTGGAGACTGTCCACCAAGGGCGAAGCTGGGTTCAAAGCAAAAAGCCAGGCATGGTCGGGAACTCTGGAAAGACAGGTCTGGGTGCTGGTAGGAACAGGTTTCCAACGTCGTTGCTCCCGCAACCTGGGACTGGGCTAACTGGCCTTTATCTTCTCTGAGGCCAGGGGCAGTCCCGGCCCACAGGTGACCTGCCTCTCCTGGCCTTAAGGTGAGCACTCCTCCTGAGAGAAACCAGTTCCCTCCACCTCTCTGCCCTGAGCCTCTGCAGCTCAGGAGAGGCTGGAGGGTTACTGGACCCAGGGGGAGGCTCACCTTCCCCTGACAGGGCTAGGAGAGGCGCACCTGTAGGCAATGGGTCCTCAATCACCTCCGGAGCCAGAGTGGAGTCATCTGGTGTCTGCTCCTGAGGATCCAGCACAGGTGCAGGTGCTTCAGATTCAAGGCCCTGCTCCGGCTCAACCGGCCCTGGAGGCGGGGACTCCTGTGCAGGCTGAGATTCCTCCAGTTCAGCCTCTTAAACAGATTCCCAGGCCATCACACCACCACCCCTCCCAGGTCCCCCCCCTCAACCGAGGGTCTGGACCCGGCTTGCTGGGGTACGCCGCATGGAAATCACGGAGGCAGGCAGGCGCATGGACTTTGGCTGCTGGTTCCCAGGAACAGTCCTCAGGTCCATACCCCTTCCAGTCTATGAGATACTGCAGGATTTCCTGGAGAAACAAGGGATAAAGCACAAGGTTGCTGTTTCTCAAGCTGCATGGCACAAAAGTATTTGTGTACAAGTGAACAAAGAGTTGCAAAATGGCATGAAGGCACAGTTGCTAAGTTCACATTTGCCAAATGAGTTTTGGGCTGAATCTTTATCTTGTTTTTGTTACACTTGGGTGAGAAAGGTTTCAAAAGGTATGGAAAGTTCTCCTTTTGAGAAGCTGTTCCATAGAAAACCTTCTGTAGCACATTTTAAGGTTTTTGGATCTCATGTGCAAATAGAAGCTCCAGGTGGAGTTAAGAATGCAAAAGGCATTTTTGTGGGTTATGAAAAGGGTCTCTACAGAGTAATTTTGTCTGAATCTGGTCAGGTGATTCTCACAAAGTTTCTAGAGAACGCTCCTGGACAAGAGAGAGGGGTTTTTCACACATTTCCCACTGATTACAATTCAGATGATGATTCTGATTTTTCTGATTATTCTGGTACAGACAGTGACACAGGCAGCTCAGAGAGTTCTGTTGACACAGTCATTGAGAGACGTTCTCACACAATGTCTAGACCTACACAGGTTAAAGCTGAACCAGAAGTGATTGAACCATTGTTTACTGTTGAGTGTGGTTCTCCAAAAGGTCCTGAGGATGAGCCAGTCAGCAAAGAGAATCAGCACCTCATATGCAGGTCTGAGAGGGTTACAAAGGGCGTACCACCCAAGAGGTATTCTCAAGAGTTTGCTAACTTATTTTTTTAAATAAAAAAAAAATTTATTGGTTTTACAAAACTTTTTTTAAAACAATACAAACATATAAAAAGACATACAAACATGTATAGTTTCGTACCCTTTTTTTCATAAACCTTGTTTCCCGGACTCCCCCATACCTCCCCTTTCTGTATCCCAATGTCCAAAGTTTTTCAGCAAATTCTAAATAGTTCTGTCAAGCCTCTGTCCTCTTAATCTTTCCTTTAATCTGATCTTATATCGCTGTAACCCTTTCTTTCTCAGAACCTTGACATTCTAACATTCATCCAGTTTATAATAGTCCTTAAGATAAATTTTAAACTTCTTCCATTCTTCTTCCGCCGTCTCCTTCCCCTGATCGCGGATTCTGCCAGTCATCTCAGCCAATGTTATGTAGTCCATCACTTTCATCTGCCATTCTACCAGGGTGGGTAGATCTTGTGTCTTCCAATACTTTGCGATAAGTATTCTTGCTGCTGTTGTAGCATACATAAAGAAAGTTCTATCTTTCTTTGACACCAATTGGCCGACTATGCCCAAGAGGAAGGCCTCTGGTTTCTTAAGGAAAGTACATTTAAGTACCTTTTTCATTTCATTATATATCATTTCCCAGAAAGCCTTAATCTTCGGGCATGTCCACCAAAGGTGATAGAAAGTACCTTCAGTCTCTTTACACTTCCAACACTTATTATCAGGCAAATGGTAAATTTTTGCTAGCTTGACTGGGGTCATGTACCACCTGTAAATCATTTTCATAATATTTTCCTGTAAGGCATTACATGCCGTGAATTTTATACCGGTGTTCCACAACCATTCCCAGTCAGCAAACATAATGTTATGGCCAATGTCCTGAGCCCACTTAATCATAGCCGATTTGACTGTTTCATCTTGTGTATTCCATTTCAGCAGCAAATTATACATTCTTGACAAATTCTTGGTATTGGGTTCTAACAATTCAGTCTCTAATTTTGATTTTTCCACCTGGAAGCCAATTTTTCTATCTTGTTTGTAAATCTCCATTATTTGATAATAATGGAGCCAATCTTGTACTTTTGGTTTCAATTTCTCATGACTCTGTAATTTCAATTTATCTCCATCTTGTTCCAAAATTTCCCAATACTTTGGCCATCCGGCCTCCATATTGAGTTTCTTCACTGCCTTAGCCTCCAAAGGTGACAGCCATCTAGGGGTTTTATTTTCCAGCAAGTCTTTATATCTTGTCCATACGTTAAACAACGCTTTTCTGACAATGTGATTCTTAAAGGCCCTATGCACTTTGATTTTATCATACCATAGATATGCATGCCAACCAAATGTGTTATTGAAACCTTCTAAATCCAAGATATCTGTGTTCTCGAGGAGCATCCACTCTTTCAGCCAGCAAAACGCTGCTGCTTCATAGTACAGTTTTAAGTCCGGCAGGGCAAATCCCCCTCTTTCTTTTGCATCTGTAAGTACTTTAAATTTTATTCTGGGCTTTTTGCCCTGCCAGACAAATTTCGCAATATCTTTCTGCCACCTCTTGAAACAGTCCATCTTGTCAAGAATCTGCAAAGTTTGAAACAAAAACAACATTCTAGGCAATACATTCATCTTAATCACTGCAATTCGGCCTAACATTGACAATTTCAAATTTGACCATATTTCTAGGTCTTTTTTAATTTCTGACCAACATTTTTCATAGTTGTTCTTATACAAGTTCAAATTTTTAGATGTCAAATAAACCCCTAGGTATTTCACCTTCTTAACCACTGTCAAGCCTGTCTCTTCTTGAAATTTCTCCTTCTCCGTATCTGTTAAGTTTTTTTCTAATACTTTAGTTTTTTGTTTGTTCAGTTTAAATCCGGCTACCTGACCAAATTGTTGGATTATCTCCAACACCCTTTTCGTACTAGTGTCTGGCTCTTGTAGAGTCAATACTAGGTCATCTGCAAAGGCCTTTAACTTGTAATGTTTAACCCCGACCTGTACACCTTTAACCTGCTGGTCGTTTCTAATCATATTCAGCAACACCTCCAGAACAGAAATGAAAAGCAATGGGGAAATTGGGCACCCCTGTCGTGTTCCTTTTTCTATCGTAAGTCCCTCCGTTATCACATTATTTACAATCAGCTTAGCTTTTTGTTCAGAATATATCGCACCCATACCATTCTCAAAACCTTGGCCTACCCCCATCCCATGAAGATTCTTTTTCATAAAGCTCCAAGAAATATTGTCAAAGGCTTTCTCCGCGTCCACAAAAATCAACACTGCTTTGGTGTTTATATTCACCTCTAGCCGTTCCAAGATGTCTATTATATTCCTTACATTGTCTGATAAATGCCTCTTTGGGAGAAAGCCTGCTTGGTCCCTATGAATCTTCTCCATCAACACTCTTTTAAATCTTTTCGCCAAAATGTCTGCAAAGATTTTGTAATCCACATTAAGTAATGATATTGGGCGGTAGTTCTTAAGTTGAGTCTTTTCAGTCTCTGTCTTTGGTATGAGTGAAATATACGCTTCTTTCCACGATTCTGGTGCCTTTTTTCCCTCTAAGATCTCGTTGCAGACTTCCTTTAACGGTTGAACCAACCACTCCTTCAAAGATTTGTAATATCTGGAAATCAGTCCATCTGGTCCTGGAGATTTGCCCAATTGCATGTCCTGAATGGCACCCTCTATCTCTTGTTCTGTTATTCTCTGGTTTAAATCCACCTTGCTTTGATGAGAGATTTTTTGTAATCCATATTTATTAAGGAATTTATCTATGTCCTCTTCATTTTGTGGTCCTTGAGAATAAAGTTTTTTAAAATAGCTCAGAAAACAGTTTCTAATCTCATTGGGTTTAGATATGTTCTTTCCATCCACTTCTAGGCTTGTAACTGTATTTAGTTTCTGCCTTTTCTTCAATTGCCATGCCAGAAGTTTGCCACATTTGTCTGCCGATTCGAATGTCTTTTGTTTCATTTGCTTTAACTTCCACTCAATCTCTTGATTCATCAATTCCATATATTGTGTCTGGTATAACTTAATCTCTCTCAAAATCTCCTGGGACTTTGGTTTTGATCTTAATTTTTTCTCTCCTTCTTTTATCTTTTCCAGGATCTTTTCCTTCTTCTCATTCTGCTTTCTCTTTTTTATTGAGTTTTGTTGAATCAAAAAACCTCGCATCACAGCTTTACTTGCGTCCCAGATCACTCTTTTTTCCACATCGGCCTTTAGATTTATTTCAAAATAGTCCTTTAGAGTTTTTTGGGCCTTCATGTGGATCTCCTTGTCTCTAAACAGGGTGTCATTCATCCTCCATCTAAATTGACCAGTTGTTGTAAGTTTCATTTCCATCTTTACGGCGTTATGGTCGGAGCAAGTTTTTGGACAGATTTCTATCTTCTTAATCTTTGGAGCCATCCCACTAGTGATCCAGATTTGATCAATTCTGGTCCAGGTCATCATTGCTTGAGAAAAGAATGTTCCTTCTCTCTCAAGAGGGTTCCTCGTTCTCCATATATCTATTAAGTCCATGTTTTCGGTCATTTCAAAGAAGGTCTTCGGAAGTCTCCCTTCCTTTGAAATTGTCAGTCTTTGTGCCTTGTCCATATTTGTAGAAACCACACCATTCATGTCTCCCATAATTATCACATTATAATCCAAATATTCCATCAAAGTTTCATGGAGCTTCTTGAAGAATTCTGCCTTGCCTTCATTTGGTGCATAAACTCCAACTATTAAAAATTTTTCTCCTTGCACTTGTATTTCAACTGCCAAATATCTTTCTTGTTCATCTTTAAACATCATTTTTGGAACCCATTTCTCTTTTACATAAATCACAACTCCTCTTTTCTTAACTTTGTCCGATGAAATGAATTCTTGTCCTAATCTTTTATTTATGAGTAGTTTCCTGTGTGCTCTGGTTACATGGGTTTCTTGTAGACATATCAAATCCAATTGTTCTCTTTTCAAAATATGAAATACTTGACGTCTCTTCAAAGGCATGTTGAGCCCATTACAATTCCAACTAAGGAATTGCAGGGCCATCTTGCTACTTTTCCGTTGTTCCTCCAACTGCTCCCAGTTGTTGCTCTTCCTCTGATGGTGGTGGATTAAGTCCAAACGATAAGTTCAAGATATCTAGTGCTCTCCTTTGTTCTGCGATTGGGTCCACAGTTCCCTTCTGTAGGTCCTCTTGGTTTCTTTCCAGGAACCTCTCTTTATCTTGTATTGTCTTTATTTTCACCTTCTTTCCCTTGTAGTCAAAAGACAGTCATTGTGGGAACTCCCACCTGAAAGGAATGATGTTCTTCTTCAGCAGGTAGACCAGATCCTTATAGAAGGTTCTCAACTCCAAGATATATTTAGGGATGTCTTTAAAAATCTGTATAGATGAATTTTCAATTTGCAAGGCCTTTTGGTAGTGTAATTTTAATATTTTATCTCTTTCTTCCTTAGATCTAAGGGTAATCAGGCAGTCCCTCGGGGTCTTTCTGTTCAGTCTTCTGCCCAGTCTGAATGCTGTTGTTATCTTAAATTCTTCCTCCTCCAAGTCTTCCCAAAAATCAGCAAACTCTTGTGTTAAAAACTCCACGAGGTTGTCTCCTTCGCTCTCGGGAATCAATCTCAGTTTCAGATTTCTTTCCTTTCTCTGTAATTCCCACAAAGCCAAAGTTGCATCATGTTCATGAACCTTTTTAGCAATCGGTTCTAAGTTCTCTTGTGTCTCTCCAGCAATAGTTCTAGCTTCCTCCGCAATCTTACGTGTTGCAGAGTTTTCTTGAATCAGCCTGTTTATAGATTCTGTATTGCAGTCCAGTCTTGCTGTTAGTTCTGTTAGTTTCTGTGTATTTTCTGTACTCTGCTTTGTCAAGGTCTCCAAAGATTGATTTATCTTGAGTAACGCTTGTGTCACTGACTCCATGGAAGCAGCTGTCACTTTTTCTTGTCCTGTTGTTCCTGTAGGAGTTACGCCTGTAATTGAGCCTCTTTTCTTTTGTTGCTGTTGTTGGTGTTGTTGCTGCTTAGCTTTGGCTCTGGTGGTTATCTCTTCTGCTGGGCCACTCATGTCCCAAGGACGTTCCCACGAAAACAGTCCCCTGATGGAAAATTCCACTGTCCTAGACTGTTACAACCGTTACTTGAGCCCTCTAGGGGGAGCAAAACAAAATGTCTGAGTACGGAGACAAAGAAGTTAAAGACAAGTATATCAGGAGGCTTGTAAATATATGTTACAGCACTTTTTCCACTAGATACTATTTCAGCATACTCCAATATACTGTAGCAACAAGGTCTAACAACTTTGTAGCAAAAGAAGCTTCAACCATGTAACTTTCCCAAGAATTTAAAGACAGTTCAGTGCTCTATTGTCTTGTTTGGCAGTCCGTTTCAGGGTATTAAGGCAGCAGAAGATTTTTCCCTTTTGAATAAGTCATGCAGTCATGCAGTTCTTATTGTCCCTTTTTCCTCCCCTCTGTCCTGCTTGCTAGAGGGGAGATCTAAGTCCAATGTCAGGTTAAATAGTCAAGGAATGTTTCATACGGATGCAGCTTTAAATTTCCGTTGCTTTAGCTGTCATACAGTCGGGGGAAGGCAGACTTCCTTAATTTTTACCTTCCCCGTTTTCAGCCAAATTTTCAATTTTAAAAGGTTCCAAATTAGCGTTCAGTCTTACTCACAGGTTTTGCAGTCCTAGATTTACAGGAAGGAATCGGCGCTCTCCGTCAATGGCGACGCGGCTTCACTCTGCGGGCTGGGTAGCGACTCTCAGCACCGCGCTCTCCCGATGCCGTTCCAGAGCCTTTAAAAAGGCTCTTTCTGCAGTAAGGGGGGGCGCTTCTGGTGCCCGCCGAGTCTCCTTGTTCACAGGCTTCAGCGCCTGTGATTTTAGGGGTCCCCCGCTTGCCGTAGCGGGTCAGACCCGAACTCGCAGAGCAGTCCTCCTCCGGAGCTCGGAAAGAGGACCGCCATTAACGCTGGCGCCGACCGGAAGTCCCAAGAGTTTGCTAACTTAGCTGTTGCATGTGTTACTATTGTTGACAACTCTAGACAAGTTAAAGCTGTGTCTAAGTCAGAGACAAAGACACAACTGGGAGTTGCTAAGCGTAACACTACATTCCCTAGCCAAGGTAATGCAGATGCACTCATTCCTTGGAAAACAGACAACCAGAGAGTTACATTGGGGAAACCAGTGGCGGGTAGTTCCAAGGGTGGAACTGAAACAACAGGGGATTGTTGTATGTATAACAACTGTTTGTTTTCTTCTCTGGACTAAGCTTTGTTCGCAGCTAACGATGATTCATATGGGGGAGGATGTTACAATATGAGAACATCGCAGCTGCAGACAGCCAGCTTGTTGACATCCTGTGATATGGCTAGCTGTGGGAAAGTAAATTCCCGGAAGTTCACAGGCTTTGGGAGTCTGTGTCCAGTGTGTAATTTGAGACCTTCCTGTTGCATGTGTAAAGGAATTCTTTGTCACTTGCTGGATGGAAACTGAAGTGATCGGACACGTTTTCTGTAGAGCTGAAATGTCAGTAATAAACAATATGTAAATAGATTTCTGACTACTCTTCTTTCCCCTGCGGAGGGGGAGAAGTGGGTGTGCATTTCCCACGCTGGGGAATGTCGCCTATATCAAGATCTCCCTGGTCTGTCTGGGAACTCAGGCAGAGGCAGATCACCGGTAAACCAGCTCCGGGAGCAGGGAGAGGGGACAGCCTCTCCAGATGGGGCAAGTTTTCCAACAATATTATCATGGAGGAGCCGAAAGATGTTTACAAATTTATCTGGGCACCAATTTTCAGAAGGACAGTCCACAGGGCATTACGATTTACAGTGTTGAAAGCCTTATTCAGGTCAAGAAATGCCATATACAGGGGTTTTGCTCTCTGCATTTTTCCTGAAGTTGTCTAGCGGTGAAAATCATGTCCACTGTCACCCTAGAAGGCCGAAAACCATTTTGGGATTCAGTAAGGGTCACCGCGGATAGTGTTAAGAGATGGTTTGCTAAGATCCTTGCAAGAATTTTGCCGGCCACAGCTAATAGAGAGATGCCTCGATAGTTTCCGCAATCAGTTCTGTCACATTTTTTAAAGAGATTGATAATTTTGGCATCCCTGAAGTCTTCTGGGATTGCTTCTCTTTCCCAGATTTTTTCGATCAGCTTGTGAAGTTGTTGTGTAAGTTCAATTTCACCCACTTTGAAGATTTCAGCAGGTATCTCATCAGGTCCACTGGCTTTGTTGCTTTTCACTTGGTTAATAGCTGTACACAACTCTCCCAGTTTGGGAGATACTGCAAGCTCATCTCTAATTTGTTTTTGTGGGATTTGTGAGAAGACCTCAGCAGCTATGGGGGAGTTGCGGTTAAGGAGATGTTGGTAGTGTCCTTTCCAGCACAGTACAATAGCTTCTTTATCTTTTAGAAGTGTGGTACCATCTGCTGAGCATAGGGGGCATATGCCATGATTTATTGGTCCATAGATAGTCTTTGTGGCTTTAAAGAAATTCTGTGCATCATGAGTGTCGGCTAAGTACTGGATCTCTTGAGGGTTTTTTTATCCACCAGGTGATATTTAGTTCTCTGGTTCTTAGAATGGGGTGGGATGGATGTTTGGTTGGGCTTGGAAATTTGTTTGATCTTGATGTTTTTGTAATTTTTATAGTTTTTTGTTTGTATTGTTTTATTGGTTTGTTTTTTTTTAAAGGTTTTATTTTGTTCTTAAGGGGAGGGGTCAGGGCTGCTGGGGAGTGGGTCCCAGCCAACAAAATGGCTGGGGCATGTTCCACAGGGGGGGGGGGGGACTGGGACAACCGATCTCAGTGATCACGGGTAGGAGGAGGAGTTACGTTAAGACCAGACCATGTCATTACCGAGGAGGCAGGTTTAGTCGTTGTCTGAGGACTATCCCTGCCTCCGGGTCTGGTCCTGACCGGATGGATACAAGAATCAGCAAGGGATACCCACATGACCTGAAGGTGCTGCTGTGCAATACCAGGTCAATGATTCATAAGACCACTGCCATCCATGACTTGATCATGGATGGAGGACTTGACCTGGCATGTGTAACAGAGACTTGGTTGGATGAAGCAGATGGGCCTGTCCTTGCCGCTGCTTGTCCACCAGGTTTCTCTTACGGACAGCAACCCAGGTCATGTGGGCAGGGAGGGGGGGCTGCAGTGATTTTTAGGAAGTCATTAGTTTGCACCAGGCGTCCTATTGGGAAGACCCAGTTCTCTGAGTGCATGTTCTGGAAGTTGGGCAATAGGGGCAGTACAGGATTCCTTTTGGTGTACCGACCTCCCCGCTGCACCAAGGATTCCCTGCCCGAGCTGCTTCAGGTCATGGCAGATATTCTCCTGGAGACACCTAATTTGGTTGTCCTAGGGGATTTTAACATCCATGCCGACACGACCTTACAAGGGGCCGCTCGGGACTTCGTGGAAAGCATGGCCTCCATGGGGCTGTCCCTGAATAAGTCTGGCCCAACCCATAGCCGCGGACATGCCTTGGACCTGGTGTTTACCTCTATGGATGTTGGTGATCTGACACTAAGTAAAAGTGAAACGAAAGAAGTGCCATGGTCAGATCACTTCCTGGTGCAACTGGACTTCTCTGTGACCCATCCCCTCTGCAGGGAGGTGGGACCGATTCGGATGGTCCCCCCCACACACTTTATGGATCCAAATGGTTTCCAGAGAGAGGTAGGGGATGCTTTATCCCATGTTGATGGCCTTTCAACTGATTCCCTGGTGGCCCGCTGGCATGTGGAGTTAAACAGGGCTATTGACTCTTTGGCTCCAAAGCGCCCTCTCCGATTGCATGGAGCCCAAACAGCCCCGTGGTTTTCCATGGATCTGAGGGCAATGAAACAATCGTTGAGACGGCTAGAGCGCCGGTGGCGGATAACTCATTCCAAATCTGACCGGTCACAGGTTAGAGCTCAACGTCGAGCCTACCAAGTGGCGATAGTGACGGCGAAGAAGACTTTCTTCACCGCCTCTATCGCATCTGCAGAAAACAGCAGCAGGAGACTTTTTCAGGTGGTTCACAATTTAGCAGAACCACCTGCTACATCGGGGCCCAGTACGGGCCACATGATCTCCTGCAATGATTTTGCAAAGTTTTTTGCAGATAAAATCGCTCAGATTCGGGAAGAAGTAGACTCCACCGTGGGAGCAGGGCTGGGGCGGGAGAGTGCTAGAGTCCTGTCTAGTCACGTTGCGTGGGATCAGTTCCAATCTGTTACCTCCAAGGATGTGGACAGGCTGCTTGGACGAGTGAAACCAACCACCTGTCTCCTGGATCCTTGCCCATCCTGGCTTATAAAAGCTAGCCGGGAAGGACTGGGCGATGGGCTTCGTGGGGTGGTGAATGCTTCCCTCTGGGAGGGAGCCTTCCCAGACCCGCTGAAAGAGGCAGTTATTAAACCGCTTCTTTAAAAAAACCATCTTTAGATGCGGCCACGATGGCCAACTATCGCCCAGTCTCAAATCTTCCATTCTTGGGCAAGGTGATTGAGCGAGTGGTTGCTGAACAACTCCAGGCACGCCTGGAAGAAGCGGACCATTTGGATCCCTTCCAGTCGGGATTCAGGCCTCATCATGGGACTGAAACTGCCTTGGTCTGAAGGAATGGGTTTCCCAAACCCCAAAACTGACTGTGCAGGCAGTTTTTAAACTGCACCAAAATCCCCATTTCTCCTTAGCTAAAATGCATAAACTTTAGCCGTTGAGCAAAAAGAACACAGCTCTCTCCCTTATCAGTTTGATGGCAACACTGGCCTTGACTTTACCAGTAGAACAGACACAGACATATCTTATGTCCTGACCACAAATGACGCAAAGTCCCAAGTCTGGGACTAACGCCAGAGCATGTTCTCGGAAGTAGTGACCTCTTGCTCCAAGATAGGAGTAGGAACAGGAATATCCTTTTATGGTCAGGAGTGCAGGAAGGAAATCCCTTTTATGGTTGAGAGTACCAGAGCAGGAAAGGAGTACGGCAAGGCTGTGTATTGTCTCCCTGCTTATTTAACTTATATGCAGAATTCATCATGCGAAAGGCTGGTCTGGATGAATCCCAAGCCGGAATTAAGATTGCCGGAAGAAATATCAACAACCTCAGATATGCAGATGACACAACCTTGATGGCAGAAAGTGAAGAGGAATTAAAGAACCTTTTAATGAGGGTGAAAGAGGAGAGAGCAAAATATGGTCTGAAGCTCAACATCAAAAAAACGAAGATCATGGCCACTGGGCCCATCACCTCCTGGCAAATAGAAGGGGAAGAAATGGAGGCAGTGAGAGATTTTACTTTCTTGGGCTCCATGATCAGTGCAGATGGTGACAGCAGTCACGAAATTAAAAGACGCCTGCTCCTTGGGAGAAAGGCGATGGCAAACCTAGACAACATCTTAAAAAGCAGAGACATCACCTTGCCAACAAAGGTCCGTATAGTAAAAGCCATGGTTTTCCCAGTAGTGATGTATGGAAGTGAGAGCTGGACCATAAAGAAGGCTGATCGCCGAAGAATTGATGCTTTTGAATTATGGTGCTGGAGGAGACTCTTGAGAGTCCCATGGACTGCAAGAAGATCAAACCTCTCCATTCTGAAGGAAATCAGCCCTGAGCGCTCACTGGAAGGACAGATCCTGAAGCTGAGGCTCCAATACTTTGGCCACCTCATGAGAAGAGAAGACTCCCTGGAAAAGACCCTGATGTTGGGAAAGATGGAGGGCACAAGGAGAAGGGGATGACAGAGAATGAGATGGTTGGATGGTGTTCTTGAAGCTACCAGCATGAGTTTGATCAAACTGTGGGAGGCAGTGGAGGACAGAAGTGCCTGGCGTGCTCTGGTCCATGGGGTCACGAAGAGTCGGACACGACTAAATGACTAAACAACAACAACACCAGAGCAGGAACATATGTGATGTCAACCTGTGTACGTACGCCGACATGGTTGGGCTCCTAGGGGAGGAGTGAGAGGGTGCCTGGAGGATATATAAACTGCATGAAACCTGTCATTTCTTTGGACTTGCTGTGGACTAATCACGCAAGTGCCTTCTGCTATCCGGAGAGCAGAATAAACTCTTTCTTTGAACCAACTCGGTGTCATTTTGACTTCCTTCCTCCTGTCCCGGAGCAACGCAGACCCAATCAGTGAACTCCAATAAGGCTACATTTCTTGGTGCATTGGCCGGGAATCCGTGTTCTCCGAGGACAGGACGAAGGACCGAGACGTTACTGCTAAGCGAACAGCTGGGTCGGCGTTGGTGGCTCCAAGCGCGCACCCTGCCATTTCTAGGGGGAGCCCCCACGCTGTACCTGAGTGGAGACGCAGCAGAGACGGAAGAAAGACAGGCAGCAGCTGCATGGGAGAAGGGTACCCAGGGGAAAGGTAGGCTCCACAGCTTGTTTTGTGGGAGTCAGGGGTTTGATCAGCCCCGCCCAGTAGGAGCAGTAGGGTGCCGCTGGGTTTAACCAGTAGAGAGCAGTAGTGTGCCACTGGTTTGCCGGTAGAAGAGCAGTAAAAGTGCCACCGGTTTTGGGAAGTTTGTGGGTAAAGGGGATTGGGGAGGTGCATGGGGTTTGTATGTGTATGGGGATTCGTATGTGTCAGGGTTGCTCCCAGATCCTAGCTCATAGAGGATCACGCTAGCCAGCGATCATTAATTAAAAGTCTTTATTGAGTTACAGTTTCCATTCTCAAGCTGCTGCGTGCAACTCTACGTCTTATGCTTAGATCGGCGAAGCTTCGTCTGAATCTCCGCCCCTTGTGCACCAATTTAATATCCTATCCCTGCTCCACCTTTTCCGCCTGACTGTTCTTCTCTGGGTCCCTCTGCCCCCCGGGGTCTCTTCCTTCCGGGATTCCTCTGACGCGGACCCCCCAGACCCTCCTATCTCCTTGCGCCGGGCTTTAGGACCTGGCTCCCTCTCCGGGCTGCCTACTGCGCCACCTTCCTGTGCATTTGAACTTGGCGCGCGCGCCCAACCTTCCACCTTCCGTCTAACCGTCTCTTCGCTCCCCGATGGAGGTGTGGCCACTCCTGACTCATGCCCTCCCCCCTGTTGTGAGCTGCCAGCGTTTGATCCCTGGCTCCCTTCCTCTTCCCTGCTCTCTGGCGGTGACGCTGGTCCCGATTTCCAACTGCTCTCCTCTGAGTCCCCTCTGGCTCTATCTCCCTGGGGTGTCCCCCTAGTCTCCCCCCTTGCCCTGGCCACTGGTGCTCCTTTCTGTGAATCTTCTGATTCACTGGAAAGACTCGGAGATCTCGGGTCGTCGTCATCACTCATCTTTTCTTCTGCCTCCTCCCCCTCGCTCTCTGTTTCCTCCCTTGCCCTTGCCTCTGCTCCTGAACCCCTGACATCCATCCCCCCCTCGAAGCCCCCCGTTCCCCCCTCCCCTCCTTCCGGTGCGGGAGCTGGGTGCTGCTGCGGCAGAGGGACGAACGTCGGATACCGTTCGCTTCCCGTGGTGGGCCTCCATTTGAAGTCTCCCGGTTCTTCCTCCCTGCTCTCGTCGACGACGGTCACCTCCGCGTCCATCTCTGTGCCGCCGTGCTCGAAACCAAGGTCGTCCCCGAAAACGTCCATGTCCGTCTCTCCCTCACTGCCTCCTGGCGGCGTTGCTCGTCCGGGACCTTCCAGCCACCTCTTGCGCCACTGCTCCTCTGGTCTATCGTCCCACCAATACGAGGGTTCCGAGGCAGATCCCGAGGGTGACCCCTCCGGGGAACGGGCATCTCGTATCGGGTCCTCGTCCGAGTCGAACCCCCGGAACGTGCTTGCAGAAAGTGTGGGAGTGAAAAGCCAGTCGTCGAAAAGGTCTGCTGGCATTGGTCTATGTGGGAAGAGGGCATGAAACTCGTCCTTGAGCAGAGGTTCGTCCAAGGCGTAGCCCGGCACCCAGCTGTTCGCACTGGCCGGGGTGCCCTCCTTGGCGAGAAGGTATTCTACTCCCTCTTCCCCCCACCTGGAGTCCAAAATCTCCGTGACTTCGTTGATGCGCTCCTCCTGTGCCACTCCCGCGTGCCCGGTTCTTTCTCTGAGCGGACTCGGCGCCGTTCCGGGTTCCTGAAACCTGTGCGGTGCCTTGTAGGGAGTGAGCACCGATCTGTGGAACACCGGATGCATTCTGGAACCCTCCGGAAGCGCCAGCCTGAAAGCCACCGGGTTGACCTGCTCTTCGACTTGGTAGGGCCCCAGTTGCTTATGCCCTAGTTTCTTCTTGGCCAACGACCTGGTCGGCACTGCGTGGGCTGCTAACCAGACCCAGTCCCCGACATGGATCTCTTCGCCAACCCTTCTGTGTTTGTCCGCCTGCACCTTGTATGCGTGTTTGGCCAGCTCCAGGTGCCGCCGCAGCTGATCGTGGACCTCCTGCAACTCCGACGCGAACGCATCTGCTGTCTGCGGCTCCCCCTCCACCATTCTTTCTAGTCCCGGGAAGGTTCTGGGGTGCCTCCCGTTGTTGGCGAAGAACGGCGTGACCCCCGTGGACACGTGCTTCGTGTTGTTGTAGGCGAACTCGGCAAGAGGCAGGTAATCCACCCATGTCGCAGGCTGTTGATTCGCATAACATCTCAGGTACTGCTGCATGACGGCATTGGCCCGCTCCGCTTGCCCGTTGGTCTGCGGGTGTCTCGCCGACGCCAGGTTGATCTTGACGTTCAGGAAGCCCATCAGCTTTTGCCAGAAGTTCGAGATGAACTGTCGCCCTCGGTCGGACAGAATAGACCGCGGCAGACCGTGAACCTTGAACACGTGGTCTATGAACAGTTTGGCGGTTTGTTCCGCCGTGGCCACCTTCGCACACGGAATGAAATGTGCCATCTTGGAGAACAAGTCGACCACCACCAGCACAGCCGTCTTGCCCCTCGAGCTGGGCAGATCCGTGACAAAGTCCAGGGCCACTCTCTCCCATGGTTCGCACGGAGTTTGCAGCGGTTCCAGCAGTCCGGCCGGCGGTCTGTGTACTGGTTTGGCCCTCTGGCAGGTGTCACACCTCGCCACGTAGTCCGCGACTTCCCCTCTCATTCCGGGCCACCAGAAGTCTCTGGCGACTAATTCCACCGTCTTCTCCTTGCCAAAGTGCCCGGCCGTGGGCGCGTCGTGCAGCTGCTGCAGTACCTTGGCGCGAAGTTCGTCTCCCGGCACGTAGATGGCCCCTTTATGGAGGAGCAATCCATCTCGCAGTTGGAACTCGTCGGTCGCCGCCGTGCCCCTGTGCACCTCTGCCATTTTTGCTTGCGCAAAGGAGTCATCCTGCAACGCTCGTCGCACCGCCTCCAGGTCAACTGTCGCCGCAGCGCACGCCCACACTGTCGGTGCGAAGATGTGCATGGCGGCCGCTGGCGTCGCCTCCTCCAGATACTGTGGCTTACGGGAGAGAGCATCCGCCATGATGTTGGTGTCCCCCGGGACATACTCTATTCGGAAGTCGAAGTTCGCAAAGAACTCAGCCCAACGTATTTGCCTCTGGTTCAGGAACTGTGCCGTGCGCCAGTGCTCCAGATTCTTGTGGTCTGTGCAGACCTGCACCGTGTGCTTGGCTCCGATCAGGAAGTGCCTCCATGCTTTGAATGCTGCATGAATGGCCAGCAACTCCCTGTCCCAGATGGTGTAGTTCTGTTCGGACTTGCTGAGCTTCCTGGAGTAAAACGCTCCCGGCCTCCAAACCCCCTGCGGGTCCTTCTGCAGCAGGACTGCTCCGACGGCTCTGTCTGAGGCGTCTGTTTCAACCCTCATTGGCCTGCTGGGGTTGACATGAAGCAGCTGTTCTTCCGACGCGAAGAGACGCTTGAGTGCCTGAAATGACTGCTCTGCCTGCGCTGTCCAGATGAACTTCTTTTTCTTGGAGCTGAGCGTGTCCGTGATGGCCGCTGTCTGCATAGCAAAGCCTTTGATAAACTTGCGATAGAAGTTCGCGAAGCCGACAAACCGTTGGACCTCCTTCCGGTTGCGTGGGCTTTTCCAATCCAACACCGCTCGAACCTTGGCGCTGTCCATGGCGAGTCCCTTGTCAGACAACTTGTAGCCCAGGAAATCCACCTCCGTTACGTCGAATTGGCACTTCTCTAGCTTGGCATAAAGCCTATGTTGCTGTAGCCTGCTCAGCACTTCCCTGACGTGTCCGTCATGCTCCTGCTGCGATTCCGAAAAGATCAGGATATCATCCAAGAAACAGACGCACGTCTTGTAGAGGAGCCCCGCCAACACGTGATGCATGAAAGCTTGAAAAACGTGGGAGCCATTTTGCAATCCAAAAGGCATAACTCTATATTCGTAGGTGCCCAGGGGCGTGAACATGGCTGTCTTCCACTCATCTCCTTCCCGCATGCGAATGAGGTTGTACGCCCCTCGCAGGTCCAACTTGGTGAACACGCTGCCCTTGCGTACCTTTGCGAGGAGGTCGTCGATTCGGGGCATGGGGAAGTCCGATGGCTTGGTCACACTGTTCAAAATGCGGTAGTCCACTACGAGTCTTTTTTGGGGCGTGTCTCGCTTCTTAACAAAGAATACCGGACTGCCCCCCGCTGCCTTGGACTCTCGGATGAAACCGCGCTCCAAATTATGATCTATGAACTCCTTGAGGTCCTGCAGTTCGTCCTCAGACATGGAATACAGCTTCCCTTTGGGCAGCGCCGCCCCCGGCAGCAGGTCAATTTTGCAGTCATATGGTCTGTGGGGGGGTAGCCTGTCTGCCTCCTTCTCGCAGAACACCTCCAAAAATTCTGCGTACTTGTGGGGAACCGCTTGCAGCGTGCCTAGCTGCAGCTGTGACTCCTCCTCCTCCCCGTCCTGCTGGGGCACGATGCAGTGTTCAGCGCAAAAGGAAGAGCCGAAGGTCAGCTGCCTCTGGTACCAAGCCAGCGTCGGGCTGTGCTTGTCCAGCCAACTCATGCCCAATACAATGGGCGTGTCCGACAGTTGAGTGACGTTGAAGCTGATGACTTCCCTGTGATTCCCAAGTCGCATCACCATTGGTGGCGTTTGCTTCACCACTTGCCCCCCCAGCAGCTCCCTGCCATCCACCGTGACAACCTGCAGGGGCAGCGTGGCAGGCAGTAACTGTATAGCGTGCCTGTCGACAAAGTCCTGCCCTATAAAGTCCGCATTGCTTCCCGAGTCGATGGTGATTGGCATGTCTAGGGTGATCCCATTGGGCAGCTGGAGAGATGCGGTGAGTCTTACTACTGGTTTGGGCGGGAGGGGGTCCATGGGCTGTAAAATCTCTGGGGACTGCTTCACTGAGACGTCTGGCTGGGCCCCAGTGCCTCTTCCTCCAGCCAGACTGCGTCGTTTCCCTGCTGTGGTTCTCCTTGCTGCGTTGCTGCAGTTACCATTGCTGAGGCTGCAGTGTGCTTGTGGAGCCTCCGGGGACACTCTTTCGCCATATGCCCTGGCTCCTCACAGACGTAACACTTCCTGTTCCCTCTAGGAGGCTTCGCTTTCACTGCTGCCGGTGCTAGGGCTCTGGCTGCTGACTGAGCCCTTGCACCTCCCACCTCCATAGGTTCCGCCCCTCCTCCGGGCGGAGGCATGGATTGCGCACGCGCTGCTTCTCTGGGAAGGAAGGAGGAGCCCCTGGCTGGTTCGCGCCCTCCACGCCCTTCGTCCCTGCTCCACGGACGTTCTTCCAGCCGCACCCCCACCGCCAGCGCCCTCTGAACGATCTCCTGCGTGGTCCGGGGTCTCTCCCCCCTCGCAATTTCATCTTTAACCGAACTGTGCAATCCCTCCCAAAACAGGTCTCTTACAGGGGCCGAATCTCTGTCCCATTCCAGGGCACTGACCAAAGCGAAAAAGCGGGCATGGTACTGCCTTACGCTGGCTCTCCCTTGCCTTAGTCCATGCACCTCCTTCCGGGCAAGATCCACGTCAATGCTTGATAAAAAACACCCATCCATCGCTTTAATAAAGGCATCCGCATTTTGGAGCGCAGGATCCTTATCTCTCCACAAATTGCGCAGCCATGCTTTAGCATCTCCATGCAAATGTGACATGATGAACCCCACCTTTTCTTCTTCATCTCTAAAGTCTTTGTGCAGCAGTTGCAGTGCACACATTACATCTGCTCTAAAGTTGGGGTACTGTTGCAAATTCCCATCAAAGTGAGAGACCAGACCGCCTGTGCGTCTCCCCAACCCAATCCCCTCCGGTTTGGGTGTCTGTTGCCCTTGCTTCGTAAGCACTTCCAACCTGACCTGGAGATCCTTGTAGGCGGCAGCTGCGTCCTCCTCTCTCTTCCTGGATGCCAGAGCCTCGGCATTCAGTCGTGATACTGCTTCTCTGAGTTCTGCTATTTGCTGTTCGGCCGTCATATTGTCTGCTGTTCGTGAGCTCGTTAGTAGGCACCCGCTTTCTCTCCTCTCCGCGAGGCCGTGGATGCCCACAATTTAAGGAGACGAAGCTTACTGTCAGGGTTGCTCCCAGATCCTAGCTCACAGAGGATCACGCTAGCCAGCGATCATTAATTAAAAGTCTTTATTGAGTTACAGTTTCCATTCTCAAGCTGCTGCGTGCAACTCTACGTCTTATGCTTAGATCGGCGAAGCTTCGTCTGAATCTCCGCCCCTTGTGCACCAATTTAATATCCTATCCCTGCTCCACCTTTTCCGCCTGACTGTTCTTCTCTGGGTCCCTCTGCCCCCCGGGGTCTCTTCCTTCCGGGATTCCTCTGACGCGGACCCCCCGGACCCTCCTATCTCCTTGCGCCGGGCTTTAGGACCTGGCTCCCTCTCCGGGCTGCCTACTGCGCCACCTTCCTGTGCATTTGAACTTGGCGCGCGCGCCCAACCTTCCACCTTCCGTCTAACCGTCTCTTTGCTCCCCGATGGAGGTGTGGCCACTCCTGACTCATGCCCTCCCCCCTGTTGTGAGCTGCCAGCGCTTGATCCCTGGCTCCCTTCCTCTTCCCTGCTCTCTGGCGGTGACGCTGGTCCCGATTTCCAACTGCTCTCCTCTGAGTCCCCTCTGGCTCTATCTCCCTGGGGTGTCCCCCTAGTCTCCCCCCTTGCCCTGGCCACTGGTGCTCCTTTCTGCGAATCTTCTGATTCACTGGAAAGACTCGGAGATCTCGGGTCGTCGTCATCACTCATCTTTTCTTCTGCCTCCTCCCCCTCGCTCTCTGTTTCCTCCCTTGCCCTTGCCTCTGCTCCTGAACCCCTGACAGTATGTATGTGCATTTATTTGTGTATGGGAAACACCAGTGAATGTTTTGAGTGGATGAGACGTTGGGGCTCAGAGCCACTGGCGAAGCGAAGTGTGGTCCTTGTAAGGTGCGGTTCTTAGCGACGCGAGTCCGTCTAGGCCACTAACAGGACGCGGAGAAAGGTGACTGGGTGAGAAACAACTCTAGGTGGACGGAGTGTCTCAGGGCTATGGGGGGAAAAAACAAAAACAAAACAAACAGCAAACTGACCCCCGTGCCGTGTTTGTTCTTTTTGGACAATTGGAAATGTCAAGCTACAGTTGAAAAAAACCCTTTAAGCTCCTTGCTGTATTCTGGCAATGACCAGCATAGGTGCGTCCAGTTGGCTTGTATTGTATTGCCAACACGTGGGGTCCAGGGGAAAAAGAGATGTGCTCTGCAGAGGCGCCAGGAATAGAACCCTGCATGAAGGGGTTCTCAATTCTGCCACATCTACTGTGCTGCATGTTAGGGGATTGGGAAACAGACCTTAAAACACCTAGAATCTTGCAGAGTACAAGTATAAAAAAGGATTATTTGGTCTTTAACACTAAAAGTGACACGAGTTGCTAATGAGGTCAAATTTTATATTTTCATGATAAAGGTGGGAAGCTTTCAATTACTAATACAATCATGCACTGGTTTCAGAATTTGAATGTCATCAATTCACTGTGCTTTGAGCTACTTGGTATGTTAAGATGTTTTTGTTAATAAGATTGTTTCTTATTGACTCTGTTGCATAAGGTACCCTGGTGGATTTAGAAACCGCTTGTTAAATGTTGATCAAAAGCAAAAATGTACAAATGTATGGGAAAAGGTAGTGTTGTCAAAAGGGATGGGGTTTTAACCCCCCCCCATCCTATGTTCAGACAGATGAGAAGAGAAGTGAGAGGGTTACGGGGACAAAGCAGTAAATCATCCCCTTTGCAGTGTCTGTGTTTAACACAGAAACAAAAACGCTATGCAGCCCTTGGTGAAGTCTGGAAACCAGGCTAAAATGGGGCCAGAGATCACTCAGGAAAATTACAAATTACCAAATATTGCATAGCAGGCCAACCCCCCAGAGCAAGAGTACCTGTGTCATTTAAACATATGACCTCTTTTGTTATCATAGAGGTGGTTCTGTAAATTTGACACACCTTTACATCTTGCATGTAGCAGCAAAAGGGAATTTGCAATACTTGCAGACCTGTGTTTTAAAACTTAAAGGGGCGTGCAAGTTAGATTTTATTATAAATCTCAGCTCAGTTTAAAATAAGGAATAGCACACTATTTGATACCAAAATTGATTTTTGCACTACCTTTCTTCTGATATATTTTTGAAATGCGTATAATTTTTATTTGTAAAAGGGATGAACAATTGTATGCAGAAGGTGAAGTAGTGGTCTGGGCTGGAGAAGGTAGAGGGAAGTAGAAAAGAAGGTGAGAGGTAGAGGGTAGAGAAGTGAGAATGTTGGAACAGGAGAAAAGTTGGGTAATGGGTTGTAAAGACGATTGAGTGTTTTATGCTGATAGCATCACTGAAATTAATATATTCATATGCTATTATTGAGAGTAATTAATACAGCTAATTATATGAGCAATAATATGCTATTATTGAGAGAGTAAATTCTTTTTATTCAGAAAGAATTTACTAAATAGAGTAAAAGCCGAATAGATAGAGGCTGTGTGACCAGCAACACACTTTAGTCACAGTCCTACATGGAGGAGTGGAGTGATCCACACTAAGACTCTTGGTTGAGGTTTCATGAGTAAAACCAGCTTTAAAGAATTCTGAATTCTGAACAGCCTTCTTTTTGGCTGGCTGGACAGCTAACCATCCATAAATTAACGGCAAGAATAGGGACCTGGAATGTTGTTTGTGCTTTTTTTTAGTATGTCCCTCCCATGAAAGATACATCCTTGGACATCTATTAATTGAAAATTGAGATGGCCCTTTTTTTCTTTCTTTTTTTCTTTCTAAGTGTACATGCCAGGAGAGGTCTTAGGCAAAATAACTTTTATTTCCCTGTTCACATTAGGCTGTGGAAAGTGTCCAATGCTTTGAAATGTTCCTGTTCTGAGACACACATATACTCAGGGTAGTTGCCAGAATCAAAAGTTGTCAAATGCATTAGTAACAGCAGAATTAAGATGTTGATAGACAAATACCTTGATGCTTATTGATACAGTTACCCAGTAGGTGATTCCTCCTAGGTTTCCCTTGGGTGAAAGGCAATATTGAACAAAGTTACCTTATGTATGGTTCCTTTGAAGGAAAGGTGATTTTTAATGTTTGCATGCAAATTGATGTATTAAAGTAAATGGAGAAAGTATGTACAATGAACTAATCACTGGTATGCTACTGAACCATGGTGAATAATTGGAAGAGGAAGAATTTTGTGTTCTGATTGTAACTGCACTTTTCCAGAACCATTTCTATCTAAAGTATGTAAGGTGTAAATGAACTTTTATATGAATGTATCAAAAGACTTTCAAGTTTATATTTGCGACCACCCAGGGGGAAAAGATATGAATTATCTGGGCATTAATTTTGAAATTTCCGAGTAATATCTGCCAGTTTCTGACGTCTGGTGGGGATTATATGCAACTCCAAGTCATATGTTCTCTTGGAAAATTGTGCTGTTTATTGTTTAATAATATACAATCTTGCAGGAAGTGCAGAGAGAGTGGAACTTGGGTTTTCAAACCAAAATGCTAAGTAAAACAGAATGTTGTGAACACTGGCCCAACTGAATGCAAAAGTGCATTATAATTTGTATGTCTGAATTACATAAATGTGCAGAATTTTATTATTACCAAACATGGTTACACTGACGCAAATTCAGGCACACTCCAGTTTAATATTCCTGTAACTACTTGATAAGAATTCTGTGTGTGTGAATCCATGTAGGAAGAGTGTTGGGGTGAAATAGCAAGTGTGTGTATTGGGAAACTGGGACCTTAATTTATAACGCAAATAACACACACCAAGCAAGAGGCCCCACTGTCTGTGTTCGTTCATTTGTGGTTTGTGCCTTTCTTTGTGGTTTCAAATATGAAAGTTATCAGGCACTTCTTCTTATCAGGGCTGCTGATGTCATATGCTTTCGTAGCCTTCTCTGACATGGTGGTGTTCCCTAAAATGTTCCTAGTGCTCTAGGTCAGATATTTAGTTTCACATTATGAAAAGGAACAAGCAGGAACCTTTCCCCTAAACAGTGTCTTGGTACCTGCTCTCTCAACCCCCCTTCCCGATACCCCCCATCTGCTCTATACAGGATTGAATTGAATAGAAATGGGGGGGGGGGGACTTGGTGTTAAAGAGTTTAATTGCACTCTGTCTCCTTCTGTGTGTGATATATACAGATGCAGAAATGAGTTTATATTTAGTCAGCATGAGTTGCTTATTCCTCCTGTTTAATAGGAATACCCTTTCTGACTGTCATCAGATGTCTTCTTATAAGAAAATTCAGCCATACAGCAGGTAGCACTTAACTTATTGTTGTACCATCATTCTAACTAAACTACTGTCCTAAGTCAATTAAGCACGTGAATATGTATATCAAGAGTAAATCATTTGCAGATAAATAATAGATAATAATAGGGGAAACTGGGAAGGACTGTCCTACAGTTTATCCAAAAGGTCAATCAACTTTCAAATGCAGCCCAACAGAACACCCTTTCACAGTAAATATTCTGCAGAAAGAATTTAAAACAGAAGCATATCTTAAGAGGTAAAGGTAGGATAATCACGGTAATATGCTACCTTTCGAGAGGATCTCATTCTTTTGTGATTTAATCTCTGCTTGCAATTTGTGTGTGTGTATTCTACAATCACATTTATCCCTGCAGAAGAGCCAGCATCTGGTACATGTTTTGTATGTGCTTTTAAGCTTTCTGTTTGTGTGAATGATTTCAGATGCCAGATCATCACCTGTGTTACCTTGTTAACGTACTTCCTCTTTGTGTCAGTGTCACACACACCAAGAGAGAGAGAGAGAGAGAGAGAGAGAGAGAGAGGATGAGAGGGGGGAATGATGTTGGGATTGAATAATTTAGAAAGGACTTAAGAAAAGGAGGTGAAGTAGACAAAAGGACAGTAAAAAAAAAGGGTGTTTCAGTATATAAGATCATATAGCGATAAAGTGGGTGTAGCGCCTTTGGTCCTGAGTGCAGCAGAGTACAGGGATGGGAATTGGCTGAAGAAGCAGAAGGCATTAATGGGGTAATGGGGCCCTTTGGATGTCCAGCAGTCCTTGGTTGGGATCAAATTGTCGTTTTTCTGTGTGTATTGAATATATGCTATATGGTGATTTGTGGACCTAGTAGGTATCTAAAGCCATTTGCCCATGGCGGAATATGTTTTTTATCAAGGTAATTTTATCAAGGTAATTGTTAGACCCTGATGATGACCAACCCATAGCCAATTTTCTGAAAAATTAACCACTACGAAACAAGGTTTGCCTCCCTGCATGCGAACAGCAGTGACTGCTGCCACTCTGATTACAAAAGCTGACAAGTTCACCTTTGGACAGGAAACCACGTGCGTCACTCCTCACACTGGGCCAGCATTGTTGGACATGAAAGGAACTTATTTTTCTATCTCCCTTTGCCAAGCACTGCTCATGCACCTGCGAATTGCAGCTGCGAATTACTGAGACTCTTAACCTGGTTACGCTACCAGCTATAGGAGAGGATGGGCCTCCAACACCTGACTGCATATATTCCAGCAGATCTGATTTGAAGGATGAAGCAAGCCCCAGGCAGTATGAGATTGGACTGCTACGATTGATCTACACCAACCCCTTCGACTCACCATCTCTCGGTGCCTTACAGACCCCGCCTCACACTTCTCACCGCATTGGCTCGGCGCCCACGAGACGGCTGCCCTGCTGATGCCACCCCTGGAAGCTGGCATCTCTACGCACGGCAAGAGAAAAATCCAGCGTGGACTGAAAAAGGACATTTTCTTTTCTTTCCCTTTGAATATGTAGCTTTGTATAGCTTTGTGGGAGGTACCCCAGGTATTAGAAGAAGAAGGTATTAGGAAATGGATATATCCCTGTGCCTAAATGATGCAGGTAGGGCTGTGGGGGGACATGGTTTTAGCCAGGATGGTAGTCTTCTGATTTCTGGCCATCGTCGCGCCCACACCACTTAAGGTATCCCAGCGGCTAATGAGAGAATGGGGTGCCCGCAACACGCAGAAATGGAAGCCTATTCTGCAAACCGAACCAATTGCACGGTCTGCACTCTGGGACCTACAGATGCTTTGGAAGGAATACCAATCCTCCCTGTGCCTTGGAATGAGTCCTCAGTTACGGCCCCGATTTTGGGTTCTGCTGGATTTTGGGCTGCGTTTAGCCGTTGAGCAAATGCAAAACAAGAACACAGCTCTCTCCCTTATCAGTTTGACGGCAAGACTGGCCTTGACTTTACCAGTAGAACAGACACAGACATATATTATGTCCTGACCACAAATGACGCAAAGTCCCAAGTCTGGGACTAACGCCAGAGCATGTTCTCGGAAGTAGTGACCTCTTGCTCCAAGATAGGAGTAGGAACAGGAAGATCCTTTTATGGTCAGGAGTGCAGGAAGGAAATCCCTTTTATGGTTGAGAGTACCAGAGCAGGAACATATGTGATGTCAACCTGTGTACGTACGCCGACATGGTTGGGCTCCTAGGGGAGGAGTGAGAGGGTGCCTGGAGGATAGATAAACTGCATGAAACCTGTCATTTCTTTGGACTTGCTGTGGACTAATCACGCAAGTGTCTTCTGCTATCCGGAGAGCAGAATAAACTCTTTCTTTGAACCAACTCGGTGTCATTTTGACTTCCTTCCTCCTGTCCCGGAGCAACGCAGACCCAATCAGTGAACTCCAATAAGGCTACAGGTCGCACTGGTTGATGATCTCTGGCGGGCTAGGCACAAAGGTGAGAGCTGTTTCCTAGTTCTGCTGGATCTCTCAGCAGCGTTTGATACCATCGACCATAACATCCTTCTGTCTTGAGAGGCTGGGAGCTGGGGGCACTGTCATACAGTGGTTCCGCTCCTTCCTCCTGGGTTGTGTTCAGAAAGTGGTGGTGGGGGATGAGTGTTCAGACCCCTGGGCTCTCACTTGTGGGGTGCCTCAGGGTTCTGTCCTCTCCCCCATGCTTTTCAACATTTACATGCAGCCGCTGGGAGAGATCATCAGGAGGTTTGGGCTGGGTGTTCATCGGTATGTGGATGATACCCAGCTCTACCTCTCTTTTAAATCAGAACCAGTGAAGGCCCTGTGTGAGTGTCTGGATGCGGTTGGAGGATGGATGGCGGCTAACAGATTGAGATTGAATCCTGACAAGACAGAAGTATTGTTTTTGGGGGACAGGAGGCGGGCAGGTGTGGAGGATTCCCTGGTCCTGAATGGGGTAACTGTGCCCCTGAAGGACCAGGTGCGCAGCCTGGGAGTCATTTTGGACTCACAGCTGTCCATGGAGGCACAGGTCAAATCTGTGTCCAGGGCAGCTGCTTACCAGCTCCATCTGATACGTAGGCTGAAACCCTATCTGCCTGCGGACTGTCTCGCCAGAGTGGTGCATGCTCTAGTTATCTCCTGCTTGGACTACTGCAATGCGCTGTACGTGGGGCTACCTTTGAAGGTGACCTGGAAAGTACAACTAATCCAGAATGTGGCAGCTAGACTGGTGACTGGGAGCGGCCGCTGAGACCATATAACACTGGTCTTGAAAGACCTACATTGGCTCCCAGTACGTTTCCGAGCACAATTCAAAGTGTTGGTGCTGACCTTTAAAGCCCTAAATGACCTCGGTCCAGCATATCTGAAGGAGCGTCTCCACCCCCATCGTTCTACCCAGACACTGAGGTCCAGCGCCAAGGGCCTTCTGGCAGTTCCCTCATTGCGAGAAGTGAGGCTACAGGGAACCAGACAGAGGGCCTTCTCGGTAGTGGCGCCCGCCCTGTGGAATGACCTCCCTTCAGATGTGAAGGAAAGAAGCAGCTATCTTCTCTTTAAAAGACATCTGAAGGCAGCCCTGTTTAGGGAAGCTTTTAATGTTTGTTGTATTACAGTATTTTAATATTTTTTTGGAAGCCGCCCAGAGTGGCTGGGGAAGCCCAGCCAGATGGGCGGGGTATAAATAATAAATTATTATTATTATTATTATTATTATTATTATTATTATTAGAATTAGAATTGGCATAGGTTTTTTTCTTAGTGGCACAGTTTCTATCTCTTTGCCAGATCTGAAATGCCTTCCTTTTCTTGTCAATCATGCTTTCAATCTCACTGTCATTCTCATCAAACCAGTCCTGGTGTTTCTTGGCTTGGTATCCAATAGTTTGTTCACAGGCTGCAATAATGGATGTTTTTAGCTTGGTCCAGTGTTCCTTGGTGTTATCAGGGAATTCTGAAAGCAGATGATCCTTAAGAGTCGTTTGGAAGCAATCCAGCTTAATGGGATCTTGAAGGGCTTGAGTGTTCATTTTGCGCCTTGGTTTCCTTCCTTGAAGCCTGAGTTTAGGTATAATCTTGATAGCCATCGTGGAGCGTATTAGTTGGTGATCTGTCCAGCAGTCGTCGGCGCTCGTCATAGCTCTGGTAAGGAGCACATCACGTCGATCTTTAGCACGGACAATAACATAGTTTAGGAGATGTCAGTGGTTTGACCAAGGATGCCTCCATGAAGATTTAAATTTATTTTTCTGTCAAAAGAGTGTGTTGGTAATAACAAGGTTGTGCGCTGCACATATCGTCAAAAGTAAGATTCCGTTCTGGTTGCTGTTGCCAACTCCTTCTTTCCCAATAGTCCCAGGTCACAGATCGAAATCTCACCCAACTCTTGCATTAAAATCACCCAGGAGGGTAATTTTATCTTCCTTAGGCATATCTGATAGGACGGTATACAGCTGAGAGTAAAAATTTTCTTTAATGTCTTCATCGGCATCCAGTGTTGGTGCATAAGTGCTTATAATAGTAGCCTGTTGGTTTTTTTGTGAGCTTTATTCAAAGGGTTGAGAGTCGCTCATTAATGCCGGTAGGGACTTCTGACAGGAGCTTCACAAGATCATTTTTGATAGCGAAGCCTACCCCATGTATTTGATGTTCTTGTTCAGATAGACCTTTCCAGAAGAATGTGTAGCCTCCTTTTTCTTCCTTCAGTTGTCCCTCGCCTGCTCTTCGAGAGTCTTGAAGTGCTCCAATATCGATGTTAAAACGTCACAGCTCTCCTGCAATGATGGCAGTTCTGCGTTTAGGACGTTCGCTGTCTGTGTTATCTGACAAAGTCCATATATTCCATGTTCCAAAATTCAATTGTCTTTTACAACCCCTGGGTGGTGACCCCACTGGGCACGGTAATCCAGTCAGGGGAAAAGGGAGGCAGACTATGTTTGGGGCACCTTTTCTAGCCCCTCCCCCTTTTTGGGGTGAGCAGATTGGATCTTAAAAAGGGCTGCTCAGTCATGGATACAGCTGCCAAGCTGCTCAACTGCCTTGTTCCTTGAGTCAGAACGACTGAATCCGTATCCACCGCCCATGTGCCGGTTCATGACTAGGGGCTTCCAGATTTCATGATCCTGCCCCTGTAACCATTTGCCGATTGCCATGGGTTGGGTTTTTGGAAGACGCCTGTGCATGAATTTGTTTTATGTGTGTAGATCAGTGCACACTGACCAACGCACAGTCTTCGCAGTAGGGCCCTGTTCCGATGGCATGAGTAGTCACGGCGAAGTGGTAGATCCTATCTGCTGCAGCCTTCATCCGCTTTCACAGCCGTTGTAACATACTGCTTGTTATCATCCGCCTATTCTGCCGTTGAGGACTTCTTGGAGCATTCTTTGTCTAGCTCCTTCCCTGTTATGTACTAAGCTTCGATCCTAGAACAATAGGCAAGTAGGATCCTAGAATGCAACAAATGATTGGCTTGCAGGAAAAGACCAATCAGGCTCCAGGAGAGAAGCAGAATCAGACAATCAGATGGGACTCATTGTGTAAATAATGTATATAGAAGCCAGAGGTTTTTTGGGGGAGGCAATTCAATCACTGTTTTACAAGCATCAATAAAGAGCATGAAATCACTACAGGACTCCAAGTATATTTCATTCCCTTTGAATGCTACCACCTTGGGTGACCCTGCTGGGAGTACAAGATTCCCAAAGGCTTCGCTCACAAGGTTCATAGGAATGTGCAAGCCCACTCACCACAACAAGGTGATGATCCAGTGAGTGAAAGAACTGAGATAGATTGCACTGAGCCCTGGTCTCATTAGACCAAGTGTTCCACCAAAAAGGCTTTGGCTCTGGTTGAGGACAGCTGAATATGTTTTGGGCCAGGGACCACCAGTAGGTTGCTGTTAGATGAGCTCTTTGGGGGGTGTATTGGAAGATAATTCCCACAGATAAGAAAGGTCACAGACTGTTTAGTGTTTTAAAGGTTAGCACCAAAACCTTGAACCTGATTCGATACTCCACCTGGAGCCAATCCAGCTGATGACCAACTGAATGTGGGTTCTCCACAAAGTCCCAGTAAGAACTCATGCACCTGCATTTTAGACCATTTGGAGTTTCTGGAGCAGTCTCAAGGGTAGCCCTGCGTATCTATCTACCTACCTACCTATTTATCGCATTTATACCCTGCCCTCACCAGATCAGGTGTAGAGCAAGTTAAAGTAGTCTAGTCTGCAGGTGACTGCTGCATGGATCACCATGGCTAGGTTGGAAAGTGACAGGTACGGTACCAATCGCCTAACCTGGCATAGATTAAAAAATGCCATTTTGGCTACATTTGTGACCAGTGCCTCCAGAGACAGAAGCGTCCAGGATCACACCGGGACTCCTGATGGCGGTTACAGGTGACTTTTGCGCCCCATCAAGAGCTGGGAGCTGGCAAACCAACTGAAATCATTCCAGCCCAGCCATTGGACCCCCATCTTTAATGGATAGAGATTCAGCCGACTCCGTTTCCTCCATCCCAGCACACCCACCTAAAAATTGGCCAGGGTAGCATCTGGCCAGGGCCATGTAGCAGTAGATCCATGATGTTTGTGGTAAGATCTGTGGTTATGTACAAGATATTTGAATAAAGGGCGAATTTGGGGTTCCCCGATGCAAAAACTCTGAGGATTCATGAGGATCCGTGCTTCGGAACAACGTTTTTGGGCCATGGAGTTTCCAGGAAGCCGTGAATCCTAGATTTTTGTGGTGCAGGCTGTGACGCTGGCTATGATGTGTGATTTGACGGTGAGTTTGGCTTGGCCCAATGCAAAAAGTGTGAGGATCCATGAGGATCTGTGCTTCGAAACCATGTTTTTGGGCCATGGAGTTGCCAGGAAGCCGTGGATCTGAGTTTTTTGTGGTGCAGGCTGTGCCCATGGCCACGATGTTTGATCTGATGGTGACTTCGGGTTGATCTAGTGCAAAAATTATGAGGATCCATGAGGATCCGTGTTTTTTAACCATGTTTTTGCGCCACTGTGGCCCCAGGAAACAGTGGATGCATGATTTTTTTGAATATGCCAGCAAGTTTGGAAAACTCAGCAGTGGCCAGAGGATTGAAGAAGATCAGTATACATCCCAATCCCAAAGAAGGCAGTGCCAAAGAATGCTCTAACTACCACACAATTGCACTCATTTCACACACTAGCAAGGTTATGCTTAAAATTCTACAAGGCAGGCTCAAGCAGTATGTGGACCGAGAACTCCCAAAAGTGCAAGCTGGATTTAGAAGAGGCAGAGGAACCAGAGATCAAATTGCACACATGCGCTGGATTATGGAGAAAGCTAGAGAGTTCCAGAAAGACATCTACTTCTGATTCATTGACTATGCAAAAGCCTTTGACTGTGTCGACCACAGCAAACTATGACAAGTTCTTAAAGAAATGGGAGTGCCTGATCACCTCATCTGTCTCCTGAGAAATCTCTATGTGGGACAAGAAGCTACAGTTAGAACTGGATATGGAACAACTGATTGGTTAAAAATTGGGAAAGGAGTACGGCAAGGCTGCATATTGTCTCCCTGCTTATTTAACTTATATGCAGAATTCATCATGCGAAAGGCTGGGCTGGATGAATCCCAAGCCGGAATTAAGATTGCCGGAAGAAATATCAACAACCTCAGATATGCAGATGACACAACCTTGATGGCAGAAAGTGAGGAGGAATTAAAGAACCTTTTAATGAGGGTGAAAGAGGAGAGAGCAAAATATGGTCTGAAGCTCAACATCAAAAAAACGAAGATCATGGCCACTGGGCCCATCACCTCCTGACAAATAGAAGGGGAAGAAATGGAGGCAGTGAGAGATTTTACTTTCTTGGGCTCCATGATCACTGCAGATGGTGACAGCAGTCACGAAATTAAGAGACGCCTGCTTCTTGGGAGAAAAGAAATGACAAACCTAGACAGCATCTTAAAAAGCAGAGACATCACCTTGCCAACAAAGGTCCGTATAGTTAAAGCTATGGTTTTCCCAGTAGTGATGTATGGAAGTGAGAGCTGGACCATAAAGAAGGCTGATCACCGAAGAATTGATGCTTTTGAATTATGGTGCTGGAGGAGACTCTGGAGAGTCCCATGGACTGCAAGAAGATCAAATGCATCCATTCTTAAGGAAATTAGCCCTGAGTGCTCACTGGAAGGACAGACTTTGGCCACCTCATGAGAAGAGAAGACTCCCTGGAAAAGACCCTGATGTTGGGAAAGATTGAGGGCACAAGGAGAAGGGGACAACAGAGGATGAGATGGTGGGACAGTGTTCTCGAAGCTACCAGCATGAGTTTGACCAAACTGCGGGAGGCAGTGGAAGACAGGAGTGCCTGGCATGCTCTGGTCCATGGGGTCATGAAGAGTCGGACACGACTAAACGACAACAAGCAAATCCAAGCACCTGTTGTTGTTTTTTTAAAAAAACTACCACAACAACAAACAGAGTAAGACATGGTCTACAGTATCATGGTGGTTTTATTTAATTTGAATGAAAAAAAAATCATATGAATTAATGAGGATCCGTTTAAAATCAGCTGGATCCGCCTTTTACCCTTTCCCACTTATTCCAAGAAAGCATGCAATCTCTCTCTCTCTCTGTGTGACACACACAGAAAGGGGGGGGGGGTCGGTCGGGGGTGGGTTCTTCTCCCGGAAGTGGGAGGGGGGAGGTTGCTTAGTTTGGCGATCGGATCACGCTTTTGCAACCTTGTCGCGGCGCCTCCGGAGCCAATAAACGGGGAAATGGGTGGGAGGATTGTTCACTTTTGGCCTTCCAAGTTTTCCTGCTTCCCACTGCAATTAAGCATCCCTCTCCATGCACGAAAGACTATACCGAGATTAGAGCTGGCTAGTTAGGAAGCTCCCTGCCGAATGACGCTTTTAGACTCCGAAGAGGCAAGGAGCGGCTGCCGTCGGAGGGAGTCCAGGCAGGATTGGACCCTCAATGGCGCCCCTCTGGAGGCTTCACCCGGGGCAAAAAAACAGGCTAGCCCCCCCCCCCATAGCTAAGGTCCTGAAACGCTATAAAAAGTTTTATTCTGAAACTGGTCCAAATCAAACAAACAAAAACGTGACGACGTCAACAGATTTAAAATCAGAGTAAAAACAAACCCGACAGGTGTGCTTGCTAGCATGCCACTACTACATACAGTAATTTAATTTAAAGGAGAAATACGATCTTGATGGACTTGATGGCCCTTGTGGTCTCTTCCAACTCTATGATTCTATGATTCTATGATCCCTCCACCCCTTCCTTCCAGGCTCCTTTCACTCTCGGCATTCTTGGCGAGCCACGCGGAGCTCGCCCCGGCCACGTGACCCTGGCTCCGGAAGGAAGATCCCGCTAGGAGGACTTCCGACGCCTTCCCTTCCCAGGCCTAGTGCTGCTTTCTCTCTCAACCCACCCCTCCCTCGTTCTACTTCCTATTTCTGGCGGAAACGAATGGGATTTCCTTTTCCGGTACGGAGAGAGAGAGAGAGAGAGAGAGAGAGAGAGAGAGAGAGAGAGAGAGAGAGAGAGAAGAGCAAAGAAAGAAAGAAAGCCAGCCAGCAAAGCTAACTTGAGTCCCTGGGCGCTGGACGGAGAGGCTGAGGCAGGAGCAAGCCGGGCGGTGGGAGGTCGAGGCGGAAGAGGCCTGCACCGAGGCAGTGGCAGCGTGCGCGTGTCATGGCGGAGCTGACTCCGGGGCCGAATGCGGCACCCGCGGGGGCGGGTAAGAGCGAATGCTTCGTAGACGCGTTGCATCGCGTCCGCCAGGTAAGAGGCTCGGGGTGGGTCCCCCACCTCATCAAAGCGACCCGCGCCTCGGTCTTTACAGGAGAGGGGCTGAACCTGGAGGAGGCGTTATGTGAAGAGGTGATGAACGGTCGCCCCTCACGCCTCCTCCTGGGAGAAGGGAGGTCAGCGTGGGAAGGGACGCGCCTCAGTTGCGGGGAAGCAGTTTTGGCACCTGACAGACAGGTGTGCGGCCCAAACTATACCACTTAGTAACATGACTTGATATTAGACACAGCTTGCTGAGTTCAGAGTATTGGTTTCTGTCTAGCTTAGTTGTCTGCACAGGTACGCAGTGGCTCTCCAGAGTTTCAGGAAGGGAGCATTCCCCAGTCCTATCCTTAAATGCCACTGGGGATTGAACCTGGAACCTTTTGTGTGCAACTGAGCTGTACCCCTTCCCCATAATATAAGATCATAGGACGTTAACTTATAAGTCAGGCCATTGAGGGGTCTCTCTAGTTCAGTGTTGTCTGCACTGACAGGCAGGGGATAATTCCTAGCCCTACCTGGAGATGCCAAGGATTGAATCTGGGATCTTTGAATCATATGCTAAAAATGAACTTAGATTCTAGTTGTCATGGTTCTAAATTAAAAGCAGATTTCAATAGAGACATAGCCTTATAACGTGGCAGACCATTAGCACATCTAGCTCAGAGGGCTGGGCTTGACCAGACCTGGAGGAAAAGGCATATGGAAGGTGGGGAAAGCTGTCCACCACACCTCCTGCTGGGAGAAGGGACCAGCATGGAAAAAGGTTATTGCTATGAATGCTGTGCCTCAGGTGTGGGGAAGTCTTTTGGCCCTGTTCAGGTGTGTGGCCAAACTACATAGCAATAGGACCATTGTTTTAAAACTAGGAACGTAGGCATATATGCTTTATATTGAGTCAGAGCACTGGGGTCCTTATTGTCTAGCTCAGTATTGTCTACACTGACTGGCAGTGGTTCTCTAGGTTTTCCGACAGGGCGTCTCTCCCAACCCTACTTGGAGATACTACTTAATAATTATTATTATTAAGAAAGACATGAAGGCAATAGCATCATTGATGTTGATTCCTAGCAACAGGTACAGTGTCCTCCTGAAACTGGAGGTCACATACAGTAGAAGTTTTCCTCCTCTAAAAACTAGGTGCGTCTTTTTGTCAGGTGCTCCTTTTTGTCAGGTGCGCCTTATGGAGCAAAAAATACAGTACTTTTATAAACCAAAGAATCTCAAGCATTGTAGCCTTTATGTACTCACAGAAGAGTTGCTTTAACCCAGCAGTAATTTTGGTTTCCCTCAGGGGTTGAAATTAGCCGGTGCCATATGTGGTTGCTGAGACTCGAGAATTCCTCCTTGCCTGACTCCTGAGTAATCTGTTGCTGCCCAAGGGAAGTACTGCTTCCGCTGCAGCAACATGAGTCACTGAGCTGGTGCTGAGGGGCAGGGAAAAGTGCCTCACATGCTTTTCTGTCTCTTACTGTTGCATGAAGGGGAGTGCGAAATGGGCTGCTTCTGGGTTGGTTCTGTGGCACTCAGAATAGTGTGATAGGGGAGGGCCGGGCAAAAAAAGAGGGCAAGAGAGGTGGCAGAACATTGTGGGCTGCTGAAGAAAAAAGGGTGTGTGGCTCAGCTTCGGTTCTCTAGCAGCTATATTGGCGTGAGGTTTTTCCCTCTCCCCTTTCACCTCTGCGGAGCTCAGCTGCAGTCTGTAGCTCTTTTCTCTCTGTGTGTATATACTACCGCACGCGTGTGTGTATCCTGGAAGGAAGAAAACCAAAAAAGGCTTGGACAAACGGGTCAACCTCTTTTCTTTGGCCTTTGCCCCACCCCTGGCCAGCCATCCACTGTCCTCCCTGGCCGAGGGCAGGTAAAAGGCTGGCCCAAGCAGGTGGGAGGCACCCGCCCAGGTGAACCCCCGCTCGGTGCCGCAAACCCCGCCCATCTGTGGGGAAGGGAGGGCGGAAATTCTGGGAGCTGCGATGGGCTGGCTGGAGGCTGCTCTCCCTTGTCTCTGTTCTGTCTGATGAAGGGGCAGCTGTGATTTGTGAGGAGGACAGGCACCTGGCCATTGCCCTTTCAAATGTGCTCCCTCTCTGTCTCCCCCATCTGTCTTGGGGTGTGTGTAGGGAAGCACACTCATTTCAGCGACTGTTCAGTCTGACTAATTTAGATATTCTCCCACCCCTTCCCCTTGCTCTTTGGTCCTAATAATCTTTGCCTATTGATGTAAGTGTACTTATGCAGAAAGCATATTGTTGTTACATTAAGGAACGCAGCAGAGCCCATAAAGATCTGAGAAAGAAAGAAAAAAGTAGTTCACAGGGAAGGTGAGTTCCTTTGCTATCATGCTACTAACTTGGAGGTATGTTTTTTGTGTTGTTATTTATGTAGCACTTTACAGGGTATGAAATGCCTTTAGACACATTCTTAAGGTAACTGAATTTAACTGTTAGGTGTTGCATTCTTAAAAGGCAGTTTTAAGGATATATATGTACAGTATAGTTAGGTGATTGAGACCTCTCCCGCAGCTGGAAGTTACGTCATTAAGCACACGTTGCAATCACCAGCTTGAGTAGCAACTTTCACTGACTGGTTTCTATCTTACTGGGAAACAGAGGAAGTGTTGCTTCCAGCCTCCCATGGATCATTAATGAGCAGCTTTCTGGGAGATTGTACATATGCAGTTAGCATGCCCAAAGTGAATGCTTATGAATGTCAAAAGTACTTTTATTTATAGCAGCTCTCTTAACATTGCAAATTACTTTAAGTGTCCAAAACTGGTGTGAAACTGCTCGTAGTAACACATATATGCCGGTATCTGTAAATATTATTCAAATGTTTTATGCTTTTGACCAATTAAGAATTGCTATTAAAATGTGATATTAACAATGCGTCAGTGATGTGAATTGTATTAATTCATGCATTTTGAAAAATAAAAAGAAAGTGCTGCTGAACTGGAGGGGGGGTGGCCATTCTGTTTTTGTGCCTGTAACCTAGGTTCCAGGGGTCATGTGGCGAATAGCTTCTCTATCCCAGTTTCTAACACTGGTAGCCCTTTACAACACCATCTCCAGCTGTACAATATCCTCCTAGAGATAGAGCAGCTAGAGCTGTAAACAGTACAGGCATCTCCTCACTTATGCAGGGGTTACGCTCTGGGTCCCCACGTGCATAAGTGAAATCGCGTAAAGTAGGGTGCACCTTCTAAGAAGCCTCCAAACACCCTCTCTGCCACTCTCTTCAATCCATACTAAAAATACTGTATCCCAAAATATCCTCAACTAGAATTAAAGCTCTGGGACAGGTTGGAGGATGTGTTGGAAAGCTGCTGCTGCTACTGTGCTACCCTACACAGCAGCTGTTAGGCAGAGAGACTGAGCAGCATAAACAAAGTTTATAAGCCAGCCCTGGGATCCCTTGTCTGGCACAGTTCTGTGAACTGAAAACTATGGAGAGGCCTGCTCTGAATAGAGATATTGGATTCTTGTCTCATTACACATGCTAAAGCTATTTTTGGTCATCTGCATACTATCCCTTGCTTTTTCCTGTAGGACTAATTGAAGTCGTTAACCGTTGTTAACAGTCATCAACAGGTTTACCATACCCATTAAGCCAATCACCCATCTCCCACTACCCTTCTAAGAAATACCCCACCCCACCCTCCCAGTATATATAAGGGTCTGGTGACTTCTGCTTCAGTGTACCTGAAGAAGTGTGTATGCACACAAAAGCTTATACCAGAACAAACTTAGTTGGTCTATAAGGTGCTACTGGGCAATTTTTTATTTAATTTTTATTTTGACTGCGTCAGACCAACACGGCTACTTACCTGAATCTGGAATCACTGGGGAGCAAGTCATTGTCTTCTTCTTTGGCAATTAGTCATAGCTGAGAAAGATTGGCTTACATAAACATGGTTTTAACAGTGAGTCCGTAAGTGACTCTGGAGGCCAATTCTGGATTAACACGTCCTTCTACAGTGGGGACATAGGTTTCTGGGCGGGAGTTGATCAAGGTGAGGGTTTGCCAAGCATGCCTTCCTCTTAGCACGTTTCTCCCTTTCGTCCTGAGTTTGAGCGTCTTCAAAGCCCCTGACACCTTTGGTAAAGGCTGTTCTCGAATTGGACACTCACAGGCCAGTTTTTCCCAGTAGTTGGTGTTTATACTACATTTTTTTAGATTTGCCTTGAGACAGTCTTTAAACCTCTTTTGTTGACCACCAGCATTACGCTTTCCATTTTAAAGTTTGGAATAGAGTATTTGCTTTGGAGGGTGATAATCAGGCATCTGAACAAAATGGCCAGTCCAACCAAGTCGATGATGAAGAATCATTGCTTCAACACTGGTGATCTTTGCTTCTAGTACACTGGCATTAGTTTGCCTGTCTTCGCAAGTGATGAGTAATTTTTTTCGGAGATGCCATTGCTGGAATCTTGTGTGGAGCTGGGGATGGCGTTTATAAGTGGTCCATGTTTCACAAGCATACAGTAAGGTTGGTAGTACAATAGCTTTGTAAACAAGCACAGTGGTACCTCGCAAGACGAAAAACGCGCAAGACGAAAGAGTTTTCCGTTTTTTGAGTCGTTCCACAAGACGAATTTCCCTATGGGCTTGCTTCGCAAGACGAAACGTCTTGCGAGTTCTTGCGAGTTTGTTTCCTTTTTCTTAAAGCCGCTAAGCCATTAATAGCCGCTAAGCCGATAATAGCCGTGCTTCGCAAGACGAAGAGACTCGCGGAACGGATTAATTTCGTCTTGCGAGGCACCACTGCATTTTGGTTTCCCTGCGAATGTTCTCAAACACTCTTCACTTCAATCAGGAGAAAGCTGGTCACAGAGCTCAGGCGATGCTGGATTTTGGCATCAGTGTCAGCCCTTGTGGAAAGATAACTGCCCAGGTAGGAGAAGTGATCAAAATTTTCCAACGTTACACCATTGAGTTGTATTTGTGGTGTTGCAGAGGGGTTGTTTTTTGCTTGTTGGCGGAGCACTTTGGTGGTTTGGATGTCAAGCGATAGGCCAAGCTTTTTGTAATCTTCTGCAAAGATATTTAGGATGGTTTGAAGGTCATCCTCTGATTGTGCACACACTATGTTGTCATCAGCATACTGAAGCTCTGGAAGTTACGGTAACCTTACTCTTTGCTTTCAGTCTACTCAGATTAAAGAGCTTTCCATCTGTTCGATAAATGATTTCTACCCTGGTGGGGAGTTTCCCTTCGACAGTGTGTAGGATCATGGTGATGAAGGTAATAAATAGATTTGGGGCAACAACACAACCTTGTTTAACACCTGATTCCACTGTGAATGGTTCACTTTGAGAGCCGTTGTTATCCATGATTGTTCCCGTCATATTATCGTGGAGGAGCTGAATGATGTTCACAAATTTATCTGGGCAGCCAATTTTCAGGACAGTCAGCGGGGCATTGTGATTTACAGTGTCGAAGGCAGGGTGGATTTGATTTAAATAAAATCGATTTAAATCACAATTTAAATCACTAGCCAGTAAGACTTGATTTAAATCATTATTTTTTTACAGAAAGACTCATTCGTGCTGGTATAATCTTAATATTCACAATCAGGTGAAAGTTTCATTTTTGGAATAATAAAATTTCAGAGTAGTTTTTACAGTTATATCAAAAATTACTGATTTGGTTATACCAGGCATAGGCAAACTCGGCCCTCCAGATGTTTTGGGACTACAACTCATCCCTAGCTAACAGGACCAGTGGTCAGGGATGATGGTCAGCTGTAGTCTCAAAACATTTGGAGGGCCGAGTTTGCCTATGCCTGGGTTATACTATTAGAAATACATAGACAGTTAACTTAATAAACCTCACAATAAGTTCATAATTAACTGTTTATAGGGGCTATATCTCCCAGCAGCCCTGGCTTGGGAGAGGCTGGTCTTCCTTTTCTAGAGGGGAGGGGGGGGGGAGGAGAAATACAGTTGGTAGGCCTAGGCTGGAACAGGCTTGCAGAAAGAACAGGCCGAGGAGAAGCAGGCTGGTGGAAAGCTGGAAAAGGGGAACCAAGAACTGGAGCAGAGAACTTCAGGGATTCCTGATGCAGGACTGAAGTTCCAGGTAGAGACTTTATAGTTTGGACAATGTCAGGCGAGCCCTGGGAAGTAGGGCCTGGAACCAGTGAACTCTTATTAGTTGACTGGCAAGCACTTCAAGGTCTCGCCAGGGACTTACAGATCCCAGTTACTGTTTCCACTCGCCCCCCCCCCCTTTGGATTTGCTTCTACATTCAGGTGCCTATTCTGTACAGTTAAGTTAGCGCAGTTGTTTGAACCCAGTGGAATTGGGAAGAGGTTGCCAGCCCTGAAGTGCCTTCAGCATTTGCCTCAAGTCTGAGTTGCACAGACACGCAACTGACTTGCACAATTATTATGCAAATATTCCAAACTTGTGGATTATTCTGCTCACAAGGTTGCATTTTCATTTTTTACTGCTTCATGCTTAGCTACTTGTGCAGATCTATTCTACTCCAAACAATCTATTCATTGAACCTCTTGGAACTTAGCATTTGGTAAGGGGTTGATTCTGTGTATATAAATTTGCAAAGGAACGATGGGATTAAGGTTTTTTCCTCAACTCTGTGTGTTTATTTTATAACATTTTTCCTGTGAAGAAAAGGCATGTTATCTCTGTAGACACAAATTCACACTTTTGAGAACTGCAAAAGCAAGCATCTGTGTTTATATCTTTTCATTAGAAAAACTGTCCCAAATAATCTTACAGAAACTTCTGGAAGATCATGACATTGTGAATGGATTAATGGAATTCATTTACCAAAAAAAATTAAACATTGCATATAAAACCTCATGCTACATAATTAAAAACAAATCCTTATTTCCTGATGAATAGCTTTTGAACTATAACGTAACTTAAATAGAAAACTATCTTTAGAAAGATTTTTCCTCCAAAACCATTTTTTTAAAAAAAATCCAATTTAAATAAAAAAAATCCAATTTTAAAAAATAAATCTGATTTTATATTTTTTAAAAAATATCATTGATTTTTATCCACCCTGGTCGAAGGCCTTAGTCAGATCAATAAATGCCATATACAGGGGTTGGTTTTGCTCTCTGCATTTGAAGCTGTCAAGCGGTGAAAATCATGTCCACTGTCCCCCTAGAAGGCCGAAAACCATTTTGGGATTCAGGAAGGGTCACCTCGGATATTGTTACGAGAAGGTTTGCTAAGATCCTTGCAAGAATTTTGCCAACCGCATATAAAAAAGGATGCCTTGATAGGTTCTGCAACCGTGTCTATCACCTTTTTAAAAGAGGTTGATAATTTTGGCATCCCTAAAGTCTGCTGGGATCTCCTCTCTCCCAGATTTTTCCGATGAGCTTGTGAAGTTGTTGTGCAAGTTCAGTTCCACCCACTTTGAAGACCTTGGCAGGTATCCCATCAGGTCCGCTGGCTTTGTTGTTTTTCATTTGGTGGTGCCTCGCAAGACGAAATTAATTCGTTCCGCGAGTTTTTTCGTCTAGCGAATTTTTCGTCTTGCGAATCACGAATTCCCATAGGAATGCATTGAAAATCAATTAATGCGTTCCTATGGTCAAAAAAAGTCCAAACAAAGCCAAATTTGGTACAACAAGAGTTTATTAAGTGCTCTTTAAAGTCACACATACTGTAAAGAGCATTTCAAAAATTGAAGGAACAATAATTTAAGTTTCTAAACATGACAGAAAAACATTTTAAAATCAACAAAGTGTACAGTACATTTTCTAAGACTCTGGGGGACAACTCGAAGAAGGTTCCTCTTCCACTCTTTGCTTCTTGTTGAAGAACCTGTCCATGGTCTGCTGCTTCATCCGCCTTTTCAGCACCTCCCTGAAAGGCGACATGACCCTCGTATCAAAAGTGTTCACAAGGTCATGTGCCACGTGCTTGTCAGGGTGGTGCCGCTGTGCAAAAGCCTGCACATCCTTCCACTTCAGGCAAATGTCCCTCAGTTCTTTGGAGGACAGCCGTTCCTCAGTTGCTTCCTCCTCTTCCAGCGAGGCCTGCTCCTGCGCAGCCTCTGCCTGCAGTTCGACCAGCTCCTGGGTGGTCAGCTCATGGTCGTGCTCCTCCACCAGCTCGCTGATGTCCTCCTCTGTGACCTCCAGGCCCATGGTCCTCCCCAAGGCAACAATGTCCTGCACCACTGTTGACTCTGGTGCATCAGAGTCACTTGGTGCCACACAGTCCGGCCACAGGCTGCGCCAAGCGCAATTCAAATTTCTCTGGCTGATCCCGTTCCAGGCCATGGTGATCATCTTCAAGCAGGTGACGATGTCGAAGTGGTCCTTCCAGAATTCCCGCAGGGTGATGGTGGTGCAATCAGCCACCTCGAAGCATCGCCTGAAAAGCTCCTTGGTGTAGAGTTTTTTGAAATTGGCGATGAGCTGCTGATCCATCGGCTGGAGCAGTGGCATGGTGTTAGGCGGCAGGAACATGATGCTGATGAAGCTGAACTCCTCCAACAAGTCCTCCTCAAGGCCTTTAGGATGAGCAGGAGCATTGTCCATCAGAAGCAAAGCCTTCAGCGGCAGGTCGTTGTTCAGCAGGTACTGTTTGACAGCAGGGCCAAAAGCATGATTGACCCAGTCCACAAACAGCACACGTGTGACCCAAGCCTTACTGTTGGATCGCCACATGACACTCAGCCGCTCCTTGTTGACCTTGTGTCTCTTGAAGGCCCGTGGGTTCTCCGAGTGGTACACCAGCAGGGGCTTGATCTTCAGGTCGCCGCTTGCGTTGGCACAGAAGAGCAGGGTCAGACGGTCCTTCATGGGCTTGTGGCCAGGCAACTTGGCCTCCTCCTGTGTGATGAAAGTCATTTTGGGCATCCTCTTCCAAAACAGCCCGGTCTCGTCGCAGTTGAAGACCTGCTGTGGAATGTAGCCCTCCGTCTTCACAACCTCCAGGAACTCCGCTGTAAAATCTTCAGCCGCAGAAACATCAGAACTGGCAGCCTCTCCATGCCAGAAAAAAACACACAAGCTTCCAGATCCTTGCAAACCCCTCCCCAACTGTTCCCCCAGCCACCCAGCACACAGAAATTCAAATCCAGAATTTTTTTAAAAAAACAGCAGAGTGGCCCAATGGTCACAGAAAATCATAAAAATGCAGAAAAACACACACAAGCTTCCGGATTCTTGCAAACCCCTCCCCAACACCAAGTCCTTGAATTCCAAACACCCCAACCCAAAATCCAAACCCCCCCCAAAAAGTTTTAAAAGCTTAACTTACCAAATGGCTGCAAAAGAAGTTTTAGAAAAGCTTCAAAAATCACCAAAGTCTTTAAAAACCTCAAAAAGGCTACTATGTACACTGCGTTCTATGAGTTGCTCCTCGGAGTCAAGTCGCAACTATATTAACAGTGTTAAGAAAAAGGAAACAAACTTGCAAAATGTTTTCGTCTTGCGAAGTAAGTCCATAGGGAAATTCGTCTTGCGAAGCAACTCAAAAACGGAAAACTCTTTCGTCTAGCGAGCTTTTTTTCTTGCGAGGCATTCGTCTTGCGGGGCACTACTGTAGCTGTACACAACTCACCCAAATTTGGAGATAATGCAAGCTCATCTCTAATTGGTTTTTGCAAAATTTGTGAAAGGACCTCAGCAGCTGCGGGTGAGTTGTGGTTAAGGAGATGCTGGTAATGTTCTTTCCAGCATAGTGCAATAGCTTCTTTATCTTTTAGAAGTGTGGTACCGTCTGTTGAGCGTAGGGGGCATATGCTCATAGATGGTCTTTGTGGCTTTAAAGAAACTGTGCATCATGAGTGTCGGCTAAGTGCTGGACCTCTTGAGCTTTATTTTATCCACCACGTGTTCTTGAGTTCTCTGGTTCTTCTTTGAACCTCAGCCTTAGCGTTGGCATAGGTTTTTTTCTTAGTGGCGCAGTTTCTATCTCGTTGCCAGATCTGAAAGGCCTTCCTTTTCTTGTCAATAATGCCTTCAAATCTCACTGTATTCTCATCAAACCAGTCCTGGTGTTTCTTGGTTTGGTATCCAATAGTTCGTTCACAGGCTGCAATAATGGATGTTTTTGTTGGCTATTTGCAGTTTAGTAGTGCTGCAGAGTTCAAAATTTTTCAAAATTGGGAAAAGAGTATGGCAAGGCTATATATTGTCTCCCTGCTTGTTGAACTTATATGCAGAATTCATCATGCGAAAGGCTGGGCTGGATGAATCCCAAGCCGGAATTAAGATCGCCGGAAGAAATATCAACAACCTCAGATATGCAGATGACACAACCTTGATGGCAGAAAGTGAGGAGGAATTAAAGAACCTTTTAATGAGGGTGAAAGAGGAGAGCGCAAAATATGGTCTGAAGCTCAACATCAAAAAAACGAAGATCATGGCCACTGGGTCCATCACCTCCTGGCAAATAGAAGGGGAAGAAATGGAGGCAGTGAGAGATTTTACTTTCTTGGGCTCCATGATCACTGCAGATGGTGACAGCAGTCATGAAATTAAAAGACGCCTGCTTCTTGGGAGAAAGGCGATGGCAAACCTAGACAGCGTCTTAAAAAGCAGAGACATCACCTTGCCAACAAAGGTCCATATAGTTAAAGCTATGGATTTCCCAGTAGTGATGTATGGAAGTGAGAGCTGGACCATAAAGAAGGCTGATCACCGAAGAATTGATGCTTTTGAATTATGGTGCTGGAGGAGACTCTTGAGAGTCCCATGGACTGCAAGAAGATCAAACTTATCCATTCTTAAGGAAATCAGCCCTGAGTGCTCACTGGAAGGACAGATTGTGAATAATAATAATAATAATAATAATAATAATAATAATAATAATAATAATTTATTTGTACCCCGCCCATCTGGCTGGGTTTCCCCAGCCACTCTGGGTGGCTTCCATAGAAACCAAAAAACACTAAAATTTCACACATTAAAAACTTCCCTGAACAGGGCTGCCTTAAGATGTCTTCTGAATGTCAGGTAGTTGTTTATCATTTTGACATCTGATGGGAGGGCGTTCCACAGGGCGGGCGCCACTACCGAAAAGGCCCTCTGCCTGGTTCCCTGTAGCTTTGCTTCTTGCAATGAGGGAACCTCCAGAAGGCCCTCGGCGCTGGACCTCAGCGTCCGGGCAGAACGATGGGGGTGGAGACGCTCCTCCAGGTATACTGGGCCGAAACCATTTAGGGCTTTAAAGGTCAACACCAGCACTTTGAATTGTGCTCGGAAACGTACTGGGAGCCAATGTAGGTCTTTTAAGACCGGTGTTATGTGGTCTCGGCGGCCGCCCCCAGTCACCAGTCTAGCTGCCACATTCTGGATTAGCTGTAGTTTCCGAGTCACCTTCAAAGGTAGCCCCACGTAGAGCGCATTGCAGTAGTCCAAGCGGGAGATAACTAGAGCATGCACCACTCTGGCGAGACAGTCCGCGGGCAGGTAGGGTCTCAGCCTGCGTACCAGGTGGAGTTGGTAGACAGCTGCCCTGGATACAGAATTGACCTGCGCCTCCATGGACAGCTGTGAGTCCAAAATGACTCCCAGGCTACGCACCTGGTCCTTCAGGGGCACAGTTACCCCATTCAGGACCAGGGAATCCTCCACACCAGCCCCCCCGTCCCCCAAAAACAGTACTTCTGTCTTGTCAGGATTCAACTTCAATCCATTAGCCGCCATCCATCCTGCAACCGCCTCCAGGCACTCACACAGGACCTTCACCGCCTTCACTGGTTCTGATTTGAAAGAGAGGTAGAGCTGGGTATCATCTGCATATTGATAGACACCCAGTCCAAACCCCCTGATGATCTCTCCCAGCGGCTTCATATAGATGTTAAAAAGCATGGGGGAGAGGACGGAACCCTGAGGCACCCCACAAGTGAGGGCCCAAGGGTCTGAACACTCATCCCCCACACCACTTTCTAAACACGGCCCAGGAGGAAGGAGCGAAACCACTGTATAACAGTGCCCCCAGCTCCCAACCCCTCTAGACGGTCCAGAAGGATGTTATGGTCAATTGTATCAAAGGCCTCAGAGAGATCCAGCAGAACTAGGAAACAACTCTCACCTTTGTCCCTAGCTCGCCGAAGATCATCAACCAGTGCGACCAAGGCAGTTTCAGTCCCATGAATGAGGCCTGAACCCTGATTGGAAGGGATCCAAATGGTCCGCATCCTCCAGGCGTGCCTGGAGTTGTTCAGCAACCACACGCTCAATCACCTTGCCCAAGAATGGAAGATTTGAGACTGGGCGATAGTTGGCCATACTGGCTGGGTCTAAAGATGGCTTTTTAAGAAGCGGTTTAATGACCGCCTCTTTCAGCAGATCTGGGAATGTTCCCTCACAGAGGGAAGCATTCACCACCCCGCAGAGCCCATCGCCCAGCCCTTCCCGGCTTGCTTTTATTAGCCAGGATGGGCAAGGATCAAGGAGACAGGTGGTTGGTTTCACGCGTCCAAGCAGCCTGTCCACATCCTCGGGGGTAACGGATTGAAATTGATTCCATGCAACTTGACAAGACAGGGCTCTAGCACTCTCCTGCCCCAGCCCTGCTCCCACGGTGGTGTCTAGCTCCTTCCGAATATGAGTGATTTTATCTGCAAAGAACTTTGCAAAATCGTTGCAGGAGATCTTGGGGTCTTTACAAGGCCCTGGTGGTAAAGGTGGTTCCGTTAAATTGTGGACCACCTGAAAGAGTCTCCTGCTACTATTTTCTGCAGATGCAATAGAGGCGGTGAAGGTCTTCTTCGCCGTCGCTATCACCACTTGGTAGGCTCGACGTTGAGCTCTAACCTGTGTCCGGTCAGATTCGGAGTGAGTTTTCTGCCACCGACGCTCTAGCCGTCTCAGCGATTGTTTCATCGCCCTCAGCTCCGAAGAAAACCACGGGGCTGTCCGGGCTCCATGCAATCGGAGAGGGCGCTTCGGAGCCAGACAGTTGATAGCCCTGGTTAACTCCGCATTCCAGCGGGCCACCAGGGAATCAGCTGAAAGGCCATCAACATGGGATAAAGCATCCCCTACCACTCTCTGGAAACCATTTGGATCCATTAAGTGTCGGGGGCGGACCAACCGAATTGGTCCCACCTCCCTGCAGAGGGGAAGGGTCGCGGAGAAGTCCAGTTGCACCAGGAAGTGATCTGACCATGGCACTTCTTTGGTTTCACTTTTACTTAGTGTCAGATCACCCACGTCACTAGAGGTGAATATCAGGTCTAAGGCATGTCCATGACTATGAGTTGGGCCCAACTTATTCAGGGACAGCCCCATGGAGGCCATGCTTTCCACGAAGTCCCGAGCGGCCCCTTGTAAGGTTGTGTCGGCGTGGATGTTAAAATCCCCTAGGACAACCAAACTAGGTGTCTCCAGGAGAACATCCGCCACGACCTGAAGCAGCTCTGACAGGGAATCCTTGGTGCAGCGGGGAGGTCGGTACACCAGTAGGAATCCTGTACTGCCCCTATTGCCCAACTTCCAGAACATGCACTCAGAGAACTGGGTCTTCCCAATAACACGCCTGATGCAAACTAATGACTTCCTAAAAATCACTGCAAACCCCCCCCTCCCCGCCCGCATGACCTGGGTTGCTGTGCGTAAGAGAAACCTGGTGGGCAAGCGGCAGCAAGGACAGGCCCATCTGCTTCCTCCAACCAGGTCTCTGTCACACATGCGAGGTCAAATCCTCCATCCACAATCAGGTGGTGGATGGCAGTGGTTTTATTCATCATTGACCTGGCATTACGCAGCAACACCTTCAGGTCATGTGGGTTTCCCCTGTTGATTCCAGTATCTATCCGGTCAAGGCCAGACCCGGAGGCAGGGATAGTCTTCAAACAACGACTAAACCTGCCTCCTCGGTAATGACATGGTCTGGTCTTAGCGTAACTCCGCCTCCTGCCCACCAAGATCGGATGTCCCAGTGCTTCCTCCCCTGTGGAACTTGTCCCAGCCATCGTGTTTGCTGGGGCCCCACTCTTAGGCAGCCCTGATCCCGCCCCTTAAAAACAAAACACAAACTACACAGAACCAATAAAACAACAGAAAACAAAAACAGAACAATTATACTAAAATTAATCCCCAACCAAATAGCCATCCCACCCACCCCCAACAAAGGAAAAAAGGAAAAAAAGAAATACAAATTTAAATTGCCACCGACTGCTTGAGGACATTTTAAAACACATTAACCACTTGGAACAGGGAAGCAATTGCTGAACACTTCCCAGCTTCCCCAAAAGTTTGTTCCAAATAAGGGCCTGGGCCACGCCCCCTGGGCCAGTTGGAGAAGGCCCTGGAAGGGAGCAGGCCCTGCAGTCCTCACCCAGCCGATGGAGCTGAGGCTCCAATACTTTGGCCACCTCATGAGAAGAGACAACTCCCTGGAAAAGACCCTGATGTTGGGAAAGATGGAGGGCACAAGGAGAAGGCGACGACAGAGGACGAGATTCTTGGATAGTGTTCTCAAAGCTACAAACATGAGTCTGACCAAACTGCGGGAGGCAGTGGAAGACAGGAGTGCCTGGCGTGCTCTGGTCCATGGGGTCACGAAGAGTCGGACACGACTAAATGACTAAACAACAACAGTGCTGCAGAGAGCTTGCTGGGGAGACCATGCATTAAAAAGGGACTAAAAAATAACTTAAACAAGGTTTTAATAACAAAAACAAAAACTCCTTATACACCAAATACATCAACAACAAACATGACCCAACCACCAACCCATCCCCCAGGGTAAGGAGAGAGCTAGGTGCTGCTCCTTATATACTATGCCCAAATGCTGACACAGCTTAATTAACACAACCTAGCAGCACCTGCTATGTTTCACAGCTGTAAGACTGGGTCTCGTTATTTGCGCTGGCCCTGGCCCTTAAAGACATACACAACTTGTGAAGCAATAATGAACCTTCACATTTTAAAGTGACCATTCAACAGTTTTTAGCTTCGTCCAGTGTTTCTCAGTGTCATTTGGGAATTCCGAAAGCAGATAGTCCTTAAGAGTTGTTCGGAGGCAATCCTGCTTAATGGGCTCTTGAAGCGCTTGAGTGTTCATTTTGCGGCTTGGTTTCCTTCCTTGAAGCCTGTGTTGAGGTATAATCTTGATAGCCATCATGAAGCATATTAATTGGTGATCTGCCCAGCAATCATCAGCACTCGTCATAGCTCTAGTAAGGAGCGATCTTCAGCTCGGACAATTACATAGTCTAAGAGGTGCCAGTGGTTTGACCGAAGGTGCCTCCCAAGATATTTTAAATTTATTTTTCTATTGAGTGTGTTGGTAATAACAACATATCAACAAAAGTAAGATTTTGTTCTGGTTGCTGTTGCCAATTCCTTCTTTCCCAATAGTCCCAGGCCACAGTTCAAAATCTTGTCCAACTCTTGCATTAAAGTCACCCAGGAGGATAATTTTATGCTACTTCGGTATCTCTGATAGGATGGTATCCAGCTGAGAGTAAAATTTTTCTTTCATGTCTTCATCGGCATCCAGTGTTGGTGCATAAGCACTTAGAATAGTGGCCTCTTGGTTTTTGGCGAGTTTATTCGAAGGGTTGATAGTTGCTCATTAATGCCAGTAGGGACTTCTGACAAGAGCGTCACAATATCATTTTTGATAGCAAAGCCTGCTCCATGTACTGGAGGTTCTTGTTCAGGTAGAGCTTTCCAGAACAATGTGTAGCCCCCCTTTTCTTCCTTCATTTGTCCCTCTCCTGCTGCAATATCGATGTTAAAATGTCACAACTCTCTTGCAATGATGACAATTCTGTGTTCAGGACACTCATTATCTGTATTATCCAACAAAGTCTGTATGTTCCATTGTCTTTTACGACCACTGTGTGGTGATCCCACTGGGCATGGTAATCCAGTCAGGGGAAAAGGGGAGGCAGACTATGTTTAGGGCAGCCTTTCTAGCCCCTCCCCCTTTTTCAGGGTGAGCAGAGTGAATCCTAAATAGGGGTGTTCAGTCATGGATTTAGCTGCCGAACTGCTCAACTGCCTCATTCCTTGAGTCAGAGTGACTGAATCTGTATCCACCGCCCATGTGCCTGTTCATGACTAGGGGATTCCAGATTGCATGGTCCTGCCCCTGTTACCATTTGCCTATTGCCATGGGACTTTGAGGGTTTGGGATGGGGATGGGTTTTTGGAAGATGCCTGTGCATGAATTTGTTTTATGTGTGTATATCAGTGCACGCCGATCAACGCACAGTCTTCGCAGTAAGGCTCTATTCCTTTTTTTTTGGTAATAATTTTATATTGATTTTCCATTAAACACATATAACCAAATCAAACATTTTCACAAATTTCAACTTTTGGACTTCCGCCAGCTTTTCTGCCAATCTTCCATATTAAATTTTTTTATTACGCATTCCCTAAATTTAATATTGCCTTTTAATATACCCTTCCTATCTTGTTCTCTTTTTTACAATACTCCTCAAACTTTCACAGAGCTTCTTTAAACCCCGCTAGCGTTATTTGATCATCACATATATTTTTCAGATATTCTGTAAATTTTCCCCAGTCCTCGATGAACTTGTGATCTTGTTGATATCTAATCTTCCCAGTTAGCTTGTCCAATTCTGCATACTCCATAAGTTTCATTCTCCATTCTTCAAGGGTCAGTAGTTCCTCCTGTTTCCATTTTTGGGCCATTAATATTCTCGCCGCTGTTACAGCATATTGGAAAAGTTTACAGTCCCTTCTGTTTATCTCAGTTTCTGTTATTCCTAAAAGAAAGGCTTCTGGTTTCTTTACAAATGTATATTTCAACATCTTCTTCAGCTCATTATATATCATTTCCCAGAAACCATTCACTTTCTTACATTCCCACCACATATGGTAAAATGTCCCTTCTTTTTCTTTACATTTCCAACACTTATTACATGTTTTATACATTTTCGCTAGTTTAGCTGGTGCAATATACAGTGGTGCCCCGCAAGACGAAATTAATTCGTTCCGCAAGTTTTGTCGTCTAGCGAATTTTTCGTCTTGCGAATCACGAAATCCCATAGGAATGCATTGAAAATCAATTAATGCGTTCCTATGGTCAAGAAAAGTCCAAACAAAGCCAAATTTGGTACAACAACAGTTTATTAACTGCTCTTTAAAGTCACACATACTGTAAAGAGCAGTTCAAAAATTGAAGGGAAAATAAATTAACTTTATAAACATGACAGAAAAACATTTAAAAATCAACAAAGTGTACAGTACATTTTCTAAGACTCTGGGGGACCACTCGAAGAAGGCTCCTCTTCCACTCTTTGCTTCTTGCTCAAGAACCTGTCCATAGTCTGCTGCTTCATCCGCCTTTTCAGCACCTCCCTGAAAGGCGACGTGACCCTCGTATCAAAAATGTTCCCAACGTCATGTGCCACGTGCTTCTCAGGGTGATGCTGCTCTCGACCTCCTCCAGAACAGCTGGGCGGTTCTTCACGATCCTGGTGACTCCCTTGGCTGCATCAGTCGCCAGGATCTTCTCCCTCATCTTCAGGATGGTCCCGATGGTTGATGGATTCCTCCCGTACTCCCTGGCGATGTCCGTCACACGCATTCCGCCGTCGTGCTTCCGGATGATCTCCTTCTTCATTTCCAGCGTCACCTTCTCCTTCTTCCTCTCGCCGGCCACCGCAGCAGCAGTCTTCTTGGGTCCCATGGCAGCACAGCTCTTACCTTCGTAAACTCAGAAAAAGGAAAAAAAATCAGTGATGTGCTTCAAATCCAAAAAATTCAAAAGCACCCAGCCACCCACCACACAGAAATTAAAACCCAGAACCAAGTCCTTGAATCCCAAAAACCCCAACCCAAAATCCAAAATCCAACCCCCCCCCAAAAAAGTTTTAAAAGTTTAACTTACCAAATGGATGCAAGAGAAGTTCTGGAAAAGCTTCAACAATCAATCACCGAAGTCTTCAGAAACCTAAAATGGCTGCAAAATACGTTTTGGAAAAGCTTCAAAAATCACCAATGCCTTCAAAAACCTCAACTGTTCCCACAGACACCCACCCACCCACCACACAGAAATTGCAAACCCCTCCCCAACTGCTCCCCCAGCCCCGCCCCAACTGCTGCAAACCCCTCCCCAACTGTTCCCCCACCCAGACAAAAAAAATTTCAAAAAATAACAACATGGCTCAATGGTCCCAGATTCCTGCAGAAACCTCTCCAACTGTTCCCCCAGCCAGCCAGCACTCAGAAATTCAAACTCAGGAAATTTTTTTTGAAAAAAACAACCTGGCCCAATGGTCACAGAAAATCATAAAAATTCCCAAAAAAGCCCCACAAGCTCCCAGATTCCTGCAGAAACCTCTCCAACTGTTCCCCCAGCCAGCCAGCACTCAGAAATTCAAACTCAGGAAAAAAAAATTGAAAAAAAAAACAACCTGGCCCAATGGTCACAGAAAATCATAAAAATTCCCAAAAAAGCCCCACAAGCTCCCAGATTCCTGCAGAAACCTCTCCAACTGTTCCCCCAGCCAGCCAGCACTCAGAAATTCAAACTCAGGAAAAAAAATTTGAAAAAAAAACAACCTGGCCCAATGGTCACAGAAAATCATAAAAATTCCCAAAAAAGCCCCACAAGCTCCCAGATTATCGCAAACCCAAGTCCTTGAATCCCAAACACCCCAACCCAAAATCCAAAACCCCCCAAAAAAGTTTTAAAAGTTTTACTTACCAAATGGATGCAATAGAAGTTCTGGAAAAGTTTTGGAAAAGCTTCAAAAGTGAGCAAAGTCTGAGAAAAGGCTACAAAACCACGTGCTAACAGTTGCTCCTCGAAGTCAAGTCGCAACTGCAGCTGTTCAAGCTAAGCACCCTTTGTTTTAACGGTTTTAAGAAAAAGGAAACAAAGTCGCGAGACGTTTTCGTCTTGCGAAGCAAGCCCATAGGGAAATTCGTCTTGCGAGGCAACTCGAAAACGGAAAAACCTTTCGTCTAGCGAGTTTTTTGTCTTGCGAGGCATTCGTCTTGCGAGGTACCACTGTACCATCTATATATCATTTTCATAACATTTTCTTTTAACGCAGTACATGCTGTAAATTTTATATTTTCCTTCCATATCTTTTCCCAATCCTCCAATTATATATTATATCCAAAGTCCCTGGCTCTGTTCCAATGGCATGAGTATCACGACGACCAGTAGATTCCTATCTGCTGCAGCCTTCATCCGCCTTCACAGCCATTGTAACATACCGCTTGTTATCATCTGCCTGTTATGCCTTGAGGATTTCTTGGGTCATTCTTTGTCTAGCTCCTCCCCTTTGACCTTAGTGCCTTGGGTGACCCTGCTGGGAGTACAAGACTCTCGACGGCTTCACACACAAGGGTCATAGGAATGTGCAAGCCCACTCACCACAACAAGGTGATGATCCAGCAAGTGAGCAAGTACAGTCGACTATTGCCTGGTAACTAGAAAGGCTCTTATGTCAATTAATTTGTTTAATATTGATAATAGGACAGAAAGTGACCATTTGCCCTTGGTTCTTTCTATTGTACCCCAGGACATAAACTTGAACCCCCCAGTCTGGATGCCAAACCATGAAATAGATGGAGGCTTGCCGATCAGAAAGTCGGCAGTTTGAATCCCCGCGGTGGGGTGAGCTCCTGTTGCTTGGTCCCTGCTCCTGCCAACCTAGCAGTTCAAAAGCACGCAGCACAAGTAGATAAATAGGTACTGTTCTGGCGGGAAGGTAAACAGCGTTTCCGTGCACTGCTTTGGTTCGACAGAAAGCGGCTTAGTCATGCTGGCCACATGACCCGGAAGTTGTACGCCGGCTCCCTCGGCCAATAAAGCAAGATGAGCACTGCAACCCCAGAGTCATTCATGACTGGACCTAATGGTCAGGGGTCCCTTTACCTTTACCTAAAGCAGTCTACTGCAGTTAATGCCAGACTAAATTTGGAATCAGCAATATGATCAAAAAATAAAAAGGTCAATCTGTAGAAGCTTCTATTGAGGCATATGATAATCTTATTGAACTTTTACAGGATGTGGTCTCAACTAGCGTAAATTCGGGTGACAAAACCATTAATTCCACAGGGTGTAACTGGTTCATCAATGCTTGTCATAGAAAGAAAAAAGATCTTAGGGACTCTTACAGAGAGTATAGTAAAGCTGGCCTAAGTTACTTACCTCCAACCTATCTTGTATTGAAAGGATAGTATAAGCACTGTTAAGAATGAAGAAAAGGCAGCTTGAACATAATTCCTGGTCCTTACTATTGAACGATTTCTTAAATAATGATGCTAAAGGGTCATTCCACGCCAAATCACCTGCTTTTCATACTCAACCGTGCTCTCACGACTCAGATTTTCTTCAAAAAAAAAAAATTATGTGTACATACCTGTAATAGTAATAGGGGTTGCTCGTGCGTAAGTTGCCGCCACTCCTGGCTAGGTTGCCTGGTTAAACCTTTCTGTCTGGACAGCCCTTCACTTCGTGGCTGATTCAGTCGCTAGCAGAATCCGTCAGTGGGCGTTTCTTAAACCTTTTCCAGCATAAAAGCTGTTTGACGCCAAGTCTCCTCCTACTCTCCCTGCGCGGAAGTCTTCTGCGCAGGGAGGGTGTGGGTAGCGGAGGACCCGTGCTCTCCCCGCTGGTGTCCGGCGAGGAGTCCTGGAGCCCTCTCGCCGATTCCCCCATCTGCCCCCCTTTATCCCTGGTGTTGCGCTGATTTCCTTCCCCAGCTGATGAGCTGCCTCTCCCCTGCTGGGTCCTTCTCCAGCATCACTTGGGAGCCTTCCCTCTGCCTCTGGCTCCGATGTCAGTTCCCTGACAATACCTATGAGATAACCATAAATTAATTTTTAAAGATATTTTGGTCCAAAATTGGGTGCAGCAGAATTTTTTTTAAAAAAGTTTTCTTCCCCCCAAAATTGAAGAAAATCTGAGTCATGAGAATACATGGCACCAGGTGATTTGGTGTGGAATGACCCCAAATTGTTCTGGCACTTGGTTTTCAATATGTTAAAAAATAACACTCCTGCCCAAAGGTGCACCATCCCGACTCATATATGGGAGAATCATTTAAAAACAATTTTTGCCGAAACTTCAAACTCCCTCTCCAGAAGTGATGGTCCTGCTGTTGACGTATTAAATGTCCCATTATGGAGCAAGGTCATAGTAGAAGAATTAATCGGGAGCCTAAAGAGTGGCAAGGCCCCGAGCAATGATGATTCCAGAGGAGCTGATCAAATCGAATAATAATAACATAATCTCCGAAACCCAAGCTGCTTTCCGTGCAAACTACTCAACATCTGACCAGACCACTCCAAGGCAATCTATGTGGCCTTTATGGACCTAAAATCTTCCTTTGTAGTCAAAGTTGTATTGAGTGATGGAGGACAAAAGAGTCTTATACCTTACAAAAGCCTTATATAGTGATAGTAACATGCAGGTAAGATACGGCCCACTGGGGCAACACTCTGACAAAATCACGATATCAAGAGGGGTCAGACAGGGTTTTATTCTTGCCCCCCTATTGTTTAATCTTTTAAAAAATGATTTAGAGTAAGTCCTAATGGGCCGAGATGGGCACTGCCCCAAACTGGGGATAAGAAGCACCCCACTTCTATTGTATGAAGATGAAGTTGCTATCCTTTCACGCTCCAAATCTGGGTTAAAACATCAGCTGAGGAAGTTTTTGGATTATTTCTCTGAAAATGACCTCACAATCAATTATGCAAAATATAAAATTATGGAAATAAATTCTCCTCAAACAGATGGTTCCTCAACGGTCATGCCTTGAACAGACCAAAAACTTTCGGTATTTAGGAATCTTTCACCTCACAAAGTCTTGGAACACCCATTGGTTGATTACATCCCAAGTAGCAGAGGTAAGCAAACTGGCAATTCTCTGTTTCTTTCATACACAGGGAGGTCAGTATACCTTAAAAGTATTTAATGCAAAATCTGCATCACAACTCTTATATGCTGCCAACATTTTGTACAAGGGCTCTTTTCTCAAGCTTGATACATTTCAGTTAAAGTTTCTGAGGTCCTTTCCTTACTTCAGGTATTAAATTGTGTACCAAATTTGATACTTCTGTTGGAAACAGAAGGTCCATTTTCAATTAAGGCCTGGTGGAGTGCTATGAAATATTGGCTAAGAATCCGTGTGTATGGCCTTTGGAACGGTCTATTCCTTCATTTGATACATCAGCTCCTGGTCAAAAACCATGGTGCGTAAGGCCTCCTTGATAGGTCTTTCACCATCTTTTCTTACACACCTGGGGTATGATACTGCTGTCAAAACTGAAACAGAGGTTATGGGAATACTGTCTTTAGTGATTTACAATCTTGCTCACGGGACCTGTGGCCCTGCAGGGTTTTTTTTATTATCTCCCTACCTTAAAAATTTGACCGTCTCTAACTATCACCTTCTGTTTTCTAAAGCCAGATTTTTCCCTTCTGAAGTGCTGAAGTGAAGATTGACTGGTGTCCCATGCCAAGATAGGCTGTGCCCATGTTCCCAGGAAGTTGAATGTATAGAACACATTTTATTGTATTGTAGTCTGTATAAACAGGTTAGACAGCATCTAATCGATCCAATACCAACAGAACAACCTGGAATTGCTGAATCTTTTTATGTTAAGCTTCTCCTTGAGGATAAGTTTGATACTATTACATTGGCTGTGGCAAAATTCCTCTTGGATGCAGTAAAAATCAGAAATCAGTATGTACAGGCTAATGCTCCTCTGTTGGCTAGCAAGGCTGATTTTACACCTTAATAACTGTCGATATTTACTATTGTTGTACTGTGTATTTGGGGTCTATGGACTACAATAAAGTTCTGTGTGTGTGTGCATGCCCGTGCTTTTATGAGCTAGGATGGACAAGGGTCAAGAAGACAGGTGGTTGTTTTTACTCGTCCAAGCAGCCTGTTCACATCCTCTGAGATAACAGGTTAAAACTGATCCCATACAACTTGACTAGAAAGAGCACTGGCACTCTCCCGCCCCAGCCCTGCTACCACAGTGTGTTGATGTGTGCGCAGAATATATTCTTGAGTTTTCTTCTCATAAACTTACAGCAGTTTCTTTTCTATTGAGCTTCTTTATTGTTGACAAAGATTTACATTTTGTCAAATTCAAATAAAATAACATTATCCTTTCCTTCTTCCATACACCTGGCTCTGAGACTCAGTGCTGAGTCATGTACAATTCACACACTGACACTTTACATTAATTCTCTCTCTCTCTCTTTTTAATAAAATTTTATTGTTTTTCCAAAAATATCAAAATGGAAAAAACAGAAAAGAAAAAAAGCATAACCAAATTAAACCATAATTTTTTGGTTGACTTCCTTCCACTCCCCCTCTTGGTTCCATTATAATATACTTGTTCATGCACGTCCATAATATCTTATATACTTATATATATTTGTTGAGGGGGAAGAAGAGGAAAGAGGGGAGGGAGGGGGTAGGAGATTTAAGAGTTAAGAGGGAAGGAAAGAAAAAGCAAAAAACAAAGAGCAAAAAACAAAACCAGAAAGGAAAAAGGAAAAGAAACAACTGAAGATGTTGAAGTGATAGTACCTGGAAGTAGTATATATCAGGCATGTCCAACTCCGAAGAGACTATGATCTACTCCCAGTATAAAAAAATCTGGCAGTGATCTACCCATTGTCATTGGAGAGAGGAGGAGTGTGCATGGGGTGGGTGGATTGCCAAGAGTTGTTGAGCTCTCCCCCCCCGGTAACTTTTTGTACACGATAAAGATCCCGCGATCTACCAAGATCAGCCAGGGATCTACCGGTAGATCATGATCTACTTGTTGGACATCCCTGGTATATGTACCAAGTGATAAAAGTATAAAATAAAATATATGTAGAAAACCCCTTTGAGAGGGAAAGAATAAAATAAAATGTGTGTGTGTGTATTCTCTTTAAAGAGAAAAGGGGGGGAGGAGAGAAAAAGGAGGAAAGAAAAAAAGGGAGAGGGATGTAGGAATGAAAAATCACGGGAGACGAGAGAGGCAGGTGTAACATGAGGCGTCTGTCAGGGCGGGCCCTGGGAGCCTATTTTATTGAATATTGCAAGCATTGCCACAGGTGGGCCTGTGGCTGATTGGTTGATACATACACACAGAAACTTGTGATTGGTTAACATAAGTACAAGGTGGGGATTACATGTGAGAGGTGGGATTTACATATGATCATTTATCACTGATACATTAAAGGCTGAGAATCGGAGCTAGAACTAGACAGGCATGAAGCCTCCTAATTAAATTGTAACTAGAGATTAATATGGCACAAACAATTACTAATGATTGATCATAACATGAAACAATATAATAATCAAGTTCTGTAGATGTGGTCAGCTAGGCATGAAGAGCAGGTACAGTTTGTTTTCCATGAGCTTAGGATGTCTGTTACTAATGATTGATCATAGCATGAAACAATGTAACAATCAAGTTCTGTAGATGTGGTCAGCTAGGCATGAAGAGCAGGTTCGTACAGTGTGTGCAAAAGCAGAGAAAAGCCTACAAGCAAGACTTCTCAGAAAGCAAGAGAAAAGAGGAGCAAGGTACCCCATAATGGAGCAGTTTTGTGCAGAAAGAGAACTAACAGTTATGTGCAGAAAGAAGACTTCCCTTTATCTCCCCCTTTCTTGTTAGCAAGGCGTTTTGGGTAAATAAGGCAAAAATATTTCGGGATTAGTGGTGTGCCAGCGAATGCCCAAAATAAGTTCGCCAGGGTCGATGGGACAAGAATATTTCGGGATACGTGGTCTGCCAGCGCATGCCCAAAATAAATCCGTCCACATCTCACCATAGGTTTACTGTTGGTGTTGCCATTTCGCAAAGTAGGCAGCAAAGAGTTTATTGGGTGGTTGAGGGGGAGAGAGAAGGCGAGAGAAAAGACTTATGAGGCCAGGAACGCATTGAAGGAAGCAACATAACAAAATTAAGATGCATATAATGACAAGGGCATATTGAAAGAGATTACGAAGCCAAGTAAGATTAGGTAGCCAAGCAGTAAGCCACTGGGTGAAAGAATCCCAGAGGCCAGAAAAACCAACGTCCTGTTTAATGTGATGTGTAAGATTTTGCAAATGAGAGATCTGCTTTTGGATGGCTTTGGAATTATCAGTAATATTAAAACAGCACATGTTGTCCACTTGTTCACAGCCATAATGATGAAGCATCAGCAAATAATCTATAGCGGCCCTATTCTGTAAAAGCCCATGCTGGAGCTCACTTTGCTCTTTATTCAGAAGGTGAAGGGCTTGAGAAGTGTAATTCAGTGCTTTTGCTGCAGAACAAGCTAAAGAATTAATGTTTCTACTGTTGCGTACAGCCAATCCAGGGACTCCTAGGAGAGAAACAGCTAAAGAGATATATTCAGACCTACTGGGAAGAGAAATTGAATTGTCACAATCGTTAGTTAATTCAACAAAGCGGCGATATCTAGTGCGAGACAAATGATGTTTTTTGGGTAATATGATAGACAAGCGGCTTATACAGCAAGGTGTGCCATGGCTAATGTTCGCAGGAATGTAATTAAATGTATAGCCTGGACACGACCAGAACCAGCCTTCAGGCAGCTCTGTGTATTTATATACATAAGAAATATTTACATAATCAGAGCAATTAAAATTATCCTTGCCCATTTTCACACAGTTGGTTTTTGTGCAATTCACCATACGGGCACAAGTAACATTAAAGGAAGCCACGTATGGGGTCAATAAATCAATGGCCAAAGGTGGGCGTCGGCGTACTTTGTTACCCCAGTTATGGTAGCCGGAATAACCAAGGGTGCGGAGAGAATCATTTTGGGGTAGAGATGAATAAAACCAGGTATCCTTTTGCAGTTCTAAGGGGTCATGGCAAACAGGGATAAGGCAGGAGCCAAGGATTTCCCCTATAGATACCTGTTGGGTTAGACAAAAGGAAGAAACATTGAGGGTCTTTGCAAAAGACTCCCACACATTCATCGGTGTGGAACCACCGTTCTTAGGAGCGGCAGCGGAAAGGGGCAAAAACAAAATGCTGAGAACGATCACTACCATTGAATTAATGTTAAGGCAAGAAATAATGCATATAAGCAAATTCTCAGGTGTGGCTTCAAGCTGCTTTTCCTTTCTAAGCTGTTCAGCCTGAAATGAGAGCGACTTTATTTGGCCCCATGTCACAGGTCCATTACGATTTACCCGCTTGCGAATCCTGGGGGGGCTGGACGTCACATCCTGGGCGATCTGTAGTTTGCGATCGAACTGCGGTGTTGGATCCGGAAGGGTCTGTCGCCACGCCATGGTGCAGACGAATGCAGCGTGCAGGAACCCAGCGAGCACCCTGTGGAGTAGAAACTGCAGCGTAACCCTTTCCCCAGGTGATCAGTTTTACAGGTTCACTCCATTTGTTGGAGGGCAATATCTTATAGCGGACCAGTGGGGCTGGGAGTATCTATGTTTGTTGAAAATGCTTCTGCAGGTGAGTATAAGATTGATGATCCTGTATGGAGAGATTCAAATGGTTGAGAGTAAAGAGAACACTGGCCAACCAGCCTTCCTTTTCGGAGAGCGAGGCTGGGACTCTGGCCTTCTTTTCCTGTCGAATTAAGGCTGTTTTTAAGGTGCGATTGGCACATTCAACGATCGCTTGGCCTTGTGAATTGTAGGGGATGCCAAATAAATGACGAATATTCCAAGTTTCACAGAACTGAGCAAAGGATTTTGCGCAGTACGCTGGGGCATTGTCAGTTTTTAAAGAATGGGGCTTGCCCATGACTGACATGGTGCGAACAAGATGATTGCAAACATGCTTAACTTGCTCACCCCTTTGAGGGGTGGCCCAAATAAAACCTGAAAATGTATCAATGCAAACATGTATGAACTTCCAAGGTGAAAAGGGGGCAAAGTGAGTTACATCCATTTGCCACAATTGGTTGGCTTCCAGTCCACAGGGATTAACACCAGGGCTGGGGTGGCCAATCTGATTAGAGCATTGAGGGCATTGCTGGATGATTGCACGTGCCGCTTCCAACGGGATTTGGAACTGGCGGCTAAGGGCTTTTGCATTTTGATGATGAAAGGCATGACTTTCAATACGAGAAACAGGCAAAGCTCTAAGCAAGGAATCTGCTTTTGCATTGCCATCAGTGATAAAGCCTGGAAAGGGTTGGTGAGAGCGAATGTGCACCACAAATAAAGGGTGGGAGCGATTGGAAAGAAGCAATTGTAAGGAAAGGAAAAGGCTCAACAAGTTGTCATCCAATAAAGGACTCACATAACTGCCCTGTAGGCGAGTTATGACATTTGCGACATAAAGGCTGTCCACAATCAAATTAAAAGGTTGTTTGGAAAAGTGATGCAAAGCTTTGACAGCAGCTGCTAACTCAGAACGCTGGGCAGACTTTTGTGGAAGTGTGTAAAGGCTGTGCCATTCTTCATTTTGTTGCCAGGCAACCACCCCCCTGGAGGGGGATCCGTCAGTAAAGACAGCAAGGGCATCCAGAGGGACAGGAGATAATATGGAAGAAAAGGACAGGGAGATTTGCTTGCTCATTTGCAGGCGAGGGGCGGCTGGAATATGGCAACCCACTTGGCCAACAAAGTCGGCTAAAGCGCACTGCAAATCCATGCTAGTGGAGAGAGCAGTTTCCCATTGTTCTAAGGGCATGGGCACAATAATTTGATGGCAATCAACGCCAAAAAGGCTTTTACAGCGACGGCATCCCTTGCTGATGAGCTGAGCAAGGAGATCCACTAAAGGAGTTACCGTGTTCTTTGGCGTATGATGTAAATACAGCCATTCAATTATATGAACTTTCGATGGGCCTGACTGAATAACGGCCGCAAAAGGTTGGACAGAATCTGTCATTATGACTACATCGGGCAAAACATTAAGGATTGCTCGATCAACCCAGTGGAGACGCATGATTTCCTTTAACTGGGCAACAGTCTGCTGTTGAGAAAGGGTCAAGGTGATTTTTGCGCCAGGAGAGTGATGGCCTTTTAAGGCTGAAAAAAGCGGCCGTAAAACTTTGAGTGGGATCTTAAAATAGGGTCTTATCCAGTTGATATTACCCAGCAATTGCTGCAACTGGACATATTTCATTGCTTTAGGAACATGAAGTTCAGGGACAACGGGAATAGAATAGCTAGCTATCATTTTATGTCCCAAATAATGAAAGGGAGAAGATTCCTGGATCTTTTCTGGAGCAATTTTCAAACCATAAAGTGACAAACAATTTGTCAAATCACGTTTCCAGTGGGGGGGGGGATGCGTGGTCCACTAATAAGCACGTCATCTGTGTAATAGAAAATCAAGAGGTGTGGATACTGCAAACGGAAGGGCTGAAGGGCTTGATTCACATAATATTGGCACATGGTAGGGGAATTCAACATTCCTTGTGGTAGAACCTTCCAGTGATATCGTTCCCTGGGCTGACAATTATTTAGTACAGGAACAGTAAAAGCAAAGAATTTGCGATCCTTCTCCTGTAGGGGAATGGAGAAGAAACAATCCTGCAAGTCTATTATAGCCAATTGATATGAATGTGGAATCATATTTGGATTAGGCATACCACACTGTAAAGGCCCCATGGGTTCAAGGGTCTGGTTAATTTTCCTCAGATCTTGGAGAAATCTCCATTTGCCACTCTTCTTTATGACAAAAACGGGTATTATAGGGGCTGACTGAAGGCTCTATATGGTCTGCCAATAATTGCTCATTCACCAGTTGTTTTAAGGCAAGTAATTTTTCTCCTGAAATGGGCCATTGTTCTACCCATACAGGACTAGTAGATTTCCAGCTGAGGGGAAGCGCAACCTTACTCATTAAATTGAATGGTAGCTTGTAATTGTTGCAGTAAGTCTCTTCCCCACAGATTGAGGTGGATTTTCAGCACACAGGGCTGGATGTATGCAATGGTTTCAGAGCTATCAGGCAGAGAAACAGGCAGCCACTGTACGCTCTTGGAAGAATTTTGTGGGCCACCCACACCCAAGACTGCAGAGGCAGACTCAAGGGGCCACGTGGGGTCCCAGCAATCACTGGAAATTACAGAAATATCCGCACCTGTGTCAATCAAGCCTTCCAGAACTTTTCCATTGATTTTATACTTACAAAGAAGTTTCTGATGACCAATCCGCTGGATAACAGCTAACAGCTGTGGGGGGAAAGAAGAGAGCTCTTGCAAATTACTATCCATAATAGAAGCAGTAGGATGAGAAGGGAGCACCACCAAATGTGCCCAAGACTCACCCTTTTTTAACTGCATGGGCATATGGCTCCAAAATTGAACCATTATTGTGCCTACATAGTCAGGATCCAGAACACCAGGAATAACCTGGATCCCTTCTTTCGCCGCAGAAAATTTTGGTAAAATTAAACCTGCGACTTTAGGAGGTAGTGGACCTGCCAATTGGGAAGGCATGAGCACAATTTCACCAGGTAAAACAGTGTCTTTGTTCTCTTGATTTATCAAATCAATGGCAAATTCAGAAGGTGTATGTTTAGAAAGTTTTTCAGCAGCGGAAACTAAAGGCGGAAAACTCTCTAATTGTCCTGGCCCGAGAGTGGGGCCGCAATGGAGTTTCCCGGACTCCTGCATTGATTAGCCCAATGATAGCCTTTACCGCATTTCGGGCATTTTTTGGAGGGTCTGGTTCTGTTGGTAGCAGTGTCTTTGCATGCGCCCCCGCATGCTCTGCGTTGCTTAGCAAAATGGCCAGGGCGCTTGCAGTTAAAGCAATTACCTGTAGGCCTATTGGAAGCTTGGATCGCGCCAGCAAGCAAGGACATCGCATGACACTGGCTTCCAACATCTGCACAGGCTTTAATCATATCAGCAAGGTCATATTTAACGCGATGTATGACTGACTGCAAAGCCTTTTTCCAATCCGTGTTAGCATTCTCAAAAGCCAATTTTTTCATCAACTCATTCTGAGCCGTGGTGTTATCAATCTGCCGGGTAACCGATTCTTTTAATCTATCTATAAATTGATGGTAAGGCTCCGAATGCTGTTGCTTAATATTGACAAAAGAGCTCTGTGGTTGCCCTGAGACAGGGACTTTCCGAAAGGCGCGCTGTACACAGGTCGCGGTGCGACTAAAATGTGCAGGTGTCAGCGTCGCCTGGGCTGCTATATTATCAAACGGACCAGCACCATAAAGTTCGTTGGCTGTATGCTGTGGATCAGACAGGGCCGAGGCATTATGTTTAAATTCACTGTCAAAAACTACATACTGAGCTGGGGACAAAAGCATGCGCATCAGATCCTTCCAGTCCTGAGGAAGCATTGTATAACCATTCGCTATTCCCTCCAGCATTCCTGTTACATAGGAGGATTTTGAACCGGAATCAACAATGGCCCTTCTTAATTCTCGCATTACATAATAAGAAAGGGTTTCATATAGCACCTGTTGTTGCACTGTGCCTGGGTTTGTATAAGAAAAAGGGAAAGCAGAGGCAACACCCCAGCCCACTCAGACTCTTCCTCTAAGGATAGGAGCCCTTTCTGCCTTGCCTGGGAAAGTGCTAAATGCACAGCTCCAGTAGGAGCAGATGCAGGCAAAGGAGATGCAGGAGGGAGGGAAGGGGGGATGGGTGTGGGCTGAGGGACAGCTCCAGTAGGAGCTGATGCAGGAGGGGGGGAAGGGGGTGGATGGGGTGGAAGCAGGCGAAGGAGGGAGAGATTGGCAGGATTGTGCAGGAGGCAAAAGCTTGGGGTAGGGAGGGGGATTGTCTGCAATAGTTAGAAGTGCAGGAGCCGTGGGAGACGCCTGAGAGGCCAGGGGCCCTAAGTTTGCCACGGCATCAGCACATTTCTGACAAGTAAGCAGACAATGAATAGGAGCCCTGGGTTCTGCAAAAAGTTTTTCCAATCTTTTGCCAAGCCTCTACCCCCAAGGAGCCTGCCTCAGGGTACCAGGGACATTGAAATGCAATCTCACATAACAAACGTTCAATTTCCTTTAAAGAAACATGAGCACCTGCACCTCTTTGTCTGACTAAATGAAGCAGTTCAGTAGCATGCACTTTCTGGGACTTTGTAAGCTCCCCCCCCCCATACTCACGGTGTAGCGCGCTAAGACTTCTCCAGTCAAGTGAAGTACGAGGCTGCGTGAAGGGATCTGGCACGTCGGGGTCACCAGATGTAGGAATGAAAAATCACGGGAGATGAGAGAGGCAGGTGCAACATGAGGCGTCTGTCAGGGCGGGCCCTGGGAGCCTATTTTATTGAATATTGCAAGCATTGCCACAGGTGGGCCTGTGGCTGATTGGTTGATACATACACAAAGAAACTTGTGATTGGTTAACATAAGTACAAGGTGGGGATTACATGTGAGAGGTGGGATTTACATATGATCATTTATCACTGATACATTAAAGGCTGAGAATCGGAGCTAGAACTAGACAGGCATGAAGCCTCCTAATTAAATTGTAACTAGAGATTAATATGGCACAAACAATTACTAATGATTGATCATAACATGAAACAATGTAACAATCAAGTTCTGTAGATGTGGTCAGCTAGGCATGAAGAGCAGGTTCGTACAGTGTGTGCAAAAGCAGAGAAAAGCCTACAAGCAAGACTTCTCAGAATGCAAGAGAAAGGAAGCAAGAGAAAAGAAGCAAGGCTTCCCCATAATGCAGCAGTTATGGGCAGAAGGAGAACCAACAGCTATGTGCAGAAAGAGGACTTCCCTTTAATTGGCAGAAATTGTTTAAACTTCTTCCCTCAGCCCCAAATAAATCGACCACACGGGGCAGCAAAAAGAAGGGTAAAAAGAGAGAAACAAAGGTAGTTACACAGCAGCCGGCTAAGGAGGACTCGACAAGGCTGACTCCAGTAGCAAGTGAGAAGGCAGAAGTAACAACTCAGTCCTTGGATAACCAACTTTTTAATAAACCTGATGCTGCGGAAGTAGAGGCCTCTTCCTATGAAGGCAATAAAACACTTAGCAAATCGAACAGCGGGGAAGAGGAAGCGTTTAGTAGAGATGATACCCCCCTTCAGACCTGGCAAGCCTCCAGTCAGGAAAGAGATTGGAATTTGATCCTAAATCCCCAAAAACTGGTACTTACGAACTTCCCGAAGCCTAAGGGCTTCCTTACAGGGAAACAGCGAATAATGAACTTTGTATCTAGCCTAAATGACATACTGCCAGGAACGGTTAATTTTAATGATATCACCTCGGTGGAATATCTACATTATGATGGTCACTCAGTGAGAGCACTGACCACTTTTAGGGATCAGAACGTGGCCAAGCTTATTTTTAGGTCAAGACCTGCCTTTTTAAAAGCACGGATAACAATACTTAGGCTCTTTGAAAATAAGGCTCCTTTGAGCCCCCTTTTGAAAACTAAGCAGGCAAATCTTAGAAAGGGGAAACAACTCTCAAAATTCTGGCCTGACAAACAGAACCCGCAATGCCTTGCAAGCAAAGGTGAGGATTTCTTTACTATGGAAGAAAATATCCTAATTGACCAATTCTGGATGTTCCCACCATTAATACAAACTGACATCTTGGGAAGACTAGATAAGCTAAGAGATAAGCTGGCCGAGAGAGCTTCAGGCAACAGGGTTATCAAGGGGGACCAAAAAAAGACCACAACACGTAACCTTCAGATCAAAGCGGAGATTAACTTTCCACCAAGAGAGAATGTGCCACCCTTCAAGGAGAGCACTCCATCACCCCCCCGAAGGAGAATTATCCATAAGGTGACCCCACAAGACGTATGGGACAAAATGAGATACCTAGATGAAACAGAATTGGGCCAAAATCAGGCCAAAACAGAATATCCACAGAAGGAATTTATGCATAATAAAGATCTGGTGTTCACAAACGTGAGCACTTTGCATCCACCTATTGAAATCATAGAGCGGCTGGATAGCCCGCCATACAAAGACGATAGGCATCCGATACATAAAGCGACAAACCCTAAAAGTACGTTAGCTAATAATTGACAAAGATTCGATTGTGATAAAGCCAATCTTAAATTTTTATCGTGGAACATTGCTGGTTGGCTCAACAAGGCGACTGACCAATCATTTGTCAATTTTATTCAAGATCATGATATAGTCTTCTTGCAAGAGACATGGCTAACAGGGGATTTAGATGTAAAATGGTTTTGCCTCATTTTCGCTCGCAGGTTCACCAAGCAACAAAGGGGGACGAGTTAAGGGTGGGCTAGGCCAGTGTTTCCCAACCTTGGGCCTCCAGCTGTTTTTGAACTACAACTCCCATCATCCATAGCTAGCAAGAGCAGTGGTCAGGGATGATGGGAATTGTAGTTCAAAAACAGCTGGAGGCCCAAGGTTGGGAAACACTGGGCTAGGCATTCTAATATCCACAAGGCTGAGAGCATCTTTCGTCGAGCTGGAGCCTCTGAGCAGTGTGGCCATGGCATTATTAATGAAATGCAGATATTGCACACTTCTATTGATTAATATATATGCCCCTCCCCAAAGAGGCAAGCAGCTTATCAAAAATCTCTGGCATAGGATAGAATCTTATGTCGATGAGCTAATGAATCAAACTCCTGCTGCGGCAGTGCTGCTGACTGGGGATTTAAATGCCAGAATTGGCCAATCAGACGAAGCGTTATATGCTCATTTTTACGACATACCTCCCATTTCTGAAGAAGCCCATTCTATCCCCCCAAGGCTCTCAAAAGACAAGGGCTGCAATTACGCAGGCCTATGCCTTCTACGTTTTTCCAACAATCTGGATTTGACTGTATTAAATGGTCGTGTCAACAGAGAACCCAGTGGGGAATTTACATTTATATCCAACATGGGAGCCTCCACTATTGATTACGTCCTGGTGTCATCTAACCTTTTGAGCAGAGCACGGGAATGTAAAGTGGTGGAGAGGGTTGACAGCGACCATCTACCGCTCTGTTTAATACTGGATGTAAGAAAAGATTTATTTTGCTCTGATAAACTTGTAGCCCCATGTTTTGAAAACATGGAGCTAAGATACTCACGTATTAAATGGTCCAGCAAATTGAGTGATGAAATATCGGAAAGACTTCACTCAGATATTTTTCTTGCTAGAAAGGAGAACCTCGTTAATTCCCCAACTCCTGAGGCTAGATTAGACATGTTCCGGGAACTGATTTCGTCCCTACAACCTTATCTGACCAACAAAAAAATGCCACGGCAATCTCTACACTTTAATAAATCCAAACCTTGGTTTGACCAAGAATGCATGGCTATGAAACGCCTCCTGCTGGATAAGTACAGGAACTATAGAACAGCGAACTTACCTTCGCTTCCATTAGACTGGTCTGAGTCAAAACGCAGTTATAAAGCTTTGATTAGCAAGAAAAAGCTCCATGCACAAAGGGAGGAATGGCAGTGCCTAGTGGAAGCCTCCCAAAGGAAAGATTCTGCCACGTTTTGGAAAATAATTGCAAAAAGCTGGAGAGACTCCCCAATTGAAATCGAATACTCTATACCCGCTGGAGCATGGGAGGCCTATTTCCTCTCATTATATTCATCAAATCAACTGGTCCCAGTTCTGCTTCCTGCTTCAAGTGAATTTGGCAAGGAATGGCCCCCTGTAACCACAGAAGAAATTACTGGCCTTATTCAAGCTCTTAAATCAGGGAAAGCCCCGGGTGCTGACAATATCCCACCAGAAATTCTTAAGGCAAATGTTGAATGGTGGGCCCCTGTGCTAGCCGCCTTGTTCACTAGTATAAATCAAGCGGCTATTATCCCCGAGGACTGGGGTTTAGCCATCATCATTCCAATATTTAAGAAAGGAAACAGAACTGAGCCAGCTAACTATAGACCAATCAGTCTATTAAGTATTATTAGCAAACTGTATGCTGCTCATTTATGTGATAAATTAGTGGAGTGGATGGAAAGAGCATATTCTATCAGAAGCTCAAGCTGGTTTTAGAGCAAAGCGTTCAACTATAGACCAGGCCCTTACCCTTCAACACCTGGCAGACAAATACTCTAGAAAAGGGGGGTCTTTATATGCAGCATTTGTGGATTTTAAATCTGCTTTTGACCTAATACCAAGGGATAGACTCTGGGAAAAGCTTGGCGCTACAAACATAGATAAACGCTTATTACGCCTTATCCGTGGTCTATACGAAAACACCAGGGTGAGGGTAAGATGCGATCAGTCAGGCCATCTAACTAAAGAAATTCAAACGCACTATGGGGTTAAACAAGGATGTGTCCTCGCGCCAACGCTATTTAATTTCTATATCAACTCTCTAGCAGTAAATATGGCGAAAGAAAATGCCCACCCTCCCAAACTGGCAGGTATTCCCATCCCGGTGCTTCTGTATGCGGACGACGCAGTCTTACTCTCCTTTTCCTGCGTTGGCTTGAGGAAGCTTTTGAGATCACTTGCTGACTATTGTCAAGCGGAAGAACTAGCAATAAATTACAGCAAATCTAAAATTATGGTGTTTTCAAAAAAAAAGAAGGAAACACAAATGGAGAATTAACGGTCAACCTATTGACCAGGTAGCAACTTTCAAATACCTGGGAATAACTTTTCAGGAAAGGGTCTCGTGGCACCAACAGATGAAAAACGCCATTGCCAACGCAGGAAGGGCCAATAAAGCCCTTACAAGATTTTTTCACGGGAAAGGGGGTAAATACGTTCCGGCGGCCTCCCAGGTTTTTGCTGCAAAAATACCCCCACAACTCACTTATGGATCCCAGGTTTGCAGTTTTAAAAATTTTGCGCCTATGGAGGCATTTCAAACAAAATTCTATCGGTGTTTATTGGGGATCCCCCCTGTGTATCTAATATAGCTGTCCGCTTAGAAGTTGGACAACCACCCGTTAATGCGCGGCTGTGGATTCTAAAGATACACTACTGGTTAAAACTTATTTTTCCCCCGGCCGGTTTGGCTCCTTTAACACTCTTAGACACCTTTCATTCCACCTGGAAAGCTTCCCTGTTTGAAAAGATAAGAAGCTTGGGATTCTCCCCGCAGATCTTGATAGCGGCAGGATATGAGAGAGCCAGAAGTCAAGTGCCACAATTAGAGACTTTGGGAGAGGGTTCTCACCTGCAAATTATTTGGCTGATTTACAAATACCTAAGTACAGACACGCCTTTACCCTGGCCAGATTTAATGTTCTGCCCTCTGCCCGGCTGCTAGGCAGATATGAGGGCAAACCATATGAGTCACGTGTTTGCCCATGTGGCTCATCGGAAGTGGAAACAAGTCTGCATGCATTGCTGCACTGTAGTTACTATGAGGATCTACGTTTGACCTTTATTGCCCCAGTTCTACAGAAGCTTAAAAATGAACCAGAACTCCAACGTACGAGAGCCTTGGTAGAAGATAAGGTTCCTGAAATTACGATCAATGTGGCCAAATTTTGTGTAGCCGCTATTAGGCGCAGGAAACAAGAGTTTTCCAATGTCAATATGCAGGCGAAGGCAAATACTTAATTTTATTTATGCTGTCTAATTTTAAATTGCTGTTATGGCCTAATCTGTATTGAAATTGTCCTTTGTTTTTTCCGGTGTTATGCTTCGCTGACTAGCTGTACGAGTTAATCTGGTCTGTGACCGTTTAATAAAATTTGATTTGATTTGATTATCCTCTGGGGAGGAAGAAGCGATCTGGGAACTGTTCGAGCTCTTGGTCTTCTGGAATGTAAAGGTAAAGGGACCTCTGACCATTAGGTCTACTCGTGACAGACTCTGGGGTTGAGGCTCTCATCTCACTTTATTGGCCGAGGGAGCCGGCGTACAGCTTCCGGGTCATGTGGCCAGCATGACTTAGCTGCTTCTGGCAAACCAGAGCAGCGCACGGAAAGGCCGTTTACCTTCCCACTTCTCACCTATTTATCTACTTGCACTTTGACGTGCTTTGGAACTGCTAGGTTGGCAGGAGCAGGGACCGAGCAATGGGAGCTCACCCCATCGTGGGGATTCAAACTGCCGACCTTCTGATCGGCAAGCCCTAGGCTCTGTGGTTTAACCCACAGTGCCACCCGCGTCCCTCTCCTGGAATATAGGGAGTGTGAAATAAAGGGATTTGGGAAAGTGCTAAATGTTGGGGTGCGTTCGGGAAGAGCCAGAAGCCATGACCGACCAAGCAGCTGCGCTGGTGGCATTGGCCCAGGAGAACCAGGCCTTGACTCACACCGTGCAGCAGCTCAGCAATGCGGTTACGGCACTTCAGCAGCGGTTGGACACCCTACTGGCTCCTGGGGCCGACGCCCCGGCTCCTGGCAAGTACCCAGTGGCTTTGCCAGAGAATTTTGATGGTGGCCCTGCCTGAAGGAAGGCTGACGTGGCTCGCTACATCGCTGGTTGCGATGTCTGCTGGCGGGCCAAGGGCCCTACCGGGCGACCCCCCGGCCTACTTCAGCCACTGCCAGTCCCACCGCATCCTTGGCACACGGTTTCGCTGGACTTTGTGGTGGACTTACCCCCGTCTCGTGGCTGTACCTGCCTCCTAGTTTTCTCCGACCATTTCACTAAGATGGTGCACTGTGCTCCCTGCCCATCCGTACCCACAGCTCAGGAAACCACTCAACTATACCTTCAGCATGTCTTCTGCCTGCACGGCCTACCTGAGCGTGTGGTGTCCGACTGCGGCATTCAGTTCACATCCCGTTTCTGGCGAGCATTGCACCAGACCCTCGGGACAGAGGTCTGTCTATCATCAGCCTCCCACGCACAGACCGATGGCCAGACGGAACGGGCGAACGCGGTGCTGGAGCAGTACCTCCGGTATTACTGCAGCTACCAGCAGGATGACTGGGTCAACCACCTAGCTTTGGCGGAGTTCGCCTACAACAACGCGGTGAACGCGTCCACCCAGCAAACCCCATTCCAGGCCAGTTACGGTTATCATCCGCGGTTGTTTCCAGATGTGCTGCCGGAATCCGCAGTCCCTGCGGTGACAGAGTGGCTTCAGGAGCTCCAGTCTCAGCAACAACTATTGATGGAGCAACTGCACCAGGCCAAGGAGGCGTACAAGGCTCAGGCCGACCGCCACCGCCAGGTGGGGCCAAAACTCCACGTCGGTGACCTGGTATGGCTCTCCACTCGCCACCTCCACCCCTCTCGACCTTCGCGGAAGCTGGACGACCGTTTCACCGGCCCGTTTCCCATCGTGGACCAGGTCTCGCCTGTGGCATTCCGTCTCCGGTTGCCCGCAACCCTGAAGGTTCACCCGGTATTCCACAGGTCCCTTCTGAGTCCGGTGGCCCCGCCCAATGAGTTCCACCCAAACCGTCCACGACCGCAGCCAGTTTTGGTTCAGGGGGAGCCTGAGTACGAGGTGGAACGTGTTCTGGACTCCCAATACCGCAGGGGAAGGCTGCAGTATCTCATAGACTGGAAGGGGTATGGACCTGAGGATCGTTCCTGGGAACCAGCAGCCAACGTCCACGCGCCTGCCTGCCTCCGTGATTTCCCTGCGGCGTACCCCAACAAGCCGGGTCCAGACCCTCGGTTGAGGGGGGGCCTGGGAGGGGGGATGGTGTGATGACCTGGGAATCCAATTCAGAGGCTGAACCGGAGGAACCCCAGCCTGCACAAGAGTCCCCGCCTCCAGGGCCGGCTGAGCTGGGGCGGGGCCTTGGATCTGAAGCGCCTGCACCTGTGCCGGATCCTCAGGAGCAGGCACCAGGTGATTCCACTCTAGCTCCGGAGGTGATTAAGGACACAGTGGCTACAGGTGCGCCTCTCCCGGCCCTGCCAGAGGAAGGTGAGTCTCCCCCTGGGTCCAGTAACTCCCAAGCCTCTCTTGAACTGCAAAGGCTTAGGGCAGAGAGGCGGAGGGAACTGGTTTCTCCCAGGAGGAGTGCTCGCCTTAAGGCCAGGAGATGCTGGTCTCCTGGGGGCCGGGGCCGCCCCTGGCCTCAGAGAAGAAAAAGGCCAGTCAGCCCGGTCCCAGGTTGTGGGAGCAACGTCGTTGAGTACCTGCTCTTGCCTGGACCCAGACCTGACCTTCCAGTGTTCCTGTCCCCGCCTGGCTTCTTGCTTCGGACCTCGCCCCGCTCCTTGTGAATTGTTTCCAGACCAGTGACCCAGGACCGGACTTTGACTACGCCAACGGTAACCTTCCCCTCGGGACCAGCACAATCATCTTCAAGAACCACTTCTTCTTCTTCATGTCCTTCAACACTGGAGCCATCTTCGTCACTAATGTCAGGAAGTTCTCCGAAGATAGGCACTGGAATTTCATCACAATGAGCTACAGGACGACGTGCTGATTGAAGATCAGGATACTTAGAATCATAGAATCATAGAGTTGGAAGAGACCACAAGGGCCATCGAGTCCAAGCCCCTGCCAAGTAGGAAACACCATCAGAGCACTCCTGACATATGGTTGTCAAGCCTCTGCTTAAAGATCTCCAAAGAAGGAGACTCCACCACACTACATATGGTTGTCAAGCCTCTGCTTAAAGATCTCCAAAGAAGGAGACTCCACCACACTCCTTGGCAGCAAATTCCACTGTCAAACAGCTCTTATTGTCAGGAAGTTCTTCCTAATGTTTAGGTGGAATTTTCTTTCTTGTAGTTTGGATCCATTGCTCCGTGTCCGCTTCTCTGGAGCAGCAGAAAACAACCTTTCTCCTTCCTCTATGTGACATCCTTTTATATATTTGAACATGGCTATCATATCACCCCTTAGCCTCCTCTTCTCCAGGCTAAACATGCCCAGCTCCCTTAGCCGTTCCTCATAAGGCATCGTTTCCAGGCCTTTGACCATTTTGGTTGCCCTCCTCTGGACACGTTCCAGTTTGTCAGTGTCCTCCTTGAATTGTGGTGCCCAGAACTGGACACAGTACTCCAGGTGAGGTCTGACCAGAGCAGAATACAGTGGCACTATTACTTCCCTTGATCTAAATGCTATACTCCTATTGATGCAGCCCAGAATTGCATTGGCTTTTTTAGCTGCCGCATCACACTGTTGGCTCATGTCAAGTTTGTGGTCAACCAAGACTCCTAGATCCTTTTCACATGTACTGCTCTCAAGCCAGGTGTCACCCATCTTGTATTTGTGCCTCTCATTTTTTTTGCCCAAGTGCAATACTTTACATTTCTCCCTGTTAAAATTCATCTTGTTTGTTTTTGCCCAGTTCTCTAATTTGTCAAGGTCGTTTTGAAGTGTGATCCTGTCCTCTGGGGTGTTAGCCACCCCTCCCAGTTTGGTGTCATCTGCAAATTTGATCAGGATGCCCTTGAGTCCATCATCCAAGTCGTTGATAAAGATGTTGAATAAGACCGGGCCCAAGACAGAACCCTGTGGCACCCCACTAGTCACTCTTCTCCAGGATGAAGAGGAACCATTGATGAGCACCCTTTGGGTTCGGTCAGTCAGCCAGTTACAAATCCACTGAGTGGTAGCAGAGTCAAGACCGCATTTTACCAGCTTCTTTACAAGAATATCATGGGGCACCTTGTCAAGTGCCTTGCTGAAATCAAGGTGGGCTACATCCACTGCGTTCCCTTCATCTACCAGGCTTGTAATTCTGTCAAAAAACGAGATCAGGTTAGTCTGACATGACTTATTTTTCAGAAATCCATGCTATTGGTGATCACAGCATTCCTTTCTAGGTGCTCACAGACTGTTTGCTTAATGATCTGCTCCAGAATCTTCCCTGGTATTGATGTCAGACTGACTGGGCGGTAATTATTTGGGTCCTCTCTTTTCCCCTTTTTGAAAATAGGGACAACATTTGCCCTCCTCCAGTCTGCCGGGACTTCGCCTGTTCTCCAGGAATTCTCAAAGATGACTGCCAGTGGTTCTGAGATCACATCTGCCAGTTCTTTTAATACTCTTGGATGCAGTTCATCTGGCCCTGGAGACTTGAATACATCTAAACTAGCCAAGTATTATTGTACTATCTCCTTAGTTATTCTGGGCTGTGTTTCCTTTTCTGAATCATTTGCTTCAAATTCTTCAGGTCGGGCATTGTTTTCTTTATCGGAGAAGACTGAGGCAAAGAAGGCATTGAGGAGTTCAGCCCTTTCTGTGTCCCCTGTTTGCATTTCACCATCTTCTCCTCTGAGTGACCCCACTGTTTCTTTGTTCTTCCTTTTGCTACGAACATACCCATAAAAGCCTTTTTTGTTGCTTTTAACCTCTCTAGCAAGCCTGAGTTCATTCTGTGCTTTAGCTTTTCTGACTTTGTGTCTACACGTGCTGGCTATTTGTTTGAATTCCTCTTTGGTGGTTTCCCCCCTTTTCCATTTTTTGTACACATCCTTTTTTAATTTTAACTCAGTTAAAAGTTCTTTAGATAGCCACCCTGGCTTCTTTAGGCACCTTCCATGTTTCCGTCTCATTGGTATTGCCTGACGTTGTGCTTTTACTATCTCCCTCTTAACAAACTCCCAGCCATCATGAACTCCCTTTCCTTTTAGTATTACTGTCCATGGGATCTCACCCAGCACTTCCCTAAGTTTTATGAAGTCGACTTGAGGCTGCTCCGGTTCTTTCTGTTGATCCCAGTCACATCAACAGCGCAGAAGTAGCAGTCAGTGACATGGTTTGTCGGCTCCCTCCAAACCATGGGAATTCCAAAGTTCAGACTCCTCTTGCCGTTGGTCCACCCACCTAGAGTCTCTGTGCACGCCTTGCACACCATGTGTGGCACCCAAGCTTTATCCTGGTCACCAAGTTTAATACCAAAATAACTTAATGCTTTGCCACACCAATTTATGGAAGATTTCGAGGTTTTATGACTTCAAACTGATCCCTTTTCGACATAATCACTCAGAACTATCGGACTTGAATACTTCTTGTCATTAAAATAATCATTTCCAATCAAAACAATTATTTGACATGGCATTTTACCCCCACCAACTTCTTCTAAAATGCTCCACACAAGCGTACATGTGAACAAAAACGTAAAAAAACCGACATGTGGCCATAGCTCAAAAACTTGACCTGATTGAGCAAAACCAATGTGATTTTTGGATTCAGCGCATCAGATTCGTCCTAAATCATCTGAAAAAACGCTGTGATTACTGAGACGCAGCATGGGTTTCTCAAAAATAAGTCATGCCAGACCAATCTGATTTCTTTTTTTGATGGAATTGCAAACTTGGTGGATCAGGGAAATGCTGTGGACATTGTGTATCTTGATTTCAGTAAGACTTTTGACAAAGTCCCCCATGATATTCTCGTGAGGAAGCTGGTAAAATGTGGGTTGTACGAGGTTACTGTTAGGTGGAATTGTTAGGTGGTTGACTGACCGAACCCAAAGAGTACTCATTAATGGTTCCTCGTCATTCTGAAAAGTGATAACTGTGGTGCCACAGGGTTCTGTCCTGGGCCCATTGTTGTTCAATTTCTTTATAAAGGACTTGGACGAGGGAATTGAGGGGATGCTCATCAAATTTGCAGATGACACCAAACTGGGAGAGGTAGCTAATGCCGCAGAAAGCAGAATCAGAATTCAAAATGACCTCAACAGATTGGAGAACTGGGCCCAGGCCAACAAAATGAATTTCAATAGGGACAAATGTAAGGTTCTGCATTTAGACAGGAAGAACCAGGTGAACAAATACAGGATGGGAGACACCTGGCTTACTAGCAGTACATGTGAAAAGGATCTAGGGGTCTTGGTGGACCACAAGCTTAACATGAGTCAACAGTGTGATGCAGCAGCAAAGAAAGCGAATGCTGGTCTAGGCTGCATCAACAGAAGTATAGTGTCCAAATCAAGGGAAGTAATAGTACCACTATTCTGCTTTGGTCAGACCACACCTGGAATACTGTGTCCAATTCTGGGCACCACATTTTAAGAAGCTTGTTGACAAGCTGGAATATGTGCAGAGGAGGGCAACTAGGATGATCAAGGGTCTAGAAACTAAGCCTTACAAGGAGCGCTTGAAGGAGCTGGGTATGTTTAGCCTGGAAAAGAGGCTGAGAGTAGATATGATAGCCATATTCAAATATCTTAAGAGCTGTCACATGGAAAAGGGAGCATGGTTGTTTTCTCCTGCTCTGGAGGAGGGTAGGACTCGAACCAATGACTTCAAGTTACAAGAAAGGAGATTCCGACTAAACATCTGAAAAACTTTGACAGTAAGAGATGTTCAGCAGTGGAACAGACTCCCATGAGAGGTGGTGGACTCTCCTTTCTTGGAGGTTTTAAAGCAGAGGCTGTATGGCCATCTGTCATGGATGCTTTAGCTGAGATTCCTGCATTGCGGGGGGTTGGACTAGATGATCCTTGGGTCGCTTCCAGCTCTAAGATTCTATGATTCTCAGTTCAATTTTACCAGATCTTGTATTTTCACTGTCACTATGCTTTATGTTCTTAACCCACCCAGGGATCACGAACAGATGAAAGGTAGGATAGAAATGGAATAAATAGTTATTTCAATACATTAAAAAGAATATTTTAAAAGTGAAACAAGCTTAAAGCACCCTTGGAGGCAGCCCTACCCGCACTGCAGGCAGAGAAACTTGGTAGGGATTAGGAGCTTGTGCAGCCTTCATTAATACCACACTGTGATGTGCAGTGAAGGGTGGGCAAGAAAGGTCATTCAGAGGCTGGTAGGAACACAGGAAGCTGCTTGGGCTGAGTGATATCTGGTTTTCAACATTGTGTTACATCAGCAGCTAAACACTACGATATACTGATATATCACGATGTCTGAAATAAGGATGGAGCTGTGTTGGGGCATTGGTTGGCTTCACAGTTTTCCCCACATCGTGTTTTTTGCATAGAACACACACCCATACACCACGGTTTGCAATATATTGCCAGGTCAAAAAGTATGGAATTGTTATCACAATATGGACTTCAAACCTGTTTGGGGTGAGATATCACCCAGACCTAGAAGCTGCCTGATACTTACTGAATCCATCTAGTTAAGTATTGTCTGCAGTGACTGACAGCAGCTCTCTGGGGTTTTAGACAGAAGGCTTTTCCAAGCCACACTGTGAGATGCCAGCAAGGATTGAAACTGGGACCTTCTGCATACAAAGCTGATCTACAACTGAGCCACAGACCTTCCCCAAAGGATCCATGGTGCAGTGCTAAAGCATTCACCTTCCATGCAGAAAATCCCAAGTTCAATCCCTGGTGTCTCCAGGTCGGGCTGGGAGAGAGTCCCTGCGTGAAACCCTGGAGAGCTGCTGCCAGTCAAGAGTACGCAATACTGAGCTAGATGGACCAATGTTCTGATTCAATATAAGGCAGCTTCCTAACACTCCTTTGTACTAATTTTCATGAATCATAGAATTGTAGAGTTGGAAGGTATTAGGGGTCAATTTCATTCCTTCTCAGAACACAGGTGTTCAAGGCAGGATAGTGAGATCACCGGACATACAGACGCATAGGAAATGAGTGTCGGGTCTATAAAAGCAGCTTTGCTTTTGCTGTGCATTGACTCTCCAGGATGGACTCATGACTGTCTGCTGGGATTCAGGTGTATGGACCACAGCCAGGGCTCTGACTGCTGCTAATGGACTCCTGTATATAACTATAACAGTTTAACATCTTAATTTGCCTGACGGTAGGTCTGTCTGAAGATCAGTTGTCCTGTGATTTATCACTACTCCAACCTGGGTCTCCGCATGCCGGAAGCTGTGTGCCGGGCCTGATCAATCAAGTAGCTGTTGTTTTTATGGAAATTGGCACACCATAACAATTCCAGCAGAAGGAACCTCAAGGGTCATGTAGTCCAACCCCCTGCAATGCAGGAATCACAACTAAAGCATCCATGACAGATAGCCATCAAAGCTCTGCTTTTAAAAATCTCCAATGAAGAGGAGACCACCTTCTGAGGGCACCAGTTCCACTGCTGAACTGCTCCTACTGTCAGAAAGTTCTTCCTTAATATATATATATATATATATATATATATATATATATATATATATATATATATATATATATATATTTATTAAATACAAATTAGAAAACATACATATTCACAACAAAAGAAAATACAAAAGAAAAAGAAAATACATCTAACCAAGGAAAATAAATTAAGAGAATATTTTGTCTCTTTTCATATTTACAGTTATTTATACCTCTATAAAATGCTATTCACAATAAAGCAGTGAAAGATAAAGTATCAGAAAAAAGAAAAAAAGAAAAAAGAATAAAGAAGTAAGAGAAAAAGATCCTAAGTGAAAATTTTTAAAAGTAGATAAGTACTCACAATACATAGCCGTTTCCCATCTATATTTATATTCAATTGCATAATTTCATCTTGTCCTTATCTACCTTAAAAAAAAAGAGAGACTTCCACCGTTTACCTCACGCGTTTTTAATAATCCATTCGTCAGAACCTCTGTTCTTCATATTTTCCCTTTGGATTTCCTTAATGTCTCACTTTGTATTTTTTATATTACGCACAAGATTACAGTGGTGCCTCGCAAGACGAAAAGAATCCGTTCTGTGACTCTCTTCGTCTAGCGGTTTTTTCGTCTTGCGAAGCAAGCCCATTGCTGCTAATATTTCTTTCATGTCCATGTTATTTTCACTTTCTGCTTGTGCTGGTCCTGGGGGGAGGTTACCTCATGTGAGGCGTGGTCAGAGTCTGGTCCTGGGTCGAGGGTCTGGAGACTGTCCACCAAGGGCGAAGCGGGGTCCAAAGCAAGAAGCCGGGCGTGGTCGGGAACTTTGGAAGAACAGGTCTGGGTGCTGGCAGAAACAGGTTTCCAATGACGTTGCTCCTGCAAACTGGGACTGGGCTGACTGGCCTTTATTTCCTCTGAGGCCACGGGCGGTCCCGGCCCACAGATGACCCGCCTCTCCTGGCCTTAAGGCGAGCACTCCTCCTGGGAGAAACCTGTTCCCTCCGCCTCTCTGCCCTAAGCCTTTGCAGTTCAGGAGAGGCTGGGGAGTTACTGGACCCAGGGGGAGACTCACCTTCCTCTGGCAGGGCCGGGAGAGGCGCACCTGTAGGCACTGTGTCCTTAATCACCTCTGGAGCTAGAGTGGAATCACCTGGTGCCTGCTCCTGAGGATCCGGCACAGGTGCAGGCGCTTCAGATCCAAGGCCCCGCCCCAGCTCAGCCGGCCCTGGAGGCGGGGACTCTTGTGCAGGCTGGGGTTCCTCCGGTTCAGCCTCTGGCTGCGGTCGTGGACGGTTTGGGTGGAACTCGTCGGGCGGGGCCACCGGACTCAGAAGGGACCTGTGGAATACCGGGTGAACCTTCAGGGTTGCGGGCAACCGGAGATGGAATGCCACAGGCGAGACCTGGTCCACGATGGGAAACGGGCTGGTAAAGTGGGCGTCCAGCTTCCATGAAGGCCGAGAGGAGTGGAGGTGAGGAGTGGAGAGCCATACCAGGTCACCGACATGGAGTTCCAGCCCTACCTGGCGGTGGCGGTCGGCCTGGGCCTTGTACGCCTCCTTGGCCTGGCGCAGTTGCTCCATCAATAGTTGTTGCCGAGACTGGAGCTCCTGAAGCCACTCTGTCACCGCAGGGACCGCAGATGCTGGCAGCACATCTGGGAACAACCGCGGATGATAACCGTAACTGGCCTGGAATGGGGTTTGCTGGGTGGACGCGTTCACCGGGTTGTTGTAGGCGAACTCCGCCAACGCTAGGTGGCTGACCCAGTCATCCTGCTGGTAGCGGCAGTAACACCGGAGATACTGCTCCAGCACCGCGTTCGCCCGTTCTGTCTGGCCATCGGTCTGTGCGTGGTAGGCTGAGGATAGACAGACCTCTGTCCCGAGGGTCTGGTGCAATGCTTGCCAGAAACGGGATGTGAACTGAATGCCTCGGTCGGACACCACACGTTCAGGTGGGCCGTGCAGGCAGAAGACATGCGGAAGGTATAGTTGAGCGGTTTCCTGAGCTGTGGGTACGGATGGGCAGGGAGCACAGTGCACCATCTTAGTGAAATGGTCGGAGAAAACTAGGAGGCAGGTACAGCCACGAGACGGGGGTAAGTCCACCACAAAGTCCAGCGAAACCGTGTGCCAAGAATGCGGTGGGACTGGCAGTGGTTGAAGTAAGCCGTAGGGCCCTTGGCCCGCCGGCAGACGTCGCAACCAGCGACGTAGCGAGCTACGTCAGCCTTCAGGCGGGGCCACCATCAAAATTCTCTGGCAAAGCCACTGGTACTTTCCAGGAGCCGGGGCGTCGGCCCCAGGAGCCAGTAGGGCGTCCAACCGCTGTAAGTGCCGTAACTGCACTGCTGAGCTGCTGCACAGTGCGAGTCAAGGCCTGGTTCTCCTGGGCCAATGCCACCAGCGCAGGTGCTTGGTCGGCCATGGCTTCTGGCTCTTCCCGAACGCACCCCAACGAAGGGGGAGTGCGGGTGAGGTGGGAGCAAACTGTGCTGGTCCCGGGGGGAAGGTTACCGTTGGCGTAGTCAAAGTCCAGTCCTGGGTCACTGGTCTGGAAACAGTTCACAAGGAGCAGGCCGAGGTCCGAAGCAGGAAGCCAGGCGGGGACAGGAACACTGGAAGGTCAGGTCTGGGTTCGGGCAAGAGCAGGTACTCAACAACGTTGCTCCCACAACCTGGGACCGTGCTGACTGGCCTTTATCTTCTCTGAGGCCAGGGGCAGTCCCGGCCCCCAGGAGACCCGCCTCTCCTGGCCTTAAAGCAAGCACTCCTCCTGGGAGAAACCTGTTCCCTCCGCCTCTCTGCCCTAAGCCTTTGCAGTTCAGGAGAGGCTGGGGAGTTACTGGACCCAGGGGGAGACTCACCTTCCTCTGGCAGGGCCGGGAGAGGCGCACCTGTAGGCACTGTGTCCTTAATCACCTCCGGAGCTAGAGTGGAATCACCTGGTGCCTGCTCCTGAGGATCCGGCACAGGTGCAGGCGCTTCAGATCCAAGGCCCCGCCCCAGCTCAGACGGCCCTGGAGGCGGGGACTCTTGTGCAGGCTGGGGTTCCTCTGGTTCAGCCTCTGAATCGGATTCCCAGGCCATCACAATGATGCTCCACATCCATTTTTCTAAAAGGAGTTGAATGATCTAGTTCGCGACCTCAGCTTGTCAAAGGACTCTGCCGAACTGTTGGCATCCAGATTGAACAAATAAGGCACAGACAAAAGACAGTGGTGTATCCCTGGGACAGTACAACACTCCAACTGCTCCTGCAAAATAGAAACAGAGACAGTTGCAACGTTAGTTACATTTCTTTTCTGTCCATTTGCAAAAAGTACAGTTTTTCCAGCCGGAACTGCTCTGCAATTCCACATCTCGACAGCAGGGGTCTCTGGAATCAAGTTGCGATTAGCTGCAGAGTCTATCACAAAACAAAGCTCTGAGCCTTTCTCACAGCTGTTCTCAAACAATGCCAGACTGGCTGTTATTTGATAAGTCTCCTCCTGGTGTTTGTCACGTCCACCTTGCTCAGTCCCACGCCTGGCTGTTCTCCCAGGCTGGTTGCCATGGAAACCCGACTGGTTCCCATGGGAGTTGACCTTGACAACATCCTGCCTTGCCTCTTTGCTCCGGTGGGGGCAATTCCGACGCAGATGTTCCGTAGAATTGCAAACGTAGCACCGACGAACAGAAAAACACTGGGGTGAGCTCTCAGCTAGCAAAGCTTCCGGGACACCAGCTCCGCCCCCTCTGAAACGGCACTTCCCCTCGGCATACACAGTGGAAACTTTTCCAAACTGGCTTTTGGGCTTCTCTGCCCCCCCCAACACTTCCAACAGCACTCTGTAAGGCTGTAAACTCAGGGCTTCTGGCTGAGCACTCGGCGTCATCCTGCTCCTGGCCTCCTGCTGAGCTTTGACACAAACCCCTCAGCACATTCCAGGCTTCACAGGCCGACTCAATGTCTTCCAAATACGGCAACAGCTTAGCGTGTACGCTTGCTCTCAACATGCAGATCTCAGCTCTCTCGGCTTTCTCTCTCTGCATTTTCTCCTCCAGAAAAGCAGACTGCAGCTTTTCTGCATCTCTGTCCACCAGCCCCGCAATTTCAGCAGCAGCCGGTTTGCCTGGGGACGGCTGTTTCTTGCTTACTTCCCACAGGCCAGTTGCCCAAAACCAGGCTCTCACCCTTCTGACCCAGATTTCCCACGACTGGGTGGTGAGCTTTTCAAGCTTCTCAAGCGGAACATCAAGCACCTCTAGGTCATCTGCCATGGTCTCCCGTTCTCCCCAGGCGCCCCAAGCTGTACTCACAGATCACCAGCTCTTCCGGCTCCTGTCCGTGGAGAAACGATTTCTTGCTCTCGGCACTGCAGCATTCAGCTCAGCGTCTTTCAGCCAGCTTGCTTGCCTCAGATACAGGCCTTCGCTTCCGGTCAGCTCCACTGCCTCCGAACGCAGACTTCAAAGCATTCCGGCAGCCTCCAGCGACAGCTTTACAAGTGGTGATTACGGCTCCATAACCTGTTGATTTATTAGGGCGTGACCTGCTAATTGGTTTACGATCCAACTTAGCTCTTTACAGCGGTCCGGCACGCTTCCCACTCAGCTGCGCAATCTGCTTCTTCCAGTCACGCCTAGCAGAGTAAAACACAGCGGCACAGCTGTCACGTAGCTTCCGACAAATACACATAGCACCAGATTGTCCATTTACAGCTCTTTATTGCATCATTTCTCAGAAAACTCCAGGACTTCTCGCAGCCATGACAAACTGCGTCTTTCTTCCTCAAAGACCGAGAGGAACAGACAGAAAACTCCTCCCAGCTTCCAAAGCTGACGTCAGAATGTTGAGGCATCATGGGAACAACTTAACCTCTTAAGTTCCGACTTTCACACATAATGACATGCCAAATTTTCTCATGCATTAGTAAATTTTCCATACGAAAGCTCCACATTGCATAATTTGTGGAATCCAGTCGAGGGAATGTAAAAGCGTTTCCGCTCTGCACTCCAGCCATTTCTAGCACTCACTTTTAGCTAGTAAATGAAGCACACGGCAGCAGAGACTGATGACCTGCAATTCACCCCTCTTCGCGTAATCAGCGAACCACCCGAGAGAGCTTAGCAGCCAAACAGACAGATGCCTCATTAGCAGCTGGGCTTGAGCCACATTCCTTTCTTATCGCCATAAATCACAATTCTGGGCCCATAACCGATGATGGGAGGTGCCTCTTGCCAGAGTCTCGTAGAAAGCATCAGCACACATCCAAGAGACATGTGCATGATATGAAGCATATTAGCAGAGTCATCAAAAGCAAAATTATGTAGGAATTGTGGCATCAAGTATTTTATTATTTACAGCAAAAGAAACATGGCATTTTGTGTGAGCTCCTTCTCACACATCCTCTCTAGGTTTCTAGCTGAACAGAGAGCAAAGAGTGGAAGTTTGTCGGCTTGACATCCGCTCACACACAGTGATAAGAAATGAAATCATCCGATCACGTGACCCTCTGCAATAGTGGCAGTGGAAAATATTGACACTGTTTGCAAGGTAACAAAATCAACTGGCTATGAAAATGGATTAAAACTAGTAGAAGGTTGAGAAGTGGATCAAAGAAGAAGAATGAAGCGTTAACATCAGGAATTCAATGGACATATTGTTTGCAACAGGAGTGGGAAACCTAATTATTTTGGAAAAAATGTATTAAGTATAAATAATTTAGATCAATTTGTTAAAATTTGAATATTAATAAAATTTAATATTAAAAAGAAAGGAGTGGCAGGAGGTGGATTGAACACAGACGAAAGGCATAATCGTAACCCAGCGACGAGAAGCCTCAATCTCTACTCATCAAGCGGTAAAAATTTCCAAATTGTTATAGCAAAATTTAAATAGCCGATCAGCATAAACTTATGGATTAAAATTGGCAATACAATGGGGTGAAAAAAGGAGATCCACCTTGACGTGGTTTGATTGACTCTGCATGGGAATATTCTGCAAGAGTAAAAATTAAGGAAAAAAGATTTGAATTTTTACATGCTAAAGAAATCGTGTGGGAGAAGGATTGTGTGAGGTGAGTGCTGCCAAAGCCAGCATAGATAAAACTCCAGGCTTGCCACCAGTTTCTGTCTTTTAGATTTATTTACAAAGTTCAAAAAGGTTTCCTGAGCTTCAAAGCATGTCCGTCTCTCTCTGATTAGATGCCTCGAATGGCTTTTTCTTACTCCTTCCCCAGCAGGCTAATTGGCGGAAACCCCGCCTCTTGTTTCCTCTGTTCAAAGGATAGCTAGTTCTGGGCTGAGCATCCCCCCTCCCTGCCTCTTCTTCGCTGTTAGATGAGAGGCTGCTAATTAGCTCTTTCGGCTCTCTATAAGTGCTGGTCTCCCCCCTTGGCTCTTTTGTTGTTTGCACTTCCCTGACAGATTGTATTTTGGATTTGACTTAGTAATCAAGAGGACTTTAAATACAGTGGTTTTATGAGCCCCCCCTCACTTTGAGTTGGGGACTGAGATCTTCCTGATACTGACTTCGAGTGGAATGTCTCTTTTTAATTCATTTTGTTATATGCTGTGGTCAGCTAGCTAGTTACAGACTCTGCTGACTTTTATTCATTTTTGCACTCTGAAAAGAGGACACTAAAAAACGAATTTAACCTATTCAAAAAACAAAACAAAAACAATTTTAAGAGCAAGGTGAAACCTGCGTGCATGGACTTGGCATTTTATTTTTGGCAAGTGTGCTATATCCTCTGTCATGAACGCATCTGCCCCAAGTAGAGAAACACAGCATGAGTTAGGAAGCAGTCAGACAGCTAGGAGCAGTCTCCCTTCCCCTCATCTGCACCAGAACGGAATCTAGATAAGGAGTTAGCAGGGAGTGGGAGGGAGAGAAGTCAGGTATCATTCATCACGAAACAGGAAAAAGGTGAAGATAAGGACGTTTTCTATGAGTTCTGGGTGTGGTTTTCCAGGCTAATTAGGCACAGCTGGTGATGTGTATAAAGAGAGAAGTTGGATATTCTGCAGAACCAGGAAGCACTCATCAGAAGGGTCAACTGACTCCTAAGGCATTGACGCTTCGTTAGATGTCGGAGGCTAATTGTATTGCAATAAATCTTCAAGCTAATTACGACTTGCGTGCTGTGTTATCAAGACTGCAGCCTGGGCTCCTGTTACCCTCCATTTCGTCTGATTTTTTGTTTATTGGGAACTGATAAGGGGGGGGACGATAAATCTTGGAAAGTGAAGGGAGCTGCTTGGAAAGATTCTAGGTTTAGACTTTGGAAGCAGTTGAAGAGGATAATCTTTCTTTTGTTTCTGGTACTTTTCTTCTTCCAATTTGCGCTCCTCCATTCTCTCCCCCCCCCCCACCGCCTTCATGAAACTTCATAAGGAAGCCAAAAGTTACAGGATTAATTTCATATTTTTATTTCCTTTTTTTACTTATGATTGGAATACCCACTGTGAGGGATTAAAAAAGGCTTCAAATTGACAACAAAAATATTATATTGAAGGAAATACTGATGTGACTACTTAAAGAAATATCTAAGTTCGTGGTCCATATACAGTGGTACCTCGGGTTAAGAACTTAATTCGTTCTGGAGGTCCATTCTTAACCTGAAACTGTTCTTAACCTGAGGTACCACTTTAGCTAATGGGGCCTCCCACTGCCACCGTGCCACCACCACACAATTTCTGTTCTCATCCTGAAGCAAAGTTCTTAACCCGAGGTACTATTTCTGGGTTAGCGGAGTCTGTAACCGGAAGCGTCTGTAACCCGAGGTACCACTATATATGGGAATTTCCGGAAGGTATTTCTTCCACAAACAAAGGGAAGAAGCACAGATGTAGAGATATAGGTGAGGCAGAAAAATTCTGGAGAAACTACAAAAAGCAACTAGGAGGGAAAATGCCTATGATAGCAGGAGAAGAGAGCGAGGTGGTGGTAGAGAATAAAGAAGAAAAGCAAGAAAAGGTAAAAGAACAAGACTCGTAAATAGACTTAGAATATTAATGACATTTGAAAAGAATTTCAGGATAGATTTGAAAATTATAACATGGAATGTAAATGGACTAAACAACAAAGTAAAAAGATAGGAGATAGAACATGTTTTAACACAGAAGAGTCTTGATAAACAAAAGATTGGGAATGGACTTTATTGCATCATATAAAACAAAAAAAGGGTAGTAATTTATGCAAAAGCAAAGTATGATCTGAAATTATTATTCCACAATGAGAATGATAGCAATCCAGATAATGTCACAAGGTGAGAAATTAGTAGTAGTTGGAATTTATGTACCAAATGAGAGAAAGTTGGAATTTTATAAAACATTAGAACCAAAAATGTTTGAATTCATGGACAAGAAGATAATATTACTTGGATATATTAATGGGATAGTCTCCCTAGAAATGGACAGGACAATAAGGAAAACTGAAACTAAGGAAGGGAGACTACCTGTAACTTTTATTAAAATGGTGGAAATCTTTAATTTGATTGACATTTGGAGATTTAAACACCCACTGGACAAAGAATTCACTTTTTTTCTCAGAACCAAATCAGTCTGCTGGATGAATTAACTCAACATGGATATCCAGTTATTTGTCATTGAGGACGAAGAAAGCAGACATACAGCTTAGGACACTTTCGGACCACAATCCAGTCTTTCTGGAATTGAGGGGAAAAGGGAAGACTCCACAAAGGTGGAAGTTAAATGAAGGAATTTGGGATAATACAAGCACCTCGCAGAAAGCTCAAAAAACTTTAAGAGATTTCTTTGAATTAAATCTAAATCAGGGAATGGATTTGAATGTGGTATGAGATACAAGTAAGGCAGTAATGTGAGGGTGTTTTTTATATACACAACAGAATGCCCTTCAGAAAAAGATTAGAGGGGGGGGGCAGGAACTGCTGGATGAATTGATTAAAAATGAAAAAGTACTGTTTAAAAAACCCAGAATCCAAAAAAACCAAAATATTAAAATGTTACAAACACCATTCTCAATGTTGGTGAATCAAGAAATTGAATGGGAAATAAAGTTGTTAAGATAGAAAATTTTTGAATTTTCTAATATGCTGGGGAAATTTTTGGCATGGCAGCTAAAGAAAAAACAGAGCACAAATTTAATAAATAAACTGGAAGTAGAAGGAAAAGTAGTAGACAATCCAAACGACATAATACTTGTTGGAAATGTAAAGAAAAGGAAGGCACCTTTTACCATATGTGGTGGAATTGTAAAGTAATAAAGGAATTCTGGGAAATAATATACAATGAACTGAAACAAGCTTTAAGATAACGTATGCACACCTTTTTTGGCCAAATTACGTTGCAAAAATTAGGGTGCACAGTAGATTTGATGACTCATTTATATTTGCCAGCAAATACTTTTTTGGTTTCAAGGTTCTGAAAATTGAGGTGTGCATTAGATTCAAAGGTGCAATAGAATCACGTAAATACAGTATATTAAATATATTAATGTTGAAAATATACAAAATGATGACTAGACATTCCACTGTGCCTGTAACCTAGGTTTAAGGGGTCATTTGGTGAATAGCTTACATATCTGAGTTTCTAACTGATTTTAACACTGCATTTGTAAAAATGTGTTTAGCTCCTGTTACTTTTTTTGAGAGAGAAAGATCTTAATCCCCCACCCCCATGTGTTCTGGTATTAGGAGATGGCCAGGGTTTGTCATCTATTAGCTTGATATTGGGATGGAGCAGTTATGTGATGTGTCATGTAAGCCTGGGCGATGTATTGATACATCGCCCAAGACTGGTATGAGGGCCAGAGCGCGCTGGCAGCTTCACCTGGCGTTAATCAACCAAGTGGCAGAGGGACAGAGGAGCGGTGGCTGCTTCACCGGGTGAAGCTGCCAGCATGCTCTGGCCCTCATACCGCAGAGGAACCGCACAGGCAGGCAGTTTCTTTAAACTTCTCTGCTGAGGGGCGTGTAGCTGCTGCACCCCAGCAGTTTAACAAAGCCCCTACTCTGACTTGTGCGAGTTGGAGGCTGGGGATTTGATCAGCTGAGAAACGGGCTTCGTTAAATCCCAGCTTCTCAGCTGATCAATCTCTCCCCTTCGGGGTGGGCTACCTCTTTTTCCTGGGTGGTGGCTGCTGAGGCGTTTGCGCAAATGGAGTGTTTGTGGGCCTGCCTCCATTGCCTTGATATGGGCAGGCACTGGAGGAGGTGGTGGCTGTGGAAGAGGCAGAAGCTGCTCATGGAATACTAATTGTCTCCGTGGCTGGCAACTGCCTTCTTCCTCCCTGCCTCCTTTCCGACATCGTAATATACCACCATATTGCAATGTTTAGCTGGTGGTGCATTATGATATTGGAAAGCAGATATCACCCAGCCTTAGTGTCATGCCTGTTTTGGTCAGCAGAGACTTCCAGAATGGCGGAAAGCTAGGATTTTACATAAAGTTCATATGTTGTGTGTGGTGGGGTGTTTCCCTACATGGACAAAAAACTGACAGGGTTATTAAACAAACAGAAATGTGGTCACTTGCCCTTTTGTGCACCAATCCGGAATCAGCCTTGATAGAAACACATCTGATACAGGGCTCAGGGCCATACTACTCCCATAGCCCCTCCTTTGGACCTTCCCTGCTGCGACACATCCTCTGGGTGGAACCCTGCAGCCCCCACAGCTGCTGTGGCTCGTACACCTGCCATGTGGAGGAGACCTTCAGCTGTCCAAGACTGAGCTGTGTGCTGGACCGTGGTCCTGTGTGCTCCTGAGGCATCTCTGGGACATGGGCCTGGGAAGTTCTCTCAGTCTAATGCTCAACTATTAACAGAATCCAGTAATGGGCCCCCTCTAAATAAATTGGCCAACAAAATGGGTGTGAGCAGTGGGAGGGTGTGTATGGTGCAAGGACCCCAGAAGGGTGCAACTTGTTGTGTTGTCCTTTTGTAAATAATTTTTATTAATTTTTCATTAATAACACTCAGAATATCAAATCTTGCCACATCATAATCCAAATAAAGCCCATTATACATTCCAAATTTTATATTTTAAAAAGACTTCCCATGTTCTGGCTGGTCAGGAGAAAATGTTTTATTTCTTGTTCCTGCTTTTTCTTCCTTGTTTATTCCCAATATCATAGCTCTGATCATAATCCTTTATCTTAACAGCCACTGGTGTGAGACTTTCAATCGTATTTAGCAAATCTATGTGAAAGAGGAATTTTGTTCTACCTGTTGTTGTCCGTCAATTATTTTTGGCACAGTCCCCCTCAGAGGCCCCTTTTTCATTCCACAGCATAAAACACAGCAATCCTTCAACTCTTGTAACGAACTGAAATTTTCCCAATCTGAATAGGGGTCTTCCGTAGGAGGCAGTACCATAAGGTATATTTCACAGTTAGTGATTGTTTGGTTCCTCTACAATCCAAGCTTTGCTCCACTTGGGCCTTGGGGAAAGCTTACAGAGATCAAAGATTCACCTTCACTTTTATATTAATCCATATACGACAAGAGTCCATGCAAGCAGATGTAGTTTCCTGTGTGAAATATTCCCTGGTTGTAATCCATTGGTTGTCTTCAGCCCCCATAGAGGTGTTAGTATCTCGGCTCGCAGTCAGAGGTAACTGGCCTCCCCTGGGCAATCGGCTGAGATACTTGTTGACCTTCCGTCTGCGTCTCCCGGCAGGATCCAGGCAAGGTCACAAATCGGCGATCCTCCTCAGACGTGAGAAGAACACACCCTCCTCCCTCTCCCTGCATTCCCCCAGGGAGGAGAAAGAGACAGACAGGAGTCTATTTACATGTCTTTTATTCCTGTCATTCAGCAGTACAGAGAAACGTGACTGCACCTTCTAGACTCCAGTAGTAGAGTCACAACTCCACCCCTGTACTTCCAGTACAGGTCAGATGACACTCTGAGCTAACATCCGGTGCTCAGTACAGAGAATGGACTGCCCCTTTTTCCCAACAGTACAGTTCCAGACATCAACATCCTGTTTTGCATTCCAGCCACCTGCAGCTGGCTTTTGCATTGCTGCTTTTTCCTGACAACCTCCCCCAAAAGCATCAATGGGCAAAACATGATCCAGAGAAGAAAACAAACAGTTGTTATACATATAACAGTCCCCTGTTGTCTCAGTTCCACCCTTGGAACTCCCCACCACTGGTTTCCCCAGTGTACCTCTCTGGTTGTCTGGCTTCCAAGGAATGTGTGCTTCTGCATTACCTTGGCTAGCAGCTCTCTGTTGTGTCTTTGTCTCTGACTTAGACTCTGCTTCAACCTGTTTTGAGTTGTTAACAATAGCAACACATGCAACAGCTAAGTTAGCAAACTCTTTTGAGTACCTCTTTGGTGGTACACCCTTTGTTACTCTCTCAGACCTGCGTATGAGGTTCTGATCCTCTCTGCTCACTGGTTCAACCTCTGGACTTTGTTGAGAACCAGTACCAATGGCAAACAGTGGTTCTTCCTCCATCTGTGAAGGTCTAGCCATTATTTGAGGTTTCCTCTCAATGACTGTTTCAACTGAGTTCTTTGAGCTATCACTGTCATCATCAGTACCACTGTAATCTGTGTAATCAGAAAAATCATCATCATCATCATCTGAATTGTCATCTGTGGGAAATGAGGGAAAAGAGGACACCACAGCTTAATTCCTACGCTTTTAAATTTTGCTGACAAGGATGGGATTTTGAAACTCTCTTTAAGCCACACACATGGAGGGTCAATTTGCAATTGATTACCCGCTCCTGTTTAGGAGCACTCTCCAGAAACTTTGTGAGAATCACCTGACCAGATTCAGACAAAATTACTCTGTAGAGACCCTTTTCATAACCCACAAAAATGCCTCTGGCATTCTTTACTCCACCTGGAGCTTCTGTTCTCACTTGAGACCCGAAAACCTTAAAATAGGCAACAGAAGGTTTTCTTTGGAACAGCTTCTCAAAAGGAGAACTTCCCAACTCTTTTGAGACCTTTCTCACCCACGTGTGAACATAGGACATTAACGACTCCGCCCAATATTCATGTGGCAAATGTGAACTCAGCAATTGTGCATGCATCCCCTTTTGCAATTCTTTGTTCACCCTCACACAGACCCCCCTGTTCCACGCTTCCGCCGAAACAGCAACTTTGTGGTCTATCCCTTTTCCATCCAGGAACTTCTGAAACTTCTGTAACAGAAAAATTGGCTTCTCATCTGTGAAGAGACAGTCAATGTTAGCATCATGCACATTTTTAACCTTGTCACAAAACTCCTGAAACCTTTCTAAGGTTTCTTGTGGTTTCTGCATCACAAAAATCCAGACATAATTAGTAAAACAATCCACACACACAAGATAATATTTTGCATTGCCTCTAGATGGTTCTAGAGGACCAATCACATCAGCATACACCCGCTGAAATGCCCTGTAGACCCTCTTGGTCACCTTTCTGGCGTCCGTGTTGGTCACACCTGCAAGAGAGATTACGCTAGAATCAGAAGAATTACATTTCATGTAATCACTTTGATCAAAAGTCAACAAATACAGTCCTTTCTCTCTGGCAGTAAGATACAGTTCTCCATCTTTGTAGATCTTGCAGCTCTTATCATCATAGGACAGTTTCAGTCCTTTCTTTGCAATCTGCAACACACTCAGCAAATTGAACCGCAATTCTGGAACCAGGTACACATTGTTTATAGTTAAGTTCAGACTCTCAAGATACACAGTCCCAATCCCGGTCGCTTCCAACTCCTGACCGTTGGCCTGTTTCACAGCGAAGCTTTGCTTCTTAAACGTTGAAAACAGTTCTCTTTGTGGGCACATGTGTTTCGTGCAACCCGTGTCGATTATAAACGAGTTTTCAACATCTGGTGTGGTTCCTTTCGACATCAAAGCCTTTGCAGGTTTCACCTGAGACTTGGTACGGCTTTTGCCTGACGCCTCAGGCTTCGCAGAGCTGCTCTTAGCTCCTTTTGGCTGGCGTGGCTTCTTACAGTTCCGCTGTAGATGCCCAGTCTGTCCACAATTGTAACACCGGACAGTGCTCAATGCTACAGCATTCTCTCCAGTAGCAACAGCAGTGGGGATATTTGAACTCTGTTCTTCCCTCCCCCTGTCCTTCACTTCCAGTGCAGCAAGTCAGTCGTGTTCATTAAGGACGACGGCACACACCCTCTCCGCGGTCAGGTCCTGGGCCGGTAGGGAACCAAGCTGACTGGCAACAGTTTTGTAAGTCAGATTAAGGCTGTTTATCATCATGAAGCAAAACACTTCCTCCTGTAGACGGAAATTGCGTTCCACCATTTGTTGGCGCAGAAACTTCATCTCTGTCAGGTGCGCTTGAACATCTCCATCAGGCGCAAGCCTCAGATTGGTCAACTTCTCAAAATACAGCAACGCTGAAGAACCAGCATCCCTCTGATGTGTTCTACGTAGCGTTTCCCAAATCTCTTGCGCATATTCTAAATGCTGAATATGCACCAATTGTTCATCTGAGACACACAGAATTATACCAGTCCTGGCCTTTACATTCTGTGATTCCCAACCTCGGGTTGGAGCTGCAGGGATGGGGTTCTGAATCACCGCAAAGAGCCTCTGATTCTGCAGCAGGGCCTTCATCTTTACAGACCAAGATGAATAATTGTCATTATTCAGGGGAGGTGGGTAAGGCAGGGCTCCCCCCTTCTTGGCATCCATTTTGAAGCTAAGCCTCAGCTCTCACTTTCCAGGCTGCTAAAATCCAACAGCCTTTTGCTGGGTTGTTTACTGCCTTCTCTGGCAGGCAAAACTGCAAGAAGTTTCTCAGTCCTTTCACAGCAACGATTTTAGCCAAAACAAAATTTCTTCCCAGGCTCTCTCAGGGCCAGCTGCACAGTCAGTGTTTTTCCACTACTCTGACGGACGTTGCTTAGCAACTGTGCATACCAATCTTTGAACAGGAAAGCTTATCTCAACCACAAGAATTCCTGGTATGCAGGCTGAGCTTCCAAGCTGCAGGCCTCTTCTTTTGGAGCTGTTTTTTCCCAAACGCAGCTCCCGTGAACCAGAGAATAAATCAATCTGCGTTCACACTTTTAGCCCGAAATTCAGTATACCTTGGGGCTTCCGTTGCTTGGAAAACACCTCCTCTTGGTGTCCAGACATCTGTTCAGCTTCTGGCTGCTCTCAGACGTTATGTCTTCCCTTAGTGCAGAGGATGAAGAACGATCCATCAACCTCTCATGCAGATTTACGATGAATCGAAACCACCGGCATTGCTACCATATGTTAGTATCTCGGCTCGCAGTCAGAGGTAACTGGCCTCCCCCGGGCAATCGGCTGAGATACTTGTTGACCTTCCGTCTGCGTCTCCCGGCAGGATCCAGGCAAGGTCACAAATCGGCGATCCTCCTCAGACGTGAGAAGAACACACCCTCCTCCCTCTCCCTGCATTCCCCCAGGGAGGGGAAAGAGACAGACAGGAGTCTATTTACATGTCTTTTATTCCTGTCATTCAGCAGTACAGAGAAACGTGACTGCCCCTTCCAGACTCCAGCAGTAGAGTCACAACTCCACCCCTGTACTTCCAGTACAGGTCAGATGACACTCTGAGCTAACATCCGGTGCTCAGTACAGAGAATGGACTGCCCCTTTTCCCCAACAGTACAGTTCCAGACATCAATATCCTGTTTTGCATTCCAGCCACCTGCAGCTGGCTTTTGCATTGCTGCTTTTTCCTGACAAGAGGGGCCCCTTTTTTCTAATGTGCCATCATTTACGCCATTTTACCATCCCAAGCCAAAAGCATATCTAATCATGTCTTTGGACAAAGTCACTTCATATCTTCTAACAAGCTGGTACCTTGTCAGTTCTAAATAGAGCCCTCCACAAAGGACTGTGCCATAAAGCACCAAATTCTCAAAGTTTTTGTAAAATTCCTCTTGCATTCTGTTTAATTAATTAAATCTTTCTTAGTGAGGTTTGCCAGATCATGAAATAGCAAGTATAAAAGAGAAACGGACGCTCAACTCACATATACCATAGCAAGACGACGAAAGTCCTTTCCAGATCAAAACCTTGGCACTCAGTGACAGATTTGTTTAACAGGTCGTTTTTTGTCTCCTTCTTTCCAGAACATGCCTGTTTTCAAGTCGGAATTCAAAAATGTGATGAAAAACAGGAATACTCCCGCTCATGGCGATGGCATTGGAGAGTTTCCAATTCGTGCAATGCTAAGCACCCAGCGTCCCTGCCCCCTCATTCCATTGTAGTGAGCGGCAGTTATTGGACAACGCCTGGGTGACAGCAAGTCCCGTCCCCCCCAGCCCTGGGGGTGTTGGCAGGGATAATTACCCCCAAAGTACCTGATTAATTGCACAACTGGGGTTCGGTGCCATGGGAAAGCTGCTATTTTTTTTTAATTTTTATTACATTTTTCAGGTACAGATGTAAAGTCAGATATAAAAAAGAAATAACAAAGAAAAGAAAGAAGAAGAAAGAAAAAATCCAACTTTCCAAGACATTTTTCCATAACCAACCGGACTTCCCCACATCTCCCTCACCCTGCATTCTTTACAATAAAAATATCAGCAAATTATTACCTTGTTTCATGCATTCCTTTGTACTTTTCAAATGTTATATTTTGGGTTTAAAATACTTATTATCAATTTACTTATGCCTTAAATTAAATATAATATTACTTTAAACTTTAACCCTTTCATAATTGTAACTTAATTCCCTATATCTCCTAATCTTGTTGCTGAAGCTAGATTTTCCAAATCGTGCAAATTCTTAAGATTCATATAACTTACAATATTTTTGCAAATAGTCCTTAAATTTTTTCCAGTCCTCTTCCATTGTTTCTTCTCCCAAATCTCGGATTCTGCCAGTCATTTCAGCCAGCTCCATATAGTCCATCAATTGCGTCTGCCACTCTTCCAGTGTGGGCAAATCTTGTGTCTTCCAGTATTTTGCGATGAGTATTCTTGCTGCTGTAGTTGCATACATAAAAAAAGTTCTATCCTTCTTTAACACTTTCTGGCAAACAATGCCCAAGAGGAAGGCCTCTGGTTTCTTGGGAAAGGTATACTTAAATACCTTTTTTAACTCATTGTAGATCATTTCCCAGAAGGCCTTCACTTTTGGACAGGTCCACCAGAGGTGAAAGAATGTCCCTTCAGCCTCCTTACATTTCCAACATTTGTTATCAGACAGGTGATATATTTTTGCAAGCTTGACTGGGGTCATGTACCACCTATATATCATTTTCATAATATTTTCCTTCAAGGCATTACATGCCGTGAATTTCATTCCGGTGGTCCATAACCTTTCCCAGTCCTCAAACATGATGTTATACCCAATATCCTGCGCCCATTTTATCATGGCTGATTTGACTGTCTCATCCTGAGTGTTCCATTTAAGCAGCAGGTTATACATTCTCGAAAGTACCTTAGTCTTTGGTTCTAGCAGTTCTGTCTCTAACTTCGATTTTTCCACCTGGAATCCTATTTTTTTGTCCAATTTAAAAACCTCTTGGATTTGAGCATAATGTAACCAATCTCACACCTTATTCTTTAATTTATCCAAGCTCTGCAACCTCCAATTGTCTCCATTTTTTTCTATTATCTCCCAATATTTCGGCGAACCGGCCTCCATATTGAGTCTTTTTCGGGCCTTGGCCTCCATTGGTGATAACCATCTCGGGGTCTTATTTTCCAATAAGTCTTTATATTTGGTCCAGACAATAAATATTGCTTTTCTGACAATATGGTTTTTGAACATTTTATGAACCTTTACCTTGTCATACCACAGATATGCATGCCATCCAAAAGCGTTATTGAACCCTTCCAGATCTAGGACATCAGTGTTTTCTAAAAGAAACCAATCCTTCATCCAGCAGAAAGCTGCAGCTTCATAATATAACCTTAAGTCTGGCAGGGCAAATCCCCCTCTTTCCTTTGCATCAGTTAGAATTTTAAATTTTATCCTGGGCTTTTTGCCCTGCCAGACAAACTTAGAAATATCTTTCTGCCACTTTCCAAAGCATTCCACTCTGTCCACAATCTGTAGGGTTTGAAACAAAAACAACATCTTCGGCAATACATTCATTTTTATAGCTGCAATTCGACCCAACAAGGAAAGTTTCAATCTTGACCAAATTTCTAAATCCTTTTTGATTTCTGACCAACATTTTTCATAATTGTCTTTGAATAAATTCAAATTTTTAGCAGACAAATTAACCCCTAGGTATTTCACTTTTTAAACCACATTTAACTTTTTCTCTTTCTGAAACCCATCTGTTTCTAAAAGTGTCAAATTTTTCCCCAGAACCTTGTTTTTTTGCTTATTCAACTTAAATCCCGCCACCCGACCAAACTCATGAATCAGTTCTAAAACTCTTTTTGTACTAGATTCTGGCTCCTGTAATGTTAAAACCAAGTCATCTGCAAAAGCTTTCAGTTTGTATTGTTTCACTCCGACCTGTATTCCTTGCACCAATCGGTCCTCCCTAATCATGTTCAGGAGTACCTCCAGGACTGAGATAAATAACAGAGGGGATAGGGGACACCCTTGTCGTGTTCCTTTTTCAATTTCAAACTCTTCTGTCACCACATTGTTCACTATCAATTTGGCTTTTTGCTCTGAATAAATTGCCTCTATACTATTTTGAAACCCCCGTCCCACTCCCATCCCTTCTAAATTTTTCTTCATGAACTTCCAAGAAATGTTATCAAAGGCCTTCTCCGCATCAATAAAAATTAACACTGCTTTTGTGTTAATATTGGTTTGCAAAAGCTCCAAAATGTCAATAATATTCCTGGTGTTATCAAACAAGTGTACCTGGGAGAAAGCCTGCCTGGTCTTTATGAATTACTTCATTTAGCACTTTTTTTAATCTACTTGCCAGAATATCTGCAAAAATTTTGTAATCCACATTAAGGAGTGAGATGGGACGGTAGTTCTTGAGTTGAGTCTTTTCAGATTCCAGTTTAGGTATCAATGTGATGAAAGCTTCTTTCCACGATTCCGGTGCCTTCTTCCCCTCCATAATCTGATTGCATACCTCCGTTAATGGTTGTATCAAAAAGTCTTTCAATATCTTGTAGTACTTGGAGGTAAGTCCATCTGGGCCTGGAGATTTGCCTAGTTGCATTGTGATGGCCTGGGATTCCGATTCGGAGGATGAAACAGAGGAATCCCAGCCTGCACAGGAGTCCCCGCCTCCAGGGCCGGCTGAACTGGGGCAAGGCCTAGAGGCTGAAGAGCCTGCACCTGTGGCAGTGCAGCAGGAGCTGGCCCCAGGTGAAGTCCTCCTGGCCCCAGAGGAGCCTGATGACTCAGTGGCCACAGGTGAGCCTCCTCCAGGGCCCAGTAACCCTTCGGCCTCTCCTGATCTGCAGAGGCTTAGGGCAGAGAGGCGAAGGGAACTAGTTGCCCCCAGGAGGAGTGCTCGCCTTAAGGCCAGAGTAGGCGGGGCTCCTGGGGGTCGGGACCGCCCCTGACCTTAGAAGAGGATAAAAGCCCACTCATCCCGGCCCCAGGTTGCGGGAGCAACGTCGTTGTTGGCTTCGGACCTTCCTGTGATCCTGATCCTTGCTCGGCCTCCTGTTCCTGACTAACCGGTACTCCTGTTCCCTGCTCGGCTTCCTGTTCCTGACTATCCAGTACTCCTGTTCCCTGCTCGGCCTCCTGTTCCCGACCATCCGGTGTTCCTGTTACCTGCTCAGCCTTCTGTTCCAGCGTTCCTGTTCCCCGCCCGTCTCTCTGCATCGGACCTCGCCCCGCTTCGTGTGGACTCTGCTACACTCACGGTACCTTACCCCCGGGACCAGCACAGTTTGCTCCCGCCCCACCCGCACTCCCCCTTTGTAGGGGTGCGTTCGGGAAGAGCCAGAGGCCATGGAGGACCAGGCGGCTGCACTGGTGACTTTGGCCCAGGAGAACCAGGCCTTAACTCACACCGTGCAGCAGCTCAGTGACGCGGTCGTGGCACTTCAGCAACGCTTAGAAGCCCTACCGGCTCCTGGGGCCGACGCCCCGACTCCTGGCAAGTACCCAGTGGCTTTGCCTGAGAAATTTGATGGAGCCCCGGCCAGCTTTCCTATGTTCCTGGCCCAGGCCAAGCTATATATTCAGGGGCGAGCCCGGAACTTTCCTGACGACCGCACCAAGGTGCACTTTTTGATTAGTTTGTTAAAGGACCAGGCGGCCAAGTGGGCGTTGCCGCTACTCAGGCAAGACTCCCCCTTGCTGGCAGACTATACGGGGTTTTGCAATCGTTTGGAGGCCGCGTTCGGCAACCCCCAGAAAGGGAGTCAAGCCAACCGGGCGATTCGGCAGTTGAGACAGGGCAAGTCCACGGTGGCCGCATACACCACAGAATTCCGGCTGCTGGCACAGGACTTGACCTGGAACGACTCGGCTCTCCGGGACCAGTATCTCGAGGGGCTTTCAGATGAGATACTGGACCAGCTGGCCACGATGGAACGCCCCACCACGCTAGACACCCTTATCCAATGGAGTCTACAGATTGACGATCGGCTAGAGGACCGGCGTCAGGCTCGGGACCGCCGGCACCTCCAGTTCTTGGCCCCAGTGTCGACCAGCAGCCCCACGGGCCCAGCTAAGTCATTGGAGGAACCTATGCAGCTTGGGGCAGTGCGGCCACGCCTCTCCCCCGCAGAGAAGTCGCGGCGTCGGGAGGGGAATCTTTGTCTCTATTGTGGCGGAAGCGGACACTATGCAAGGTCCTGTCCTGAGAAACGCCAGCCACAGGGAAACCACCAAACCCCAGTAGCTGATGGCCCTGGCTACCGGGGGTCCCAAACAGCACAGAATGGGGCCGCACCAATTGAATTACAACACCTTATGGTTCCGGTACATCTATACCCTCCAGGGGGGCCATGGATTCTTACCCATGCGCTGGTGGATTCGGGCGCAACCCGCTCTTATATGGACGCTGCTTTTGCTGCCCAGCATCGGGTGCCACTGCGGAACAAGCCAGAACCGGTGCAGGTGGAGGCAATCGACGGACGGCCCCTGCGTTCGGGTGCCGTCACTCAGGAGACCCAGCCCCTGGTCCTGTGCCTCCAGCAGCACCGTGAGATGCGAACTCTGGATATTGCCTCCATGCCCCGGTTCCCCCTGGTGCTTGGGATGGACTGGCTGGAGGCTCACAATGTGCGGATTGACTGGGTCAAACGGACTGTACACTTCCCAGACCCCAGTTCTCCGGCTGAGACTGAGATGCTAGCAGCTGCGCCCACTGAGGAGGTTGCTGCAACGCTCCCCGCTGAATACCGGGACTATCACGACGTGTTTGAGGAACGGGGGGCAGACCAGCTACCGCCGCATCGGTCCTTTGACTGTGGCATAGACCTCCAGCCCGGAGCGCCTCTACCGGTGAGTCGCTTATACTCGTTAACCGAGCCAGAGCGCGAGGCTTTACAGGACTTCTTGCGCAAGAACCTGGAGCGTGGGTTCATTAGGCCTTCTACCTCGCCCACTGCTGCGCCAGTGCTCTTTGTTAAAAAGAAATGTGGGGAGCTCCGCCTTTGCCATGATTACCGGGCCCTGAACAAAATCACCATCCCGGACCGGTACCCTTTGCCCCTTATTTCGGAGTTACTGGAGCGGGTGCAAGGGGCGCAGGTGTTCACCAAGCTAGACCTCCGGGGTGCCTACAATTTGATTCGGATCCGCGCCGGGGATGAGTGGAAGACCGCATTTGGGACCCGGTACGGACAGTTCGAATACCTGGTTATGCCCTTTGGTTTGTGCAACGCGCCTGCTGTGTTCCAACGGTACATCAACCACGTGTTCCAGGACTTGCTAGACAAGTATGTGGTGGTGTACTTGGATGACATTCTGGTTTACTCCCGTGACCCGGCGTGCCACGAAGGCCATGTCCGGACCGTGCTGCAGCGCTTGCGCGAGCATCGTCTGTATGCAAAGCTCAGCAAGTGCGAGTTTCATCAGCGGTCAGTGGACTTCCTGGGTCACCGACTCTCACCAGGTGGGGTGCAGATGGATCCTGGGAAGGTGGCAGCGGTTCGAGAATGGGCGGCACCTCGGAACCGCAAGGACCTACAGCGTTTCCTGGGGTTCGCCAACTATTACCGAACCTTCATTGCGGACTATGCTCACCGCACCACCCCGTTGACCCGACTACTGCGCCCCAAGACGCCGTTTTCCTGGGACAAGGAGGCGGAGGAGGCGTTTCAAGGGTTGAAGGCCTGTTTCCAGAGAGCGCCAATCTTGCAGCATCCGGATCCTTCTCGACCCTTTGTGGTAGAGACTGACGCCTCCAGTACGGCTCTTGGTGCCGTCTTGTCTCAGCAGCACGGACCGGAAGCGCCACTTTTACCCTGCGCCTTCTATTCCCGCCAGCTCCTCCCAGCGGAGCGTAACTATACTGTGTGGGAGCGGGAACTACTGGCCATCAAGGTAGCCTTCGAGGTCTGGCGCCACCATCTTGAGGGGGCACGACATCCGGTGGAGGTGAGAACCGACCACCGGAACCTGGAGTACCTCCAGACCACCCGCAAGCTGAACCAAAGACAGATCCGGTGGGCGTTGTTCTTTTCCCGGTTTCAGTTTCGGATCCGCTACATCCCTAGCTCTCAGAATCAGAAGGCGGATGCTTTGTCCCGGAAACCTGAAGACGACGCAGACACGGTACAGCAAGCAGAACCCACCACGATTCTACCTCCGGCTGCATTCCTGGCCACCCAGGAGGCGCAGCCACTGCAGGTTCGGGTGCGGGAACAGCAGCGGGTCGACGCTTGGGCCCAGGATCGTCTCCGGGAGCTGGCTGAAGGGTCCAGTCCACAATATCCGGGGCTGGTCCTGCATCAGGGCCTGCTGCTGCACCACGGTCGTCTGTACGTCCCGCCAGGGCCACTACGGCTGGAGGTTCTCCGGATGGCCCATGATGCCCCAGCAGCGGGGCACTTTGGACGGTATCGGACCACCCATTTGGTCAGTCGGGAGTTTTGGTGGCCCCGCCTGAAGGCTGACGTGGCTCGCTACGTTGCTGGTTGTGATGTCTGCCGTCGCGCCAAGGGTCCTACCGGGCGACCCCCCGGCCTACTTCAGCCATTGCCAGTTCCACCGCGCCCTTGGCACACGGTTTCGTTGGACTTTATAGTGGAATTACCCTCGTCTCGTGGCTGTACCTGCCTTCTGGTTTTCTCCGACCATTTCACCAAGATGGTACACTGCGCTCCCTGTCCATCTGTACCCACAGCCAAGGAAACTGCGCAGCTGTACCTTCAGCATGTCTTCCGCCTGCATGGACTACCTGAGCGCGTGGTGTCCGACCGGGGCGTTCAGTTCACATCCCGGTTCTGGCGAGCATTACACCAGACCCTCGGGACAGAGGTCTGCCTCTCGTCAGCCTACCACCCACAGACCGATGGCCAGACGGAACGGGCGAACGCGGTGCTAGAGCAGTACCTCCGGTGTTACTGCAGCTACCAGCAGGATGACTGGGTCGACCACCTGGCATTGGCGGAGTTCGCCTATAACAACGCGGTGAATGCGTCCACCCAGCAGACCCCGTTCCAGGCCAGCTATGGTTATCATCCACGGCTGTTTCCAGAGGTGCTGCCGGCATCCGCGGTCCCGGCAGTGACGGAGTGGCTTCAAGAGCTCCAGTCCCAGCAACAGCTTTTGGTGGAGCAACTGCACCAGGCCAAGGAAGCGTACAAAGCCCAGGCCGACCGCCACCGCCAGGTGGGGCCGGAACTTCGCGTCGGTGACCTGGTTTGGCTCTCCACTCGCCATCTCCACCCCTCTCGACCTTCGCGGAAGTTGGACGCCCGCTTCACCGGCCCGTTCCCTATCGTGGACCAAGTCTCTCCTGTGGCATTCCGTCTCGGGTTACCCGCAACCCTGAAGGTTCACCCGGTCTTCCACAGGTCCCTTTTGAGTCCTGTGGCCCCACCCGACGAGTTCCACCCGAACCGTCCCCAACCGCAGCCAGTGTTGGTTCGGGGAGAGCCTGAGTACGAGGTGGAACGCATCCTAGACTCCCGATACCGCAGGGGAAAGCTACAGTATCTCATTGACTGGAAGGGGTACGGACCGGAGGACCGTTCCTGGGAACCAGTGGCCAACGTCCACGCACCTGCCTGCCTCCGAGAGTTCCATGCGACGTACCCCGGCAAGCCGGGTCCGGACCCTCGGTTGAGGGGGGGGCCTGGGAGGGGGGATGGTGTGATGGCCTGGGATTCCGATTCGGAGGATGAAACAGAGGAATCCCAGCCTGCACAGGAGTCCCCGCCTCCAGGGCCGGCTGAACTGGGGCAAGGCCTAGAGGCTGAAGAGCCTGCACCTGTGGCAGTGCAGCAGGAGCTGGCCCCAGGTGAAGTCCTCCTGGCCCCAGAGGAGCCTGATGACTCAGTGGCCACAGGTGAGCCTCCTCCAGGGCCCAGTAACCCTTCGGCCTCTCCTGATCTGCAGAGGCTTAGGGCAGAGAGGCGAAGGGAACTAGTTGCCCCCAGGAGGAGTGCTCGCCTTAAGGCCAGAGTAGGCGGGGCTCCTGGGGGTCGGGACCGCCCCTGACCTTAGAAGAGGATAAAAGCCCACTCATCCCGGCCCCAGGTTGCGGGAGCAACGTCGTTGTTGGCTTCGGACCTTCCTGTGATCCTGATCCTTGCTCGGCCTCCTGTTCCTGACTAACCGGTACTCCTGTTCCCTGCTCGGCTTCCTGTTCCTGACTATCCAGTACTCCTGTTCCCTGCTCGGCCTCCTGTTCCCGACCATCCGGTGTTCCTGTTACCTGCTCAGCCTTCTGTTCCAGCGTTCCTGTTCCCCGCCCGTCTCTCTGCATCGGACCTCGCCCCGCTTCGTGTGGACTCTGCTACACTCACGGTACCTTACCCCCGGGACCAGCACATGCATATTCTGAATGGCACCCTCAATTTCTTGTTGCGTTATTCTGTGACTCAGAATTGTTCTCTTTTCCTGAGATAATTTTGGTAATCCATTAATTTTTAAAAATTGGTCTATCTCAGTCTCTTCCTGCGGCCCTTGCGTGTAAAGTTTTTTGAAATATCTCTGGAAGCACTTTCTAATTTCTTCTGGTTTCTGGATGTTTCTCCCTTCGACCTCTAGATTGGTAGCAAAGTTCAATTTTTGTCTCTTTTTCAACTGCCATGCTAGCAGTTTTCCACACTTGTTTGCTGATTCGAATGATCTTTGTTTCATTTGTTTAATTTTCCATTCAACTTCTTGATTTATCAGTTTCGCATATTGTGCTTGATGGAATTTAATTTCTCTCAGAACCTCTTTTGATTTTGGTTTTAATCTCAATTTTTTCTCTCCATCTCTTATCTTCTCTAAGATCTTGTCCTTTTTCCCATTCCAGAGTCTTTTCTTAATCGTGTTCTGTTGTATCAGAAACCCTCTCATGACTGCTTTACTTGCATCCCAGATTGTTCTCTTTTCCACCGAAGTGTTCAAATTTATTTCAAAATAGTCTTTTAAAGTTTTTTGGGCCTTCTTCACAATCTCCTGATCTCTTAATAGGGTGTCATTCATTTTCCATCTGAAAGAACCGATTGGAGTGAGTCTCAATTCTACTTTCATAGCATTATGGTCGGAGCAGGTTTTTGGAAAGCTGCTAAACGCCATGGTGGTCACACCGTAAGTCAACTTGTTGTGTTGGCCTAGTTGGTAAGAGCTGGACTGTCCACTCCCATGGGTTTTCCTCACAGGAATGAGTGGCATCTGCATAATGATATGGTGGGAAGCAAGCCCACAGAGGTGGGTGCTAAATCTGTACTGTGCCTCCTGGATTCTGTCTCTTGGTTGTGCTGCATAGTGTGTCTCTTGGTCATGCTCTAGTTTGATAAAATGTTGACAACTTTTTTGGGGGGGGGAATTAGTGCTAGAAAAGCTGTTTCTTGCTATCCAGTTACATAAGCAGTACTAGTTTTGCTAATACTGTTCTAAAATTCTTTTATTTTTAATTTTATTTTATTTTCTCTACAGCAAATGACTGCTAAAATTGGAGAGATTCCTCACTTGAATAATTCCACACCACTTGTGGACCCTTCAGTGTACGGTTATGGAGTAAAACGGCCACTGGATGAGAGAAGTAAGTCCCCTCAGTTTTCTTCTGTTTCCCCACCCCTTTTGTTCCTTGTCAGGTGGGCAGCATGATGTCTGCCATCTTACCAGACCACTGACTGCAAAGAAATAGTGTAGTATTGGAATGCCAAATGTGGTTATGAAAATAATCTCTTATCTAGTGACTGTGTCGGGGCACTCCCTTGTTCTTTTCCTCAGTTTAACTCTACAATTCTATGATTCAAAAATCAAAACCATGGTGGTTGAATAGCACTGATAAAAACTTTGTGCCCCACTGTTTTTGGGGGGCAGGGGGTGGGCAGGTGGAGGGGAATACCTGGTCCTGAATGGGGTAACTGTGCCCCTGAAGGACCAGGTGTGCAGCCTGGGAGTCATTTTGGGCTCACAGCTGTCCATGGAGGCGCAGGTCAATTCTGTGTCCAGGGCAGCTGTCTCCCAGCTCTTTCTGGTATGCTGGCTGAGACCCTATCTGCTCGCAGACTGTCTCGCCAGAGTGGTGCATGCTCTGGTTATCTCTCGCTTGGGCTATTGCAATGCTCTCTATGTGGGGCTACCTTTGAAGGTGACCTGGAAACTGCAGTTAATCTAGAATGCGGCAGCTAGACTGGTGACTGGGAGTGCCTGCCGAGACCATATAACACTGGTCCTGAAAGACCTACATTGGCTCCCAGTATGTTTCCAAGCACAATTCAAAGTGTTGGTGCTGACCTTTAAAGCCCTAAATGGCCTCAGCCCAGTATACCTGAAGGAGCGTCTCCACCCCCATCATTCAGCCCGGACACTGAGGTCCTCCTCTGAGAGTCTTCTGCTGGTTCCATCACTGTGAGAAGCAAAGTTACAGGGAACCAGGCAAAAGGCCTTTTCGGTAGTGGCACCCTCCCTTTGGAACACCATCCCTTCAGATGTCAAGGAGGTAAAGAACTACATAGCTTTTAGAAGACACCTGAAGGTAGCCCTGTATTGGGAAGTTTTTAATGTTTGATATTTTACTATGTTTTATATATGCTGTAATCTGCTCAGAGTGGCTGGGGAAACCCAGCCAGATGGGCGGGGTATAAATAAAATAATAATAATAATTTTGAATGTCTGCCAGAAAACAAGTAGGTTTTTGTGACACTGATAAGGCCAGATTAAATGGTCCCTTTATTGGAGGAAAGTGAGGGTCAGTTGAAGCCTATCTGTGTCTGAAAAACGAGGAGAGGGGAGGAGAGAGGTCTGCAGGGGCCTGTTGGGCCAAACTTAATGGCTGCAGAGTTAGGTGTGTCTTATTGGCCTATTGGTTTCCATTGGCTGAAGTGCCCCTAACTCAGTGTGGCAGTGGCTGCTTTGTGGGACCATGGCTGCTGAACCCATTGAACTGGCTCATGTTAAGCCAAGGGGAGAGAACATAGGAGCCCTGGCCCATCTAGTGCAGCCTCCTGTTCTCACAGTGGCAAACTAGATGCCTCTGGGAAGCCCACAAGCAGAATCTGTGTGCAACAGCAACTAGTATTAGGAAGCCCACCTAGAACTAAATGTGTTTTTTTAAAGATTGTCTACAGTTTTACACTTTTTTTTTCAAGTGGAGAATCCCATTGGCTGGGTTGTGAAGAGCTGGGTGCGCTGAGATTCTTTTGCATCCTGTGTTTCCCAGAAAGCCCCTCCTGGAGATGAGGGGGCTGCCTGGAGTGGTATCCACTGCAGCCACTTGAGGGGCTGCATCCAGAAACAAGTTGGCAAATAGGGCTGGGCAATATCTGATTTTCAAAATCACAATATACCACCAGCTAAATATCACGATATATATATCTACAGCGGTGGGGGGCCTTCCTGGGCCTCTCCACGGCGGCAGAGGTCCCACCATACCACCCCGTGGCGGTGGAGAGTGCACTTTGGCTCCCCGCACCAGCAGAGGGCCTTGCCACCTCCTTGCGGTGGCAGAGGATCCCGCTGTATTCCCCCACGGTGGCAGAGGGTGAACCATGCTTCCCTACAGCAGCAGAGGGCCTTGTCATACCTTCCTGCAGTGGCAGAACATTCACAAGGCTTCCCCGCAGCCGCACAACCTTGTTATTACCAACACACTCTTTTGACAGAAAAATAAATTTAAAACATCATGGCGGTACCCTCGGTCGAACCATTGGCACCTCTTAAGATCGCCGTGATGTGCTCCTTACCAGAACTATGACAAGTGCCGACGACTGCTGGACAGATCACCGACTAATACACTCCATGATGGCTATCAAGATTATACCTCAACACAGGCTTCAAGGAAGGAAACCAAGGCGCAAAATGAACACTCAAGCCCTTCAATATCCCATTAAGCGGGATTGCTTCCAAACGACTCTTAAGGACCATCTGCTTTCGGAATGCCCTGATAACATCAAGGAACACTGGATCAAGCTAAAAACATCCATTATAGCAGCCTGTGAACAAACTATTGGATACCAAACCAAGAAACACCAGGACTGGTTTGATGAGACTACAGTGAGATTTGAAGGCATTATTGACAAGAAAAGGAAGGCCTTTCAGATCTGGCAAAGAGATAGAAACTGTGCCACTAAGAAAAAAACCCTATGCCGACTTCCGGTTGGCTGCGGGGGCCATTTTGGGCACGGATTTAGCCTCTAGGGGAAAATCAGAGCTCAGCAGGAGATTGGAGCTTCACAAAGGCGCTGTGAGCTCTGGAAAAAAACCCAAAAGGGAGTTTTGGGTACTGGGGACCCAGCGGCACCCCTGGCATATCTCCCCATACAAATGACCCCGTAAAAAGGTTCGGAAGCCCGGGGGGATGGAGGCGCGGGTGCAAAGGGGGTCTACTCGCTACTTCTGCTGAGCGAAACCTCTGGTTCCAATGGCAAAAGGCAGCTGAACTCCCGAAACAAAAAGATCAGCTACAAACAGATATAAGTGGATACAAACTGATAGTTTTCCCTAGCCCTTCAGGGAAGGGAGAAAATAGTCACTTAAAGATACTTAAAGACTTGATATTTGCTTCAGTGTTGCAACTTTTAAAGTTACGAATTGAGAAGCAGCTCAGGAACGCTGGGGGGGGGGGGACCCTGCTGGCTCTGCCGAAAGCAACTTTGTAACTGGAAAGGGAAAAAGAGATTAACGAGCCAGCAACTAGTCTCTATAGTTCTATAAGGAGTTTGAACCAGCGACTTGCCCATGGAGTTTTGCAGCTTTGAACCTTTAATTTTCCTTGTGTTTTATTTTGACTCTAAAGTGAGATTTCACTGTGTCATCTTCCTGTATCTATCTATCTATCTATCTATCTATTGGGGGTTTATAATCGTTACTGAGGATTAGGTCATTGAAGAGGCCAAAGAGGGGAGTTGTTTAATATTTTTGGAATTGAGACGTATGAAGATTCGGTGGCTGGGGTTTCCAGAATTGGATTAGGCTGTATTGGCAGCCGAAGAAAGCTTTTGTTTCCCGAGAAGGAACCTGTGCCATTTGCTTTTGTTCTTCCTCTTATTTTGTTTTCCGGGTTTCAGTTCATCTTAGGTACATGACACCAAGTGGTTAAAGGAGTTAATTGCAATGAAATTTGTGAAGTTACTCTGGGGGACACCAAGTGGCCAACTATAATATTGCAATTTGAAATTTGATTTGAATAAGTGCCACCTGGAGGTCAAATAAAGAATTGCAGAGAATTTGAAAAAGGGAGAAAATTAGATTAGAAAGAGAAGATGGTGGGGAAGAAAGGACCAACAGCTACACCAACGGATGGGAGAAATTCAAAACAGGAGGAACCTAAAATGGACATTGCAGAGATTTTAGCAGAAATTAGGAAGGATATAAAAGATACTGAAAATTTTTTAGATTGTAAATTTGATAAAATGGAGGAAATAATTGACCGATCAGTGGCAGAGTTAAAAGGCCAATTAGAAGAGGTTAAGAGCCCTGGAGGAGACAGTGAAGAAGACACAAAAAGAGGTCAGAGAAAACAAAAGAGAGGAAGAGAAAATAAAAGCAGAAGTTGCAGAATTAACAAAAATGCATGAAGAAACTGTGGATGCTTTGGCATTTATGGAGATCAAGCAGAAGGAGTTGAATCCCTGCTTCAGAGGTGTAATAGAACAGGAAGGAGAGAATATAAAGGAAAGATTAATTATGGAAATAGCAAATTGGCTTGGATTGGATGAAGAAGTTGGAAAGACAATTGATAAGGCTTTCAAGATTAAATATAAGACAGAAAGGTAAAAAAAAACTTCCAGGTGACTGCCTTGTCTTTTTAAATTCAAGAGAAATGAAAGATTTGATTCTAAGAACAAACCGGGAAAGGAAGCTGTGTATCAATGAAAAAATTATTATAATTTACAAGAAAACACCCAAAAGATTTCTGAAACGTAGAGAAGAATATAAAGATATTACCCTGATCCTGAGAAAGAATGAAATTTGGTACAAGTGGGAATTCCCGGAAGGGGTTTCTTTTTTTTTATAAGGACAAGAAATTTAAGATTAAATCTACTCAGGAGATAGTGAAATTTATGAAAAGATATGGTAAAGAGCTGGGGAAGAAGGAAGATGACACACTACTGGAAGAAGAAGAAGAGAAAGAGATTTAAGGAATAAAGACTATTTAATTGCTGACAGTTATGGGTTTGAAAATAATATCATGGAATGTGAATGGTTTAAATAATAAAGGTAAGCAGAATAAAATTGAACATATATTATTAAAACAGAATTCGGACATAATTTGTATACAGTGGTACCTCGGGTTACATACGCTTCAGGTTACAGACGCTTCAGGTTACAGACTCCGCTAACCCAGAAATAGTACCTCAGGTTAAGAACTTTGCTTCAGGATGAGAACAGAAATCGCATGGCGGCGGTGCGGCAGCAGCGGGAGGCCCCATTAGCTAAAGTGGTGCTTCAAGTTAAGAACAGTTTCAGGTTAAGAACAGACCTCCAGAACAAATTAAGTTCTTAACCCGAGGTACCACTGTACAAGACACACATGTTGCGAAAAAGCATGAAAGAATTCTTAAAAATAAAAGATTGGGGTAAGAGTATATCTCTGCAGATGATAGTAAGTAAAGAGGGGTGGCTTTGTATATAAAGGAAAAATATGAATTGCGTCAGATTTTCAAAGATGAAAAAGGAAGGATAATAGGAGTTGAAATGGTAGCACAAGGCGAAAAATTGATTACAGTGGGAATTTACACACCAAATGATAAAAAATGGATTTCTATAAAGAATTAGAGGAGAAATTGTTTGAATTTATGGACCAAAGAATAATATTAATGGGAGACTTCAATGGGGTAGTTTCCTTAGAGATGGATAGAACGGAAAGGGGGAAAAGTAACAAATCAAGGGAAACTGCCCAAAATGTTTTTTACACTGGTGAAAAATAATGATTTGATACACATCTGGAGATTAAAACATCCACTAGAGAAACAATTTAGTTAGTTCTCAGAACCAAACCAGAGTACTGGGTGGATTGATTATATCTGGATTTCTAGAGTTGGCAACGAGAGTAACAAAAACAGAAATTCTTCCTAAAACTATTTCAGATCACAATGCGTTAACAATGGAACTGAAAGAAAAAGAAGAGATTTTATTTAGGTGGAGAATGAATGATGGATTATTGGACAATCAAGTAATATTGGAAAAGGCGCAAAAGGCATTGAAGGACTATTTGGAGCTTAATTTAAATAAAGGCGTGGACATAAATATAGTATGGGATGCCTCTAAGGCAGCAATAAGAGGATTTTGGATACAGCAGAACTCAATTCAAAAAAGACTAAGAGAGAGAAAAAAGGAAGAGATATTAAAACAAATAACATGCAATGAAAAGAAATTAGCACTCAACCCTAAGATAGTCAAGCCTAAATATAATATAAAAATGCTACAGACACAATTTTCAATATTGATAAACCAAGAGATTGAATGGAAAATTAAATTCTTAAATCAAAGAAGCTTTGAGTTTGCAAATAAACCAGGCAAATTGTTAGCCTGGCAGTTAAGGAAGAGACCAAAGCAGAATACGATAACAAAACTTATGGTGGAAGGAAAAAACAGTAGACAATCCGGGTGAAATAAGGAAGAACTTTCAAAGATTCTATAAACAATTATATAAAAAAGAAAAAGAAGATGAGGAAAAAATAGAAGAATTCCTGGAAATGAACAGGTTGCAGAAAATCCCCAATGATAAAAAGAGCCAGATCAATACTAATATAACAGTGGAGGAAGTAAAAGAAGTAATAAAACAAACAATAATTGGAAAGGCACCAGGACCAGATGGCTTGACAGCCAAATATTATAAGAAATGTTTGGAGCAACTGTCAGTCCCTTTATTGGAAGTAATGAACAACATCTTACTGGGAAGTAAAATTCTGGAGACTTTGAGAGAAGCCCATATCACATTAATTCCTAAACAAGGCACAGACTTAACGCAAGTTAAAAATTATAGACCAATCTCGCTCCTGAGTAATGACTACAAATTATTTGCTAGTATTTTAGCCAATAGGCTTAAAGAAGTACTGGGAGAGGAGATTGAAAGGAACCAAACTGGATTTCTACCTGGTAGACAGTTGAAAGACAATGTTAGAAATATAGTCAACATAATTGAATCCCTGGATTCCAGGAGGGATAAACAAGCGGTGTTAATGTTTTTGGATGCCGAAAAGGCATTTGACAATGTGTCTTGGTATTTTATGAAAAGAAATTTAGAAATTATGGATATGGGAATGAAGTTTTTAAATGACATTAGGGCCATATATTCAGAACATGCTAAATTGAGAATAATAATTTTATGGAAAAAATAGAGATACCAAAAGGGACCAGACAGGGGTGTCCGCTATCACCATTATTATTTATAACAATATTGGAGGTCCTGTTGAAGAAAATAGAAGCAGCAAAAGAAATAAAAGGTATTGGGATTGGCTCAAAAGAGTACAAGTTTAAGGCTTTTGCTGATGATGTGGTATTGGCATTAGAACAACCAATGTCCAGTGCAGTGGAAGCACTGGACAAGATAGAAGAATATGGACAACTAGCAGGTTTTAAACTCAATAAAACCAAGACAAAATTACTAACTAAAAATATGGATAGTAAAGAAGTAGGCGAACTACAACAAAAAACAGGAATGATGACAGCAAGAAAAGTAAAATATTTGGGTGTATGGCTCACGCCGAAGAACATAAACCTCTTTAAGGACAATTATGAAAAGGTGTGGAACGAACTGAAGAGAGATCTAGGAATTTGGACCAGAATGAAATTATCATTGATTGGTAGAATCTCAGCTATTAAAATGAATGTGCTTCCAAGACTGTTGGGATACAATATCTAATGAGTTGAAAAAGGTTTTAAAATATAATTTCAACAGAAAACCAGAGGCATTTCTGTTAGGTTTAATTGGAGAGGAATTTTTTTTTTTTAAAAAAATGTAAATTTGTTTATGTATGCCACAACGGCTGCAAGGATACTTCTGGCCTAGAAATGGAAGCAGCAGGATCTTCCTACATTGGAAAAATGGCAGATAAAAACGGTGGAATACGTAGAGCTGGCAAAGCTGATGGGGAAGATCCGGAATCGGTGCGGTGAACTGTTTCAAAATTGTAAACATTTGAAAACGTTTGTAGGTTTGAGTTGAAATGTTTTGTAATGTGAAAATAAGGAGCTGATTTACATATAACGAGGTGAAACGTTGAGAGAAGATTGAAGCTAAAAAAATGGGTATAGAAATGTTAAGAATTTACTAAAAGACATTTGGAAGTTAGAGGGAGGGAAGGAGGTCGATGCTGTGTTTGAGCAATGTTTTAGGTTATAGAGTTATGTAATAAAATGTGATTAAATATGGAAAACTCAATAAAATTATTATTAAAAAAAGAAAAAAAAACCTATGCCAGCTCTAAGGCTAAGGTTCAAAGAAGACCAGAGAACTAAATATCACCTGGTGGATAAAAAAAGCTCAAGAGATCCAGCACTTAGCCAACACTCATGATGCACAGAGTTTCTTTAAAGCCACAAAGACCATCTATGGGCCAATAAAGCATGGCATATGCCCCCTACGCTCAACAGACGGCACCACACTTCTAAAAAGAAAGAAAGAAACTATTGCACTGAGCTGGGTAGAACATTACCAACATCTCCTCAACCGCAACTCCCCAGTAGCTGCTGAGGTCCTCTCACAAATTCTACAAAACCAAGTTAAAGATGAGCTTTCAGTATCTCCAAATTTGGGAGAGTTGTGTACAGTGGTACCTCTGGTTACGTACTTAATTCGTTCCGGAGGTCCGTCCTTAACCTGAAGCACCACTTTAGCTAATGGGGCCTCCTGCTGCTGCTGCACCACCGCTGTGCAATTTCTGTTCTCATCCTGAAGCAAAGTTCTTAACCCAAGGTATTATTTCTGGGTTAGCTGAGTCTGTAACCTGAAGCATATGTATCCCGAGGTACCACTGTACAGTTATTAACCAAATGAAAAACAACAAAGCCAGCAGACCTGATGGTATACCTGCTGAAGTCTTCAAAGTGGGTGGAATTGAACTTACACAACAACTTCAGAAGCTCATCGAAAAAATCTGGGGGAGAGAAGAGATCCCTACAGACTTTAGGGATGCCAAAATTATCAATCTCTTTTAAAAAGGTGACAGAACTGAATGCGGAAACTATCAAGGCATCTCTCTATTTGCAGCTGGCAAATTTTTTGAAGGATCTTAGCAAAACGTCTTTTAACAATATCCGAGGTGACCGTTCCTGAATCCCAAAATGGTTTTTGGCCTTCTAGTGGGACATTGGACATGATTTTCACTGCTCGACATCTTCAAGAAAAATGCAGAGAGCAAAACCAACCCCTGTATATGGCATTTATTGATCTGACTAAGGCTTTTGACACTGTAAATTGCAACACTCTGTGGACTGTGGACTGATCAGGTGTTAAACAGAGTTGTGTTATTATCCCAACTCTATTCATTAGTTTCATTTCCATGATCCTACACTTTGTTGAAGGGAAACTCCCCACCAGAGTAGAAATCATATATTGAGCAGATGGAAAGCTCTTCAATCTGAGTAGGTTGAAAGCAAAGAGTAAAGTTACCATAACTTCTGTCATAGAGCTTCAGTATGCTGATGACAATGTAGTGTGTGCACGCTCAGAGGATGACCTCCAAACCATCCTAAATATCTTCGCAGAAGATTATGAAAAGCTTGGCCTGTCGCTCAATGCCTGTCGTTAATTCACAGGGAGACGTAAGGCAGGAAGAACAGGCACAGCTTTCTGATATGCTCTCATGGGAAGAGGGAGAAGCTGGACAGTCTGTGCTGGAATCCCATCGCTCTCGTAGATGGGGCAGACTGCAGGCTTGGCGTCAAGCCCACAAGAAGAGGAGTCATTGGTGTATTTCCTGCTTACGCAGAGCCCGCTCTTTAGTCGGCTCAACTGGAATCTCAAGTGATGATGATTGAACTATGTGCTCCGACCGGGCTTCTGTGTAAATACTAATAAATCTGAAAAACCATAAAATTGTCAGCCTGCTGTCTCTTGGTGTGCAAGGGAGACCGTAAATCCTGACACTCTGCACCTAAATCATTTTTTAAAAATAGGCGGACTTCCTCTGCACCTTTCCTATCTCTAGAGTAGAAGAGTGTCTCCACCCCCATCACTCAGCCAGGAGACTGAGGTCCTCCAAAGGTCTTCTGCTGGTTCATTTACTACGAGAAGTGAAGTTAAAGGGAACCAGGCAGAGGGCCTACTCGGTAGTGCGCCCTCCCTGTGGAACACCCTATCTTCAGATGTCAAGGAGATCAAGAACTACACAAATTTTAAAACACATTCCCTGTATTGGGAAGTTTTTAATATTTTACATTTTATGATGTTTTTATATGTCTGGAAGCCACCCAGAGTGGCTGGGGTAGAATAAAATTAATAATAATAATAATAATAATAATAATAATAATAATGGCAGCGAGCTCTACATGGGGCTGCCCTCGAAGATGACTTCGAAGCTTCAGTTGGTCCAAAAATGCTGTGGCCAGATTATTGACTGGACTTTCAGTTAGAACTTCTATAACCCCTCTTTAAAACGGGTGTAAGATGCATATACTTGAGATATATATTTTATTTTTAGGACCCACATATTGTAATTTTAATAGTTTCTAATATCCTGCAATATTGTGTTTTTATTTTATTTTATTTATGATTTTCAGGTTTATACATTTCAATAATTTTACAGTCATTTTAACATTTCAAAACTTGACTTCCTTCCCCCTCTTTCTGCAGTTCCTTAAATTTATTTTTAATATTTTCATATCCAAATTAACTTAATTTGTTCATTTATTCATCTACTTTAAATATATAGGTAGTCTTATGAAACTGCAGGTTATTACAATAATCCTGCCAATGTTCTTATCTGTTTACAATTTATCTGTAAATATATGCCGACTCCCAATAAAGCGAGATGAGCGCCGCAACCCTAGAGTCAGCCACGACTGGACCTAATGGTCAGGGGTCCCTTTACCTTTACGTTATTCAATAAACCATTTCCATTTTTTTATAGAAAGTTTGTTATTTTTCTGGTAAGTTTTGCCATTTCTGCATATTCCATAAGTTTTTGTATCCATTCTTTATTTGCTGGGGCTTATACTTCTTTCCATTTGGGGACAAGTAACATTCTTGCAGCTGTCGTAGCCTACATAAATAAGTTTCTGTACAGTTTGGGTAGTTCTGTCGCTATAATTCCCAAAAGGAAAGCTTCTGGTTTATTTTACAAACGTTATTTTAAACATCCTTTTCAATTCTTTATCTATCGTTTCCCAGTAAGCTTTAACCACCACATATGATAAAAAGAACCTTCATTCTCTTTACATTTCCAACACTTATTTGATTTAGATTTATACATTTTTTGCCAATTTACTTGGTGTTAGATACCATTGATATAACATTTTCATATAACTTTCAGCAACAACAACAAATTTATACTCTGCCCTTCTGGCTGGGTTTTCCCAGCCACTCTGGGCAGCTCCCAACATAATATTAAAAACACGATAAAACATTAAACATTTAAAACTTCCCTAAACAGAGCTGCCTTCAGATATCTTCTAAGCTGCCTTCAAATGTCTTAGACCATAACATGCTGTAAATTTTACATCCATATTCCACAATCGTTCCCATGCTTCCATATCTATATTATGAACAATATCTATTGCCCAATGTATCATTAAGGATTTTACTTGCTCATCCTTTGTCTTCCATTCCAATAATATTTTATACATTTTAGACGGCACTTTTACATTACATTTCAACAGGTCTCTCTCCAGTTGTGGTATTTGTTCCCCAAACCCTCGTATCCTATCTTTCTTGAATACTTCATTCAAATGATGATATTGTATCCATGTTATTAATTTTCCTGATAATTCCTTAAATTCTTTTAATTTATACTCTCCTCCCTCTTGTTTTAATAAATTTCTATAAGTTGTCCACCCTTCTATCATACTATTTTTCTTTACCGCTATAGCTTCCAACGGCGAGAGCCAAAGTGGTGTTTTAACCTCTAATAGATTTTTGTATTTATCCCATACTATATACAATTTTTTCCTAATTATATGATTTGTAAATCCTTTATGTACTTTCACCTTTTCATACCATAAATAAATGTGCCAATCAAAAATATTATCATGTGTCAGGGAGGATTCGGAGGAGCAATGGAAAGAAGATGCAGAACAGGGGCTCAGGGATGCTGAAGATCCCTGCAACCACCCAGAGGCTCCGAAAGGAAGCTCAGACTCAGGAAGGGAGGGGGCTTTCAAATCAGCACACACAAGGAGTGAAATGAAACGTAAAGATCTAAGTCTCGCTCGATTCCCATGCCTACTTTGTTGGCGCAGGAATCGTAGGAAGCCACCCCCTGAATCTGACTCAACGGGTTCGAACGTGTCATTCTGTTTTTTTTAAAATAATAATATTTATTCCTTTTACAACAATTTAAACACTTACAGAAAAGACAAAGAAAAAACAGTACATTACAATACAAAAACACTACATAAAAATTAACAAAACAAAACAAAAACAATTTAAAAACACATCAAAAGAGAAGAAAAAGAAGAAGAAAAAAGAGAGAAAAAAAGAAACTTCCAATATCTTATCTTTCTTTCACATATTTCCACGGCCTCCTCACACCTCCCTTTTTGTATTCCACTTCTATTGATTATTTCAGCAATTCCTTTCCATCTTCCCCTGTTTTCTATCCTATAATTATCTTAACACATTTTAACCTTATTTTCCTTTAATACTCTATTAATCTATTTATACTTAATTCCTTATAACATTTCTACTGAAGCCATATAACTTCATTCCAACATTCTTCTAACATTCATTAATTTTACAATATTTCTATAAATAATCTTTAAACTTTTCCCAGTCTTCTTCCACCGACTCTTCTCCCTGGTCTCAGATCTTGCCAGTCTTTTCCGCCAATTCCATCTAGTCCATCAACTTCATCTGCCATTATCCAACACTTCAGTGCCTCCAAGAGACAACCATTCTCTCAGCCAGCAAAAAGCAGATGGTTCACAACAAAGTTTAGGGGTCTGGCAGGGCAGGTCCACCTCCTTCTTTAGCATCCGTCAATATCTTAAATTTTACTCGAGGCTTCCTGCCCTGCCAAACAAATCCAAAAACATCCCTCTGCCACCTCCTGAAACAATCCATCCCATCCAAAACTTGCACTATTTGGAACAAAAGCAACATCCCTGGCAACACAGCAACCCTCATCCCCACCACAACAGCTCGGCCCAACAATAGCAACTTCAGATTTGTCCATATTTCCCAATCCCCCTTCTCTTCAATCCAACGTCCTTCACAGTTACCCTTAAATAAATTCACATTTTTGGCAGTCATACTGACCCCCAAAAGCCTCTCTTTCTCAACCGATGTTAGTCCTGTCTCCTCCTGAAGCTCTGTCAAGCTTTCCTTTCCCAATTCAGGTAGGGCTCTGGTCCTCAAATTCATCTGTTTTTCTTTAAGTTCCATCATAACAGATGTCACATCGAGTTGCCTTTGAATGGATGGGGCTCTCTCACACTCCAGTTGTATTGTTTTACATTCAGCAGCAAGGGTTTTCTCCCTGACTTCATCCGCAGTTTGCCGTGTCAAGGTAAATTCCTGTATCAATCTCTGGATGGTTTCTGTGTTGGTGTTCGCCTTTTGTCTGTTTTCCTGTGAAGCTGTTCCAGCAAATTGTTTATTTTCACTAATGCGACCACTAAGGCCTCTTCTGTCGACATTTCATCTGTTTTTTTCCTTTCCATTTACCATAACACTTGAGAGATTCAAGGTCAATCTCAGAGTCTCACAGTTTTTATCTTGCAGCTGGAAGTCCCCCTAGCCCAGCTCTTATAAAGTAACCAATTTCAGAGACTTCCACTAGGGGGAAACAGTTTCTATTTATAATAGTCAACCATGTCCCCTTTAAACGCAACTCATACAATCCAAAGTTAGTTTCAGATTTCAGTTACTTTTTACTCCTTTTTAGAAGCAGCCGGAGACAATAGAAACAATGTATTCCTCTTACTTTGCTAGCTGTCAAGGAACGTTCTAAGTGCTGTCAATGAACATTCCAAAACGTCAGTCCTACTGGCAGCCCGTTTCCAGGGTCAGAGCGGTGGTATTTTAACTCCCTTCACTCTCTCCTGCAGGCATACGCAGTCCACAACTCCCCCCCCCCTCTTCTCCTGCCTCCAAGGGGGGTTTTATGCTCTTTACCAATGGAAATTTAGGCTTTTACAAAAGGCTTTCCAAGACTTCAGCCTACAGCCTCCTTGCCTCAGTCTGTTTACAAATAGGGAAGGCGGACTTCCTGTTTTGAACCTCCCTGTTTCGATGCCAAATTAAACGTTTAAAATCCGATTCTCCCGTCTCAGCTCTACTCACGGGTAATTACTTTAGAGTCAAATTGTCCACAGGAAAAGGTCAGTGCTCTCCGGCAACAGCTATGCGGCTTCACTCCGTGGAAGAAGCAGACTATTCGAAGCACCGCGCCGCTCACCCCACGTCGCTCCGGATCCCCGAGACCGGGTTTCCCCGCTAGTAGGGTGCCCTCCGAATCCACGTTCACAGGCTTCTCCCGCCTGTGATTTTTACGGGTCTCCGCCTTCGCCGTGGCGGTACAGACCCAAATTCCCACGGGGCAAATTCCTCCCGATCAGAGGAATTCAGCCATTACCGGAGGCACCTCCCCGGAAGTCCGAACGTGTCATTCTGAACTATAGCTGTTTCTTGTATATATGTAATAAAGACTGTAAATATCACGTTGCGTGTGCCGGAGAAGGGGAAACGCCACCTTTACAGCATGACCTTCAGAGTCTAGAATATGTGGATTCTCTAATGTTGTCCATTCCTCCATCCAACAAAGACAGGATGCTTCATAGTATAGTCTCATATACGGCAGGGGAAATCCTCTTTCTTTTGCATCTATCAATATTTTATATTTTATTCTCGGGTTTTCCCCATGCCAAATATATTTAGAAATATCTTTTTGCCATACATTGAAACAATCTGTCTTGCCAATCACTGGAATCAATTGAAACAGAAATAACATTCTAGGTAATACATTCATTTTTTATAGTTGACACTCTAATAGGGCAAGATTCATTCTGTTCCGAATTTGCTAATTTTTAAAATCTCTTCCCAGGTTTTTAAATAATTATCTTTATACAAATTTATATTGTTTGCTGTTACCCATACACCTAAATACTTAACCTTCCTTTCAATCTTTAATCCAGACACATCTTGTAATTTATTTTTACTCTCATCATTCATATTCTTAACCAAGAGTTTTATCTTAATCTTAAAACTTGCTACCTCACCTTTTTTTTTTAATCCCTTGTAATACTTTCAGAATTGACTCTTTTGGTTCCTCTACCGATATCACCACGTCATCTGCAAATGCTTTTAACGTGTGATATTTTACTGTATTTTTGGTTTTGATGGAAGCCGCCCAGAGTGGCTGGGGAGGCCCAGCCAGATGGGCGGGATATAAATAATAAATTATATTATTATTATTATTATTATTATTATTATTATTATTATTATTATTATTATTATATTGTCTCTGTCCCACTCTTATTCTTTTAATATCTTGATTACATCTTATTCTTTGCGCCAATACTTCTAAAACTATTATAAACAACCAAGGTGACAATGGGTAGCCTTGTCTTGTTCCGTTAGTTGCTTTACAATTCTGTCAAGACATTATTTACTATCAGCTTAGCTGACTGGATCTGTTCAAGAAAATTGGAGATATGAAAGGAACATTTCGTACAAAGATTACCATAATAAAGGACAAAAGTGGTAAGGACCTAACAGAAGCATAAGACAAGAATACACAGAGGAATTATACCAGAAAGATATGGATGGCGCGTACACCCCAGGTAGTGTGGTTGCTGACCTTGAGCCAGACATCCTGAAGAGTGAAGTCAAATGGGCCTTAGAAAGCACTGCAAATAACAAGGCCATTGGAAGTGATGGTATTCCAGCTGAACTATTTAAAATTTTAAAAGATGATGCTGTTAAGGTGCTACACTCAATATGCCAGCAAGTTTGGAAAACTCAGCAGTGGCCAGAGGATTGGAGAAGATCAGTCTACATCCCAATCCCAAAGAAGTGCAGTGCCAAAGAATGCTCCAACTACCGCAGAATTGCACTCATTTCACACGCTAGCAAGGTTATGCTTAAAATTCTACAAGGTAGGCTCAAGCAGTATGTGGACCGAGAACTCCCAGAAGTGCAAGCTGGATTTAGAAGAGGCAGAGGAACCAGAGATCAAATTGCAAACATGCGCTGGATTATGGAGAAAGCTAGAGAGTTCCAGAAAGACATCTAGTTCTGCTTCATTGACTATGCAAAAGCCTTTGACTGTGTCGACCACAGCAAACAATGGCAAGTTCTTAAAGAAATGGGAGTGCCTGATCACCTAGCAGGGCAGCAGTTGAAGAAGGAGCAAAAAAGGTTTTCTTGTGTGTAATAATAATTAATAATAATTTTATTACGGCCGTAGGCCCATACAGATAAAAACAAGACATAAATAACAGCTTGTGCACATGGGAAAAAACAGCCGCTAAAACACTACTATAACAATAAAATACTATAAGATGGAATGGCATACTACGCCTTAAATAGCTTGTGGTGCTCCTTGGCAACGCTTTTGGGTAAGGACAGCGACCAGAAACCTAGCCACTTTCAGGGTCGTATGGGTATCCTTATCCTGCAAGATTTGGGCAAGGTGGAATTTTGGTGGGGTACCCTCTAGTTTCTGTATAATTGATCCCAACAAATTTGCCCGTGGCACATTGAATAAGGGGCAAGTGAACATAATGTGCTGAAGCGACTCCGGCGTCTCCTTATCACATTCGCACATGGCGGAGGCTTGGCCCTTTGAGAATCTATGTCTCAGGACATTGGAGGGAAAAACGTTAAACCTCGCTTTGGTGAAGGCCAGCCTATGGGCAACAGTCGAAAGAGAGGAGAGGTATGATGGAACGCAGTAAGTTAAAGTGATACCAATGTTCTGGGGCGAACAAACACCTCCCCCCAGCGTATAATTTCGCTGTAAATCGATGTCATCCAGTCTTTGGCGGATCAGTCTTTGAGCAGTGATTTGATCTAGTTTTAGGGAATCTAAGGGAGAGATTCCATAACTCAGGAGTTTGGCGTGAATTCTACTAGTCCAAAGGCTGGAGAATTCATCTCGCCATAAGCATTGGACAAGGTAATGGTCTGGTAATCTATGCCACAATGATAACCAATAATTGAAGACTTGCTTCCACAGGCAGGTTTCTAAGGATGCGATCTTCAATTCTAGTCGCATGGCTGCGTTCCTTACGCACAGGGGGAGCATTAGGAGCCGACGTAGGAATTGGTTTTGCAGAGTCTCAAGAGGAGCAAGGTCTGTCATCACGGCCCAGAGCGGGGCAGCATAAGCAAGCACGGTAACCACTTTTGCCTTGAACACCTTTAGGGCCGAGGGAACATGCAAAGCTCCATCCGAAAAGAAAAATCGGAGGAGCGCATATGACAGAGTTTTGGCCTTGTTAAGTAGGTGTTGAATTTGTGCTTTCCACCCCAAATTGTATTGAAAAATAACTCCTAGGTATTGAAATTTTAGGACTTGCTCTATTTTTGCTCCACCAAGCTTCCATTCGTATAATCTCCGACTTCTGGCGAAGATCAGAATCTTAGATTTAACATGGTTGATGGTTAATTGGTTGAGTTGACAATACGTGGCAAAGATCTTCAGAGCTCTGGTTAGTCCAACACGTGTATAAGATAGAATTACCGCGTCGTCCGCATATAAAAGGAGTGGACAGCGGTAATCCGCTAGTCTAGGCGCGTGTATACTTGGAGATGCGTTGACTAGGGGTGCTCGCATGTCGCTGATAAATAGATTGAATAGGCAGGGAGCCAATACACATCCTTGGCACACTCCCTTGTTTATTGGTATCGAATTTGTGAGGTCGCCCGCAGGAGTAAGTCTCACTCTGGCAAGGGTACCTTCGTGGAGCTGACTTATAAGCCATAAGAGTCTTCTATCGATGCCCTGTTTCGCAAGTTTCTCCCAAAGAATATTTCTAGGAACGCTGTCAAAGGCTGCCTTTAGATCTAAGAAGGCAGCACAAAGGTAGCCCCGGGGAGGGGAGGAGTACTTCCGTGCCAGATGGTAAAGAACTATCGCATGATCAGTTGTAGAACGTTTAATTCTGAACCCTGCTTGTTCGTGGCCAATCTGGTTAGTCTCATCTACCCATCGCAATAGTTTCGTCAGCAAAAAGCTGGCATAAATTTTCCCTATGATCGAAAGGAGGCTGATGTTACGGTAATTTTCCGGCTCCATTGGAGAACCTTTTTTATGAATTGGTACTATAATGGCCTCCTTCCATATTTTGGGGATGAGACCAGAAGCGTTGATTGCGTCGAAGGTTTTGGCCAGGATGCCAGCCCACCATTTTGGGTGTAGTTTGATGGCTTCAGCAGGGATCAGGTCGGGCCCTGGGGCTTTGCCCGATTTCAGCTGGGCTATTAGCTTGGCTATTTCGTCAGGATCGGTGGGAGGCCAAATAGGTAGGTGGGAAAACAGATGCATCAGATGGTCGGAGGGAGCATCTGCCTGTGAGAAACATTTCTTCAGGAACAATTCCCATGTCGGTGCAGGGATGACTGCCCTTGGGTATTTCCTCACCCTTCTGTTAATCAAAGACCAGAATTCCCTGGATCTATGTCGTTTTGAAGCAGTAATCAAGGCCTGCCAGCGATTATGTTGCCACTCACGTTTGGCAATTTTCTGCGTGCGTTTGTAAACTTGCTTGGCTTGTGCATAACTAGCTGGCAGAGTAGATGCATCGGAGGTCTTATATACATTATATATAGCACGAAGGCGCTGTCTTGCTTGTTTGCACTGAGAGTTATACCAGGGGGCACCGTAAGTATACTCGTTTCGATTTAATATTTTGGGTGGTAACCTGAAGAAGGACGTAAGATCAGTCGTATGATGGTGGAAGCGTTTCAACACTATGCTATGCTCGTCTGAGGCAAAGCCTGTGTAGGGATGGGGCCCGAGGATTTCTTTTTGAAAGAATTCCTGATACCTTTGAGCCTGGGTCTCCGACCATTTGATTCCTCTTACTTGGAGAGATACGTTGGTTACCATCTGGGTCGCATGTCTATAGGCCTCCGACTGCCAGTTCAGGGAAAGCTTGGCTACAAGGGGAAGATGGTCACTAGATTGTACATTCTCGATCTTAAAGGTGGAAATACACTTAAGTAGATCACTAGAGACCAGCAGGTAATCGAGGACGCTGTTTGATTTAACACTCAGATGAGTGAAATCCCCTGGAATATCAGGGAGGCATGTGCCATTTAGGGGGACCAGATTTAAACGGATGGCCATTTGGTAGAGGAGTACTCCAGCCTCATTAACTCGTTGGTCTTTAGAAGTTCTCCTCATGATATGTTCCAGATCATAATTATCAAGGTTTGGGGTAACCCACCATTTGGCTTTGGTCAGCGAGTCCCAATTTGCTGCTGTGCGGGCATTAAAATCGCCACCTATTATGGCCGGGGTGTTAGGAAACTTAACATAACGAGAGCAAATGCTCTTCTAGCGAGCCCCATTTAGAGCCCAGTTCAGAGGAAGAACCCCCGGGTGGCAAGTAAACATTTGTAACTAGAAGTGAGATCTTTTCCCCCGCAATCAGCCCGGTAAGGGCGTAAGGAGGCAAGGCCTGTACTAGAGTAAATTTAGAATGTAAGTTGAGGGAGATGCCTATTATTAGGCCCCCTTTAGGGCGGCCTCCTTTCAGGGAGGGGCAGGCAGGGAGTTCTAGAAGCTCAAAGCCATTTAGATCAATTCTCTCTACTTCCCACGATTCTTGGAACAAGATGATATGAAACAGGTTAATATACTCCAAGAATTCTGGGTCAAGTTTCTTTCCCCTCCAGCCCGCAATGTTCCAGCTGAGGACTGATAGGGGGGAGTTCCTGTTGTAACCAATTCGCTGTCATTTCAGGGAGGGATGTGAGTCCTTTGGAGGCAAGGCAGACCCCACGAAAAAGTCAGTTATTTTACTTTGCATGGCAGGCACCTGCTGAAGGTACCTAGTCTTGAAGTTGGTAGTGAGGTATTCTGACTGGGGCGACAAAACGGGTCTCCCGCTGGTTAACCCAAGGGTGGACACTTCAGTGGGAAACTCCACAGGATTTGCTGAGACTGCCCCACCACAAGGTCTAAAGGTCGCCGATGAAACCATTTGGTTTATATGTCCGGCCGGGTCTTCAATCAAATCCGGGCCATTTTTTGATGTAGGTGGAACACTCCCCTGACCTGATGCTGGCAAAGGTACAGGGGATGTTCGGCGTACTGGTACCGTTTGTATGTCGGGTCTATGCCGCTCAGGGGAGTATGAGGACTCCAGTTCCGGCATTGATGGATTAGATGGTAAAGAATTGTTTTGGTGGAAGGAACTCTGAGTTACACTCCTCAGCGGGGGACTCTTGGAAGGCGAGTCAAAATTTATCAAGAGTTGGGATGAGGGGCCAACTTGAGAGGCAAAACCTGGGTCTGCCAAGCGTCAGTGGGTTTTGCCCACAAGTGGGGAAGGCATGGGTTTAGGAGCTGGACTAAGGTATGGAAGACTTCCTGCTTCCTTAAACCACGACTCCGAAAAGCTGGCAGAGTTATCCTGAAAAGTGGGCAGGACTTTTCCGTTCTTCTGGACATGTATGAGCTGATGATTAAGTACTTCTAGTCTATCAATTATTTCTTGTTGTTCTCTCGGTGGAAGGTCGCCAAAGGTGGCTAAAAGCTCTCTTTCCTCCGGCGGGGTCAGAGAATTACTTGCGCCAGTGGGTTTCTTTAGAGCTCGTGGGGACGTGGGGTAAGTCCAGTTTCGGTACGGATGGATATCCTCCGGGAGAGGAGGCTCGATGTCCCGAGGTACTCCCGACCTCTCCGACCGAGTCCACTCCGTACCGTGACCGGCAAGTAGGAGAGGGTGGATCATGCTATCCATAAAAACTCTTGTTGGGATGATATCATACCTAGCCAAGAGTGGTTTCTGCCTGATGATAGCTGAAGGGATCCTTGGAGAGTAAAACGCAAGCATCACTTTCTGTTGCCTGAAGTGCTGGTTCAAAGGTAATACTGCAATGAGATCGCATTGTGAGATTTCTATGTTTAGGAGATTGCTTAGGTGCTTTTTAACCCCACTCAGAGTAAGCCACCTTGGTGACCCTGCCCCGATGTTTAGGCAGATTTTCTTAGGTTGCAGGGACAATGCTTGATGTTTCAGTGCAGGATTTGGTTTATATTTAGGGATCACACTTCTTTTTTTGGTAGAAGGCAAGGACCTCTGGCACTTCAATTCCCCCGTATCTACAGTTGGTTTAAACTTTGACCAGAAGTTATCAATTTTCTGTTCGAGGTTACATAACTGGGAGGCTAGCACATCAATCTTCTTGAATATGCAATTAAGGGTTCTGACCACAAGATGGAGATGTTCATGTTGTTCTTGTCTTGCGCAGTCCTCAGTTCCAGCGTCCTGCACCACCCTCAATGGGACACTCCCTCTTCCTCCATGCTTGCCGTCCGCAGTTTTAGTCTAAGGTAAAACTAATTCCTCTGGTGTTGACGTTGTTTCTGGAGGCATTGGAGGGTAGAAACGGTTCTGAGTTTTCACCCTATAGCAGTGTTCAATGGGGTCACTCCGTTTGTCAGACACGGGAGGGTCGATTTTTAATTGTTTGGCTCTTGGGGAGGGCAGAGCCTCGTCACAATCCCTTAGGCGTTTGCCTTGGCCCATCGTTATGAGTCTTTTAAAATAGCAGTGCTTAAAAGATAATAAAAGGTAATAAAAGGTAGTAGAAATAGAGATACAACTGGATGTGAGCTGGCGGAAAACCAGTAAGTCGAAGGCTGCTTCCAAGGCTGCCGGAGAATACAATTATCTGCTCATTAAAGCTGATTTACGATGCAGGCTTTACAGTTATTAGCAATGTGAACTCCTGGCATGGGCTCCAACATCCTGATACAATCTTCAGCAAAAACTTGAAAGGCTGGAAGCCACAACACAGATTTTAGGGAGGATTCGAAATGAACTCCGGCAAATGCGTCTTACCTCGTCGCCATCTTGTTTTCCTCCTTCTTGTGTGTTTCTTTGTGGCTGATTAGTTGTTCTCCCTGTGCAAAGGTCAGAGGGGGCAGGGTTTCTGTTGAGGCAGGGGATTAGCTGTGGGAGGAACTTATCAGACCTAGCAGGGCAGCAGTTGAAGAAGGAGCAAAAAAGGTTTTCTTGTGTGTTTCTTTGTGGCTGATTAGCTGTTCTCCCTGTGCAAAGGACAGAGGGGGCAGGGTTTCTGTTGAGGCAGGGGATTAGCTGTGGGAGGAGCTTATCAGACCTAGCAGGGCAGCAGTTGAAGAAGGAGCAAAAAAGGTTTTCTTGTGTGTTTCTTTGTGGCTGATTAGCTGTTCTCCCTGTGCAAAGGTCAGAGGGGGCAGGGTTTCTGTTGAGGCAGGTGATTAGCTGTGGGAGAAGCTTATCAGAGCTAGCAGGGCAGTTTGATCCATCTTTTAGATTTAGGGGAGCTAGTCTCAAACGTTTGTTGGGGGAGACCTAGGTTTTTTTCTTGTGGGGGGAGTTATTTGTCCTGTCTTCACGCTTTTTATGATGGAGGATCGCTGTAGCCACCCCCAACTACACGTTCTCAGGATGGAGGGGGAGGGAACAGCTGCAGTCGCCTGTGGTTCCTGCGCAATGTTTGCCATCTTGCCAAAGGTTGCAGGCAGCTTTACCTGCAGCAATTGCATGTTGATTGCCCTCTTAATAGACAAAGTCCAGCAACTGGAGGAACGTGTAGCTACGCTCCAAAGAATTAGAGAGCTGGAGCTCTTCTTGGAAGCAACAGAGCACACCGTCTCCACCAAGGAGGAGACAGGGGACTCCCCTGAGAAGGAGGCTAGTTCACCAACACAGGAGCCAGATATATGGAGAAACGTGACTCAAAGAAGTAGGAGGCCCAGGGTTCACTCTGATTGTTTAGAAATACACAATCGCTTTGAGGTCCTCTCCCCTAGCATGGAAGACGAAGAGCAGACTCCATTTGAGGATCTCTCCCTCATTACAGTCGATCAGGTATATGAAGACGAGCAGCAAAGTCAGTCCTCAGGGAATGTGCAGGCGACCTTGGAACGGACAGCTCACAGAAGAACCCCGACCAAACCTAAGAGGAGGCGTGTAGTGGTGATAGGGGATTCCCTACTGAGGGGAACAGAAGCAGTGATCTGTGGGCCTGACAAGATGTCTCGGGAAGTGTGCTGTCTCCCCGGGGCTAAGATCCAAGATGTAACTGAATGACTGCAAGGAATCATAAAACCCACTGACAAATACCCCTTCCTCTTGGTTCATGTGGGAACCAATGACACTGCAAGCAATAGCCTCCAGAAGATCAAAAGAGACTACGAGGCTCTCGGCAGGAAATTGAAGCAACTAAATGCACAAACTGTCATCTCATCTCTCCTCCCAGTTGAACGACGTGGCCCAGGGAGAGAGGGAAAAATAGTGGAAGTGAACAGCTGGCTTCGCAAATGGTGTAAACAGGAACAGTTTGGATTCTTAGATCACGGACTGCAGTTTCTTGAAGATGGACTTCTGGCAAGCGATGGGCTGCACCTCACAACGGTTGGGAGAAATGTTTTTGCCAAAAATCTCAGAAACCTCATCAGGAGGGCTTTAAACTGACTAATGTGGGGGAGGGAGACAGTGCTCCTGAAGGTAGGAGTCTATCAATTGATGAAGATGATCATCCAAATGTCATAGACCAAATGCAGCATACAGCACGCAGACCTAGTGGTGGGAGGAAAAAATCCTTAAATAAGAGACACGGGGGAATGTTTAATGGACTTCAATGTCTGTACACTAATGCGCAAAGCATGGGAAATAAACAAGATGAGCTTGAGTTCTTGGTACAGCAAACTAAATATGACATAATAGGCATCACTGAAACCTGGTGGGATAAGTCCCACAATTGGAATGTAATAATGGGGGGATACAATCTATTTCAGAGAAACAGACCAGACAAGAAAGGAGGAGGAGTGGCGTTATATGTCAGGGATGTGTATACCTGTGAAGAGATCCAAGATTTAGAACCTCAAAGCCAAAGTAAGAGCATTTGGGTCAAAATTAAGGGAGAGAAGAATAACAGAGACCTCATTGTGGGAGTTTACTATAGATCCCCAAGCCAAACGGAGGACATAGATGATGCCTTCCTGGAACAGATGGCCAAGCATGCAAAAGGAAGGGAAATAGTAGTAATGGGGGACTTCAATTACCCGGATATTTGTTGGATGTAAAACTCAGCCAAGAGCTTAAGGTCAAACAGATTCCTCACTGGCCTTGCAGACAACTTCATTGTCCAGAAAGTGGGAGAAGCAACAAGAGGAACATCCATTTTAGATCTGGTCCTAACCAATGTTGATGACCTGGTTAGTGGGGTAGAAGTGGAAGGATCATTAGGCGCGAGTGATCATGCTCTTCTGAAGTTTACTATACAGCGGAAAGGAGCAGCCAAGCATACTAGGACTCAATTTCTTGACTTTAAGAAAGCCGACTTCATAAAACTTAGGGAAGTGCTGGGTGAGATCCCATGGACAGCAATACTAAAAGGAAAGGGAGTTCATGATGGCTGGAGGTTTGTTAAGAGGGAGATAGTAAAAGCACAACGTCAGGCAATACCAATGAGACGGAAACATGGAAGGTGCTTAAAGAAGCCAGGGTGGCTATCTAAAGAACTTTTAACTGAGTTAAGATTTAAAAAGGATGTGTACAAAAAATGGAAAAGGGGGGAAACCACCAAAGAGGAATTCAAACAAATAGCCAGCACGTGTAGACACAAAGTCAGAAAAGCTAAAGCACAGAATGAACTCAGGCTTGCTAGAGAGGTTAAAAGCAACAAAAAAGGCTTTTATGGGTATGTTCGTAGCAAAAGGAAGAACAAAGAAACAGTGGGGTCACTCAGAGGAGAAGATGGTGAAATGCAAACAGGGGACACAGAAAGGGCTGAACTCCTCAATGCCTTCTTTGCCTCAGTCTTCTCCGATAAAGAAAACAATGCCCGACCTGAAGAATTTGGAGCAAATGATTCAGCAAAGGAAACACAGCCCAGAATAACTAAGGAGATAGTACAATAATACTTGGCTAGTTTAGATGTATTCAAGTCTCCAGGGCCAGATGAACTGCATCCAAGAGTATTAAAAGAACTGGCAGATGTGATCTCAGAACCACTGGCAGTCATCTTTGAGAATTCCTGGAGAACAGGCGAAGTCCAGGCAGACTGGAGGAGGGCAAATGTTGTCCCTATTTTCAAAAAGGGGAAAAGAGAGGACCCAAATAATTACCGCCCAGTCAGTCTGACATCAATACCAGGGAAGATTCTGGAGCAGATCATTAAGCAAACAGTCTGTGAGCACCTAGAAAGGAATGCTGTGATTACCAATAGTCAGCATGGATTTCTGAAAAATAAGTCATGTCAGACTAACCTGATCTTGTTTTTTGACAGAATTACAAGCCTGGTAGATGAAGGGAATGCAGTGGATGTAGCCCACCTTGATTTCAGCAAGGCATTTGACAAGGTGTCCCATGATATTCTTGTAAAGAAGCTGGTAAAATGCGGTCTTGACTCTGCTACCACTCAGTGGATTTGTAACTGGCTGACTGACCGAACCCAAAGGGTGCTCATCAATGGTTCCTCTTCATCCTGGAGAAGAGTGACTAGTGGGGTGCCACAGGGTTCTGTCTTGGGCCCGGTCTTATTCAACATCTTTATCAACGACTTGGATGATGGACTCAAGGGCATCCTGATCAAATTTGCAGATGACACCAAACTGGGAGGGGTGGCTAACACCCCAGAGGACAGGATCACACTTCAAAACGACCTTGACAAATTAGAGAACTGGGCAAAAACAAACAAGATGAATTTTAACAGGGAGAAATGTAAAGTATTGCACTTGGGGGGAAAAATGAGAGGCACAAATACAAGATGGGGGACACCTGGCTTGAGAGCAGTACATGTGAAAAGGATCTAGGAGTCTTGGTTGACCACAAACTTGACATGAGCCAACAGTGTGACGCGGCAGCTAAAAAAGCCAATGCAATTCTGGGATGCATCAATAGGAGTATAGCATCTAGATCAGGGGAAGTAATAGTGCCACTGTATTCTGCTCTGGTCAGACCTCACCTGGAGTACTGTGTCCAGTTCTGGGCACCACAATTCAAGAAGGACACTGACAAACTGGAACGTGTCCAGAGGAGGGCAACCAAAATGGTCAAAGGCCTGGAAACGATACCTCATGAGGAACGGCTAAGGGAGCTGGGCATGTTTAGCCTGGAGAAGAGGAGGTTAAGGTGTGATATGATAGCCATGTTCAAATATATAAAAGGATGTCACATAGAGGAGGGAGAAAGGTTGTTTTCTGCTGCTCCAGAGAAGCGGACACGGAGCAATGGATCCAAACTACAAGAAAGAAGATTCCACCTAAACATTAGGAAGAACTTCCTGACAGTAAGAGCTGTTTGACAGTGGAATTTGCTGCCAAGGAGTGTGGTGGAGTCTCCTTTTTTGGAGGTTTTTAAGCAGAGGCTTGACAACCATATGTCAGGAGTGCTCTGATGGTGTTTCCTGCTTGGCAGGGGGTTGGACTCGATGGCCCTTGTGGTCTCTTCCAACTCTATGATTCTATGATTCTATGAATTAAAGAACCTTTTATTGAGGGTGAAAGAGGAGAGCGCAAAATATGGTCTGAAGCTCAACATAAAAAACCCCTGAAGATCATGGCCACTGGGCCCATCACCTCCTGACAAATAGAAGGGGAAGAAATGGAGGCAGTGAGAGATTTTACTTTCTTGGGCTCCATGATCACTGCAGATGGTGACAGCAGTCACGAAATTAAGAGACGCCTGCTTCTTGGGAGAAAAGCAATGACAAACCTAGACAGCATCTTAAAAAGCAGAGACATCACCTTGCCAACAAAGGTCCGTATAGTTAAAGCTATGGTTTTCCCAGTAGTGATGTATGGAAGTGAGAGCTGGACCATAAAGAAGGCTGATCACCGAAGAATTGATGCTTTTGAATTATGGTGCTGGAGGAGACTCCCATGGACTGCAGGAAGATCAAACCTATCCATTCTTAGGGAAATCAGCCCTGAGTGCTCACTGGAAGTACAGATCGTGAAGCTGAAGCTCCAATACTTTGGCCACCTCATGAAGAAGAAGAAGAAGAAGAAGAGGAGTTTGAATTTGATATCCCGCTTTATCACTACCCGAAGGAGTATCAAAGCAGCTAACATTCTCCTTTCCCTTCCTCCCCCACAACAAACACTCTGTGAGGTGAGTGGGGCTGAGAGACTTCAAAGAAGTGTGACTGGCCCAAGGTCACCCAGCAGCTACATGTGGAGGAGCGGAGACGCGAACCCGGTTCCCCAGATTACGAGACTACCGCTCTTAACCACTACACCACACTGGCTCTCTGCCATGAGAAGAGAAGACTTGTTGGGAAAGATGGAGGGCACAAGCAGAAGGGGACGACAGAGGACGAGATGGTTTGATAGTGTTCTCGAAGCTACCAGCATGAGTTTGACCAAACTGCGGGAGGCAATGAAAGACAGAAGCGTCTGGCGTGCTCTGGTCCATGGGGTCACGAAGAGTCGAACACGACTAAACGACCAAACAACAACAACAACAGCAACAATATATATTGCCTTGACTCTTTTTATAAAAGTTTCTCCACAACTCATATATTCTAAAACTGTAAACATAAAATCCCAGGAGACTTTATCAAATGTTTTCTTGGCATCTAAAAACACGAAAGCAGTTTGTTTTTCGTTTCTCACTTGTAAGTATTCTAATATATTAATTACATTTTTAATATTATCTTTCATTTGTCTTCTTGGCAAAAATCTGGCCTGGTCATGGTGGATTACCTCTTTTAATACCAGTTTAAACCTATTTGCTAATATGTTTGCAAAAAGTTTATAATCATTGTTCAACAAAGAAACAGGTCAATAATTTTTTAGCTGCTCAGGATCCCTGTCTTGTTTCAAAATCAAAGTTATATGAGCATTCTTCCAAGATTCTGGCAGCTCGCCTATATATAAACTCATATGCATAATGTCATTTAATAGTTGTATTAGACAAACCTGCAACTTCTTATAATATACAGGTGAAACTCGGAAAATTAGAATACCATGGAAAAGTTCATTTATTTCAGTAATTCAACTTAAAAGGTGAAACTAATATATGAGATAGACTCATGACATGCAAAGCGAGATATGTCAAGCCTTTATTTGTTATAATTGTGATGATCATGGGGTACAGCTGATGAAAACCCCAAATTAACAATTTCAGAAAATTAGAATATTAAATGAAATCAGCAAAACAAGGATTTCAAAGAGAGCAATAATGGACCTCTGAGAAGTGGAAGCATGCATATGTACTCAGTACTTGGTTTGGGCTCCTTTTGCATCAATTACTGCCTCAATGCGGCGTGGCATGGATGCTATCAGCCTGTGGCACTGCTGAGGTGTTATGGAACACCAGGATGCTTCAATAGCAGCCTTCAGCTCTTCTACATTGCTCGGTCTCATGTCTCTCTTCTTTTTCTTGGCAACGCCCCATAGATTCTCTATGGGGTTCAAGTCAGGAGAGTTTGATGGCCAATTAAGCACAGTAATCCCATGGGCATTGAACCAGGTTTTGGTACTTTTGGCAGTGTGGGCAGTGTCAGCATCGCCCTTGAGCCAGTGCCACTAACTGGACTCATCCACTTCAACCCCGACTGGGCTAGGCGAGCTGGGTAGCACTTCCAGAGACCACCTTCTGCACAGGAACAGGTCAAAGTGCTGTGGACTCACAGCTTAGAGTTGTGAGCACCGGATTCACTTCCACAAGAAGACAGTCGTCACACAGCAGAGTATAACAGAGTATAGCAGAGCATAAACGACTCGGAGAGCAGCTCTGTAGAATATCTTCTTTATTCTATCTACAACTATAATACACAACTATATACAGAGCTATATGAGGTCTAAGCAAAATGAATGCTGAACTGAACTGAGTGCCTGCAGCTGCTCTTAGCAGCAACCTTATCTATACACACGATCTCTAACACTCAGTCTCTCTCTCTCCGACACACTGACTGACTGACTGACTGACTGATGTTAGGCTGGAGCGGAATAAGTAGAGAGCAGAACACCGCCCCTCCTCTCTGGAAAATCAGCAGACTCATCAGCAGATTCTTGGATATTGGGAGGGGTGAAATCTCCTCATCCTTCAGCCACTCTCTCTCAAATGCAAACCAATTAAGCACAGTAATCCCATGGGCATTGAACCAGGTTTTGGTACTTTTGGCAGTGTGGGCAGGTGCCAAAGTCCTGCTGGAAAATGAAGTCAGCAATCCCCATAAAGCTCGTCTGTGGAAGGAAGCATGAAGTGCTCCTGTGATGACCTGGGAATCTGTTTCAGAAGCTGAATCTGAGGTGTCCCAGCCTGCACAGGAGTCCCCGCCTCCAGGGCCGGCTGAGCCGGGGCAGAGGCTTGAATCTGAAGGGCCTGCACCTGTGCCGGGTCCTCAGGAGCAGACACCAGATGATTGGTTTCTGCTCTCTTCACTGTGCAGCGGAAGTGCTTGTCACAAGACACTGTTTACATTCCACAGTCAGAGTACTGTTGGGTTTTCCCACGGGAAGGGAAGCTGGATGTGACGTACACTGGTTTCCTGTTTTTCACTGTTTTCTCTCGGTGTTCTTCATTCCGAGGAGGAGGACGGTTGCTTCTCTGCTCCAGCAGAGGCAAGATGCATGTTTGTAATTTCTCAATACTGAACTGAAAATAAAGCAACATAAAGCATGTGGCACGTACTGTTCGTCATTCCGTTGTGCACAAGACTCTGCAATATCAACATTTTGGTTCCAGGCCCAGAAAGACGTAAATCAAGCTGAAGAATGCCGGCAGAGGTACAGAGGAACGGATCGCGTTATCTGCTCTGCGCGTCAAGTTTGATTGATGAAGGTATGTGCTCATGCTCCGGGAAGCCTGCCAGTTTATGGCTGGACTTTGAACTTTTAAAGCCGTTTTGCCGCGATAAAGGCTTTAAGGCACAAGCTCACAGGCTTGAATGGCTGGGGAAAACGAAAGTACTTTTTAAAAGTGCTTTTGAAAAAGCTGCAGTTCTGTGACGCAGCTTGTTTAAAGCAGCAATGATGGCTGATGCAAAGCTGGTTGAAGCTTTTGGGATTCCTAAGCTCAATAAGGAAAATTACACTGAGTGGGTGCAGTATGCAGAGGCAATTCTGCGGAAAGAAGGTCTGTTTAATGTTATTACAGACAACCCCCCAGCTCCAATTACAGCTCAATGGAATGCTAAGGATTCCAAAGCACGGGGAACGCTTACGTTGATAGTATCCCCAGAAGAGCTCTGTCTGTTGCGTGGAAAGACCACAGCCAGAGAAATTTGGGACTCTTTAAGAGAGGCTCACTTGAGGACAGAAGCTGGTTCCTCAATGTACTACTATGCCAAGCTGCATGATATGGCTCTTGCTGAAGGTGGAGATGTGCGTAAACACCTGATGGAGATGCAGAATCTGAGACATGAGCTGCAACAGAGAGGACTCAACTTTCCAGAGGCTGTGTATTCCTTCATGATACTACATTCTTTGGGTCCAAGTTGGGAGTCCGTTGCCACTCAGATTGCTGTTCAACCAACTGCTCAGCTCACAGTAGCCTATGTTACTGCCGTGATCCAGAATGAAGCAGATCGCCGGGGTGCTAGCTGCATGGGTAAGGGGGAGTCTTCACAGACGTCATCCCAGAATGCAGTGGAACCACCAGAGGGCGCCAAAGCTTTGAAGGCAGTGAAATGCTACTCGTGTGGACGTCTAGGCCATATGAAGAGGGAATGCAAATATCCCAAGGCCAAAACAGAGCAGCGCAGCGGAAGTTCATCGCGTGGAAAAAGCCAAAGCAAAGGCAAAGGTCCGGTGTCCAGGACAACGCAGCACAAGGCAATGGTCTCACGCTTCACTCCAAAGGTTGCAAAGGTCCAGAAGACGTCTAGATCTTTCTTCGTTGTTGATTCAGCAGCTACCCACCACATGTGCAACGATAAGAGACTGTTCGTGTCTTTTACACCGCAGGAAGGTGCGATTCACCAGGCGGATGACCACACGATCCCCAGTCAAGGCTATGGAACTGTTGTTCTTCACAGTTTGGACTTATCGATACAGGATGTACTGTACGTTCCAGATGCCACACACAATCTTCTAAGTGTGATGCAGCTGAATGAACGCAACATTGACGTTTCCTTCAAGAACAAGAAATGCACCATCACAAAGAAAGACGATTATGTTTTGCATGCTGAATGTGTTGATCGTTTGTTTGTTTTGTATTATGATGATGTTGTGCAGAATGATACTTGTTGCATTGCAGGTTCTAACAAAGGTTTGCATGCAGGATGTATTCATGATTTTCACAGGAAATTTGGTCATTTGCATTTTGAGGCAGTATCTAAAATGCCTACCTTGGTTGAAGGTATGACTATTAAACCCTGCAGGTACCACATGAAGTGCAAAGCATGCGCAGCAAACAAGGTGAAAATGGCTGTGAAAGGTAAGGTGTCTAGTAGGCAAGCTACAGAACCATACCAGGTTGTTCATGCTGATTTAGTTGGTCCACTATCGCCCTCTTTGGGTGGCAATAGGTTCTTCATGGTTCTCATTGATGCATTTTCCAGGTATATTTACGTGTACAATCTCAAGCAGAAATCAGAGGCTTTTCCAAGGTTCAAGGAATTCTATGCTTGGTTGGATAATGTGCATGGTAAGAAGATAAAAATTCTTTTCACAGATCGCGGGGGAGAATTCACTTCTCAGCAGTTTGAAGCTTTTCTGACTGAGAAAGGAATTCAACACGATTTGTCCAGTCCTCGCTCGCCATGGCAGAATGGACTTTGCGAAAGGGCAAATCAAACATTGCTTCAAGGGTTAAAAACCTTGCTGCATGATGCCAATCTTCCAGAGAGTTATTGGGCCGAAGCTCTCTCATGTTTTATTTACAGTTACAATCGCAGGTTATCTTCAGCGATTGGTTGTACCCCGTATGAAAAGATGTTTGGCAAGAAACCATACATCAAACACATGAAAATTTTTGGTTCTGACATGTGGACTCATTCACCACAAAGCTCCAAACTAGGCAAACGTGGATTGCATGGTATCTTTCTAGGTTATCAGAAAGGTTCTTACAGAATAATGATGACTGACTCAAAGACAATTAAGCTCACAAGAAGTGTTGAGTACAATGCCAAGTGGGGGGAGAACGTGGGAATTTTCCAATGTTATCCTGATGACAGTGATGAAACTGAGGATAAGCAACAACAACCCACATCCACTGATGAAGGTTCTGATTCTGAGTCTGAAACTGAATCGGATACTTCAGAGGATTTCAAGAGTGCGAAAGCCTCTATGCGACCCTCTGAAAGCTCTGATCAGGAATTGGAAGAACCATTGTTCACAATAGGTCATTTTTCTCCTAAGAAGGAAGAGGAGAGTGTTGAAGACCAAAGGCTGATTCGCAGGTCACAAAGAGCCACAAAAGGCAGACCTCCAAAGAGATATGCTGATGAATTTGCTAAGACAGCAGTAGCAGCTGTTAAAAGCTCCAAGAAGGTATTTGAACCTTCAAGTTTCCAAGAAATCCAGGATTTGGATTCTAAGGAGGCTGAGCCATGGTTAAATGCAATGAAGGCTGAGCTTGATTCCTTAGAAAAGAACAAAACTTGGGAGCTAGTTCCAGTAGTTCCAGGAATGAAACTGCTTGGAAGCAAATGGGTCTTCAAAGCCAAGACTGATCAAAATGGCAAGATAGTCAGACACAAAGCCAGATTGGTAGCCAGAGGTTTTGCACAGGTACCAGGTGAAGACTATCACGAGACCTACTCACCCACTGTGAGGTATGAGAGCATTAGGCTTATGCTCAAGCTAGCTGCAGAGGAGAATCTACACATTAGTCACCACGATGTGAATACAGCATTTTTGTACGGATCTCTAGGTGAATCACTTTATATGCTTCCACCTGATGGCGTACAGGTAAAACAGGGATTTGTTTGTGCTCTGAAAAAGTCCCTTTATGGTCTCAAACAAAGTGCACGGTGTTGGCACACAAAACTCACTGAAGCATTGTTTTCTCTAGGTTTTCAACAAGGGAAATCTGATCCATGTGTATTTGTCAAAGAGGAAGGGCAAAAGAAGCTGTATTGTTTGTTTTATGTTGATGATATTTTATTCTTTTGGAAAGATGTTACAATGTACAATAACGCCCTAGCTCAACTGAAAGAGCACTTTGACATGAAAGATCTTGGTGAGGTAAACAACTACCTATCTCTGGAAATAGAGAAAGATCAAAGTGGTAACATTCTAGTACACCAGTCAAGGAAAATTGCTGATGTGTTAAGCAAACTAAACCTGATGGATGCTAACCCTGTAGACACACCGATGACAACAGGTTATCAGGTAGAAGACACTGAAGAAGCATTTTCTGACACTACACTGTACAGAAGTGTGCTAGGTAAGCTAAACTTCATTGCCAGATGTTCAAGACCTGACATTGCTGTTAGCTGTAATTTGCTAAGCAGACAAATTAACAATCCTACTGTTAAGGATTGGAAAGCTCTGAAACGCATAGCACGCTATTTGAAAGGCACTATGCATTACAGGCTGAGATTTAACAATCAGAAGTCTGGTGGTCTTGAGATTTTTGCAGATGCAAGTTTTGGAAGTGACACTACAGACAGGAAAAGTACGTCTGGAGTTTGCTACATGTACAATCAGGGTCTATTTGATTGGTCATGCAAGAAGCAAACAACAATTAGCTTAAGTACTTGTGAAGCTGAACTAAATGCACTGTCTTATTCACTTAAGGATTGTGAATGGTTGTTACAATTGTGCAAAGACATGAAAATTCCTGTCAAATGTCCAATCCAGGTTTACGAGGACAACAAAGCATGTTTGGCTTTGCTAAATTCGGAAGGTTGTAAGCAAAGCACGAAGCACTTGCAATTGAAGGTGCAACATGCTAGGGAACGTATTCAGAAGGGACTCGTAACGATGTCCTATATGCCAGGTAATAAAATTCCTGCTGATGTATTGTCCAAGATTGTATCAAGGGATCAACACTGTACCTATGTACAGAAGTTGGGTTTGTACTGATATTGTACGAACACGCTGCCCAGTGATGTTCACGGAAAGGGGGAGGATGTTGGTTTCTGCTCTCTTCACTGTGCAGCGGAAGTGCTTGTCACAAGACACTGTTTACATTCCACAGTCAGAGTACTGTTGGGTTTTCCCACGGGAAGGGAAGCTGGATGTGACGTACACTGGTTTCCTGATTTTCACTGTTTTCTCTCGGTGTTCTTCATTCCGAGGAGGAGGACGGTTGCTTCTCTGCTCCAGCAGAGGCAAGATGCATGTTTGTAATTTCTCAATACTGAACTGAAAATAAAGCAACATAAAGCATGTGGCACGTACTGTTCGTCATTCCGTTGTGCACAAGACTCTGCAATATCAACAGAATCCACTCTGGCTCTGGAGGTGATTGAGGACCCATTGCCTGCAGGTGCGCCTCTCCCAGCCCTGTCAGATGAAGGTAAAGCTGCTCCTGGGTCCAGTAACCCTCCAGCCTCTCCTGAGCTGCAGAGGCTCAGGGCAGAGAGGTGGAGGGAACTAAGTGCTCTCAGGAGGAGTGCTTGCCTTAAGGCCAGGAGAGGCGGGTCACCTGTGGGCCGGGACCGCCCCGGCCTCAGAAGAGATAAAGGCCAATCTGCCCAGTCCCAGGTTGCAGGAGCAACGACGTTGGAAACCTGTTTCTGCCAGCACCCAGACCTGTTCTTCCAGAGTTCCCAACCACGCCCAGCTTCTTGCTTTGGACCCCGTTTCCCCCTTGGTGGACAGTCTCCAGACCCTCAGCCCAGGACCGGACTTTGACCACGCTTCATGGTAACCCCCCCCCCCCCGGGACCAGCACAGCTCCAAAATCTCCTGGTAAACGGCTGCGTTGACCCTGGACTTAATGAAGCGCAGTGGACCAGCACCAGCTGATGACATGGCTCCCCAAATCAACACAGACTATGGAAACTTCACACTGGACTTCAAGCATCTGGCATTGTGTGCCTCCCCATTCTTCCTCCAGACTCTGGGTCCTTGGTTTCCAAATGAGATGCAAAAGTTGCTCTTATCAGAAAGGACATTTCTCTTGCCTTTTTTTTTTATTTGCCATGCTAATAATTTCCCTGGTTTATTAGCCTGCTCAAATTGTTTCTGTTTTAAATATTTATTTTTCCACTCTATTTCTCAGTTTATTATAATTGAAAACTGTGTTTGCAATATTTTAATATCCATTTTTACTATCTATTTTTGAGGGGAATTTATCAATTCCTTTTCTTTCCTTTTTATTTCTTGTAGAATTTCTTGGTTTTTCAACACTCGTTTTCTTTTTTTTTGGTATGTACTTTGCTGAATAAAAAAGCCTTGCTTCACTGCTTTGCTCACATTCCATACCACTTTCAAATTTGTCTCCTGATTCAAATTAATTTCAAAATAATATTTTAATATTCTACCCCTTTCCTAATATTTGTTGATCATTTAATAAATTCTCATTTAATCTCCATCTCATTGGGAAATTTTGCCCTGTTCTTTATTCCACCATAATAGAGTTGTGATCTGATAATGTCCTGGGTAGAATTTCTACCTTCTGTACCTTAATGTACAAATCTCTAGAGGGCCATAAGTATTCTACTCACAGAATTATTTGTGGTCAAATAAAATGTGAATTGTCTGTCCAGTGGGTGTTTTTTCCTTCATATATCAATTAGACTTAAATTTTCTGTCATCTGAAAAAAAGCCTTGGGCAACTTCCCTTCTTTTTGTATCACTTCTTCTTATAGTCCTGTCCCATTCCAGGGAAGCTACACCGTTCATATCTCCCATCAAGATGATCTTTTCATTCATATATTCAAATAGGTTTTCTTCAGGTCTCTTATAAATTCAGTTTTTTTCTCATGTGGTGCATATACACCTATCAACACTATTTTTTTCTCCTTGTGACGTCTGCATTATCAATATTCTTCCTTGCTCATCTTTAAATAATTGCTTTGAATCTAATTCAGGTTTTATATGCATTACTGCACCTTCTTTGCTACATCAGCGGCCGCAAAGTCCTTTCCCAATCTTTTATTGATCAGGATTCTTTTGTGTTTCTTCACAATATGTGTTTCCTGAAAGCAGATCACATCCAAATTTTTACCTCATCATATTCCCTTTTGTTTTATTATTGAGTCCATTTACGTTCCAAGTTAAGATTTTCAACTCCATCTTGTCCTTTATTTATCTCTCTTCTCCACCTCTGTTGGTTCTTCTTCTTCATGTCCTGTCTCCAAACCAAATGCCCTTTCTCCTGCTAATTCTTTTCCATATTTTCTTCAAAATTTATCTGCTTCTGTAGGATCCCTACACCTCTGTTTTCTCTCTTTAAATGTAAAGGATTACTCCCTCAGGTTATTCCAAACGAAATGTGATTTTGTTGTATCGCAGAGCATCTGTCAGATATTTATAATTTGCTCTTTTCTTTAACAGTCTCATCGGTATTTCTTTCAGGATTATTACTCTTTGGTCGTCAATCTGGAGATCTTTCTGATAGTGCATCTATATTACTATGGAGATTTTTAACTCAAAGAGAATTAAAGACAGCCGCCCAGCAGTTTTTGTGCTTTAGCATATCTTGATTTTACACGAATTTTTTTGTCCACTGCTGCACTAACCATTTCTTCCTCCATTTCAATCAGATTAGCAAGTTCTATTATTATTTTCTCACCTACCGTATTTTTCGCTCTATAAGGCACGCCCGACCATAAGACGCACCAAGTTTTTAGAGGAAAACAAGAAAAAAAAATCTGAATCAAATGTTGTACTAAACTACCGTATTTAATAAACAACCAGTATATCAGAATCATATTACAGCCATGTAAAGTGAACAGCAGTCAACAGTGGCATTAAGAACCATTATCACTGTCGTTAACAAATGAAGAGACACTTTAAGGTTTGAGTACTCTTCTAGTCTTCTGTGAACCCCAAGAACTCCTCAGTGCTAGAGTCAGAATTTATGAAGCTCAGTTGCACACAATCACTGACATCACTTTCTTCGCTATCTTCATGTAAAATACCATCTTCGTTTCCACCCAAAGCATTGCTAATGCCACATTTTTTGAATGACCGGACAACAATTTCCTCCTTCACCGAGTGCCATGATGTTTTCACCCATTCACAAACTTGAGTGATAGTGGGCCTCTTCATTCGTCCAGTAGATGTCAGATTATAATTATCAACAGCCACCCATTTTTTCCACTCTTCTCGTATAAAGACCTTAAATGGCTTGTTGATGGAAACGTTGAGAGGTTGCAACTGGCTGGTAAGACCTCCAGGAATTACAGCTAGATGAGTCTTCACTTCTTTAAAGCACTTTTTTGTAGTTTTGCTAATATGTGCTCTAAACTGGTCAAGTACTAATAATCTAGTTTAAAAGGAATCTTATGTGCTAGTCTTTTCTGCTTTATCATCCTTATCAGAATGGGGGAGGTTTTCTGCAAGAAAATACAGTGATGAAGGAACTGTCAGTAATGTACAGTATCTCCAATGTTCACCACTGAGTGCTGACCATACCTTTAACTAATGGCATCATAGTAAACATAGCCAACATACAGTCTGTGAAAAAAATAAAATTACGGTATCACCTGTCACGGCTAAAATGGCCGCTGTTTCTTTAATGCGAATAAAGCTGGGTCAGCATGACTCAGCGGTCTGCACCAAGTTGTATATATAAGTGAGAAATGTTAGTTTGAGGCTGAGGCTGGTGTTTGGGTTGGTTGGTTGGTGCTGGTGTGTATAGGTATTCAGTCGTGTTTTGCACAAAGACTTTTAATAAAACTCTGCAAGGATATTCCCGTGGACTCTTTTTGCGCCGACAAGGAGACTGAGAAGATAAAGGGAGGTCAGAACCCTTTCCTTCTTTTTTTTTGCTTTTTACAAACACTGACAGGTTATGGGCCCAGTGTTTCTGAGCATGTGCAGAGTGCAAAACGACTGGCAGCATCTCAGCAGGGAGCTGGTGAGTCCTGGTGGTGTATGGAGCCAGTGGCTGTGCATTGGAGCAGTTGGTGGCAAGCTGTAACTGTCTGCAGCGACGCTGGAGCGGCTAGGATCTGAGGATCAGGAAAGCACTCAGCGTCGGCTACTGGAACAGTTTGAACTGCTAGAGGACCACAGTAGGCGACTCACAGAGCGGCTACACCAGTTGCAGAGCCAGGCGGGACCTGAGGGTCAACAGAGGCAGCAGCTAGAAGCCGGTGAGTGCCAGCCAGGACCATCTAGTTGGACTCTAAAGAGAGAGTCAGGAGAGATTGCTGGAGGCCCCACAGAAGGGGCTCAGCAAGCACCAGCAGAGATGGCAGATTTCCAGTCTTCCCAAGTTGTAAATATTGGGGGAGGCATCCCTTTTGAACTTCTCTCAGAGAGCAACTGGCTGAGTTGGTCAATTAAAATGCAGCAATTGTTAAGGAGAGATGGACTATGGGACTGTGTTGAAACTGAGGTTTTGAGACGGGACCCTGCTGAGAAAAAACGGCTAGATGAAAGGGCCCGTGCCCAAATTATGCTGTGTTTGAGCAACTCTCAGTTATTGCATGTAGCAAATGCCAGCACAGCGTTTGAGTGCTGGAATTTATTAAGGGCAATGCATGTCAGAGAAACTGCTGGCACTATCATTTCTCTGACCAGAAGGCTGTTCAGGACTGTTATGAAGGAAGGTGAGAGTTTGGCAACTCATCTTCAAATGCTGAAATCTCTGTTTCTTCAACTACAGCAGAGAGGTAAGCGTTATGATGAGACTGACCAAACATACATGATCCTTTCAAGTTTGCCTGAAAGCTGGTTGCCTGTAATTAACAGCATGGAGAGTATGCGTCCCCGAGATCTGACCCTTGAGTATGTGGTTGGAAGATTGACCGAAGAAGCAGAAAGAAGGTCAGATAGACAGGCTGAACTCCAAGAACGGAGGAGTTACAGCCAAGGGGGCCAGCAGCAGAATCTGCCAATGGAGCAACGCCAAGGTTTGGACTTGGCAATGGCGGTGAGGAGGTGCTATAGATGCAACCAACCCGGGCATCTCCGAAGCCAGTGCAGGGCAAGACTTCCAGGAGACGACGTGGAACAGAGACAGCAATCGACGCAGAAACATAAGCAGAAGGGGTTCTCTTCAGGGAAGAAGAACACGCGTTCTGCTCAGTTTGTGTCTGCATTTTCTCGGGAGGAGAGGAAGATACCTCGAGGAACGTGGTTGCTGGACTCTGGCAGCAGCAGGATTATCTGCAATAGTCGGGAGGACTTTAAGACCCTGGAGAAGCCAGCTGATGGAAAAGACTCAATTTATCTTGCTGATGGTCGTAGAAGCAAGATTGATGGCCAGGGAACATGTTTCCTGCAGTGCTTGAACACTACTCTACCAGAGACTCTGTTTGTCAGCAGTTTGGACTACTGTTTGCTGTCTGTAAGCTGTTTGATTAATGCAGGGTATAGTGTTAAGTTCACGCAGGATGGCTGTCTGATAAAGAATGGAACTCAGGTATGTGGCCATGCAAAATTGGAAAATGGGTTATATGTAATGCAGGACAAGCCAATTAAAGCAGCCCAGGTGGTTCAGGATAATTTGCCAGTTCATAAGGGGTGTGTACATCAACTGCACAGAAAACTGGGTCACGCCAATTTCCGTGTGCTTTCAGAGATGCAAAAGGTGTGCAAGAACCTAAAAGTAAATAGCTGTAACTGTTTCCTAGATTGCAATGTATGTAAAATGGCCAAATCTAAGAGGAAGCCTGTGGCTTCTAAAAGCGACAGAGTATCTAAAGAGGTTTTAGAACTTGTCCATTGTGACGTGATAGGCCCTTTTCCACAGAAGACTGAAGGGGGCGCCAGATATGCTTTTCTGGTAATAGATGACAAATCACGTTTTAGTTGGCTGGTTTTGTTAAAGCAGAAATCTGAGTGTTTCCCCACATTCAGAGAATGGGTTGCCCAAGCTGAAAAGCTCTTCGCTCGGCCTGTCGTGCAGCTGCAAACAGATAGGGGCGGAGAATTTCTGAACAAACAATTTGGGGCATGGTTGCGACGTAAGGGGATCACTCACCGTTTGACTAACCCTTATAGCCCTGCTGAAAATGGTCTGTGTGAAAGACGTGGGGCTGTGATACAGTCAGTAAAGGACTGCCTGCTAGTGGATGCAGGATTGGGTCACAACCATAGGCTGTGGGGCGAGGCTTTTCTGACCGCAAACTTTTTGATTAATAGAACCTGGTCTAGCTCTATAAAAGATATACCATATCGTGTATTGTTTGGGAAAGAACCAGAGTGGACAATGCTCCATAATTGGGGTTCTTGGGCACATGTAAACATTCCCAAAGCTCAGCGCCAGAAAGGGGGCGCTAGAGCGCAGAAACTGCGGTTTGTGGGATATCAGTCCTATGGCAAAGGGTGGCGTTTCAATTTACGCCCAGGACGCGTGGTTCTGTCACGAAGTGCAGACTTCGCTGACCAGGACAGATGGACTGCGATCCATGCCAACCCTGATTGCCTACTGCCCCTGCAAGTAAGAGAAGAGGCTTCTTCTCAGCCATTGGCAACACAGGAGCAGAATGAGGAGGAGGCACAGATTTCCCCAAAAGATGTGGCAATAGATAATACTTCTCTAGAGGAAGAGGAAGAAGAGCCAGAGATAAGGGGGGAAGAAGAAGTAGTTGTGCCTAGACGCTCCCAGCGTTCAAACAAGGGTGTACCTCCTCAGCGTTTGACCCTAGGAGGAGTGAGAGTATGCAATGTGAGTTGTGTGGAACCACAAAGTTATAATGAAGTCTTAGACTTACCCCCTGGGGAACGTGCTTTGTGGGAACAAGCTATGAAAGAAGAAATGGACTCTTTTAAACGTAACAAAGTGTTTGAGGTCATAATGCCGCCACCTGGTGGCAGAGTGGTGTCATGCAAGTGGGTTTACAAAAGGAAAACCCTTGCATCTGGGGAACCACGTTTTCGAGCCAGATTAGTAGCCAGAGGGTTCACTCAAATTAAAGGGGAGAGTTATGATGAAGTGTTTTCTCCCACGGTAAAGAGTGAAACTTTTCGTTTAATGCTTTCCATTGCTGCTGTAAGACAACTAGCAGTGCACCATTTTGATGTTGATGCTGCATATCTGCATGCAAATTTAGACCATGAAGTGTTAATGAGACAACCCCCTGGGTTTGAAGAGGGGAATGGTGCAGTCTGGCGTTTGAGAAAGGCTGTTTACGGTCTCAAACAAAGTGGAAGGTGTTGGAACCAGTGTTTAAATGAAGCCCTTGTAAAACTTGGTTTTAAAAGGAGTGTGGCTGATCCATGCTTATACACCAAGGGGACAGGCAACAAATATCTAATGCTCTTAGTCTTTGTTGATGATTTGCTTGTAGCAGGGAGTTCCACAGATGAGATCCAGAAGCTCACAAGTCAACTAGAAAAGAGGTTTAAGCTTAAAGCCTTAGGGCCCGTAAGCAATTACTTGGGAGTAGAAGTAAGGCAGGAAGCAGATGGAAGCTTCCTATTGAGCCAGAAAGAGAAAATTATTCATTTGATAGAGCAGTTTGGCATGGAAAACTGCAAGCCAGTTCAAACTCCCATGACACCAGATTTCCCAAAGACAGTGTGTGATGATGAATTTGATCAGCCTGAGTTGTATCACTCAAAAATAGGATCACTGTTGTATTTAAGCCAGTGGTCAAGGCCAGACATTGCATGTGCTACAAATGTTCTGAGCCAACGTGTATCTAAACCCAGTACTGCCGATTGGTGTGCTTTGAAAAGGCTTATCAGATATCTAAAGGGGACATTAAATGTATGTTTAAAGATATCTAGTACACAAGACGAAAAACTAGAAGTATTTGTTGATGCGGACTGGGGAAGCTGTGTAGCTACCAGAAAATCTACAAGTGGAATGGTTATGATGTTTGCCAATTCCATAATTGGATGGAGGTCAAAGAAACAAGGATTTGTTGCGACCTCATCCTGTGAGGCAGAATATGGGAGCCTGTCGCTAGCATGCAATGAAATCATGTGGTTTATACAGATACTAAAAGATCTAGATTGTAAAGTTGATTTGCCTATCCAAGTGTATGAAGATAGCCAATCGTGCATTGCATTAGCGGGCTCGGAAATAATGAAATCCGCATCAAAACATATTGCTATCCGTCATGCGAATGTGAGAGATTGTGTACAGAATGGGGTAATCAAACTGGAGTATCGTCAGTCACAAGATAATATTGCTGATTTGTTTACCAAGCCTTTGCCAACAACATGCCATAATGAATTGATGACAAAACTGGGTTTATGTATATAATGTATTGTTGTATTGTTGTAATGTATTGTTTCTGTTGGAGTTTTTCGCATTTAAGAAACAGAAGGGGTGTCACGGCTAAAATGGCCGCTGTTTCTTTAATGCGAATAAAGCTGGGTCAGCATGACTCAGCGGTCTGCACCAAGTTGTATATATAAGTGAGAAATGTTAGTTTGAGGCTGAGGCTGGTGTTTGGGTTGGTTGGTTGGTGCTGGTGTGTATAGGTATTCAGTCGTGTTTTGCACAAAGACTTTTAATAAAACTCTGCAAGGATATTCCCGTGGACTCTTTTTGCGCCGACAAGGAGACTGAGAAGATAAAGGGAGGTCAGAACCCTTTCCTTCTTTTTTTTTGCTTTTTACAAACACTGACATCACCCTAAATGTTTATTGATATTATAGCATATGCATCATTTTGCTTTCTTGAATTGTCCTAGGCCTAGGTGCCTTCGCCCCCCCCCACTTTGTCTTGAGATCGCAGCAGTTCTCAACCCGTGGGTCCCCAGATGTTGTTGGACTAAAACTCCTATCATCCCTCAACTCCCATCTTCCCTGAGTTCTGGCCTTGCTACCTAGGGTCAATGGGAGTTGTAGTTCAACAACATCTGGGTACCCACAGGTTGAGAAAGGCTGAATTGTGGTATGTGAGGTGGGGGCTTAACTGCCCCCCGCATATTTTATTTAAGTTGGAAGAGGGAGGGAGGGAGGGAGGGAAGGAAGGAAGAGAGAGAGAGAGAGAGAGAGAGAGAGAGAGAGGGAGAGCTCACATTTGTGGGTGCCTGTGGAGGGCAGCCGCCTTGCCTCGCTGGAACCGGAACAAAAAGAGGAGGCGATGCCGGGACTTACCAGCACAGTAAGCTGGGGGAGGGGCGGAAGGGGCTGTCTCCATCCTTCCGGCTCATTGTAAAGCAAGCAGAGTAAGAGCTGCTTACACGCGTGCAAGCGGCTCTCCTTTTGCTTGAATTACAGTCAGCTGGGGGAGGGGCAGAAGCGTCTGGCCTCCCTCCTGTTCATTGTAAAGCAAGCAGAGCTTCTTGGTCCCCCTTCTCTCCATCCTCTTCCTCCCCTCTCTCGGCGAACAGCCTGCCCACTGCTCACAAACCTTAAGGACAGATTCTGTTTACAACAAGGGGAAAGATAGATAGATAGATAGATAGTTTATTACGGCCATAGGCCCATATTCAATACATCATACAGCAACACAGGTATAACAAGATAAAATTAATAAATTAAATTACATTTAAATCAAGTACATCTCAGACCGTAAGTTTCTAATTTCCGTTAAAATAAGAACAATATAGCGCTTAAAATATCAAATTATCAGTATAAATCAATATTATTTAGGCAAAATCAATAATCATAGAGTAATCCATTTTTCCTTTTATAGGCTAATACTGTTATCAGAAATCTGGCAACAGAAAGGGACCTACTCTGGTCAGAATCTTGCAATAAATGGGGACTTCCGGGTTAGCGCGATCGGCAAATGGCGGATTCCCTCCGAGCTCCGGAGGGAATCGGCTTTGTAGAAGACGGGTCCTGCCGCGGCGGCGACGTGGGGACCCTCAGAAACCACAGGCGCGGAAGCCTGTGGACCTGGTAACTCGGCGGGCACCATTTGCGCCCTCCCTGACCAGCGAAGAAGCCTTTTTAAAGGCTTCAGAGCCGGTGACGGAGAGTGGCGTGGTGCTGTGAGTGGATCGCTTCTTCTACGGAGTGAAGCAGCGAGCCATGGCCGGAGAGCGCTGACTTCTTCTTTGAACATTTGGACTCTAAAAGTAACAACCCGTGAGTAATACGGAAATTGGACTTAAAAATCTCTTCTAATTGAATTCGGTACGACCGGGGGAGGTGCTAAAAGGAAGTCCATCACCCCCCCCCCCCTTGCAGGCATTTTTAAAGCAAGAATCGGATAACTAAGGTTGTGAGACTGTTTCTCTCTCGTTGAGATAAAAAATTTTAATTCCACGATTTGGCTATATAAGTTTTGTGCTGGAGGATCAGAATTGACTATGTGAGTTGAAGTTTAACCCCCCCCCCCCGGATCCGGGAGCGACCCGAGAGTGAGCCTGTGGAGGATTTAAATAGAGTTTGACAGCTGTCAAATGAGCTGTCAAAGTCAGGAAATTTGACTTTGTGCTATATCTACCGGTTATTTTTGCTACATTGGACTTTAAGCTTTTGGAAATAAGAAATAAGAACAAAATAACCTGATTGTTGGATACTGTAACCAGAATCCCTCTAGAGGGGGTTCTGAGATACTACAATGGCTGCAGATGGAAAAGTACAGGCAGAGCTGGATAGAGTGTTTCATTTCCTGGGAATATTGCAAGAGTTGAGTGATGTTATGACTACAAATCTTATAACCTTGAATTCTAAAGTAAACAACTCTGCTGCAATCGGTGAGGACTTGATTCAAGAAGAATCTGCAGCTGGAGAAGAAGGAATTTGTGTTGTTTTTGAGGAGTTGAATGGAGGAGCTGAAATGTGACAGCTGGAGAAGGACAACCAGAGGCCTGTCAGGATGGAAGTTAAGGAAAGCAAGGTTCGGATGATGAAAATTTGGTACGAAATGGAGAATGAAGATTGGGGACTCTCTCTTATGGGGAGTCCGAAAGACCTTTGGATTACAAATTCGACAAAGGTGAAGATTGAAGCATTTGGGACATTTGGGACATTGGTATCTGAAAAGATCAAGAAACAGGATCTGGACCTTTTCTCTGAATATGGAGGCCTGGTTGGAAAAAATACAGACCCTAGTGGGTCAAAGCTGCTCTGAGACTTGATGTTCAACATGAAGGATTGTCAACAAAACCGGCTGAAAGGGACTGAAAGAGACTTAAGGGCCTCGGACGTGATAGACCCAGGCTGAGAACTGATAGACTGAAAGACAATTTTTGGGGAGCAAAACCGGGGAAGGGGGGGAGATTTTGGGAATCCAAAGGGGTATAATTATATGTTTTTATTGGACAAGTTGTTGGGTAACAATTATAAAAATTGGGAAACTCGTGAAAGGGAACTTGGAACGACCTTAGAAAAAGGTGTAAATGTTATGTATTAAAATGAGGTTTAGAAGTTTAAATTTGATAAATTAAGATAATTTAAGTAAAATGTTAATAAGGGATAATTTGGGGATAAGAACTTGTTGAGTTAATTATTGGAATAGGGATGCAAGAAGGGGAGGTGGGGGAAGTCCGGGAAAGTGGTTAAGAAAGTAAGATTTTAAAATTATATTTGTTTTGTGTGTGTTGTGTGTTGTGTTTGTTTGCTGTTGTGTTTGTCTAAAAAACTTTTGGAAAACCCTAATAAAAATTTTATTAAAAAAAAAAACATAATCTTGCAATAAATGAATTAGCTGTGTTTCCAAGGAGTCACCTGAGATTTCCAATAATAAAGTGGACAAAAATCTGATCCGAGAAATTGAATGTAGTGAACAACAGAATAGTATATGTTGTAAAGATTCTATAGATCTATTATCGCATACACACATTGCTGAGATCCGACCATTGGAAAATCTATTATTCAAGACATTGGAAGGAAAGGCATTAAATCTTGCCTTAATAAAGGCATATCTGTGGGCCGCTACAGACAAAGAGGTCAAATAAGATGGTATCTGCTGTGAGGGCACTATGCCAAGATTTAATGGTGAGCAAGTGCCACTAACCAAAATGGTGTTTTGTTGTAGGTCAATCTCCTCAAGTTTTTGAGTGAGGGTTTTTTTTGCTGTGGCTAGGTCCAATTCCAATAATTCTGATGGAGACAATCCATAGGTCACTACTTTAGAATGGATCTCTTTTGCCCCTAGGACGGGAAAATTATCTCTCCAGAGGCACTGGATCAAATACAGATTCGGGAGCCTATGCCTTAAGGACAACCAGTAACAAAGGCTGCGCCTCCAAAGAGTATTTTCTAAAGATGTAGTTTTTAATTCTAAGCGAATAGCTGCGTTACTAACGCACTGAGGAGGTTTTAGCAGTCGTCTTAGAAATTGATTTTGAATTACCTCCAAGGGCATCAAGTTTACTGCGGTCCCCCATAAAGGAACAGCATATGCCAATGTTGCAATTACTTTAGCTTTAAATACTTTCAAGGCAGATGGAACATGAAGAGCCCCGTCCGAAAAGAAAAAGCGCAAAAGCGCAAAGGATAGGGCCTTGGCCTTGTTTAAAATATGTGCAATATGGGCCTTCCAACCCAGATTATATTGGAGAAAGACTCCCAGGTATTGAAATTTATAGACCTGTTCAAAAGGTTTTCCATCTAATTGCCACTTATAGGATTTCCGACTTTTTGAGAAGATTAGTACTTTTGATTTAGATTGATTTATAGTGAGGGAATTTGTTTTACAATATGAAATAAAGAATTTTAATGCTCTCCTGAGGCCAATTCTTGAGAAGGATAAAATCACAGCATCATCAGCATAGAGTAATAGTGGGCAACAATAGTTTGCGAGGCGGGGGGCATGGGTGATTTCCTGAGATTCAGCCAATGGTATCCTCATGTCACTAATGAATAAATTGAAAAGAAAAGGAGCTAGGATACATCCTTGCCGGACTTCTCTGTTGATGGGCACAGAGTTTGTGAGATCGCCGGCTGGGGTTATTCTCACCCTAGCAGCCGACCCCTCATGCAGCTGGATTATTAACCATAAAAGTCTTCTATCAATTCCCCATCGGGTCAACTTTTCCCAGAGCAACCTTCTGGGGATGCTGTCAAATGCAGCCTTAAGGTCGATAAAAGCCGCACAAAGTTGGCCCCGGTTTGAAGAGGAGTATTTCCGGGCTAGATGGTACAAGACTAAAACATGGTCCGTAGTTGACTGGTTCGGTCTGAATCCTGCTTGCTCAGGGCCTATCAGTTTCTTTTCTTCAGCCCATTGGGTAAGTCTATTCAGCAGAAAATGTGCGTATATCTTTCCAACTATTGACAGTAAACTAATATTCCTATAATTCTCCGGATCGTCTGGGGAGCCTTTTTTATATATTGGAATTATAATAGCGTCCTTCCATATTTTCGGCACCCTTCCAGTTGTATTAATAGCATTGAAAATAACAGCCAGGATTTTTGCCCACCAGTCGGAATGTAGTTTTATGGCTTCCGCCGGAACCAAATCTGGCCCAGGGGCTTTGCCGATTTTAAGTTTAGAGATTAAATTCAAGATTTCATCGGGGTCAGTAGGAGGCCAGATGGGGAGATGGTCAAATACATCATCAAGAGCGTTGGTATTGGGATCTGGTGACGCAAAATATTTCCTTAAAAAGGATTCCCAGACCGGGGCAGGAATTATTGTTAAGGGATATCTCCTTGATCTTCTATTAACCAGTTGCCAAAATTGCCGTGAGCTACATGAACTAGAGGCGACTATTAGCGCCTGCCAGCGATTATGTTGCCACTCTTGCTTAGCCATTCTCTGGGCTTGCTTATATGCTGTTTTTGCTTGCTGGTAATTCCTAGATAATACTAAGGCACCAGAAGATTTATATTCATTGTAAATAACACAGAGATGTCGTCTAGCTTGTTTGCATTTTAAATTAAACCAGGGGGCACCGGTCTTAAAATGGGCCCGATTTACTTGGGTGGCTGGTACTGCAAAAAAGGACATAAGATCTTCTGTAAGCAAAGAGAATGAATTAATAATTCGTTCATGCCCATACAGATCTAAATCTAAAACAACATGAGTTTGAATTTTCTCTTGTTGGAAGAATTCCATATATTTTTGGGCTTGAGTTACTGACCATTTTATTCCTCTCACTTGTTCTGCAGTATTTATTCCCATATTTATGGGGTGTCTAGGCTTGATAGACTGCCAGTCTAAGGAAAGCTTGGCACTCAAGGGGAGATGGTCACTCATTTGGACGTTTTCTATTTTAAAATAAGAAATATTTGGGAATAAATCTCTGGAAACAATAAAATAATCGAGAACACTATTTGTAAGTGTGCTCAAATGAGTAAACTCACCCGGAATATCCGGGGGACAATTTCCGTTTAAAATTATCAAATTCAAACATAAAATCAGCTGATAAAGAAGGGTTCCCGCTTTGTTAACCCTATTATCTTTCGATTTTCTCTGTATATGGGGAGAGAGATCCGAGTTCTGGTGATCAGGTATGACCCACCATTTGGCCTTGCCTAGCGCTTCCCAATTTGCAGCTGTACGAGCATTAAAATCACCTCCCATGACTGCTGAGATATTTGGGAACTTAGTATAACAGAAAGCTAGGTGTTCTTCAAGTGTTTCCCATTTGGAATGGAGGTCCACTACCTGCCCCCCAGGGGGGGAATAAACATTTGTTACCAGTAATTCAAATTTCCCTCCTGAAATCAGTCCTGTGATCGCGTAAGGAGAGAAAGATTTAACAAGTGTAAGTTTTGCTTGCAATTTGAGGGAAATGGCTATTACCAAACCTCCCCTAGGGCGTCCACCTTTAAGAGAGGGGCTAGCTGGAAGCAAAATGGTATCGTATCCATTTATGTCAATCACCTCCTCTTCCCAAATTTCTTGCAGGAGAATTACTTGAAATAAATTAACAAATTTTAAGAAGTCTGGATCAGATTTCTTCCCCCTCCATCCCGCAATATTCCAGCATAAAAATGACATCGAGGAGTGGTTGGGTTGGTCATTAGGTAGACAGATCATGTGGGAATGGGATTCTAACTTTGGGGGAGTTTCAGCTTCAAAAAAATCAGTAATTTTCCTTTGAGAAGGTGGCAATCACGCTATATGTCCCAACTGTTTGAATTTATTGGGGTGGTTTGGCTGTAAAGTCGTGCCACTCGTCTTGCTAAAGGCAGATGTTTGCCTAAGATAGTCGACTTTTCAGAGCCAGATGGTAGAATTAGGGGGGTATTAGAGAGAGCGAAATTAAGTCAACAGGTATCATGCCACTAGTTGAGTGATCATTAGTTGTTTGAATAATTTTGTTAATACGACCTGTCGGGTCTTCAACCAGATCATTCTTCGGGGCTAAAAATAAAATGGAGTCGTCTCTCATTTGTTGGTCTGGTTCAGCTGGTTCTGTTACCGGTTCGATGGTATCTATGGATTTATTCAACTTGCACACGTTAGAAGAGAGTGGGTTAATAAAATTACAAGTAAGTGGACCCATATGGGGCACTTTACATGGAGAGCCTAATTCAGATTCGTTAAGTTCCCTCATTTTGTCCCAGGCAGATGTTGTAGTCATATTTGCCTCAGAGATGGGGTGCATAATAGATGGGTCTGGTGACGGGGTTTCCGCCTCCAGAGTATGGAGGAGTGGATTCATCTCCGCAACAACCAGTTGGCTGGTAGGGGTGGGTGCCTTCCCAACCCACAGGTCCAGTTCTTGGTTGTATAAGCGTGGGACAGAATCTGAACCACAGTCTCTATCAAGCATATTTTGTTTAGGTAATCTCAGCTGTTCCTCCGTCACTTTTGTCAGGCAGAAATAAAGGGAATCAATTTTATGGAGTATTTCTTTCTGAACTTCTTGCGGGAGAACGCTATAGGAGTGGAGTAAGTTATTATCAAAGCTATCAAGGTCGATTCCCTGATTCTCCGCATACCTGGGCCCAAGGAAGTCCAACCTTTGAGAGTCCTTGGTAACCAGGCCAGTAGGATGTTTGTAGATGTCCTCCGCAGAGTTTATATCAATTAGAACATGTTGATCAATCTCATGTTGAGTTTTTGGCAAATTTACAATATGGGGGATAAGTGGAATTGGAGGTGCTTCATTCTTAAAGTACCTTGAGATTCTTATACCACTCGTCTCCAGGTGTTCTCTACATTTGTACACTAGTTTTGCCAGTCTCCCCTCATAGAATGAGACCACCGCTCTGGCAAGGAATCCGTTGAAGTATAGATATTCCACTTGGGCCAAATCAGTAGGGTTATTAAGTATACCCGGCATATAGATCTTTAAAAGGTTCAATAGATGGGCTTTACGCTCTTCTTGTGACAGGAGTCCTGGGGGTTTAGGATAATTTGATAAAACGAGTTTGTTTCGGTACAGCACCAGATTCCAGTTTTTATTTGTTAGATTTGTCTGGTTTCTCTTCTTAGAAGGATTGGTTTCATCTACAGATAGAATGTGAGACCATGGATCTTGGATCAAGATGTCTTGCTTGGAGTTAGGTGTTGGAGTAAGTGTTAAGGGTTCCAAGCAGTCCATCGCAGCGTCAGGGCAAGGGTTTATAGAACGTTCTTGCTTAGAAGATTTCCTAGTTAGAAGTTTCTCAGTGTTCCCACTGTTCTCGGTTATTGGGATACTCTTGAGAAGATTAAAGAGCTTTTTAAAATTCATTTTTTTGTAACGCACTGCCTTAAATTTTTTAACATTTCTGCTCTTTTTTACCCTTATAGGCCTCCTTTTCAAGGCAGTAGCCCTACAAGATCTCTTGGCCTTCCTTGGTGGTCTGTTTTTGCAGGTGGTAGGAAGGAAGTTGTTATTACTTTCCAATTCTACAGTCACCCCGCTGGATTCCCTACAGAGAGTTTTGCAAGTGTCCATCATTATAGTGAGGATTTTTGTACAGGTGGCCAGATGAGATTTTATATTTTCGATATCCTCAGTTAAAAGCACAAGCCATTTGATAACTGATAAATCCTCATCCTCATTTGTGTCAAGTTGGAAGCAGGAGTCTCTTGATGTTTTAGGGTTTCCCAAAGAGATCTCTGCAATTTGTTTTAACATTAGTTATTCCACTTCTCGGACTCGGGATGGTTCAGGAGAAGCTTGGGATTTAAGTCTCTGTTTTGGGAGTACTTCGGTGACTGTACCAATTGTGTTTGGATTTACTTTGGGCTTTATTGGCCCTTTGTTGTGGCATTCTTCTACACAATCCTCTCTCTGCACAGCCGGCCCTTCAGTGCAGGAGGGAGAAGTTTCAGTTTCCTGCTGATTCTCACTCGGCTTGACTTTACCCCTATTCTTAAAGGGCCGAGTGCTTTTTGTTTGAGCTCCCTTTAGGGTAGGTCTTTTAGAGAGAGGTCTTAGATCACTCCGATAAAAGCCTGGTGTTCTACAGCCACTCACCATTATTTATCTTGTGAAGGTCAAGTTGGTAAAAATCTCACCTCGGTTCTTTGGCTCCGTCGGGTGTTGCAGGAGGGTTCTCCGCCCAACAAGGGGAAAGCGGAGGCTGCCGGCAGAGCAGTGTGGCTCCCCACCCCCAAAGAGCAGCCCAGGAGCACGGGGCATCTGCGTGCAGCCTGCTCACTGCTCCCGGGGCTTCCCCCTCCAGCCCCAGTTGCCAGCAGAGCAGCGCAGCTCCCACCACCACCCCCAAAGAGCAGCTCAGGAGCGTGCCGCACTCCGGCAATTTGGCTCCAGGGACCACACATTCGCTCCATAAGACGCACAGACATTTACCCTTACTTTTTAAGAGGAAAAAGGTGTGTCTTATTGAGCGAAAAATATGGTAATTCCACCGTTGTGTCATCTGCCATGCCTCTCAGATGAAGAATCAGATCTTTTTGATGTACTTCCAGAACTGCAATCTCATCTAGAGCCTGTTCATAAAGAAATTTCATCGCTTCAGTATCCTCCTTCATCCTTTCTTGCTCCCTCTTTGTTTCTCTTACCCCCACTTGCTTTTTCTTAGAAGTTTCCTCCAAGCTGGAGGTTTTAAGCTTTAAGTCCTGTACTGCTTTCTCCAATTCTGAAGTTTTATGTGACAATTCTTTTAATTTCTGTTGTTAAGTTTGTGACTGCCACGGTATTGAAATCCACTTTTTGTTCCAGTCTCTGTATTCCTTTCTTCATCTCGTTCTTCATTTCTAAGAAAATTGTTGTTAAATCAGACTTTGTGTCTCCTTCTGCAATTGATTCTTTTCTCTGACTTGATGTTGTAGTTGGGCCTGGAGGTATTTTTTGCCTGTATTAGCCATAGTTTTGTCCACAACAATGGAAACGGACACAAAAAAGCAAAAAACCCACACACATATATATCTATATCTATGTATATGGAAACCCTCTTCCTTCCTCCCCTCCCCTCCCCCGCCCTTCTCTCCCTTCCCTTGCCTACTTCCTTTCAAATATTCAGAATACAAAGGAACAAATAACTGGAACATTATTTTATTTTTTATTATTTAAAATATTAACTCAGAATAACTAAACAATTTTCAACAATTAAGTTTCAATTTTCAATTTCTGTGTAGAGAAGAAATAAAAAATTAAAGCAAAAGGGAGGAAGGTGAGAAAAGAAATAAAATGTGTTATATATATATATATATATATATATATATATATATATATATATATATATTCAATGTTTGTAATTATATACAAATATCACTAGATGGGACTCTCTCCTTTATTATAGGGAAATACTTAAAAGATAAATAGAAAAATGGCAATTATTTTTTTCAGCCACACAGTGTCACTATATCACTGTAATTCCGTCCTTAATCTCTCACTCTACTTCCTCACGCTGTACTTTCCCTTTTAATCTAATTTTGATATTTGATTTCCTGTTTTCCCTCTTTCACTACAACTTACTTGCAAAGCTTGTCAGGCTACAAAAGGAAAGAGTAGGAAAAGAGTAGAAAAATAAAATAAGAAAGCCTTTAAACCCAACTTGTTCCCCCCCCCTTTTTTATAAATATTTTATTCAGTTTTCAAACATAGGAAAAAAGCACATAGTAAACACACAGGTTCCCTTCACCAAGGAAATAACAAACCAAGAAAGAAAACAAATACAATTACACCCACGAGCAATATAGAAAAAGGAAGGAAAAGAAAAAAGAAAAAAAAACCACAACTGTTCATAACATTTTTTATATAACTAACTGGACTTCCTCACATCTCCCTTACCCTGCATTCTCTATAATAAGAGTATCAGCAAATTGTTACCATATTTCATTTCTTGTTTTGTACTTCTCAAATGTTATATTTCTAAGCTTAAAGCAATTTTTGTCAATTACTTATAACTTGAAATAAACGTAATCTTACTTTAAGTTTCGATTCTTTCTCGCATATCACTTAGTTTTCAATATCTCACAGTCAAGTTACTGGAACCACCAACTTGTCCCCCTTTTTTAACTCAAACAGAGGTTTTGCAAGTCTCCTTTTTCTTCCCCCCTTTTAAAAAAATGATATTTATTAGAAGTTTAAGAATTACAGAAAAAAGAAAAAAAGAAAACAACAAAAAAATTGACAAAACATACATTACAATACATAAAAGGAAAAGCATAAAAAACAATACAATACAGCAGAAAAACAATAACATTAAAACACACATCCAATGTTCCATATCTTTATCTTTCATTTACTTGTTTCATCTACCTCTTCACACCGCCCTTTTTGTATTCTAATTTAATTAATTGTTTCAGCAAATTCTTTCCATCTTTCTCAATTTTTGTTATATAATTTATCTTAACGATCTAACCTATTAATTAACTCAACAAATCCATTCCATCTTTCACTATATTCTGTCATTCAATTTACCTTAATTTATTTAACCTTATCTTACCATAAAAAACCTTAAAACTTAATACTTAATACTTATTTGTACATAACTCCTTATATCATTTCTACTAAAGCCAAATAGTTTCATTCCAACATTTTTCCTAATACTCGTTAATTTTACACTAATTCTCAAAATCAATTTTTAAAAACTTTCTTCCAATCTTCATCCAACGTCTCTTCTTCCTGGTCTCGGGTTTTGTCAGTCCTTCCTGTCCATTCCATCTAGTCCATCAACCTGGTGATCTTATGTCCGAGGCTCTTAAGTCTTTTCCATGTCCCTTCTGCAGATCTTCTTCTTGTTTATACCTGCACTTTACTTTGTCTTTTGTTGATCTTTTTCTTAATTTCTTTCCTTTCTCATTGGGGGGTAGGTCTCGGGAGGACTCCAATCCAAAAATATCTCCATCTCCCCTCAGCAGATCAGCCCATTCCCCACAGTCAACACTGTAATCCAGAAAGTATTTAAAAGCATGTTTCAAAGTCCTTCCAAAATTAAGAGCCCTCACAACTCCAGACCCCCCCCCCGGTCCACTCCAGATTCAAACTTCAAGAACAGCGGCTTATGCTCCTGCAAGGCCTCGAGTCTCTCCATTTGTGTTACTTGAGGTTCAACAGCAACCTCCTCCATTATCTTCTGCACTTGCACTTGCCCTGTCAAAACAGGTTCCTGGGTTGGTTCCTGAATGGTTTCTATATGGATATTCGCCGTTTGTCCAAAGTTTTTAACTGCAACAGTCATCAAATCCATCTTCTCATGCATCTGCTCCAGCAAAGCGCTTGTCTTGCAAAAAGCAAGCACCAAAACTTCTTCTAAACACATTTTTATTCAAGGTCAGAGTCTGGTCTCACGATCCTAATCTTCACAGCTGTGAAATCCCCAGATCGACTCCAGCAACAATTTAACAAGCTCCCTCTAGAGGAGACAATTTCTATTTGTATCCATCTTTTGAAAGCAGATCCAACAAAGGAAAATTACTTTCATTTTTCAAATATTTTGTTTCTTTTGAATGCAAGAGGCAACATTGGAATCAACTTGTTTCTCTTTTTTAACTATCTGTCAAAAGACGTTCCATTCAGTCAATGAACTTCCCCATAAATTTCTGTCTCTGACACCCCGTTCCCAGGTTTGAGACGGTGGAAATTTATCTTTCTTTACTCTCTCTCCTGCAGGCTTGAACAGTCAAAAATCCCCCCCCCTTTTCTCCTCCTTCCAAGAGGGGTTTTGGTGGTAATAACTGAAGGAAATTTAGACCTTTATATACGACTTTCCAGACTTTAGCTTGCAAAGTTTTTGCTTCAATCTATTTACAAAAACGGGAGGCGGACTTCCTGTTTAGAACCTTCCCGCTTCAGTGCCAAATTAAAATGTTTCTTAATCCAATTTTCCGTTCTACTCACGGGTACTTGTTTAGAGTCCAATTGTCCACAGGAAAAAGTCAGCGCTCTCCGGCAATGGCTGTGCGGCTTCACTCCGTAAAAGTAGCGGTTGATTCAAAACACCGCGCCACTCACCCCGCGTCGCTTCGGATCCCCGAAAAAGGGTTTCCCTGCGAGTAGGGGAGGTGCTCCTGGTGTCAGCCGAATCCCACGTTCCCAGGCTTCCTCCGCCTGGGATTTTTAAAGGGTCTCCACCTTCACCGCGGCGGCAAGACCCGATTTTCACGGAGCGGGTTCCTCTCAGTCAGAGGAACTCCGCCATTGCCGATGGCGCTAACCCGGAAGTCCCGCAAGTCTCCTTTTTCATTCACAAAAACCATGTCTCTCAGCAGTTTGATTCTTCCTTCAGCCACTTCAATCATCCATTTATTTATGTTAATTCTGGGGTTTTTAAAACCAAATCTCCCTTCCCCTTTCTTCAGCTTTCTTCCAAAAAGCCCACCTCTTAATCCATATAGTAAATTACACCAACTCCAGTTTGTATCTAGCCCCTGTCAGTTCCAAATAAAAAATAAAGAGAAAATCAATTTTAATGACCAAAAAAAGAAAAAAAAGAAGAAGCAGAAAATAGACCAAGTTAGATTCAATCCCACTATGTTAGTCTCTTTTAAATCATAAAAAGGAGCAAAGGAAATAAAAAATAGTCCTTAGGTTATATTTTTTTAAAAGAAACAAAAATCAGCAATCCACAAGACAATTCAAAATAAATTCAGCCCCACAGTGTCAGTCTCTTTTGAATCATAAAAAGGAAAAATAGTCCTTAGAGTATATATTAAAAACACACACACACACAAAGTCAATGTCCCGCTTTCATCTCTTTCCCTCCACAATATTAGGGTTCTTTGCAGTTTGAAAATATTTATAACGTCTAAAAGATTCTGCATCCATAGCTTTAGGCAAATCACAGGTTAAACACAGTTCATTGCCTGGAATGCTTGTAAAAATTAGCCGCTATTATTCTCATTCTTAATTCAGTCCTTGCAGAGTTTTTCCAGCCAGATCAATTCCTGCACCGGAGGGGGGCAGGCTCCTCTTTAACACCCTGTGTTAGGGAATTGCTGACAAGCTAGCTGAGATAAAACTCCGGGCAGCCAGCCATATCTGTACAAAGATTTATTGCTTAGCTTCAAAGTCCTTACAAGAGTTCAAAAAGCACACTCCATCACGATGAGTCAGTTGGATCATCTGACGTTTTCTTTTGCCACGCCCAGCAGACCCATTTCCGCAGATCAGCCCCCCTCTTTCCTCTGCTCCGTGAGTGGCTGATACCCGGAACTGGCTCACCCTTCCCCGTTTCACTGTCTCCGAACATTTATTTCTCTTCCTCCTCGGACGAGGAAGAATAGCTGCTGATTAAAGACTTAGGCTCTCTGTACGTGCCTCTCTTCTCCCCCCTCATCTCCTTCTCAGCCTCCAATTCCCTGACACCCTGGTGTGGATCTAATTGTTTTATTGCTGCTAATTTAGGTTGTTTTTTATTACCTTGTCAAATTGGTCCGAATTCCTTTGCTTCAATGGAGGCACTAGAGGCAGTTTGCTGTGAGTCTTGATTGCACCTTGTGTCTGAGCTCAATCTCAGATCTCCCTCAGCTCCCTCCGGAGCTTTGGGAGATCCTAGAGAGTGTCCTTTGATACCGCCGGACCCTTCGGGACCTGAACTTTTCCTTCAGGCTTTTCTGAGAAGCTGATTTGCCTGAGCACATTTCCCAGACCCTCACAGCAATCAGGCTGCGCAGAGCGAGCAGTCTCTGTCGTCCTCCATTATCCGCTCGCAGACCAATATTGTGTTTTTACATTAATGTGTATTATAAGTGTCGTCAGCTGCCCTGGGACCTTAGGATGAAGAGCAGGTAATAAATTGTACTCAGTGTTAGAATCTCAATTTATAAGCTACCATATTTTTCGCCCTATAGGACGCACTTTTTCCACTCCAAAAATGATGGGGAAATGTGTGTGCATCCTAAGGGGCGAATGCAGGCTTTCGCTGAAGCCTGGAGAGCGAGAGGGGTCAGTGCACACCGACCCCTCTCACTCTCCAGGCTTCAGGAAGCTATCCGCAAGCCTGCGGAGCCCAGCAGGAACTCTCGCGGGCTCCGAAGGCTTGCGGATAGCTGCCTGCAGCCCGAAGCCCGGGGAGCGCGGCACTGTGCACCCCGGGCTTAGGGTAGCTATCTACCCCTGCGGGCTCTGCAGGCTTGCGGATAGGTGCTTGCAGCCCGAAGTCCGGGAGCACAGCACCGTCGGGCGCCCGCAGGCTTGCGGATAGCTGCCCTAAGCCCGGGGTGCGCAGCGGGCTACAGCACCACGCTCCCCGGGCTTCGGATAGCAGCAAGCTCCGGGAGCGATGGTGAGGTTGAGCGCAACCTTGCCATCGCTCCCGGACCCGTTCTGGGGGCTGGGGTCGGAGGAAGCTCAGGCTATTGGGTTTGTAATGTTTTAATTTCCTGTTTTACTGCCTCTTTATTTGCCTTGTTTGGCAGCTGTTTCTTTTTCATAATTTCCTCTAATTTTTCTTTTTTCTTTTTCTCTCTCAATTTCCTTTTAAACGAGTTTTGTTGTATAAAGAGGCCTCTCATTACAGCCTTGCTTGTGTCCCAGACCATCTGTAATTTTGTTTGCCCTTCACTGTTTATTTTAAAATAATCCATCAGGGTCTTTTATGCTTTTTCAACAAATTTTTGATCATCTAATAAATCATCATTTAATCTCCTTCTAAAAGAGATTTGGCTTTCTTTTTGGAACTGTGCCTGGGGAATTTCTAACACTGATGATAACTAACATAAGCTTTCTGATTGGTCTGTGTAGAAGATGCCCCCCCCCCCTGACAACGTTGTAAATAGCTCATCCCCTGGTCATACTGAGTAGAAATGTAAGAGGCCATAAAACTTGATGAGGGTGCAAGGTTCTTTAACAGCCCTATTCCTTTAACAGGTCTTTGGGAAAATTGGCTCCATGGAGCACAGTTAAGAGAGACTCAGGGAACTATGTTGCAAGCCTCCTGCCCCCCTCTTCAATTTCTCTCTCCTCTCTTAGTGCTTTTGATTAGACTAAATATCCCCTCCAGATATTTTGTGTATTGTGACTTCTTTCCTCCCCCCTTTTAAATGTTGTACCAATCTGCTTCATCTCCTTTATTTTACATCAGGTTTAATTTGGGGAGGTTGGCAGTGGGACAGGCTGTACTTTACTAAGGATTTTGGGATCCCGAGACAGACACCCCCCCGCCTTGCCGTTCACAGCATGATGGCAAAACAGATCATTTTCCTATCCTACATTCAGCTAGACACTTCACTTCTCAGCTTCTGTTGATCAATAAATCACCTGCTTTTCCTCCCATGTAACCCATTCATTTCAGCTATTGAACCCAAGCTGCTGTTCTTTAGTGCTGTTTCTCCTTTATTCCCACTCTCTTTCCCCCTCCCTCCCGATGAAAATGGTAAGAACATATTTCTTTTCCTGCTATAAATATGAAGTTATTTTATCTGTGCTGATGCTTTTATTTTATTTTTCTCTCTCTCTCTTCTCTGACACAGTAGGTAACCAGTTAGGGGCCCTGGAACATCAAAGGTAAGCAGTGGGCTATGTTTTATCTTTTATTGATCACTTCTAATCATTTATTCATCTGCCATCTATACTGACAGAGTCAGAGGTTGAGAATGTGGCAGAACTGCATAGACTCAATTTCTCATCTTCCCACATGTGCACCCCTCAAGCCCCTTCCATGCTGAACTTATTTGCTTGCATTTCTAGATATTGCACGTCTTGGGAAAGGAATGAGGGGCATGTATGGCATGGGTAGCACATAAAGGAAGGTCTGCATTTAATTAAACATTGTGTCTTGAGCTAAGATCCACAGAGCTGCTTAGGGTAGCCAAATGGAATTTGGGAAACTCCCACGAAAAACTTGGAATGACAAAATCCTTGTGCCAGCTGAGCACAGTAACAGAAGCGTCTGAATACTTGATAGTGTTTATTGAAAAATAGACAGACTATGTACAAATACAGAATCCTTTAGCTTTGTTCTTCCCACCACCTTGCTGTTCTCTCACTGCTGATTGCAAGCTCCTGCAATCACCTCCTTGCAAAACGCCTGAATCCCAAATGCCTGAAAACCACACAAAATCTGAGTGCAAATGTCTTTTATAGTAACTCACCTCCAATGTCCTAGACATAAGAAAAGGTGCATTGGCCCTGAAGCAAATACTCCAATTAACTGTTGCTGAATGTGCAAATTAATGACAGCTTAGTCTATCTAGCTCAGTATTGCCTTCTGTAACCGGCAGCAGCTTTTGCAGGTTTGAGGCCAAGAGACATCACCTGTCCTCCCTGGAGATGCTTTCAAAGATTAAGCTTGAGGCTCTGCTGTTGGTTTTTGGCATTTTGGTTAAAGGGGAAAATAGAACAAGGTAAAATAAAAGAATTCCTGGATGTCTAAATCCAGGTTTGGGGCAAGTACTCATTGGTGAGAGCCCCTGCAGAGATTTAAAATCACGTTGAAATAAAGGCTGTTATACTGTTAAAATATCTCCTCCTAAGTCACTTCCTAAGCTACCCACTTCCCTTAGGCTAGAAAGAGGCCACACGTTTGGTAATTTGAAAATAGTTTACTTATACTCTCCTCAAAGGTCAGATTCATGTGCTTTTAAACACAGCAGCAAGAAAAGACAGACAGTACAACTTAGTTTCAAAAAGTTTCTAAATTATTTGTATAGAAACACAAAAATGGCTTGCTGAAGCCACAGTCTAAGCTTGGAGCATCCAGTACAGACATCCTTACTGTTCAGGTTCACATGGTAAAAAGATAAAAGTGAGAAGAGAACAATGTTCAATTCACTCTGTGTTTGAGGGAAAATCTGCAGCTCTCAAGCATTCATTTATATATGTTATTAGTAATTGGGGAATTCCCTCCACACAGAGGCCTGTCTAGTGTTATGATGAAAGAATTGGGAGGGGGAATCGGGGAGCCACTTGATACCCATTTATTAGATTTCCTCTACTCTCAGTCAGCGGTGGACCATTCCCCACCTGTGTCTGAGGCATATGTGTGCAGGGCACACCGTGGGGGCAAGACCATGGGTTGGGATCACCACCGGAGCAACCCCTGCCCACTGCTGCAAAGTGGGGAACACGCATGGCACCCTGCAAGCGCAGCAACACTTTGCAAGACTCATATAAACGAGGCTGGGCTAGCGGGGCACCGCAAGCAGGTGTGTGCCCTGGCTCCTGCGAGCCCAGCACTGCATTTGCGAGTGGTGCTGGCTTGCAGTGAGGGCGCTGTGAGTTGCTGTGACATTCTTACAGCTGACAAGGATGCAACAGGCATGCTATGGCACTGCTCGCAGGGGTCAGGGCACATGTCTGTTGCATCCTTCTCAGCCACTCCACCAGTTGGAGGGCATTGTGAGAAGGATTCAACAGTTCACAGCACGCTCACAAAAGCAGTGCTGGGCTTGCAGGGGCCAGGGTGCACAACTGTTGCATCCTTCTTAACTGTCCTCCAACTGGAGGGCACTGAGAAGGAAGCAACAGCTTATGACTGGGTAGGGTGCCATGCTGCACGCCCCCCCCCCGGTCTTTCATCACTGTGTTTTAATTCAACTTCTAAAACACTCAGAAAAACCCAAGTACTGTATCAGTAAAGGTGAAAAAACACACCCAAAATCTCACAAAAGCTGAAACTAAACTGTAGGAAGAACTTTCTGGAGGACTTCCAGAGCAGCACACCAGAGAGACGGGTGGAGATCCACGCTTCTGCAATCTCAAGGTGGACCTGGTGCCAGAGAGAGAGAAACGAGGGACTAGGCGTAAGTCACCTCGACCTCGGGGGGGGGGGGAACCTGAGGGCGGAAGCCTAAGGCAGCTCAAAAGAAGAGGTTTCCCAATATTATAGAACAAAGAAAACTGATATAGAAAGACGTGGGGAAGACCTTTGCGCAAAGAGGCAAAACCACTCTCTGGTACAAACGCCCCAATTCCCCGGCACAGCAGCGCTGAACTCTCTTATAAAAAGGAGACTGTTAAAAGCAAATGCCTCCCCGTAAAATAAAATTGAAAGAAAACAATTGAAAAACCTCTGCCTGTTCAGTGGAGGGAGGGGGAGGCAGGAAGAAACAGTTTGTGAAAGGAACTACAGAACTGAACAGACAACAAAGAAGGGGCCGTACTCCTCACGTGAAAACCCTCTGTTAATAATTGCACAAGGTGTTTTAAGAAAAGCGTGCCTAGATACACCAGACTGAGCAAAAATAAACGAACAGAAACTAGAAATTAGAAGAAACTAGAAGAGTAAACTACTGGAGGGCTTTATAATGGACTAAAAACTGTAGCGAAAATAAATGACTAAAAAACAGACCCGCTGAGGAAAAATAACTTGAGAAAACTGATATACCTGTGTGAGAGAGGAGATAGAGAGGTGTGGAGGGCGATTGCTGAGTCACGGGGGCCCTCCACCATTGATGGAGATTACTGAGAGCAAAGATAGGAAGAGGAGATTCTAAAGACCTCAGAGAAAGAAACACAGGGAAGGAAGGAAACTGAAGGAGGAAACAGTGACTGCCCCTGGCCTCAGAGGAAATAAAGGCCAGTTAGCCCAGTCCCAGGTTGCAGGAGCAACGTCGTTGGAAACCTGTTTCTGCCAGCACCCAGCCCTGTTCTTCCAGAGTTCCCGACCTTGCCCGGTTCCTCGCTTTGGACCCCGTTTCGCCCTTGGTGGACAGTCTCCAGACCCTCGACTCAGGACCGGACTCTGACCACGCCTCACGGTAACCTCCCCCCGGGACCAGCACAGTTTGCTCCCGCCACACCCGCACTTCCCCTTCGTTGGAGTGCGTTCGGGAAGAGCCAGAAGCCATGGCCGATCAGGCAGCTGCGTTGGTGGCATTGGCCCAGGAGAACCAGGCCTTGACTCACACCGTTCAACAGCTAAGCAATGCGGTTACGGCACTTCAACAGCAGTTGGACGCATTACCGGCTCCTGGGGCTGACGCCCCAGTTTCTGGCAAGTACCCAGTGGCCCTGCCAGAGAAATTTGAGAAATTTGATGGATCCCCAGCCAGCTTTCCCATGTTCCTTGCCCACGCCAAGCTGTATATTCAGGGTCGAGCTCGGAATTTTCCTGACGATCGCACCAAGGTGCACTTCTTGATCAGTTTGTTAAAGGACCAGGTGGCCAAGTGGGCCTTGACACTGCTCCGGCAGACTATGAGGGGTTTTGTAACCACTTGGAGACTGCGTTTGGCAACCCTCTGAAGGGGAGCCAAGCCAATTGGGCGATTCGTAGGTTGAGACAGGGAAGTCCACAGCCGCCGCCTATGCCACAGAATTTCGGCTGTTGGCGCAGGACTTGTCTTGGAATGACTCTGCACTTCGGGACCAATATCTTGAGGGACTGTCGGATGAGATACTCGACCATCAATGGATCGCCCCACAACTACGGACGCCCTCATTCAGCGGAGCCTGCAGATAGACGATCGGCTGGAGGACTGTTGCCAGGCCAAGGGACAGCCAGCACTCCCGGCTCCTGGCTCCAGGCCTGCCCAGCAGGTCCACGGCCACAGCCGAGTTGCCGGACGAGCCAACGCAGCTCGGGGCAGCACGACCTCGCCTCTCCCCCTTGGAGAAGACGCAGCGTCGGGAGGGGAACCTGTGTCTCTACTGCGGTGGGAGTGGACATTATGCCCGATCCTGTCCCGAGAAGATGCTGGCCGCAGGGAAACCGCCAACCCTGGTAGCCGAAGGCCCTGGATACCTGGGGTCCCAAACCATGCAAGAGGGGCCCTCACTGGTGGAATTGTGACACCTCATGGTTCCGGTGCGCCCATACCCCCCTGGTGGGCCCTGGATTCTCACCCATGCTCTGGTGGATTCAGGGGCAACCCGCTCGTATATGGACTCTGCCTTTGCCGCCCATCATCAGGTGCCACTCCAGGATAAGTCGGAACCGGTACAGGTGGAGGCAATTGACGGGCGGCTCCTGCGCTCAGGCGCCGTTACTCAGGAGACACAGCCCTTGGTTCTGTGTCACCAGCAGCACCGGGAGGTGTGAACTTTGGACATCGCTACCATGCCCCGGTTTCCCCTGGTGCTTGGGATGGAATGGCTGGAGTCTCACAATGTTCAGATTGACTGGGTCAATCGGACTGTGCACTTCCCAGACCCGTGTCCCCATGCTTGGTCCACTGAGGAGGCTGCATCAACGCTCCCTGCGGTTTACCGGGACTACCAAGACGTGTTCGAGGAGCGGGGGGCAGACCAGCTGCCACCCCATAGGTCTTTCGACTGCGGCATAGACCTCCGCCTGGGGCGCCCCTGCCTGTGAGTCGCCTATACTCTCTTACGGAGCCGGAGCGCGAAGCTTTGCAGTACTTCCTTCGCAAGAACCTGAAGCATGGGTGCATTCGGCCTTCCACCTTGCCCACTGCTGCTCCAGTGCTCTTCGTTAAGAAGAACTGTGGGGAGCTTTGTCTTTGCCATGACTACCGGGCCCTGAACAAGATTACTATCCCAGACCGGTACCCCTTGCCCCTTATCTCGGTGTTGCTGGAGCGGGTGCAAGGGGTACAGGTGTTCACCAAGCTAGACCTCCGGGGGGCCTACAATTTAATTCGGATCCGAGCCGGGGATGAGTGGAAGACAGCATTCGGGACCCGGTATGGGCAGTTCAAATACCTGGTTATGCCCTTCGGATTGTGCAACGCGCCGCTGTGTTCCAACGGTATATCAACCATGTGTTCCAGGACTTGCTAGACAAGTACGTGGTGGTGTACTTAGATGGCATTCTGATTTTCTCCCGTGACCCAGCTCGCCACGAGGGTCATGTCCAGACCGTGCTGCAGCGCTTGCGGGAGCACCACCTGTATGTGATGCTCAGCAAGTGCGACTTCCATCAGCGGTCAGTGGACTTCCTTGGTCACCGACTCTCTCCAGATGGGGTGCAGATGGATCCTGGGAAGGCGGCAGCGGTGCGGGAATGGGCGGCACCTCGGAACCTCAAGGACCTACAGCGATTCCTAGGGTTCACCAACTATTACCGGACCTTCATTTTCCTGGGACAAGGAGGCGGAGGAGGCGTTTCAGGGGTTGAAAGCCTGTTTCAAGAGGGCGCCGATCTTGCAACATCCTGAACCCTCTCGACCCTTTGTGGTAGAGACCGACGCCTCCAGCACGGCTCTCGGTGCCGTCTTGTCCCAGCAGCACGGACCTGATGCGCCACTGTTACCCTGCGCCTTCTATTCCCGCCAGCTCCTTCTGGTGGAGCATAACTACCGTGTGGGAACGGGAACTACTGGCCATCAAGGTGGCCTTTGAGGTCTGGCGCCACCAACTTGAGGGGGCACGACACCCGGTGGAGCTGAGAACCGACCACCGGAACCTGGAGTACCTCCAGACCACCCACAAGTTGAACCAAAGGCAGATCCAGTGGGCGTTGTTCTTCTCCCGGTTCCAGTTCCGGATCCGCTATATCCCCAGCTCCCAAAATCAGAAGGCGGATGCCCTGTCCCGGAAACATGAAGACATCGCAGACACGGTACAGCAAGCAGTACCAACAATGATTTTACCACCGGACGTGTTTCTGGCTACTCAGGAGGCTGAGCCACTACTGGCTTGGGTGCAGGAACAGCAGCAGGACGACGCTTGGGCCCAGGAACGACTCCGGGAACTGGCCGAAGGGTCATGCCCTCAGTATCCGGGGCTGGTCTTGCACCAGGGCCTTCTGTTGCACCACGGTCGCCTGTACATCCTGCCAGGGCCACTGCGGGCTGAAGTTCTCCGGATGACCCATGATGCCCCAGCAGCGGGACACTTCGGGCGGTAACGGACCACCCATCTGGTAAGCCGCGAGTTTTGGTGGCCCCGCCTGAAGGCTGACGTGGCTCGCTACGTCGCTGGTTGTGACGTCTGCCGGCGGGCCAAGGGTCCTGCCGGACGACCCCCCGGCCTACTTCAGCCGTTGCCAGTCCCACCACGTCCTTGGCACACGGTTTCGCTGGACTTTGTGGTGGACTTACCCCCGTCTCATGGCTGTACCTGCCTCCTAGTTTTCTCCGAACATTTCACTAAGATGGTGCACTGTGCCCCCTGCCCATCCGTACCCACAGCTAAGGATACCGCTCAGCTATACTGTCAGGGGCTCAGGAGCAGAGGTACAGGGGAGAGAGGAAATGGAGAGCGAAGGGGAAGAATCTGAGGGCAGCGTAGGGGAGTACGACAGTGACCCGAGAGATTCCATGAGCTTCTCCAGCGAATCAGAAGATTCCCAGAAGGAGGCGCCGATGGTCAGGGCAAGGGGGGTCCCAGGGGAGACACACCAGAAACAAGGGGCCAGCGGGGACTCCCAAAGCAGCAGCGGGAGGTCAGGACCAGCTTCCCCACCAGAGCGTAGTGGGGGGGAAGAGTCCCATGTGTCAGGGCCAGCGTCTCCTCCAGCAGGAAGAGAAGATGAGTCTGGGCTGACCACACCTCCATCGGAGAGTGGGGGAACGGAGGGGAGGTCAGGTCCAGCTAGCCTCCCCGAAGGGGGAAGCAGTGACAGGAGCAGTGTAACGGTCAGGAGGAAGGTTGCCGGCTGGGCGCGCACGCCAAGTTCAAATGTAGAGGCGCGTGGGACAGCAGAAAACCCGGATTGGGAACCAGGTCCTAAAGCCCGCCGGAGGCAGGGGGAAGACTCAGGGGACTCAGCGTCAGATGAGTCTAGGAAGAGTGAGACCCCAGCTGACAGGCGGAGCCAGAGGAGGAAAGAGCAAAGGAAGAGGTGGAGCAAGGCTAGGGGGAGGAGACTCAGACGGAGCTTCGGCGGTCTAGAGTTTCAGACGTAGAGCTGTGCGCCGCGGCTGTGAAAGAGAAACTGAACTTCAATAAAGACTTTTGTACATAACAACGAACTGGTGTTGGTCCTTTGTGAGCTGGGACCTCGGGCAGCTCTGACATATACCTTCAGCATGTCTTCCGCCTGCATGGCCTACCTGAGTGTGTCGTGTCCGAACAGGGCGTTCAGTTCACATCCCGTTTCTGGCGAGCATTGCCCCAGACCCTCGGGACAGAGGTCTGTCTATCATCAGCCTACCTCCCACAGACCGATGGCCAGACGGAACGGGCGAACGCGGTGCTGGAGCAGTACCTCCGGTGTTACTGCAGCTACCAGCAGGATGACTGGGTCGACCACCTAGCATTGACGGAGTTCGCCTACCACAACGCGTGGACACGTCCACCCAGCAGATCTCGTTCCAGGCCAGGTGGGGCCAGAACTCCACGTCGGTGACCTGGTATGGCTCTCCACTCGCCACCTCCACCCCTCTTGACCTTCGCGGAAGCTGGATGACCGTTTCACCGGCCCGTTTCCCATCGTGGACCAGGTCTCGCCTGTGGCATTCCGTCTCCGGTTGCCCGCAACCCTGAAGGTTCACCCGGCATTCCACAGGTCCCTTCTGAGTCCAGTGGCCCCGCCCGATGAGTTCCACCCAAACCGTCCACGACCGCAGCCAGTTTTGGTTCAGGGGGAGCCTTAGTACGAGGTGGAACGCATTCTGGACTCCCGATACCACAGGGGAAGGCTGCAGTATCTCATAGATTGGAAGGGGTATGGACCTGAGGATCGTTCCTGGGAACCAGCAGCCAACGTCCACGCGCCTGCCTGCCTCCGTGATTTCCATGCGGCGTACCCCAACAAGCCGCATGATTCCACTCTAGCTCCGGAGGTGATTAAGGACACAGTGCCTACAGGTGCGCCTCTCCCGGCCCTGCCAGAGGAAGGTGAGTCTCCCCCTGGGTCCAGTAACTCCCCAGCCTCTCCTGAACTGCAAAGGCTTAGGGCAGAGAGGCGGAGGGAACTGGTTTCTCCCAGGAGGAGTGCTCGCTTTAAGGCCAGGAGATGCGGGTCTCCTGGGGGCCGGGACCGCCCCTGGCCTCAGAGAAGATAAAGGCCAGTCAGCCCGGTCCCAGGTTGTGGGAGCAACGTCGTTGAGTACCTGCTCTTGCCTGGACCCAGACCTGACCTTCCAGTGTTCCTGTCCCCGCCCGGCTTCCTGCTTCGGACCTCGCCCCGCTCCTTGTGAACTGTTTCCAGACCAGTGACCCAGGACTGGACTTTGACTACGTCAACGGTAACCTTCCCCCCGGGACCAGCACAATCATCTTCAACAACCACTTCTTCATGTCCTTCAACTCTGGAGGCATCTTCGTCACTAATGTCAGGAAGTTCGCCGAAGAAAGGCACTGGAATTTCATCACAATGAGCTACAGGACGACGTGCTGATTGAAGATCAGGATACTTGAGGCTGCTCCGGTTCTTTCTGTTGATCCCAGTCACATCAACAGCACAGAAGTAGCAGTCAGTGACATGGTTTGTCGGCTCCCTCCAAACCATGGGAATTCCAAAGTTCAGACTCCTCTTGCCATTGCTCCACCCACCTAGAGTCTCGGTGCACGCCTTGCACACCATGTGTGGCACCCAAGCTTTATCCTGGTCACCAAGTTTAATACCAAAATAACTTTATGCTTTGCCGCACCAATTTATAGAAGATTTCGAGGTTTTATGACTTCAAACTGATCCCTTTTTGACATAATCACTCAGAACTATCGGACTTGAATACTTCTTGTCATTAAAATAATCATTTCCAATCAAAACAATTATTCGACATGGCATTTTACCCCCACCAACTTCTTCTAAAATGCTCCACACAAGCGTACATGTGAACAAAAACGTAAAAAAACCGACATGTGGCCATAGCTCAAAAACTTGACCTGATTGAGCAAAACCAATGTGATTTTTGGATTCAGCGCATCAGATTCGTCCTAAATCATCTGAAAAAAACGCTGCGATTACTGAGACCCAGCATGGGTTTCTCAAAAATAAGTCATGCCAGACCAATCTGATTTCTTTTTTTGATGGAATTGCAAACTTGGTGGATCAGGGAAATGCTGTGGACATTGTGTATCTTGATTTCAGTAAGACTTTTGACAAAGTCCCCCATGATATTCTCGTGAGGAAGCTGGTAAAATGTGGGTTGTACGAGGTTACTGTTAGGTGGAATTGTTAGGTGGTTGACTGACCGAACCCAAAGAGTACTCATTAATGGTTCCTCGTCATTCTGAAAAGTGATAACTGTGGTGCCACAGGGTTCTGTCCTGGGCCCATTGTTGTTCAATTTCTTTATAAAGGACTTGGACGAGGGAATTGAGGGGATGCTCATCAAATTTGCAGATGACACCAAACTGGGAGAGGTAGCTAATGCCGCAGAAGGCAGAATCAGAATTCAAAATGACCTCAACAGATTGGAGAACTGGGCCCAGGCCAACAAAATGAATTTCAATAGGGACAAATGTAAGGTTCTGCATTTAGACAGGAAGAACCAGGTGAACAAATATAGGATGGGAGACACCTGGCTTACTAGCAGTACATGTGAAAAGGATCTAGGGGTCTTGGTGGACTACAAGCTTAACATGAGTCAACAGTGTGATGCAGCAGCAAAGAAAGCGAATGCTGGTCTAGGCTGCATCAACAGAAGTATAGTGTCCAAATCAAGGGAAGTAATAGTACCACTATTCTGCTTTGGTCAGACCACACCTGGAATACTGTGTCCAATTCTGGGCACCACATTTTAAGAAGCTTGTTGACAAGCTGGAATATGTGCAGAGGAGGGCAACTAGGATGATCAAGGGTCTAGAAACTAAGCCTTACAAGGAGCGCTTGAAGGAGCTGGGTATGTTTAGCCTGGAAAAGAGGCTGAGAGTAGATATGATAGCCATATTCAAATATCTTAAGAGCTGTCACATGGAAAAGGGAGCATGGTTGTTTTCTCCTGCTCTGGAGGAGGGTAGGACTCGAACCAATGACTTCAAGTTACAAGAAAGGAGATTCCGACTAAACATCTGAAAAACTTTGACAGTAAGAGATGTTCAGCAGTGGAACAGACTCCCATGAGAGGTGGTGGACTCTCCTTTCTTGGAGGTTTTAAAGCAGAGGCTGTATGGCCATCTGTCATGGATGCTTTAGCTGAGATTCCTGCATTGCGGGGGGTTGGACTAGATGATCCTTGGGTCGCTTCCAGCTCTAAGATTCTATGATTCTCAGTTCAATTTTACCAGATCTTGTATTTTCACTGTCACTATGCTTTATGTTCTTAACCCACCCAGGGATCACGAACAGATGAAAGGTAGGATAGAAATGGAATAAATAGTTATTTCAATACATTAAAAAGAATATTTTAAAAGTGAAACAAGCTTAAAGCACCCTTGGAGGCAGCCCTACCCGCACTGCAGGCAGAGAAACTTGGTAGGGATTAGGAGCTTGTGCAGCCTTCATTAATACCACACTGTGATGTGCAGTGAAGGGTGGGCAAGAAAGGTCATTCAGAGGCTGGTAGGAACACAGGAAGCTGCTTGGGCTGAGTGATATCTGGTGTTCAACATTGTGTTACATCAGCAGCTAAACACTGCGATATACTGATATATCACGATGTCTGAAATAAGGATGGAGCTGTGTTGGGGCATTGGTTGGCTTCACAGTTTTCCCCACATCGTGTTTTTTGCATAGAACACACACCCATACACCACGGTTTGCAATATATTGCCAGGTCAAAAAGTATGGAATTGTTATCACAATATGGACTTCAAACCTGTTTGGGGTGAGATATCACCCAGACCTAGAAGCTGCCTGATACTTACTGAATCCATCTAGTTAAGTATTGTCTGCAGTGACTGACAGCAGCTCTCTGGGGTTTTAGACAGAAGGCTTTTCCAAGCCACACTGTGAGATGCCAGCAAGGATTGAAACTGGGACCTTCTGCATACAAAGCTGATCTACAACTGAGCCACAGACCTTCCCCAAAGGATCCATGGTGCAGTGCTAAAGCATTCACCTTCCATGCAGAAAATCCCAAGTTCAATCCCTGGTGTCTCCAGGTCGGGCTGGGAGAGAGTCCCTGCGTGAAACCCTGGAGAGCTGCTGCCAGTCAGAGTACGCAATACTGAGCTAGATGGACCAATGTTCTGATTCAATATAAGGCAGCTTCCTAACACTCCTTTGTACTAATTTTCATGAATCATAGAATTGTAGAGTTGGAAGGTATTAGGGGTCAATTTCATTCCTTCTCAGAACACAGGTGTTCAAGGCAGGATAGTGAGATCACCGGACATACAGACGCATAGGAAATGAGTGTCGGGTCTATAAAAGCAGCTTTGCTTTTGCTGTGCATTGACTCTCCAGGATGGACTCATGACTGTCTGCTGGGATTCAGGTGTATGGACCACAGCCAGGGCTCTGACTGCTGCTAATGGACTCCTGTATATAACTATAACAGTTTAACATCTTAATTTGCCTGACGGTAGGTCTGTCTGAAGATCAGTTGTCCTGTGATTTATCACTACTCCAACCTGGGTCTCCGCATGCCGGAAGCTGTGTGCCGGGCCTGATCAATCAAGTAGCTGTTGTTTTTATGGAAATTGGCACACCATAACAATTCCAGCAGAAGGAACCTCAAGGGTCATGTAGTCCAACCCCCTGCAATGCAGGAATCACAACTAAAGCATCCATGACAGATAGCCATCAAAGCTCTGCTTTTAAAAATCTCCAATGAAGAGGAGACCACCTTCTGAGGGCACCAGTTCCACTGCTGAACTGCTCCTACTGTCAGAAAGTTCTTCCTTAATATATATATATATATATATATATATATATATATATATTTATTAAATACAAATTAGAAAACATACATATTCACAACAAAAGAAAATACAAAAGAAAAAGAAAATACATCTAACCAAGGAAAATAAATTAAGAGAATATTTTGTCTCTTTTCATATTTACAGTTATTTATACCTCTATAAAATGCTATTCACAATAAAGCAGTGAAAGATAAAGTATCAGAAAAAAGAAAAAAAGAAAAAAGAATAAAGAAGTAAGAGAAAAAGATCCTAAGTGAAAATTTTTAAAAGTAGATAAGTACTCACAATACATAGCCGTTTCCCATCTATATTTATATTCAATTGCATAATTTCATCTTGTCCTTATCTACCTTAAAAAAAAGAGAGAGACTTCCACCGTTTACCTCACGCGTTTTTAATAATCCATTCGTCAGAACCTCTGTTCTTCATATTTTCCCTTTGGATTTCCTTAATGTCTCACTTTGTATTTTTTATATTACGCACAAGATTACAGTGGTGCCTCGCAAGACGAAAAGAATCCGTTCTGTGACTCTCTTCGTCTAGCGGTTTTTTCGTCTTGCGAAGCAAGCCCATTGCTGCTAATATTTCTTTCATGTCCATGTTATTTTCACTTTCTGCTTGTGCTGGTCCTGGGGGGAGGTTACCTCATGTGAGGCGTGGTCAGAGTCTGGTCCTGGGTCGAGGGTCTGGAGACTGTCCACCAAGGGCGAAGCGGGGTCCAAAGCACGAAGCCGGGCGTGGTCGGGAACTTTGGAAGAACAGGTCTGGGTGCTGGCAGAAACAGGTTTCCAACGACGTTGCTCCTGCAAACTGGGACTGGGCTGACTGGCCTTTATTTCCTCTGAGGCCACGGGCGGTCCCGGCCCACAGATGACCCGCCTCTCCTGGCCTTAAGGCGAGCACTCCTCCTGGGAGAAACCAGTTCCCTCAGCCTCTCTGCCCTAAGCCTTTGCAGTTCAGGAGAGGCTGGGGAGTTACTGGACCCAGGGGGAGACTCACCTTCCTCTGGCAGGGCCGGGAGAGGCGCACCTGTAGGCACTGTGTCCTTAATCACCTCTGGAGCTAGAGTGGAATCACCTGGTGCCTGCTCCTGAGGATCCGGCACAGGTGCAGGCGCTTCAGATCCAAGGCCCCGCCCCAGCTCAGCCGGCCCTGGAGGCGGGGACTCTTGTGCAGGCTGGGGTTCCTCCGGTTCAGCCTCTGGCTGCGGTCGTGGACGGTTTGGGTGGAACTCATCGGGCGGGGCCACCGGACTCAGAAGGGACCTGTGGAATACCGGGTGAACCTTCAGGGTTGCGGGCAACCGGAGACGGAATGCCACAGGCGAGACCTGGTCCACGATGGGAAACGGGCTGGTAAAGTGGGCGTCCAGCTTCCATGAAGGCCGAGAGGAGTGGAGGTGAGGAGTGGAGAGCCATACCAGGTCACCGACATGGAGTTCCAGCCCTACCTGGCGGTGGCGGTCGGCCTGGGCCTTGTACGCCTCCTTGGCCTGGCGCAGTTGCTCCATCAATAGTTGTTGCTGAGACTGGAGCTCCTGAAGCCACTCTGTCACCGCAGGGACCACAGATGCTGGCAGCACATCTGGGAACAACCGCGGATGATAACCGTAACTGGCCTGGAATGGGGTTTGCTGGGTGGACGCGTTCACCGCGTTGTTGTAGGCGAACTCCGCCAATGCTAGGTGGCTGACCCAGTCATCCTGCTGGTAGCGGCAGTAACACCGGAGATACTGCTCCAGCACCGCGTTCGCCCGTTCTGTCTGGCCATCGGTCTGGGGGTGGTAGGCTGAGGATAGACAGACCTCTGTCCCGAGGGTCTGGTGCAATGCTTGCCAGAAACGGGATGTGAACTGAATGCCTCGGTCGGACACCACACGCTCAGGTGGGCCGTGCAGGCAGAAGACATGCGGAAGGTATAGTTGAGCGGTTTCCTGAGCTGTGGGTACGGATGGGCAGGGAGCACAGTGCACCATCTTAGTGAAATGGTCGGAGAAAACTAGGAGGCAGGTACAGCCACGAGACGGGGGTAAGTCCACCACAAAGTCCAGCGAAACCGTGTGCCAAGGATGCGGTGGGACTGGCAGTGGTTGAAGTAAGCCAGGGGGTCGCCCGGTAGGGCCCTTGGCCCGCCGGCAGACGTCGCAACCAGCGACGTAGCGAGCTACGTCAGCCTTCAGGCGGGGCCACCATCAAAATTCTCTGGCAAAGCCACTGGTACTTTCCAGGAGCCGGGGCGTCGGCCCCAGGAGCCAGTAGGGCGTCCAGCCGCTGTAAGTGCCGTAACTGCATTGCTGAGCTGCTGCACAGTGCGAGTCAAGGCCTGGTTCTCCTGGGCCAATTCCACCAGCGCAGGTGCTTGGTCGGCCATGGCTTCTGGCTCTTCCCGAACGCACCCCAACGAAGGGGGAGTGCGGGTGAGGTGGGAGCAAACTGTGCTGGTCCCGGGGGGAAGGTTACCGTTGGCGTAGTCAAAGTCCAGTCCTGGGTCACTGGTCTGGAAACAGTTCACAAGGAGCAGGCCGAGGTCCGAAGCAGGAAGCCAGGCGGGGACAGGAACACTGGAAGGTCAGGTCTGGGTTCGGGCAAGAGCAGGTACTCAACAACGTTGCTCCCACAACCTGGGACCGTGCTGACTGGCCTTTATCTTCTCTGAGGCCAGGGGCAGTCCCGGCCCCCAGGAGACCTGCCTCTCCTGGCCTTAAAGCAAGCACTCCTCCTGGGAGAAACCTGTTCCCTCCGCCTCTCTGCCCTAAGCCTTTGCAGTTCAGGAGAGGCTGGGGAGTTACTGGACCCAGGGGGAGACTCACCTTCCTCTGGCAGGGCCGGGAGAGGCGCACCTGTAGGCACTGTGTCCTTAATCACCTCCGGAGCTAGAGTGGAATCACCTGGTGCCTGCTCCTGAGGATCCGGCACAGGTGCAGGCGCTTCAGATCCAAGGCCCCGCCCCAGCTCAGACGGCCCTGGAGGCGGGGACTCTTGTGCAGGCTGGGGTTCCTCTGGTTCAGCCTCTGAATCGGATTCCCAGGCCATCACAATGATGCTCCACATCCATTTTTCTAAAAGGAGTTGAATGATCTAGTTCGCGACTTCAGCTTGTCAAAGGACTCTGCCGAACTGTTGGCATCCAGATTGAAGGAAAAAAACCTCTTCTCTGACAGTGCTCGCATCAGCTTCTTCACAACAGGCATCAAGAGTACCTCCGTTTTTTCTCGGAAGAGAAGGACTTGGTGTACTGTGCAGATATTGCGCAGCTTCTGCTCAAGCTTGGAGTGCCACAGTACGAACCCAAAGATTGGAGACTGTTCATTGACAGCAGCAAGCGATCACTGAAATGTGTTCTGATACACAACGACAACCAGTTTGCCTCTATACCCCTGGCTCACTCAAGTACACTGAAGGAGAACTATGAAGCGGTGAAGTATGTGCTGGAGAAAATTGGTTATGATCAGCATAATTGGTTTATTTGTATTGACCTGAAGATGGTGAGCTTTTTGTTGGGACAACCGTCTGGCTTCACCAAGTACCCATGTTTTCTGTGCATGTGGGATAGTAGGGACCGTGCTCAGCATTACACGAAGAAGGACTGGCCTGTGCGGGAGGAATTGGTGCCTTGCAGAAAAAGGAACGTCATCAACGACCCTCTGGTGGATAGAGACAGAATACTCTTCCCACCGCTGCACATCAAGCTCGGCTTAATCAAGCAGTTCACCAAGGCTCTGGACAAGGATGTTGACTGCTTCACTTACTTGTGCCAAGCTTTTCCAGGATTGACCATGGAGAAGTTGAAAGCTGGCATCTTTGACGGTCCTTAGATCCGTCAGCTCATCAGAGATCCAGAGTTCGGAAACTCAATGAACGAAATGGAACTGGAAGCGTGGAAGGCATTTGTTCTGGTAGTGAAGAACTTTCTTGGCAACAGTAAGGCCAGAAACTACGCAGAACTTGTCAACAACATGCTGACTGCTTTCAGAAACCTGGGTTGCAACATGAGCATCAAGATGCACTACCTCTTTTCACATATGGACCGGTTTCCTGAGAACCTGGGTTCAGTGAGTGACGAGCAGGGGGAGAGATTCCATCAGGACATGAAAGAGATGGAGACCAGGTCTCAGGGTCGCTGGGACGCAGTCATGATGGCTGACTATACTGTTGGACTCTGAAGAGAGACCTCCCTGCCGCTGAGCATTCCAGGAGTTCCAAGAAACGGAAGTTCAAGCCCTGAAGTTTGAAAAATGCAATTTGCGTGTACTTACCTTTATCAATGCCCACCATTCAGTTTACAGAAATCGATGTTTCTATCAGGTAATCAATATATGTTGTTGGAAAACATTTTTTTCTCTTAAAAACATATTTAGGATGATACGTGTTGACAAAAATCAGCTGATAATGCCACAAAAATGTAATCGATTTTGTCACAAGATCTGCTTTTTTTCAAATCAACATAGTACAAAAACCTGACCTGATGGAGAGAAACGGATGCCATTTCCTGATTCAGCAGTGCAAAAATACCCTAAATCAATTGTAGAAATCTAGACAACATACAAAAAGTAAAAAAAAATGTTGCCCATTGTTATCTGTTCTAGGATGTCAAGCTCACTGGTTGGTAGTTACCTGGGTCTTCCTTTTTGAAGATGGAGACAACATTAGCCCTTCTCCAGTCTGTAGGGACCTCGCCTGTTCTCCAAGACTTCTCAAAGATCATAGACAAAGGCTCTGAAATTACCGTATTTTTCGCTCTATAACACGCACCCGACCATAACACGCACATAGTTTTTAGAGGAGGAAAACAAGAAAAAAAATATTCTAAATGAAACAGTGGATGTATGATTTTTGTGGTTCATGCTGTGGCCACAGACATGTGATCTGACGGTGAGTTTGGAGTAGCCCAATGCAAAAATCCTGAGGATCCATGTGGATCCATGCTTTGTAACCACGTTTTTGCACCACTGTGACCCTAGGCAACAGTGGGTGCGTGATTTTTTTGGTGCAGGCTGTAGCCATGGACATGCTATGTTATCTGATGGTGAATTTGGGGTGACCCAGTGCAAAGATCCTGTGGATCCATGCTTTGTAACCACGTTTTTGCACCATTGCAGCCCCAGGCAACAGTGGGTGCGTGATTTTTTTGGTACAGACTGTAGCCATGGACATGTAATGTGATCTGATGGTGAATTTGCGGTGACCCAATGCAAAAATCCTGAGGATCCATGTGGATCTGTGCTTTGTCACCACATTTTAAATGGGGAGGGAAGGAAAGCAAAAAGCAAAAAAAGATTCTGATTTACCAGCCGCATGTAGAAAGTATAGATTAAGATATTTGATATACAGCATATAAATCCAGAGATTTCCATGTCTCACTCTGCAATCCAGCCTGCTGTTACTTACGAGCAGGGAAGCAGGGTTTCTCTTCCAAACAAGCATACTGTCTCCCTCCAGCAGTACATTGCTTGGAGAAGCTGTAATTTGGAGGGGGCCTGGGGGCAGGGCTCTCTGCTTTTGGAAAAGAAATGAGAAACCTACCATTGTAAAGCAAAAGTCGTTCCCCCCCCACCACCACCACCCAAGCCAGCCCTCTCTCTCTCTCTCCCACCTGCATGCTTTTCGGCTGCCTGCGAGTCCCTAGAGCACGGAGAGGAGGAAGTGGTGGGCTGGAGCCTGCACGCAGTGTGACTAGGGAAGATTAGAAGGAAGGACGCGATCCTTTCCTTAACCCTCTGCTTGCCAGGAGGGCAGGGGATTCCCTGCTCTTTGTTGAGTTTGAGCAAACGCAGCAACAGAAGAAGGCGGGCAGTAAGACCCTGAGGCAGAATGCAGGAAAGCTTCTGCCTTCCCTCTTCCCTCCGCCCGCCCGCCCGATCTTATTTTTGCCTATTTTGCCCCTGCGCTCCGGCGAGTGAGCTCCAGGGACCACACATTCGCTCAATAACACGCACAGACATTTCACCTTACTTTTTAGGACAAAAAATCTGCGTGTTATAGAGCGAAATTTACGGTACATCCACAAACCCCTTTAGTATCCTTGGATGCAGTTCATCAGGCCCTGGAGAATTAATTTAAAGTAGCTAGGTGTTCCATTACTACCTCTTTTCCTATCTTGGGCTGCAGCTCCCTCCTTACATCATTTATTCTGTTATCCACAGGCTGGGCACCGCTTTCCTCTTGGCTGAAGACAGGCAAAGTAGGTGTCGAGCAGTTCCACCTTTTCTCTGTCACCCAATAGCATTTCTCCATCTTCCCCACACAGAGGACCTACCACTTGCTTGTTCTTCCTCTTACTTCGGACATAGCCAAAGAAACCTTTATTATTTTTAACTTGCAAGCCTGAGCTCATCCTGAGCTTTAGCCAGCCTGATTTTCCTCCTGCAACTGTTGGCTACTCACGTATACTCCTCCTTTGTGATTTATCCTTCCATTTCTTATACATGCCCTTTTTAACTCTCAGCTCATCCCTAAGCTCCTTATCACTTTACTTAGATGCCTCCCCACTTTTCTTTCTTATTGGTATTGTCTGCATTTGCCCCTTCAATATTTGTCCTTTTAAATACCAGTATCCTTTATTAGGCATAGCAAACCACACATTATCAAACAGACACCATATGCAAAATGTGCCAAATATGAGCTCAACATAACAAGGTTTGTCCCAGTCAGATCTTTAACTCCAGAGAAAATCAATTTGCATAAATAATACAATACAACACTACCACATAACGATCAATTAAGAACCACTAAATCTCTTTATAATGGTCCAGTCTTTCTACATGGACAGCATGTAGAAAACTCAAAAATCCAGCCACTATTAAAGTAATTTGATCATTCCTGTCAGAGAGCAGGTCCTGAACCGTTGGTAGCATAGAATTGAGCCTGTTGAGTTGCAAGTCCTCTAGTAATTGTCTTCTGGCATAAATGCCAAAATCACAGGAAAAGAAAATATGCTCCAAAGTATCAGGTTCCTGTTTACTACATTTGCAGAGGCGCTCTGATTCTGGGAGAGCTAAATATCTTCCTCTTACTATCATCGAGGGAAACATATTAAATCTGGCTAAAATAAACAGCCTGCACAATTCATGATTCTTCAGATTTGTCATGTATCCCTTTTGAAAATCTCTACAGAAAGGGAGATTTAAATAGAGAGGAGAGCAAGTGCTGTGCTTTGCAACCTCAAGAGTGGAAACAACACTTTTTCTATAAAATTCTTCCTGATAAGTATATTTGGGGTCAGAATTTTCAAAGTCAGTTAGATTAAGCCCTATCAAGTTCAATTTTCTCCTACAAATTTTATCCTAGCGCACCAGCAGCCACCCTGTCAGGCCTACTGGAGGCAGTGGCCGGCTGGGCCTTGGAGTTCCCTAACTTATTGGTATTGGGGGACTTCAACATCCATGCTGATGCCACTCCCTCCTCACAGGCTCTGGACCTGATGTCTTCCATGGTGACACTAGGGCTCTCCCAGTTTGTTTCAGGCCCCACACATCAAGCAGGCCACACGCTGAATTTGATCTTTGGTGTCGGTATAGATGTGATCATGTCTCCTTCGATGAAGGTGCCATGGTCTGATCACTACGCTCTGAAAGCCAGGATTGACTTTCCATCCCCACCCTGCTTAGGTGGCGAGCCGATTTGGGCTCGCCCGCAGAGGCTGATGGACTCTGATAGATTCCATCAAGCCTTGCGGGACCTTGCTCCCCCTGGCGACTCATTGACTGAGCTTGTTGAGGGCTGGAATATCCAGCTACTGGCAGCCATCGATGAGATCTCACCTAGGCGCCCTCTGCGACCCCGCAGAAACCGGGCTCCCTGGTTTACCGAGGAGTTCCGGAAAATGAAGCGGTACCTCAGACGGCTAGAGCGAGTACGGCGGGGTGCCCGTGACGGAGCTTCAAGAACATCTTACAGGGTTTTTATGAACACCTACGAGATGGCAGTGAAGGCCGCTAAGAAGTCTTACTTCTCGGCCTCCATTGCATCCGCTAGCTCTTGCCTGGTGCAATTATTTAGTATAATTAGGTCTTTAACGTCCCTGGAGGGACAGCCAAATTTAAATAACAATTTGACACACAGCTGTGAGGCATTTGCGAGCTTTTTTGCGGAGAACGTCCTGTTGCTCCACCGTGACCTCCCTGCCAATTTGGATACAATAACGGAACTGGAGGCCCCTTGAATGTCCTTGGGTCCAGTATTGGACCACTTTGACCGGATATCCTCAGCCGATGTGGACAGACTCCTCCAAGCTGGAAAGCCCACCACATGTCCACTTGACCCATGCCCGCCCTGGCTGATTAGAGCATGTCCAGACAAGTTGCGGGCCCCCCTAGGGGATATCATCAATTTGTCCCTTGGCACCGAGACATTCCCAGGGGAAGTGAAGGAGGCAATGGTGTGCCCGCTCTTAAAGAAAACATCATTAGATCCTTTAGATCTATCCAATTACCGCCTGGTTTCGAATCTTCCGTTCCTGGGTAAGGTGATTGAGAGAGCGGTTGCTGAACAGCTTGGCGGGTTTCTGGATGAAACATCGGCTCTGGATCCATTCCAATCCGGCTTTCACTCTGGTCATGGGACCGAGACGGCTCTGGTCGCCCTAACAGATGATCTCCGTAGGCAGCTGGATCGAGGCGGGTTGGGGCTGCTGATTCTTTTAGACCTGTCAGCAGCCTTCGACATGGTCGATCATGAACTCCTGGACCACCGCCTCGTTGACGTGGGGATCCAAGGCACAGTCCTTCAATGGCTGCACTCATTTCTCTCTGGTCGGGGACAGAGGGTAGCGTTTGGGGGAAACTGTCCTCGCACCACACACTAGCAGGATTGACATAATACCTCCAAGGTATAATAGTACTAATTTGAGAATGATGTGTGTGATGGAAAGAGGATAAATATACCAGTTGTGGGGAGGGAGGGGGGTCGTGACTCGGCAGAGTCAAAGGAAATGTATGGTGCTATTACAATTTGTTGGAAAAGAATATGTAAGGAAAACAATAAAAATTCACTTGCAAAAAAAAGGAAACTGTCCTCGCACCACTCCTTGGTGTGTGGAGTGCCGCAGGGTGCGATACTCTCCCCGATGCTTTTCAACATCTTTATAGGCCCCTCGCCCAGCTTGTCCGGAGTTTTGGGTTGGGCTGCCATCAGTATGCTGATGATACCCAACTCTATCTGTTGATGGATGGCCATCCTGACTCGGCCCCAGACACACTTATCAGATGTTTGGAAGCTGTGGCTGGATGGTTGTGTGGGAGCCAGTTGAAGTTAATCCTTCGAAGACAGAGGTCCTCTGGCTGGGACGGGACGATATGGGATTGAGGGGGCAACTCCCATCTCTTGCGGTGGTGCAATTAGTGCCAGCACCGTCCGTTAAGAGTTTGGGTGTAATCTTTGACACCTCCCTTTCCATGGAGGCGCAGATTGCAGCTATAACAAAGGCGGCATTTTTTCATCTCCGCCAAGCTAAGCAGTTGGCTCCTTACCTCTCTCGCCCTGACCTAGCCACTGTGATCCATGCGACGGTCACCTCCAGACTGGATTATTGTAACTCGCTCTACGTGGGGCTGCCCTTGCGACTGACCCAGAAACTCCAGCGGGTGCAGAATGCCGCGGCGAGACTCCTTATGGGGTCCTCACTCTGGGATCACATTCACCCAGTGCTATACCAGCTGCACTGGCTCCCGGTGGAGTACAGGATCAGGTTTAAGATGCTGGTTTTAACCTTTAAAGCCCTATATGGGCCTAGGACCCTCGTACCTATGAGACTGCCTCTCCTGGTATGTTCCACGGAGGACCTTACAGTCTTCAAACAAAAACATCTTGAAGGTCTCGGGCCACAGAGAGGTTAGGCTGGCCTCAACCAGAGCCAGGGCTTTTTCAGCTGTGGCTCCAATCTGGTGGAACGCTCTGTCACAAGAGACTAGGGCCCTGCGGGACTTGACATCTTTCCGCAGGGCCTGCAAGACAGAGCTGTTCCACCAGGCCTTTGGCCAAGGCACAGCCTGACCCCCTCCTTTGGTAATTCTTCACAGAACTCTAGCCCAATGGTTGCCATCAATTTGATTTGAACTGATTTTATAATGAATTGATTTTGGAATGCTGTATTATTTTACTGCTGTTAGCCGCTCTGAGCCCGGCTTCGACTGGGGAGGGCAGGATATAAATAAATTTATTATTATTATTATTATTATTATTATTATTATTATTATTATTATTATTTATTAAAATAAATGATAAATTGTAAATTACATTATCACTTAAGAGGTTGTAAAGGAGAGAATTAGGAGTTAGGGCTCTATGATGCAGGAAGATCCAATATTTCAAGGTTCTCAGCCATACTCTTACTGATAAAGGAAGTATTCCCAACTCACAACATATTGATTCATATTTTACAGACTTTGCAAGTCCTAATAATGACCTCAGAAGGGATGCATGAAATTTATCCAACCCTCTTGAGGTCACCTGAAAGCCACACTGGGGTGCCATATAAAAGTTGGGCACAAAGTTTCATATCAATCACTTGCAATACAGCTGGAATATATCTATTTCCTACAGGAGAAAAAAAAATACGATTTAATATGGTGAGCTGTCACTTTAGTCTTAGCTATTGCAGCGCAGATATTTGTGTTCCAATTCATGTTATTTTTAAATACAATTCCCAGATAATTGAAATGCTTAACTTCTTGTATTAGATGTGCATTGATTATCCAATTTTTTGGGTTTCCTCTCTTTGTAAATTGCATAATTTTTGTCTTATCATAGTTAATTTTGAGGTTATTAGGAGAGCAAAAAATTTGAGAAACTCTTAAATATTTTTTTAAAACCCAAAGAGGAAAGTGAGATAATTACTGCATCATCTGCATAAAGTAATAAAAAAACTGGGATATTGTTTAAATAAGGAATACGAGTGGTTGCATTTTGAAGAAATAATGGGTGGTCAGATAAAAAGAGATTAAATAGGGTAGGGGCCAAGATACAGCCTTGCCTAACTCCTCGGTTATTCAGAATTGGACCTGCAAGTCTACCATCTTTTGAAACTTTAACATATATTTGGTTACTAGCGTGTAAACTTTTAATCAATGTAAGTAGGTATGGGTCAATACCGAGGTGTTCCAATTTGGTCCACAGTTTATTACGATTGACCAAATCAAAGGCACTTTTTAAATCTACAAATGCCACAAAAAGTCTTCGTTTGTTTCTCAAGACATATTTGTCCACAATGAAAAATCTAAACGAAATAAAGTTGAACACGTCTTGAAAAAAAAGAATGTTGATGTAATCTGTCTACAGGAAACTCACGTTGCTAAAAAACATAGACATGTTTTGATTAATAGAAGATTGGGAAAAGAGTTTGTAACCTCCGATGTTAATAAAAAAAGAAGGGTGGTGCTATATATAAAGGAGAGATTAGATCCTAAACTGATTTCCAGAGATGATGAGGGGAGAGTGATTGTGGTGCAAATTTCATTACAGGGTGAGAAGATAATTCTTGTGGGAATATATGCCCCAAATTTTTGTTTGAATTGGTTGAAAACTTTGGCTTAATAGATACCTGGAGGTGGAAACACCCAATTACAAAACAGTTCACCTTTTTCTCGAAACCTCACCAAAGCTCGAGTCGGATAGACTATGTTTGGGTCTCTAAAGAACTGGTTTCCAGAGTAAATAAAATTGAGATCACTCCACGAACTCTATCGGGGAGACTCCAGCTTGACAATATTTTTGTCCCTTCTCGACAAGTCAGCCCCTTTTCCATAATCAACACCAAAATCCATGTGGTATTTGAAGGCATGTTCAAGACCCCTCCAAAGTTAAGGACCCCCACAACTCCGAGCTCCCCCCAGCCCAAAGCCAGACTTGAAAAATCAAAACATCCCTGCGTAGGGGGGTCCATCCAGCCCCCCATCTCCAAGCCAAACAGAACTCCATCTCTCCAAATCTGACTTTTTCCAGGTTCATTCGTCAAATCCAACAACTCATGTTCCTGCTGGGCCACAGCTCCCTCCATCTCTGCCACCCGGGGTCCAGCAACAGCCTCCTCCTTCATCTCATCTGTCAAAGCACATTCCTGGATTAATTCCTGAGTGGGTTCTATATAGGTACCCACTGTCTGTCCAAAATTTCCGATCGCAACAGTCATCAAATCCATCTTCTCATTTAACTGTTCCAATAAAGCACTTGTCTTGCAAAAGGCAAGCACCAGAGCCTCCGAGTACATTCTTGTTCAAGGTCGAAGTCTGGTCCCACGATCTTAATCTATTACAGCTGCAAAGCTCCCCAGTTCGGTTTTAATAACAGTCTGGCTTCTGACTCTATGGGAGGGAAATATGTATTTAAAAGAGGAATTTCCTTGTGAACATTGGAAAAATGATAACAATTGTGCATACTGCCCAATATTTCTAATGCAATTAATTTTAAGGTTAGAAGACTGTTTAATACCACAGATCAAACTGGATTTGGGGTGTCCTTTTCTTGACATTTTGTTGTTGTTGTTTAGTCGTTTAGTCGTGTCCGACTCTTCGTGACCCCATGGACCAGAGCACGCCAGGCACTTCTGTCCTCCACTGCCTCCCGCAGTTTGATCAAACTCATGCTAGTAGCTTCAAGAACACCATCCAACCATCTCATTCTCTGTCGTCCCCTTCTCCTTGTGCCCTCCATCTTTCCCAACATCAGGGTCTTTTCCAGGGAGTCTTCTCTTCTCATGAGGTGGCCAAAGTATTGGAGCCTCAGCTTCAGGATCTGTCCTTCCAGTGAACGCTCAGGGCTGATTTCCTTCAGAATGGAGAGGTTTGATCTTCTTGCAGTCCATGGGACTCTCAAGAGTCTCCTCCAGCACCATAATTCAAAAGCATCAATTCTTCGGCGATCAGCCTTCTTTATGGTCCAGCTCTCACTTCCATACATCACTACTGGGAAAACCATGGCTTTTACTATACGGACCTTTGTTGGCAAGGTGATGTCTCTGCTTTTTAAGATGTTGTCTAGGTTTGCCATCGCCTTTCTCCCAAGGAGCAGGCGTCTTTTAATTTCGTGACTGCTGTCACCATCTGCACTGATCATGGAGCCCAAGAAAGTAAAATCTCTCACTGCCTCCATTTCTTCCCCATCTATTTGCCAGGAGGTGATGGGCCCAGTGGCCATGATCTTCGTTTTTTTGATGTTGAGCTTCAGACCATATTTTGCGCTCTCCTCTTTCACCCTCATTAAAAGGTTCTTTAATTCCTCTTCACTTTCTGCCATCAAGGTTGTGTCATCTGCATATCTGAGGTTGTTGATATTTCTTCCGGCAATCTTAATTCCGGCTTGGGATTCATCCAGCCCAGTGGCGGGTAAATTATAAGTAATAAAATTAGGAATATCTAAAGGTTTAAGAGACCAAGTTTCCTGCAAAAGGATTATATTATGAGAATCAAGAAAATTTATAAAATCTGGGTCAGCTAATTTACATGAAAGTCCGGCTACATTCCAGGACATGATAGAAGGGTTTGCAGAGATCTATGATTTACGGATACTAATGGGCAATCCGATAAAGGGTGCTTTTATAAATAAACAATTGATATCCTGGGCTCAAAACTGAAAAAAAGTATTTAATAATATCTTAGAAGGGGGGAAAGCCCCAGACACTTGGAAACTAGCGGAAATAGTAGTGATTGAAAAACCACAAAAGGACCCTACAGAGGTGGGGTCATACAGCCCAATTAGCCTATTAAATCAAGACTATAAGATATTTACAAAGATTCTGGCAAGGCGACTGGAAAAGGTACTACCTAAAATAATTAAGGAAGATCAATATGGATTTGTTAAGGGAAGATACATAGGCCATCCTATAAGAAATGTGTTAAACGTATTAACAAGCAGGGTAAAAGGGAAATTGGTGGTCTTAAAATTGGATGTGTATAAGGCCTTCGACACGATTAGACATAAGTTCTTATGGAATATTATGCGGGACGTAGGATTAGGAGAGAACTTTGTGGAAGCAATCCAGGAATTGTATAGAGAAGGGAAGGCTGTGGTCAGAGTGAATGAGGGGGTTTCAGATCAATTCAATATACAAGTAGAAGTTAAACAAGGATGTTCACTCTCACCACTACTTTTTTTTTTTAAAAAAAATTAATTTTTATTAACAGTCCAATCAAATCAAATCAAATCAAATCACATTAATTCCAAATTACAGAGCCAAATTTTAATTTTTTGATGGGGGTACCCATATTTCAAATTCCGAAAGGGATCCAATCATCTTGTTGCTGCTGCTTTAATATCCACAATTCTGTCCAAATTATGTTCACGATTCTGTCCAATCCTTTCTTGTTGTTTTCCAAATAATCTCTTCTTGTTATTTTCATATATTTTGCCTTTTTCTTTGTGGCCTCTGATAGTCTCTGCATTTGTGGCCTCTGATTTGTCTCTGTTGAAGACAAATGTTTTTGTAGTCCTGTGTGGGTTTTTCCATTCATCCAAGAGTCATATAATAATAATAATAAATTTTATTTATATCCCGCCCTCCCCAGCCGAAGCCGGGCTCAGGGCGGCTAACAACAATCAATAATCAGTCAAATAGTTACACAATCTAAAAATATTTCATTATAAAAATTAATTAATTGGTTTCCTTCAATTTGATTTAAGCAAAATTCTGTGCAGGTTGCCAGAGGAGGGAGTCAGGCTGCGCCCTGACCAAAGGCCTGGCGGAACAACTCTGTCTTGCAGGCCCTGCGGAAAGATATCAGGTCCTGCAGGGCCCTAGTCTCTTCTGACAGAGCATTCCACCAGATTGGAGCCGCAGCCGAGAAGGCCCTGGCTCTAGTTGAGGCCAGCCTAACCTCTCTGAGGCCTGGGACCTTGAGGATGTTATTATTTGCAGACCGTAGGTTTCTCTGTGGGGCATACCAGGAGAGGCGGTCCCGTAGGTACGAGGGTCCTAGGCCGTATAGGGCTTTAAAGGTTAAAACCAGCACCTTAAACCTGATCCTGTACTCCACCGGGAGCCAGTGCAGCTGGTATAGTACCGGGTGAATGTGATCTCGCAGCGAAGACCCCATAAGGAGTCTCGCCGCGGCATTCTGCACCCGCTGGAGTTTCTGGGTCAGTCTCAAGGGCATCCCCACGTAGAGCGAGTTACAATAATCCAGTCTGGAGGTGACCGTCGCATGGATCACAGTGGCTAGGTCAGGGCGAGAGAGATAAGGGGCCAACTGCTTAGCTTGGCGGAGATGAAAAAATGCCGCCTTTGTTATAGCTGTAATCTGCGCCTCCATAGAGAGGGAGGTATCGAAGATTACACCCAAACTCTTAACAGACGGTGCTGGCACTAATTGCACCCCCGCAAGAGATGGGAGTTGCCCCCTCAATCCCATATCGTCCCGCCCCAGCCAGAGGACCTCTGTCTTCGAAGGATTTAACTTCAACCGGCTCCCACGTAACCATCCAGCCACAGCTTCCAGACATCTGGTCAGTGTGTCTGGGGCCGAGTCAGGATGGCCATCCATCAACAGATAGAGTTGGGTGTCATCAGCATACTGACGGCAACCCAGCCCAAAACTCCGGACAAGCTGGGCGAGGGGGCGCATAAAGATGTTAAAAAGCATTGGGGAGAGAATTGCACCCTGAGGCACTCCACACACCAAGGAGTGGCGCGATGACAATTCCCCCCCAAGTGCCCCTTCGCGCACCCAGGTCTCCGTCACACAAGCCAGGTTGACTCCCTGCGAGGTAAAGAAATCTCGCAGGGTAGCGGTTTTGTTGCCTATAGACCTGGCATTGCACAACACCAGTGAAGGAGGTGAGTAATCCTTGATCACCCTACCCTCGTCTCTCGGGAAGGGGCGCAGATTGGAAGGGGTACGAGCATATCCGTATCTCGATCCCCTTCGCCTATAACATCTGCCCCCACCGCCATACCTCCCTCGCCCCTCCACGGTAGCAATCCCAAGCCTCATACTAACCTCCATTTACAAATTAGAAAACAAAACAACCAAAACAATTATGCCCAAACAAAACCAATCCCCACCCCACTCAATGTCCAACCCCCAAAACAAAACAAGACGGAACAAACAAAAATACATAGATAAAAACCACCATTCACGGTGGTACAACAAAGTAAACAATAAAAACACCTTTAAAACACTTTAAAATATATATAAACATCTTTAACATTTGCTGCAGATAATGAAATAATATAATATTATAAAAAACAACCCCCATTTAAGGTGCTGCAAATTAAAAGCAATTAAAACATTTAAAACTATTTTGTCCATTGCTGCCGGTAGCTGCTCAGTCCACTAAACTGTAATGGTAGTGCAGGCCCCGCCCTCTAGGCCGGATGGAGTTGGCAGAAAAGGGAGCGGTCCTCCCAACACTCACGCGAGCAGCAGCAGCAGCAGCCGTGTCCCGGAGGCCTCTCTCAGGCCTCTTATGCTGTGGCGGTGAGTGCAGGCTCCGCCCCCTAGGCCAGATGGAGTTGGCAGAAAAGGGAGCGGTCCTCCCAACACACACGCAAGCAGCAGCAGCCGTGTCCCGGAGGCCTTGATGAAGGCCCTCAAGCTGTGGCAGTGAGTGCAGGCCCCGCCCCCCAGGCCGGATGGAGTTGGCAGGAGAGGGAGTGGTCTTCCCAGCACTCACAAAGCACTCACATATTCAGACGGCTGCTGCCTTTCATCACTTCCATAGAGAAAACAATTTTACCATCCGTTCGTTAATCTTCGCAGGCCTGTCACTCCCTTTCTCGATCTTCCGAGGAGGTTCTGCCAGGAGTCCAATATTATAACAGCCATAGCTTCCTCCTCCTCGATCATCAATCTTTCGACAAAACCTGCCAACATGGTGACTCTCTTTTTATAGCTGCGTCATTCCAAAAGCCCTTATTCTTATCCAAGTCTCCATAAGCCAAACATTTGGTTAATAATTCATTTCCACACAGTTTTTTAATCATCCCACTTATAGTCAATTGTGCAACGGTTCTTTCTTGGGGAGGGGTTGTTAGGTAATCACATAGAGAGGAAAAAAGAAAAGCCCCCCCCCTTCCAGTCCCGTTCCGACATACCGACCCTTTGATGTATCTTCTTGATTTATTGTCCTGTTGAATCCAACCCATCACTCTACTTCACAGAGGTCACTTCAATTAGCAGTCTTAACTCCCGTTCTTCACTTGAAATATGTGCATTTGCTTCTCTCTAATTGTTTATTTTGAGCTCCTGCAACCAGTTTGCGCGATCAGAGACAGCGTCAGGGAGAGCCGTCTCCCACGGGTGCTGTGCGCCTAGTGCCTTCACCCCCTTCTTTCGAACTCGGGGGTGATTTATGGCAACAGCAGGCGAGGCAGTGTTTCCCCGTTCCCTGGGGTAACAAGGGAGGTTGCATACTCCCATATCAGTCTCTTAATTACCTCGTGTAAGACGGAGAGATGGTATTGTCGGCCATCTTCCAATGCGCCCCTGGCGGCCCCCCCCCCTCACCACTACTATTTGTATTGGGTATGGAGTACTTGGCAGACAGAATACGAAACTCAGTAAAGGATAAAAGGATATAAGAAAGGAAAGGAAGAAATCAAGTTAAACATGTATGCAGATGGTATCCTATTATTATTTACAAACCCCTTAGAGGGTGTAAGAGAACTTATGATAATCCTGAAGGACTTTAAAGAGGACTCGGGATTGGGAGTAAATTTGGAGAAGTCTGAAATTTTATTTTGGGATGTAAATAAAGAGGAGAAGAAGGAATTTGCAAAAATGACAAAGATGGATATCAATTGGAAAAAAATTAAATACTTGGGGGTAAATATTATTAAAAATATTGCTAGGATTCCAGGTGTAAATTACAAAGAAGCGTGGAGGAAGATCAAGAAGGATATAAAATCATGGAAAAATAAGAATTTATGTATTCTAGGCAGGGTTAGAGCAATTTATAATAATTTTGGTACCAAAATTATTATATTTATTTCAAGTAATTACACTACCCATTAGGAAAATATGGTTTAAAACATGGAATAAGGTATTTAAAAATTGGATTTTTGGAAGGAAAAGAGTTAGAACCCCAGACATAGTAAACTATTCACCTCGAAGAAGAGATGGGATGGGGAATACCGAACTTAGAATTTTACTATGAAACGTTCCAATTGAAAAATCTAATAGATATTGGATATCAGAAAGGGATTAAATGTATAAGGCTGGAGAATGAAATAAATGAAGGAATAGGAAGATAACGGATATTTAATAGAGATATGAACACGGCTTTTAAGAAGACAATAGGACCAAGGAAAACTGCGTTAGGAATCTGAAAGAACTGGAATACAAAATGGATGCCAACATACTCAAGGTGGATGCCGTTAAAATATATGCAGGAGGGTCAAAGGGAACCTGGTTGGTGGAAGAAATTAGAAGATCATGGATTTTATAAATTAAAAGATATGTTTGATGAAGAAGGGAATTTAATTACAAAAAAAGTTTTTTTAGAAAAAATAGGAAAACAATATTGGCTGAAAGTGCAAGGACTTTATCATTTAAAAAAAACGGAAAGAGCAGAGGAAACGATGAGGACAGAAATGAAAATAGAAATGGTGCTGAACAAAAGACAAATGACTGAGAAAGGGATAGCAGGGGTGTTATATAAACTGATGATAAGCGACAAAGAAAGAATGATAAGGATAATTCAGATTAAATGGGAGCAGGAAGGTATGATCCATCCGAACACGGCCCAAGAATTGATGAAGAATATAAACAATATTAAAATAGAAAAATATAAAGAATTAAGTAGAAAAATTTTATTAAAATGGTATAGAACTCTGGCACAAATGGCGTATATAGTGAAAGGGTTTAGTCCCAAATGCTGGCATTGTGGTCAGGAAAAAGGACTATATTCACACATGTGGTGGGAATGTAATCTGGTTAAGGAATACTGGCAAAAGATTATAAAGGTAATTTCTGGATTATTTCAAATAAACATAGAAGTTAATAGGGATTTGTTATTTTCGGGAATACTGGGAAATAACCAAGTAAAAAGTAATAAGTAAGCGTTGCACAAGATTATGATTTTAGCTGGAATGGCAGTTATTGCTTTGGGATGGAAAGAAAAGGCCAAATGGAATATGGAAAAATGGAATGATGATGTTTTTGAATATGTACAATCAGAAATAAATGCACAGATAGTGGCAGAGGATAGATGGGAAAATAAATGCCAAAGAATCACAAATAAATGGGCATTTTACAGGAACTGGATAGAAAGAGGGGAAGCCAACCCTAACATACAAGCTCGAATGAACAGACTGTGTACATGGATAAAAATATGAAGAAGGAAGGCCTGACCGGGGGGGGGGGGAGGGTTGGAGTGGAGAGGGAGGGGAAGGGGAAAAAAAGGTAAACCAGATGGTATTTTGAATGGATTTTATGTAAGCCCTTTTTCAGAAACCAGGTATATTAATGTTACGTAGTTATGCATTGTAGTATGAATGAATGTTGTTTTGTAGTCTTTGTTTTATAGAATATATATAGTAATGTTATGTTACTAAGCAAATAAAAAAAAATGTGCCAAAAAGAAAAAAAGAGTTCAAACAGTCCCCCGGACATTTGTGTAGTTTCTTATCTTGCTTGCTCCTCCTCCATAACTGTGGACAAAGTCTGTTCTATGGATAGAGGTGAGGATGGATAATCTATAGTGTCATACATGTTGATTCAGCGTATAGTTGGATCCAGTCCCTTGGTCTGCAAACACCTTTCTTGGTTGGGTGAGTCTCTTACGGGGGATTCCTCCTGTAGAAAGGCCAATATCTCCTCTTTTCCAGACCTATCATTGTTTGTATTCCTGCTGCCCACGTTAGCAGGTTCATGGGGGTTTGTCCTAGGCTTGTTGAGGTCACACATCGAATCTTGAATACTGTTTGTTATTTCTTCAATTTCCTCTAGTATGGAGTTAATTGGGGTTGTATTTATCGTTACTCTTTGCTCAACATTCCTAAGGAGCAGAGATGCTGCTCCAGAGAAGCGGACACGGAGCAATGGATCCAAACTACAAGAAAGAAGATTCCACCTAAACATTAGGAAGAACTTCCTGACAGTAAGAGCTGTTTGACAGTGGAATTTGCTGCCAAGGAGTGTGGTGGAGTCTCCTTTTTTGGAGGTTTTTAAGCAGAGGCTTGACAACCATATGTCAGGAGTGCTCTGATGGTGTTTCCTGCTTGGCAGGGGGTTGGACTCGATGGCCCTTGTGGTCTCTTCCAACTCTATGATTCTATGATTCTATGATTCTATGTCTTTAAAGTCACTCTTTGAGGTCCTCCTGTATTAACTGCAGCTGTGTTAGTGTCAATCAGAGGAAATGGAAAATTTCCACGTTGGCTTCATCTTGAAGGTGGGGCAGAGCTTGAGTCGGGGGGTAGCTTGGGAGATAACCGACTTGTCGGGCTCTGTATAGCCGTGGACATGCCTTGGACCTGGTGTTTACCTCTATGGATGTTGGTGATCTGACACTAAGTAAAAGCGAAACGAAAGAAGTGCCATGGTCAGATCACTTCCTGGTGCAACTGGACTTCTCTGCGACCCATCCCCTCTGCAGGGAGGTGGGACCAATTCGGATGGTCCGCCCCCACCACTTAATGGATCCAAATGGTTTCCAGAGAGTGGTAGGGGATGCTTTATCCCATGTTGATGGCCTTTCAGCTGATTCCCTGGTGGCCCGCTGGAATGCGGAGTTAACCAGGGCTATTGACTGTTTGGCTCCGAAGCGCCCTCTCCGATTGCATGGAGCCCGGACAGCCCCATGGTTTTCCACGGATCTGAGGGCAATGAAACAATCGTTGAGACGGCTAGAGCGCCGGTGGCGGATAACTCATTCCGAATCTGACCGGACACAGGTTAGAGCTCAACGTCAAGCCTACCAAGTGGCGATAGCGACGGCGAAGAAGAATTTCTTCACCGCCTCTATTGCATCTGCAGAAAACAGCAGCAGGAGACTTTTTCAGGTGGTTCACAATTTAGCGGAACCACCTGCAACATCGGGGCCCAGTACGGGCCACATGTTCTCCTGCAATCATTTTGCAAAGTTTTTTTGCAGATAAAATCGCTCATATTCGGGAAGAAGTAGACTCCACCGTGGGAGCAGGGCCGGGGCGGGAGAGTGCAAGAGTTCTGTCTAGTCAAGTTGAGTGGGATCAATTCCAATCTGTTACCTCCGAGGATGTGGACAGGCTGCTTGGACGAGTGAAACCAACCACCTGTCTCCTGGATCCTTGCCCATCCTGGCTTATAAAAGCTAGCCGGGAAGGACTGGGCGATGGGCTTCGTGGGGTGGTGAATGCTTCCCTCCGTGAGGGAGCCTTCCCAGACCCGCTGAAAGAGGCGGTTATTAAACCGCTTCTTAAAAGAACATCTTTAGATGCGGCCACGATGGCCAACTATCGCCCAGTCTCAAATCTTCCATTCCTGGGCAAGGTGATTGAGCGAGCGGTTGCTGAACAACTCCAGGCACGCCTGGAAGAAGCGGACCATTTGGATCCCTTCCAGTTGGGATTCAGGCCTCATCATGGGACTGAAACTGCCTTGGCCGCACTGGTTGATGATCTCCGGCGGGCTAGGGACAAAGGTGAGAGCTGTTTCCTAGTTCTGCTTGATCTCTCAGTGGCGTTCGATACCATCGACCATAGCATCCTTCTGGACCGTCTTGAGGGGCTGGGAGCTGGGGGCACTGTTATACAGTGGTTCCGCTCCTTCCCCCTGGGCCGTGTTCAGAAAGTGGTGGTGGGGGATGAGTGTTCAGACCCCTGGGCTCTCACTTGTGGGGTGCCTCAGGGTTCTGTCCTCTCCCCCATGCTTTTCAACATCTACATGCGGCCGCTGGGAGAGATCATCAGGAGGTTTATGCTGGGTGTTCATCAGTATGCGGATGATACCCAGCTCTACCTCTCTTTTAAATCAGAACCAGTGAAGGCGGTGAAGGTCCTGTGTGAGTGTCTGGAGGCGGTTGGAGGATGGATGGCGGCTAACAGATTGAGGTTGAATCCTGACAAGACAGAAGTACTGTTTTTGGGGGACAGGAGGCGGGCAGGTGTGGAGGATTCCCTGGTCCTGAATGGGGTAACTGTGCCCCTGAAGGACCAGGTGCGCAGCCTGGGAGTCATTTTGGACTCACAGCTGTCCATGGAGGCACAGGTCAAATCTGTGTCCAGGGCAGCTGTTTACCAGCTCCATCTGGTACGTAGGCTGAGACCCTATCTGCCTGCGGACTGTCTCGCCAGAGTGGTGCATGCTCTGGTTATCTCCCGCTTGGACTACTGCAATGCACTCTACGTGGGGCTACCTTTGAAGGTGACTCGGAAACTACAACTAATCCAGAATGCGGCAGCTAGACTGGTGACTGGGAGCGGCTGCCGAGACCATATAACACCGGTCTTGAAAGACCTGCATTGGCTCCCAGTACGTTTCCGAGCACAATTCAAAGTGTTGGTGCTGACCTTTAAAGCCCTAAACGGCCTCGGTCCAGTATACCTGAAGGAGCGTCTCCACCCCCATCATTCTGCCCGGACGCTGAGGTCCAGCGCCGAGGGCCTTCTGGCGGTTCCCTCATTGCGAGAAGCAAAGCTACAGGGAACCAGGCAGAGGGCCTTCTCGGTAGTGGCGCCCGCCCTGTGGAACGCCCTTCCAGTAGATGTCAAGGCGATAAACAACTACCTGACATTCAGAAGACATCTTAAGGCAGCCCTGTTCAGGGAAGTTTTTAATGTGTGATATTTTATTGTATTTTTTGTTTTTATGGAAGCCGCCCAGAGTGGCTGGGGAGGCCCAGCCAGATGGGCGGGGTATAAATAATAAATTATTATTATTATTATTATTATTATTATTATTATTATTATTATTATTATTATTATTATTATTATTATTATTATTATTATTTATTATTATAGCTGGAAGTAGAGGTACAGCGTCCAAGTCTGCAAACACCCTTTTAACTGTAATGTGGAAATGACTCAGGAAGCCACCCATTTTGGGGAGAAGCAGGGGGATGGCATGACTTTGAAATTTGAGAAGTAGCTTTGTTACTCTTGGGTGGCTCGGCAGTTTTTCCAGCGTTTTTAAGTCCAGAGAGCCTATATCCAATCTCAGAAGTTCAGATAAGGAGAGGCAGACTCTCAGTCTGGAGATCCAATGCCCTTTGTTCTCCCGGTAGTTTTGGATAACCAGAACTATCTGATCCAGCTGCAAGTACCTCTTAGTATAGGGGGGGACCCTTGGGCTCCTTCCTGGGATTATATATAGACTGTGCAGCTTGGGGGCTCTCCCTGGAAGGATTAGGGATCTCCAGCCTGCCTGGCGGTACCCACTCAGCATTCCTCTCCCAGGGCCCAGGGGACCGCACTGGGCTCTCCGCTCCCCGACCACCAACCGCAAGGTTCTCAATGCTCTCCAACTTTCGAAGAATCAGTACCAATGATCTTCTGGTAAGTAAGCTTTGTTCTCCTAACAAACTTAGCAATTTCCCAGCTCCATACTGTGAAGGTAGCTTTTGAGGAGTTGTCTGGGCAACGGCGTGGGACGATTGGGTTGCTTTAATCTCTGAACTCTTTCCTGTGGTCCCATTGTACTTGGAATTTTTCGGCCTTGGGCCTTTCGGCTGCTTTGGGGGGGTCTTCAAAACAGCTAGTTGGCTGCTGTTTAGGACTGTGGGGAGACTGTGAGTCGGCATCATGCCCATTGCCCCCCTCCGCCACCTGCTCCCCTGTCCTTGTTTCTAGCCCATCAGGCACCTCTTGTTCAATTTCAGCAATTGCCCAGTTCAAGAGGTCTGTCGGGCTTAATTGTTTAGTTTCTCCTTTTAGAAGCTCCCATCCTTCTTGGACTCCCTTCTCTTGGAGTATTCCTGACCATGGGATCTCACCCAGTAGCTCCTTAAGCTTTTTGAAATTGGCCTTCTTAAAGTCCAGAGTGCATGTCTGACTACGCTCAGCTTTCCCTTGCCTCTGTATCCTGAAACCCAGGAGAGCATTATCACTTTCTCCCAAGTTTGCAAGTACTTCCACTTCGTCAACCAGTTCTTCCCTATAGGCGAGGATCAGGTCCAAAATAGATGATCCCCTTGTTGGTTCTTGCACCTTCTGCAAAATGAAATTGCCAGTGAGGCAATGGAGGAATTTGTCAGACCTTATATTCTTGGCAGAGTTTGAGTTCCAACAGATATTGGGGGAGTTGAAGCCCCTCCCCCCCATTACTATATCTCTTCTTTTTGAATGTTTGGTAATCTGCTCTAGGAATGCATCATCCAAGTCTTCAGTCTGGCTTGGTGGTCTATAGCAGATCCCCATAGTAAGGTCACTGTTGTTTCTCTCTCCTACAATTTATATGCATATACTCTCAATCTGCTCTCCATGCTCCAGGTCATGGATTTCTTCACAAGTGTATGCATCCTTTACATATAATGCTGCTACATCTCCCTTCCTGTTTAGTCTACAGTGGTACTTCAGGTTAAGTACTTAATTCGTCCCGGAGGTCCGTACTTAACCTGAAACTGTTCTTAACCTGAAGCACCACTTTAGCTAATGGGGCCTCCTGCTGCTGCCGGAGCACGATTTCTGTTCTCATCCTGAAGCAAAGTTCTTAACCTGAAGCACTATTTCTGGGTTAGCGGAGTTTGTAACCTGAAGCGTATGTGTCAGAGCTGCCCTAGGTCCCAGCTCACAAAGGACCAACGCCAGTCCGTTGTTATATACAAAAGTCTTTATTGAAGTTCAGTTTGTCTTTCACATCAGCAGCGTGCAGCTCTACGTCTGAGACTCTAGACCGCCGAAGCTCCGTCTGAGTCTCCGCCCCCCATACACCAGTTTAAGACCCTAGCCTTGCTCCACCTCTTCCTCTGCTCTTTCCTCCGCTGGGTCCGCCTGTCAGCTGGGGTTTCGCCCTTCCTAGACTCTTCTGACGCTGAGTCCCCTGATTCTTCTCCCTGCCTCCGGCGGGCTTTAGGACCTGGTTCCCGATCCGGGCTGCCTCCTGTCTCGCGCGCCTGTACATTTGAACTTGGCGTGCGCGCCCAGCCGGTAACCTTCCTCCTGACCGTTTCACTGCTCCTGTCACTGCTTCCCCCTTCGGGGGGGCTAGCTGGACCTGACACCTGGGACTCTTCCCCCCCACTCTGCTCTGGTGGGGAAGCTGGTCCTGATTTCCAGCTGCTGCTTTGCGAGTCCCCGCTGGCCCCCTGTTTCTGGTGCGTCCCCCCTGGGACCCCCCTCGCCCTGACCATCGGCGCCTCCTTCTGGGAATCTTCTGATTCGCTGGAGAAGCTCATGGAATCTCTCGGGTCACTGTCATACTCCCCATGCTGCCCTCAGATCCTTCCCCTTCGCTCTCCATCTCCTCTCTCCCCTGTGCCTCTGTCCCTGAGCCCCTGACAGTATGTAACCTGAGGTACCACTGTATTCCTTTTGAACAGGTTATACCCCTCATTTCCTATATTCCAGTCATGAGTCTCATCCCACCAGGTTTGAGTAATGCCAACCAGGTCGTATTTGCCATCCTGAACTAAAAGCTCCAGTTCGTCTTGCTTGTTTCCCATACTCTGTGTAGAGACAACAGAAACCAGGATTCGTTCCCTCCAGCTGCTGCTTTCCTGTAGTTTCTTGCCCTTTAGCAGGTTTCTGGAGCACCACCTCAGTTTCCTGTGCATCAGTGAAGCTATTATCCTCAGTGCCAGGTGCTCTTCTGTCATTTGTAATGTTGTCTCCCTCCCCCTTAACATCTACTTTAAAGCTCTCTTGATCAGGTTCTTGATACTCTTATCAAACACATTATTGCCAACCGCTGTGAGTTGCAGCCCATCTCTCACCAGAAGTCCTTTTTCAAGGAAGCCAAGACCATGATCCAAGAAGCCAAATCCTTCCTGATGACACCACCTGCACAGCCAGTGGTTTACCTCACGTATTTTCCTTTCCCTGGGCCACAACCTTCAACAAGGAGTGATGAAAAGACTACCTGTGCCCCAAGTCTCTTCAGCTCCCTGCTCAGGGTCTCACAGTCCCTTGTTATGCATTGCAAGCTGTGTGTGGCAGTAATATTAGTACCCACATGAATCAGAAGGAAGGGATAGTGGTCAGTGGGCTTTATAAGACTTGGCAACTTCTCTGTCACATCGTGAATCTTTGGCACACTACTGCCTTGGTTCCCCTCAGTAGGGAGTCACCTATCACCACCACACATCTCTTCCACCTGTTGTTCTTCCACCTGCTGTTCTTGAGTCTTCTCCACTTGTCTATTGGAGCTTATTTTGATATTCTTGAGAAGTTACAAAGGCAGGAACCTTATGGTTTGAATACTTCCTATTCCTTCCTCTCGCCTTGTCATGTCTCGACTGCAGTTTCTTTTCTCCAGTATAGTCTCCATGGAAGGTAGTAAATGGGTTATCTGCATACTCACCCTCAGTCAGGAACTCTGGATCCAAAGGGGTTGGATCAAGAATGGAGAAAGACTCCTCCAAGTCTATCTTCTCCTGTCTCTTTCTTCTCTGGGGGTGGTAGGAATCATTCTGTGCACTGTACCTTTCACAGCCACCTTGGTGTCAGTAATTTGCACATTCAGCAACAGTTAATTGGAGTACTTGGCTCAGGACCAATGCATCTGCTTTTATGTCCAAGAATCAAGGTCACTGGAGCTGGTTTACAGTAAGTACAATTTACTCAGTTTGGAGCAGGCAGTTGCCTTTGCACTCCAACAGGAGACTTTCAGGCTTTTAGGATACAGCCATTTTGCAAGGATGTGATTGCAGGAGCTTGCAGTCAGCAGTGAACAGAACAGAGCAGCAAGGTGGTGGGAAGAACAAAGCAACATAATTATGTATTTGTATGTAGTGTTTATTGAAAGATAGACTATCAAGTATTCAGCTGCAGACATTTTTGCTACTGTGTGCGACTTGCTCACGGCAACTGCTGTCGTAGCTTCTCTGGCACAGAATTGGTGTCAATGGTCAGAGCATTGAAGCGATTTTGCAACTCCAATGACAAAGCATGGCTCATGAATGTCCTACTTTTGTGCATCACATTCCTCCAGGGGTTCATCTCTTGCAATGGGCAATCTTTCACCTCCCTAGGGGCACCCCATCTGTCTTGCTGCTCCATCACAGTTGATTCAGCTCTATCAAGCAACTCTGCATGTTGTCCTGTTGCTTGAGGTGTGGCTAGACGGGCCTCAAGTTGCTGGAGCTTCTCTTCCAGCAAGACAACCAGCTTGCACTTGCTACAAGTGTACTGTTGCTTGTTCCCTGGCAGTAAGATAAGCATAGAACAGATGTTGCAGGTCACTGCAGCAGCTCCCTCACCCTCCATGTCTCTTGGTCCTATGCACACCAAGGGACAGAGTTCTGGGCCTCCCCTTTAAAGTCTCCTGCTAAACGCTCTTGCAAACACCTATGTGCACTGAGCTAAGTTTGACTGCTGCTGGCTTCTAGCTCCTCCCTCAGCCTGGCTTCCTCTCAACTGTAACTCTTCCCCCTCAAATCCTGTGTTTCCGCAGAATGATCAGGCTCTAAAAGACACAAGCTCACTCTCGTCAGTCTACTCCAGCAATCATTGCTCCTGATTGCAAGGTCTCCCTGAAGCTGCATTGAGAATTCAAACCGTTAGAATTCAGGAACTGCCAATATTACAGGTGCCACATGTTCCTTGTTTCGCATCTGTAAGAAATCAATCTTTTAATGTGGCAACACCTACAATTTAGAACTCCCTGCCTATTGACATCAGGGAGGCACCTTTGCTATATTCTTTTAAGCACCTGCTGAAAACATTTTTGTTTAGGCAAGCATATCCAGACATGTAGAATGTTGACATGCATTTTAATCTGGTTTTTAACATATTGCCAATTTAAATTATTCTTTGAATGCTTTAAATAACTTTTTTGCAGTTTTTGCTGATATTTTATTGTTTTATTCTTTTTTGTAAACCACTTACTTAATTGGCAGCCAGTCAAGCTGAATCAAAATTTATTGGTCAACCTAATACAGGTTATAGCCTAAAAACAAATAAGCAAACAGATTTTAACAAGCAAAGTTAATAACATAAAACACATACATACACACGTTTCAGGTCACAAGGCTAGACTCATAGGCTTTTCTGAGTTGGGAAGCTTTTTATCAAACTTAACTGGATTGAACATAACAGGTTTAGCCCTGCTAGTCAGCATATGTTTCATTTTGTCAATGCCACTATGTTAATGAATATTTTAATTATCCTTAAATCAGCAGGGATTACTCATTCCCCACAATGCACCTGCATACATCTTATGACTCTTATCTGTGTTACTGGGCAGATTTGGGAAGTAACTGTGTATAAAGGGCTCAGGTTACAGCATATCTGTCAGGGCTGCCACCCAGTCCCAGCTCACATAGGACCACGTTAGCCAGCGTTCACGTTAAAAGAGTCTTTATTAGATTACAGGTTCCATTTCCAAACTGCAATGTGCAGCCCTACTTCTTCTAGGTCAGACCGGCGAAGACCCGTCTGAGTCTCCGCCTCTAGCACACCAGTTTAATACCCTAGCCTTGCTCCACCTCCTGCGCCTTTCCTTCCGTCTCTGGGTCCTTCTGCCCCCCGGGGTCTCTTCTTTCCTACTCTCTTCTGACGCGGACCCCCCTGACCCTTCCGCCTCCTTGCGGCGGGCTTTGGGACCTGGCTCACTCTCTGGGCTGCTTACTGCGCCAGCTTCCGCTACATTTGAACTTGGCGCGCGCGCCCAACTCCCTACCTTCCTCTTGATCGTTTCGTCGCTCCCCGAGGTGGGCGTGACTACTCCTGACTCATGCCCTCCCTCCTTCTGAAAGCCTCCGGAACCCGATATCTGGTCCCCTTTCTCCCCGCTGCTCCCGGCTGGGCTCGTGGGTCCCGATCTCCAACTGCTGCTCTCTGATCCCTCTCTGGACCCTTCTTCCTGGGGTGTCCCCCTGCTTTCCCCCCTTGCTCTGACCGCTGGCGCTCCCTTCTGGGAATCCTCGGACTCACTGGACAGGCTCGGTGATCTCGGGTCGTCATCCCCACTCATCTTTCCTTCGTATTCCTCCCCCTCGCTCTCTGTCTCCTCCCTTCTCTGCGTCTCTGCTCCTGAACCCCTGACATCCATCCCCCCCTCGAAGCCCCCCCTTCCCCCCTCCCCGCTTTCAAGGGTGGTTGCTGGGTGCTCCATCATCACGGGAGTGAATGCCGGATACAGTTCGCTCCTCGTCGCTGGCCGCCAACTGAAGACCTCCGAGTCTTCCTCCTCGCGTTCGTCAACGGTGAGCTGCTCCGCCTCCATTTCAGTGCCGCCGTGCTCGAAACCAAGATCCTCCCCGCACACGTCCATGTCAGTCTCTGCGTCGGTCGCTTGACCTGGCATCTCCAGCCACCTCCGGCGCCACTGCTCCTCTGGCCGATCGTCCCACCAATACGAGGTGTCGGACGCCGAACCCTCCGGTGACCCCTCTGGGGAACGTGTGCCCTGTGCGGGCTCCCCGTCCGAGTCGAATCCATGGAACGTGCTGGAGGAAAGTGTGGGCGTGAACAACCAGTCGTCGAAGAAACCTGCTGGCATGGGTCTGTGTGGGAAAAGGGCATGAAACTCGTCCTTGAGCAGGGGTTCCTCCAAAGCGTAGTCTGGCACCCAGCTATTAGCACTGGCCCGGGTGCCCTCTCTGGCTAGGAGGTATTCTACTCCGTCTTCCCCCCATCTGGAGTCCAAAATCTCCGTGACTTCGTTGATGGGGTCCTGCTGCGGCAATCTCCCCGCCTCCGTCCGCTCCTGAGACGGACTCGGTGCCATTCCTGGTTCCTGGAACCTGTGAGGTGCCCTGTAGGGAGTGAGCACCGACCTGTGGAACACCGGATGCATCCTGGAACCCTCCGGTAGCACCAGCCTGAAAGCTACTGGGTTGATCTGCGCTTCGACTTGGTATGGACCGAGTTGCTTGTGCCCCAACTTCCTCTTGGCTAACGATCTGGTCGGCACTGCGTGGGCTGCCAACCAGACCCAGTCTCCCACTCGGATCTCTTCGCCAACCCGCCTGTGCTTGTCAGCTTGCACCTTGTATGCATGCTTCGCTAGCTCCAGCTGCCGTCGAAGTTGATCGTGGACCTCCTGCAACTCAGACGCGAAAGCGTCCGCCGTCTGCGGTTCCCCTTCCCCCACTCTGTCCAGTCCCGGGAAGGTTCTGGGATTCCTCCCATTGTTGGCGAAGAACGGCGTCACCCCCGTGGACACGTGCTTCGTGTTGTTGTAGGCGAACTCGGCGAGCGGCAGGTAATCCACCCACGTCGCAGGCTGTTGATTGGCATAGCATCTCAGGTACTGCTGCATGATGGCATTGACCCTCTCCGCTTGCCCGTTGGTCTGCGGGTGTCTCGCTGACGTCAGGTTGATCTTGACGTTCAGGAAGCCCATCAGCTTCTGCCAGAAATTCGAGATGAACTGGCGGCCGCGGTCGGACAGTATAGACCGCGGCAGCCCGTGCACTTTGAACACGTGATCTATGAACAGTTTGGCTGTTTGTTCTGCCGTGGCCACCTTTGCACACGGTATGAAATGTGCCATCTTGGTGAACAAGTCCACCACCACTAGTACAGCTGTCTTGCCCCTCGAGCTGGGTAGATCCGTGACAAAGTCCAGGGCCACCCTCTCCCACGGTTCAAATGGCGTTTGCAGCGGTTCCAGCAGTCCCGCCGGTGGTTTGTGCACTGGTTTGGCCCTCTGGCAGGTGTCGCACCTCGCGACGTAGTCCGCGACTTCCCCTCTCAGTCTGGGCCACCAAAAGTCCCTTGCGACTAATTCCACCGTTTTTTCTGTGCCAAAGTGCCCGGCCGTGGGTGCGTCGTGCAACTGCTGCAGTACCTTGGCGCGAAGTTCGTCTCCCGGCACGTAGATGGCCCCTTTACGTAAGAGCAAGCCGTCTCGTATCTGGAACTCGTCGCTCTTCGCCGTGCCCTTGTGCACCTCGGCCATCTTCGCCTGCGCGAATGAGTCGTCCTGCAACGCCCGCCGCACCGCATCCAGGTCTACTGTGGCTGAAGCGCACGCCCACGCTGTTGGCGCGAAGATGTGCATGGCTGCCGCTGGCGTAACCTCTTCGAGGTATTGCGGTTTTCGGGACAGTGCATCCGCCATGATGTTGGTGTCGCCTGGGACGTACTCTATTCGGAAATCGAAGTCAGCAAAGAACTCCGCCCAACGTATCTGCCTCTGGTTCAGGAACTTCGCCGTGCGCCAGTGCTCCAGATTCTTGTGGTCCGTGCAGACCTGCACCGTGTGCTTGGCGCCGATCAGGAAGTGCCTCCACGCCTTGAAAGCTGCATGAATGGCAAGCAACTCCCTGTCCCAGATGGTGTAGTTCTGCTCCGACTTGCTGAGCTTTCTGGAGTAGAACGCTCCCGGCCTCCAGACCCCCTGTGGGTCCCTCTGCAGCAGGACCGCTCCCACTGCTCTATCGGACGCGTCTGTCTCTACCCGCATCGGTCTGCTGGGGTCGATATGCAGCAGTTGCTCCTCCGACGCGAAGAGACGCTTGAGTGCCTGAAAGGATTGCTCCGCCTGCTCCGTCCAGATGAATTTCTTTTTCTTGGAGCTTAGCGTGTCCGTAATAGCCGCCGTCTGCATCGCGAACCCCTTGATAAACTTGCGATAGAAGTTGGCGAAGCCCACAAACCGCTGGACCTCCTTCCGGTTGCGCGGGCTCTTCCAGTCCAACACCGCGCGAACCTTGGCGCTGTCCATGGCTAGCCCCTTGTCCGACAACTTGTAGCCCAAGAAATCCACCTCATTCGTGTCGAATTGGCACTTCTCCAGTTTGGCGTACAGTCTATGCTGCTGCAGCCTCTGCAGCACCTCCCGAACGTCTTGGTCATGTGCCTGCTGCGATTCGGAGAATATCAGGATGTCATCCAGAAAGCAGACGCACTTCTTGTAGAGGAGTCCCGCCAACACATGATGCATGAAAGCTTGAAAACAGTGAGAACCGTTTTGCAATCCAAACGGCATCACTCTGTATTCGTAGGTGCCCAGAGGCGTGAACATGGCTGTTTCCACTCATCGCCCTCCCTCATGCGGATGAGATTGTACGCCCCTCGCAGGTCCAACTTGGTGAACACGCGTCCCTTGCGCACCGTCGCCAGTAGGTCGTCAATCCTGGGCATGGGGAAATCAGAGGGCTTGGTCATCTTGTTCAAGAGGCGAAAATCCACCACAAGTCTTTTTTGGGGCGTGTCCTTCTTCTTCACGAAGAAAACAGGACTGCCCCCTACTGCCTTGGACTCCCAGATGAAACCGCGCTCCAAATTGTGATCTATGAACTGTTTGAGTTCCTGTAGTTCGTCCTCAGACATGGAATACAGCTTCCCTTTCGGTAGCGTCGCCCCTGGTAGGAGGTCAATCTTGCAGTCATATTGCCTGTGCGGTGGTAGCTTGTCTGCCTCCTTCTCGCAGAAGACTTCCAGAAAGTCTGCGTATTTGTGGGGGACTGCTTGCAACGTTCCCAACTGCAGCTGTGATTCCTCCTCCTCTCCCTCCTGTCTGGGCAGGATGCAGTGTTCTGCGCAGTAAGAGGAGCCGAAGATCAGCTGTCGCTGGTACCAAGCCAGTGTCGGACTGTGCCTGTCCAGCCAACTCATGCCCAACACAATGGGTGTGTCCGACAGTCGGGTGACATTAAAACTGATGACTTCCCTGTGGTTACCAAGTCGCATCACCATTGGCGGCGTCTGCTTCACCACCTGCCCCCCCCAGCAACTCTCTGCCATCCACCGTGACGACTTGCAGGGGCAGAGTGGCAGGCAGTAGCTGTATAGCGTGCTGCTCCACAAAATCCTGCGCTATAAAGTCTGCGTTGCTTCCCGAATCCACAGAAAGCGGCACTTCGATAGTGACGCCATCGGGTAGCTGGAGAGATGCGGTGAGCTGCACTACTGGTTTGGGTGGGAGGGGGTCCGTGGGTTGCAAGATCGCTGGGGACTGCTTCACTGATGCGTCTGGCTGGGCCCCAGTGCCTCCGTCTCCAGCCAGACATCGTCGTTTCCCTGCTGGGGTTCGCTGTGCTGCGTGGCCGCTTTCACCGTTGCGGAGCCTGCAGTGTGCCTGGAGCTCCTCTGGGGACACTCTTTCGCCAAGTGTTGAGAGCTGTCGCATATATAACACTTCCGGGTCCCTCTAGGAGGTTTAGTCTTGACTGCTGCCGGTGCAGGGGCTCTGGTAGCTGACTGAGCCCTGGCGCCTCCCACCTCCATAGGTTCCACTCCCCCTCCTGGCGGAGGTGTGGATTGCGCACGCGCAGCTTCCCTGGGAACGAAAGAGAAACTTCTCGCTGCTTCGCGCCCTCCACGTCCTTCGTCTCTGCACCATGGACGTTCTTCCAGCCGCACCCCCACAGTCAGCGCCCTTTGGACCACCTCCTGCGTGCTCCGGGGCCTCTCCCCCCTCGCAATTTCGTCTTTAACAGCACTGCTCAGACCCTCCCAGAACAGGTCTCTGACTGGGGGCGAATCCCGGTCCCATTCCAAGGCACTGACCAGCGCAAAAAAGCGGGCGTGATACTGCCTTACGCTCGCCTTCCCTTGTCTCAGTCCATGAATCTCCCGTCGGGCAAGATCCACGTCAATGGTAGATAAAAAGCACGCATCCATCGCTTTGATAAAGGCATCTGCACTCTGAAGCGCCGGATCTTTATCCCTCCACAAATTGCGTAGCCACGCTTTAGCATCCCCATGCAAATGGGATAGTATAAACCCCACTTTCTCTTCCTCATCTCTAAAGTCTTTTGCCAGCAGTTGCAGTGCGCACATTACGTCTGCTCGAAAATTGGGGTACTGTTGTAAATTCCCATCGAAGTGAGCCACAAGCCCCCCTGCTCTCCGTGCCAACCCAACCCCCTCCGGTCTGGGTCCTGGTTGCCCTTGCTTAACCAATGCTTCAAACCTGGCGTGGAGATCTCTGTAGGCGGCCGCCGCATCCTCCTCCCTTTTCTTGGATGCCTGTACCTCTGCGTTCAATTGTGTCACTGCCTGTTGCAGCGTTGAAATTTTCTCTGCTTCCGTCATCTCTGCCAACCGTTGTGAGCTTGCTCCCAAACACCAATTTCCTCCTCTCGCTGCTTCTGCCTCCGCTGCGAGGTATCAGGTGTCCGAAGCTATTGTCTGACGGGTCTTACTGTCAGGGCTGCCACCCAGTCCCAGCTCACATAGGACCACGTTAGCCAGCGTTCACGTTAAAAGAGTCTTTATTAGATTACAGGTTCCATTTCCAAACTGCAATGTGCAGCCCTACTTCTTCTAGGTCAGACCGGCGAAGACCCGTCTGAGTCTCCGCCTCTAGCACACCAGTTTAATACCCTAGCCTTGCTCCACCTCCTGCGCCTTTCCTTCCGTCTCTGGGTCCTTCTGCCCCCCGGGGTCTCTTCTTTCCTACTCTCTTCTGACGCGGACCCCCCTGACCCTTCCGCCTCCTTGCGGCGGGCTTTGGGACCTGGCTCACTCTCTGGGCTGCTTACTGCGCCAGCTTCCGCTACATTTGAACTTGGCGCGCGCGCCCAACTCCCTACCTTCCTCTTGATCGTTTCGTCGCTCCCCGAGGTGGGCGTGACTACTCCTGACTCATGCCCTCCCTCCTTCTGAAAGCCTCCGGAACCCGATATCTGGTCCCCTTTTTCCCCGCTGCTCCCGGCTGGGCTCGTGGGTCCCGATCTCCAACTGCTGCTCTCTGATCCCTCTCTGGACCCTTCTTCCTGGGGTGTCCCCCTGCTTTCCCCCCTTGCTCTGACCGCTGGCGCTCCCTTCTGGGAATCCTCGGACTCACTGGACAGGCTCGGTGATCTCGGGTCGTCATCCCCACTCATCTTTCCTTCGTATTCCTCCCCCTCGCTCTCTGTCTCCTCCCTTCTCTGCGTCTCTGCTCCTGAACCCCTGACAATATCTATTGGACCTGTGGATTTGAGTAAAGACTTTTTGATGAGATCATCAGAGGAAGAAGTTGGAAAATTGCCAGACTTTAGAACCCAATCTTTGCAAGCAACTACTGTAAACTAGGGACTTGTCTGTGGACTTTAACACAGCAAGAACTTTGAAGCAAAGAACCCCCTCTGGGGTTCTAAAGTCTGTGAGAGAAGACTACTTGTACATCTGTTAAAAAAAAGTGTGTGTGTGTGTGTGTGTGTGTGTGTGTGTGTGTGTGCAGTAGTAGTAGTAGTAGTAGTGTATGTTGGTGGTAGCCTAGTAAAGACAACTCTGCTAAATGGCCTTTTTCTGCAGTGAGCTTAACTGCATGACAGCTTCTGTAGTGCATACACATGACCCCAACACTAAGGGTGGTGATTAGCCCTGAGAACGTATTAAAATATTTTGACCTTGGAATTTCATATAACATTATGTATCCTTTACTATCTGGCATTCACAGATACAAATCAAATTCCTGCAAGAAACTGGACAACAAAGTGTCTTTTCAGCTGGTACTGTAAACTCAGCAGCATTGGTACCAGGACATTTTTAGAGTTGGTTCCCCACCAAATTGAAAAGCCCTATCCCGTGTCTGTAATGTGCTTCACGTTTAGGGATGAGGCAAGAGCAGACAGGGCCTTCTGCACAGTGCTCAGGACACAGGCTAGCTGGTTTGGGGTCACTCCTCCATATATCCTCTTAGGAAGCTGATGGAGGCCACCAGCTGAAAACTCCATTCTTCATTGCCCAGTTTTCCAGAATGTTTTAACTAGTTACTGACGGACAATGGTGTCTTGCAATAAAGAAGAATCAAAGAATGACGCAGAGTCAAAAGATTCACAGTAAAGGCAAAAACTTTACTGAGGCAACAAACTTCATTACAAGCACTGTACAAGTGAAAGAAAGAGGGAGAGAGCAGCTCGCTGAGCATAGGAATTTATCCTGGCTCAGCGTGACCTTTATGTAGTCAAAACAATATTGGCTTCAGAAGTGAACCTGCTAGAATATTCCAGCACTTTCCTGTTTCTGCTCTCAAAAACTTTAGTCATGACAGTTCCTACTTCACTTTCTGGGAACTAAAACATAATTTCTGAAATGTTTTGAGACTGTTGATGCTATTGGAAAAGGCATTAATTTCTTCCTGTCATTTTAAGTCTTCCCCTTTTCTTTTCTCTTCAGGGTAATAACCGAAGAATTCAAAGTGCCTGACAAAATGGTTGGATTCAGTAAGTATTCTAGATTGAGGCGATTTTTCTCTTGGCTGCATAGGGGGCCTCTATGAACACTCCTTCCATCGGAAGACTAACTTGTATTATGATAGGTAGTGCTTGGCATAGCATTGCAGATTTCTGTTAATCCTTCTGAGAACATGGCAGTTTCAGGGGAAATGCTTGGCATATGAACTTTAAAATAAATTGAGGATGATTTAGTTACTTCCTGACTGCTACAGCAGTCTGTAGTTAAAGATCTTGATGAAAAACTTTGCTAGTAATGTGCTGTGGGGGATAAGCGAAGGGGAAATTGTGTGGGGCATATGTGCGTGGGGAGAGGATATACCACTGAAGAGCCATTTCAAAGGGAGAATGCGCAGCTTGATAATGGAGCATCTGCTTTGCCTGCCCAGGGTCCCAGCTTCATAACTGAAGCCCTGCTGGATCTGACTAAAGGGAGCTCATCTAGTCCAGCATTCTGTTCTCACACTGACCAACCCGATGCCTCTGGGAAGCCATCAGGCTTAGTATACTCTCCCTGCTTGTGATTCCCAGCAGCTGATATTCAGAGGCATCCTGCTTCCAACCATGGAAGTAGAACCGAAGGGGAGGCTTATCTAGTTCTCACAGTGGCCAACTAGACACACATTATGAGAAGCCTGCAAGCAGAACATGTGTGCAATAGCACTATCCCTACTTGCAAGTCCCAGTGACTGGTAGCCACTGCCTCTGACAGTGGCAGTAGAACATAAGAGCTTGCTGGATGATTGAGTGGGTGGTTGCTGAACAACTCCAAGCACGCCTGGAGGATGCGGACCATTTGGATCCCTTCCAATCGGGATTCAGGCCTCACCATGGGACTGAAATCGCCTTGGTCGTGCTGGTTGATGATCTCCGGCGGGCTAGGGATAAAGGTGAGAGTTGTTTCCTAGTTCTGCTGGATCTCAGTGGCCTTTGATACCATTGACCATAACATCATTCTGGACCGTTGTGGGGGGGCTGGGAGTTGGGGGCACTTATACAGTGGTTCTGCTCCTTTCTCCTGGGCCAAAAAGTGGTGTTGGGGGATGAGTGTTCAGACCCCTGGGCTCTCACTTGTGGGGTACCTCAGGGTTCCGTCCTCTCCCCTATGCTTTTTAACATGAAGCCATTGGGAGAGATCATCAGGGGGTTTGGGCTGGGTGTTCATCAGTATGCAGATGATACCCAGCTCTACCTCTTTCAAATCAGAACCAGTGAGGGCAGTGAAGGCCCTGTGTGAGTGCCTGGAGGCGGTTGGAGGATGGATAGCAGCTAACAGATTGAGGTTGAATCCCGACAAGACAGAAGTACTGTTCTTGGGGGCCAGGGGCCAGGCTGGTGTGGAGGACTCCCAGGTCCTGAACAGGATAACTGTGCCCCTGAAGGACCACAGCCTGGGAGTCACTTTGGACTCACAGCTGTACATGGAGGCGCAGGTCAATTCTGTGTCCAGGGCAACTGTCTACCAACTCCATCTAATACGCAGGCTGAGACCCTACCTGCCCATGGACTGTGTCTCCAGAGTGGTGCATGCTCTAGTTATCTCCTGCTTGGACTACTGCAATGTGCTCTATGTGGGGCTACCTTTGAAGATGACTGGGAAACAGCAGTTAATCCAGAATGCGGCAGCTAGGCTGGTGACTGGGAATAGCCACTGGGACCATATAACACTGGTCCTGAGAGACCTGCATTGGCTCCCAGTACGTTTCCAAGCACAATTCAAAGTGTTGGTGCTGACCTTTAAAGCCCTAAACAGCCTCAGTCCTGTATGCCTGAAGGAGCCTCTCCACCCCCATCATTCAGCCCGGACACTGAGATCCAGCGCCGTGGGCCTTCTGCCTGTTCCCTCATTGCAAGAAGTGAGGTTACAGGGAACCAGGCAGAGGGCCTTCTCAGTAGTGGCGCCCACCCTGTGGAACACCCTCCCATCAGATGTCAAGGAAATACGCAACCATCTTACTTTTAAAAGACATCTGAAGGCAGCCCTGTTTAGGAAAGTTTTTAATGATTAATGCTGTATTGTGTTTTTAATATTCAGGTTGGGAGCATCCCAGAGTGACTGGAGAAACCCAGCCAGATGGGCGGGGTATAAATAATAATAATAATCACCTAGTCCAGTATCCTGTTCTCACAGTAGTCAACCAGGTGCTGCAATAGGAAGCCCGCAAGCAGGATAACCTTCCAGCAGAATATGAGAATTAGCAGTGCTGGATGGAAGTGGTCAGCTCTTTGTTGACCCCTCTTCCTCAACCTTTAGGACTGAAGGTGTGTCAACTCAGTTACGCTTAATAACCAAAGCAGGTGGGGGACAGTGAAGAACTTAAACTAAAGATTTGGGAGTGCTGGCATCTCCGCCTCCTGTTCTTCAAGACACTTAAGTTTTCAGTTGCTCCCGACACAGATGTGTGCAAAACTTCAGTCCAGGTATTTGCTTGGGTCTTACTCTTGATAAAAAAACAAAACTTCTAGTCTGCGAGCAACAGTTAAATTCTGATCAATTGAAATTTTTGTTTTAGTTATAGGCCGGGGCGGTGAGCAGATTTCCCGGATTCAGGCAGAGTCAGGCTGCAAAATTCAGATTGCACCAGGTAAGACTACTTCTGCCTCACTCTCCACTTTCTAGAAGAACCAAGGCATCATCAAAATAACACAGTTGCTAGTCTTTGAGTGGTATACTAATATAAAACCATCAGACCAACTTAAAAGCTGAGAGAAATGTTCTGTAAAACATCCTCTTAGAGTCCCAAAGTGTTCATCCACAAGGCTTCTTGCTTGGGCCCATCTCTATACCCTTATTTGTCCCTCTCCTTTAACAAGAGGGATAGGTAAAGGTAAAGGTACCCCTGCCTGAACGGGCCAGTCTTGACAGACTCTGGGGTTTGTGCGCCCATCTCACTTTATCGGCCGTGGGCCAGCGCTGTCCGGAGACACTACCGGGTCACGTGGCCAGCGTGACAAAGCTGCATCTGGCGAGCCAGCGCAGCACACGGAATGCCATTTACCTTCCCGCTGGTAAGCGGTACCTATTTATCTACTTGCACCCAGGGGTGCTTTCGAACTGCTAGGTTGGCAGGCGCTGGGACCGAGCAGCGGGAGCGTACCCCGCCGCGGGGTGAGAGAGCGGTTGCTGAACAGCTTGGTAGGTTTCTGGATGAAACATCTGCTTTGGATCCATTCCAGTCCGGCTTCCGCGCTGGTCATGGGACCGAGACGGCTCTGGTCGCCCTAACAGATGATCTCCGTAGGCAGCTGGATCGAGGCGGGTCGGGGCTGCTGATTCTTCTAGATCTGTCAGCAGCCTTTGACTTGGTCGATCATGAACTCCTGGACCACCGCCTTGCCGACGTGGGGATCCAGGGCACAGTCCTTCAATGGCTGCGCTCGTTTCTCTCTGGTCGGGGACAAAGGGTGGCGCTTGGGGGGGAATTGTCATCGCGCCACTCCTTGGTGTGTGGAGTGCCTCAGGGTGCAATTCTCTCCCCAATGCTTTTTAACATCTTTATGCGCCCCCTCGCCCAGCTTGTCCGGAGTTTTGGGCTGGGTTGCCGTCAGTATGCTGATGACACCCAACTCTATCTGTTGATGGATGGCCATCCTGACTTGGCCCCAGACACACTGACCAGATGTCTGGAAGCTGTGGCTGGATGGTTACGTGGGAGCTGGTTGAAGTTAAATCCTTCGAAGACAGAGGTCCTCTGGCTGGGGCGGGACGATATGGGATTGAGGGGGCAACTCCCATCTCTTGCGGGGGTGCAATTAGTGCCAGCAACATCTGTTAAGAGTTTGGGTGTAATCTTCGATACCTCCCTCTCTATGGAGGCGCAGATTACAGCTATAACAAAGGCGGCATTTTTTCATCTCCGCCAAGCTAAGCAGTTGGCCCCTTATCTCTCTCGCCCTGACCTAGCCACACTGTGATCCATGCGACGGTCACCTCCAGACTGGATTATTGTAACTCGCTCTACGTGGGGATGCCCTTGAGACTGACCCAGAAACTCCAGCGGGTGCAGAATGCCGCGGCGAGACTCCTTATGGGGTCTTCGCTGCGAGATCACATTCACCCGGTACTATACCAGCTGCACTGGCTCCCGGTGGAGTACAGGATCAGGTTTAAGGTGCTGGTTTTAACCTTTAAAGCCCTATACGGCCTAAGACCCTCGTACCTAGAAGGCTGATCAGCAGCAGGTGGAGTCACTTTGCCTTCTGCTCCTTCAGAAGCTGACTCCTGGCCCATGAATCTCTATTGGCAAAGCATTCCACAAAACTGAGCCAATGATACTAAAAGCTCGGTTTTCTGTTGTTTTCTGCCTCACCAATCTGGGGAATGACCAACAACACTCCTGCAGCTGCAACACTCCAGGTGGTTCCTGAGGTACTCAGGGCCTAAGCTTTTCAGGGCTTCGCAAATTAATGCAAGGACTTTAAACCTGGTTTCGTACAAGGGTATCACATGCTGCCAGCCAGATTTCCCTATCAGCAGTCTGGCTGCCCCATTCTGTACCAGCTGTAGCTTCTGAACCTAGGCCCAAGGGCAGCCACACATAGAGTGCATTACAGTATAAAATAATAATAATAATAATAATAATAATAATAATAATAATAATAATAATAATAATAATAATAATAATAATAATTTATTTATTATTTATACCCCGCCCATCTGGCTGAGTTTCCCCAGCCACTCTGGGCGGCTCCCAATCAAGCATTAAATATTAAATACAGCATTAAATATTAAAAAATTCCCTGAACAGAGCTGCCTTCAGATGTCTTTTAAAGATAGGATAGCTACTTATTTCCTTCACATCTGAAGGGAGGGTGTTCCACAGGGTGGGTGCCACTATCGAGAAGGCCCTCTGTCTGGTTCCCTGTAACCTTATTTCTCGCAACGAGGGAACCGCCAGAAGGCCCTCGGCGCTGGATCTCAGTGTCCGGGCTGAACGATGGGGGTGGAGACGCACCTTCACCAGTATCACCAGTAACCAACCAGCTGGAAGCTGCTAGGCGGTTGAGAATTATGGGACACTCAGTATGTGTTGATCTTTTATTTATTTATTGCTTTGTCTTTTGTAGACTGTGGTGGGTTGGTGGAGAGACCCTGCGTGCTCAGCGGAACTCCAGAGAGCATTGAGTGAGTTGTTTTTTTTAAAAAAAAAAATCCACACATACATTTATATAATACTGGTTGCTTCTACCCCTTCCCTTCTGTCCTCTTTCCTCTTTCGTTTTTCCATTACACTTTTTTCTTCTGTTTGTTTGCTTGCTATCATTTTTATAGCTGCCACAGATGATCAGACGGCCAGCCGTAGACTCATCGTGCACTAGATCCACCCCACCTGCCGTCTCTTGGTTAACAGCTCAGCAGTTTGACCTGTTGAAGGCTTCCTTCATATATACACATTTAGCTCCCTTTCCCAATGTAGACAAATCTTCATAGTCCTCTTTTTTTAAAAAAACCCCCTCAAGTGGGTTTGTTTGAACATGGGTACCATTATCGTTCTTCCAGTTGACTGATAATCTTAATTTATTCGATACCTGGAGATTGAAGCATCCCACTGAAAAGGATATTACCTATTTTTCCGAAGATAAAAAATTGGAAGGGAGAATAGACGCAATTTGGGCCTCTAAAAAATTGACATTGAGCTTGGTAAAAGCAGAGATTCTGAATAAATCTCTCTCAGACCATAATCCAGTTACTATACACATAAGATTTAAAAAACATATGAGAGGGAGGTGGCAGATGAATGATGAACTTTGGAGAGATGAGCAAAAGGTGAATAAAATGAGGGAATTGTTGAAGGAATTTTTCGAAATTAATGAGAGACATGGGACAGACAGGAAAATCATTTGGGATACCAGTAAAGCCTATATGAGAGGAATTGGAATACAACAAATGGCAAAAATAAGGAAGGATAAAGCAAAGGATACTACGGAAATAAATAAACACATAAGGGAGAAGGAAAAGGAACTGTTGAAAAATCCAAAACAAGAGAGTATAATCCAGAATATTAAAATTTTACAATCCCAATTAAATAATTTAATAAACAAAGAGGTAGAAAATAAGATTAAATGGACAAAACAAAGGTGTTTTGAATCGGCAAATAAACCGGGTAGGATGTTGTCCTGGCTAACAAAGGAGAAGCAAGTGGATAGGGTTATAAATAAGATTATTGTACAAGGAAAAGAAATTATAGACCCGGACCAAATAAAAATGATCTTTAGGAATTTTTATAAAAAAATATACGAGTTGGAAGACAAAGATGAGAATAAAATTAAAGAGTATGTAAGAGAAAACAAAATCCCTGAACTAGATGGCAAGGAATTTAATAATTTAAACTCGTGCATAAGCTCAGAAGAAATAAGAGAGGTGATAAGGAAAATGGAAACTGGGAAATCACCAGGCCCAGACAGAATACCGATTACAGTGGTGCCTCGCAAGACGAAAAGAATCCGTTCTGTGCTTCTCTTCGTCTAGCGTTTTTTTTTTTGTCTTGCAAAGCAAGCCCATTGAAGGATTAGCGGCTTAGCGCTATTAGCGCTATTAGAGGCTTATCTGCTGATTGGATCAGCTGATAAGCGGCTTAGCGCTATTAGCGCTATTAGAGGCTTATCTGCTGATTGGATCAGCTGATAAGCGGCTTAGCGCTATTAGCGCTATTAGCGGCTTTTAGCTGCGTTTAGCGGCTTATCTGCTGATCGGATCAGCTGATAAGCGGCTTAGCAGCTTAGAAAAAGGGGGGAGGGGGAAAAAACCAGCAGGAACTCGCAAGACATTGTCGTCTTGCGAAGCAAGCCCATAGGAGATTCGTTTTGCAAAGCACCTCCAAAGCGGAAAACTCTTTCGTCTAGCGAGTTTTCCGTCTTGCGAGGCATACGTCTTGCGGGGCACCACTGTACATATTACAAGAAACTAGAAGAAGTAATAATCCCTAGACTTAAAAAGATCATGAATGAGATAATGGAAGAAGGGAAAATTCCTGACTCTTGGCGCGAAGCGTGGATAACCTTATTACCAAAACAAAGAATGGACCCAAATATTATAAAGAACTACAGGCCAATTTCACTGTTGAATATTGATTACAAAATTTTCGCAGGTGTGTTAGCAAATAGATTGAAAAAATGCTTGAACAGAGTACCATATTTTTCGCCCTATAGGACGCACCTAGTTTTTTGGGGGGGAAATCAAGGGGAAAAATTTATTTCCCCCCCAGGTTTGCGCAGCCATCCCCAAGCTAGAAGAGGGAGACGGAGCGCTCCGTCTCGCTCTTCTGCCTTCAGGGACAGCCTCCCTAGCCTCTGTGGGACAGCTGCACTGCAGAGGCTTTGCGCAACCATCCCTAAGCTAAAAGAGGGAGACGGTGCGCTCCGTCTCCCTCTTCTGCCTTCAGGGACAGCTTGCCCTGCTATCCCCCGACTTTGTGGGGCAGGCTTGCTTCTCCCCCCCGCCAGCCTCCAGATCAGGTCGGGGAATAGCGGGATGGCGGCGCTCCGCCTCCCCGCTATCCCGCGAGCTTGTGGGGCTGGCGGCGGGAGAAGCAGGCTTGCTTCTCCCCCCCCCCGCCAGCCTCCAGATCAGGTCGGGGAATAGCGGGATGGCGGCGCTCTTTAATACCATTCGAAATTTTTGTCTCCCCGGTAAGAAGCCATTCTGGTCCCTGCCTATTACCGTATTTTTCGCCCTATAGGACGCACTTTTCCCCCTCCAAAAATGAAGGGGAAATGTGTGTGCGTCCTATGGGGCGAATCCAGGCTTTCGCTGAAGTCTGGAGAGCGAGAGGGGTCGGTGCGCACCGACCCCTCTCGCTCTCCAGGCTTCAGGAAGCTATCCGCAAGTCTTGCGAGCCCGGCGGGATGTCCTGCGGGCTCGCAAGGCTTGCGGGCAGCAGCCTGCAGCCCAAAAGCTGGGGGACAGTGGGGAGGCGCAGCGCCGCCACCCCGCTATTCCCCGACCTGATCTGGAGGCTGGCGGGGGGGAGAAGCAAGCCTGCTTCTCCCCCCGCCAGCCCCACAAGCTCGCGGGATAGCGGGGAGGCGGAGCGCCGCCATCCCAGTATTCCCCGATCTGATCTGGAGGCTGGCGGGGGGGGGGGGGAGAGAAGTGCGTCCTATAGGGCGAAAAATACGGTAATAGGCAGGGACCAGAATGGCTTCTTACCGGGGAGACAGATAAAAAATAATACAAGAATAGTGATTGATCTTCTAGAATATATTGATATGAAACCTAACAAGAAGGTGGCAATGCTACTGGTAGATGCGGAGAAAGCCTTCGACAGTGTGGCCTGGAATTTTCTGGTCCACACTGTGGAAAGTTTGAAACTTGGGAACAAAATTTCGAATGGTATTAAAGCGATATATGAAAACCAGAAAGCTAAGCTAATAATTAACAATGAAATAACTGAAGAATTCCAAATTGAAAGAGGCACCAGAGAAGGATGCCCTCTATCCCCACTTTTGTTTATTATGACGCTGGAAACACTCCTAATAGCGATAAGAAAGGACCCAAAAATCAAGGGGATTATTCTAGGTAACAGACAATTTAAAGTTAAAGCATTTGTGGACGATGTAATCATTACTACAGAAAACCCAGAAGAAAGTATACCAGAAGCACTAAAGGAATTGTTTGAATATGGAGGAGTATCAGGCTTTAAGTTAAATAAAGAAAAATCTAAATTACAGTGGTGCCTCGCAAGACGAAATTAATTCGTTCCGCGAGTTTTTTCGTCTAGCGAATTTTTCGTCTTGCAAAGCACGAAATCCCATAGGAATGCATTGAAATTCAATTAATGCGTTCCTATGGTCAAAAAAAGTCCAAACAAAGCCAAATTTGGTACAAGAGTTTATTAAGTGCTCTTTAAAGTCACACATACTGTAAAGAGCATTTCAAAAATTGAAGGAACAATAAATTAAGTTTCTAAACATGACAGAAAAACATTTAAAAATCAACAAAGTGTACAGTACATTTTCTAAGACTCTGGGGGACAACTCGAAGAAGGTTCCTCTTCCACTCTTTGCTTCTTGCTGAAGAACCCCCTCCTCAACTGTTCCCCCAGCCACCCACCACACAGAAATTCAAATCCAGAATTTTTTTAAAAAAACAGCAGAGTGGCCCAATGGTCACAGAAAATCATAAAAATGCAGAAAAAAACACACAAGCTTCCAGATTCTTGCAAACCCCTCCCCAACACCAAGTCCTTGAATTCCAAACACCCCAACCCAAAATCCAACCCCCCCCCCCAAGTTTTAAAAGTTTAAAAGAAGTTTTGGAAAAGCTTCAAAAATCACCAGTCTTCAAAAACCTCAAAAAAGGCTACCACACCGCGTTCTATGAGTTGCTCCTCGAAGTCAAGTCGCAACTGTATTAACGGTGTTAAGAAAAAGGAAACAAACAAGACGTTTTCGTTTTTCGTCTTGCGAAGCAAGCCCATAGGGAAATTCGTCTTGCGAAGCAGCTCAAAAAACGGAAAACCCTTTCGTCTAGCGAGTTTTCCGTCTTGCGAGGCATTCCTCTTGTGGGGCACCACTGTACTAATGAAAAATATGGGGGTAAAGGAACAGGAAGAACTGGAAAGAGTAACAGGCCTTAAAATTACCACAAAAGTTAAGTATTTGGGGATCTGGATCACAAATAAAAATACCAATTTGTACAAGGATAACTATGTGAAGAAGTGGAAGGAAATAAAAGGACATCTAAATAAATGGAATAAATTGAACTTGTCCTTATGGGAAAGGATATCCTTGATAAAAATGTCAGTTCTACCAAAAATGCTCTTCCTTTTCCAGACGATCCCAATAATTATCAGGACAAAATGTTTTAAAGGTTGGCAAAGGGATCTTTCTAATTTTATCTGGCAAGGTAAGAAACCAAGAGTAAGGTTCAAAGTTCTGATGGAGCCTAGAGAAAGGGGCAGGTTCACAGTCCCAAACCTCAAGCTGCATTTTGAGGCTGCATGCATGACATGGCTGAAAGATTGGATATTACTGACAGATACCAAAATCTTGGACCTGGAGGGCTGGGACAAAGTTTTTGGGTGGCATGGCTACCTGGGTCACGATAAAATAAAAGCTCATAGAGGATTCACTAACCATTTGGTGAGAAAGGCCCTATTCGAAGTCTGGGAAAGAAATAAAACAATAGTAACAGCCAAAACTCCCTGGTGGCTATCACCTATAGAGTCATCAGCCTTGCATAGAAGCAATATGAAAGATAGCTGGCTAACATATAGGGAACTCGTAGACGAGATAAAAGATTGCCCAACCGTAAAGAAATTTGAAGAATTAAAAGAGAGGGGGGTGAATTGGTTAGAATATTTCCAATTAAAAACAATATTTGAGAAGCATAGTAAGCTTAAGGGGTTTGATAAAAAAATCTTGGTATGGGAAAAATAAATTTTATATAACAACCAACAGACTCTCAATAATATATAAATTGTTACAAAATGGGAAAGTAGAAAAGGAGGAAAAAGGAGACGCTATTAAAAAATGGGAACAAGATCTGGGCCACCCAATTGAATATGATGAATGGGAAAGACTATGGACAAAAAATATAAATTTTACAGCATGTTACCTAATAAGAGAGAACTATATGAAAATGTATCACAGGTGGTACCTGGCACCAGAAAGCCTTGCAAAAATGAATAAAACATATAATAAGTGCTGGAGATGCAAGATACAAAAAGGAACCTTCTACCATATGTGGTGGACATGCCCCGAAATTGGGAAATTTTGGAGCATGATCCACAAAGAAATAAAGAAAATATTAAGAATATCATATAGTAAAAGGCCACAGGCATTCCTTTTAGGAATTTTAAATGACGAGGGGGGCCGCTAGGGGCGTCTTGGAAGATGGTGGATATTAACATCTATCCAGCCCGCACGAGGTAATTAGAGGCTGATTATGGGGAGTAAATCAGTCTCCCTTCATCTCTCCAGGGGGGAGAGATGCAGTTTTCACCCGCTGTTGCCATAAATCACCCCCGAGTTCGGAAGAAGGAGGGGGTGAGGCACTGGGTGCACAACCCTCGGCGGGCCTCGGAACTCCTCCGAAGCTGCTTCCACGTGCGAAACTAGTTGCGTTACTTAAAAGGAAAAAAATTGGTGAAAGATAACACACATGCTTCAAGAGAGGCAGGAGGTTTTTATCTGCTATTAATTTTACCACTGAAATGAAGAAGACTGAGACGGAAGATTACATCAAAGTACTACAGACATGGTATGTGGAATGGAATGCAACAGAACTGAAAGGGGGGGTGACTTTTTATTTTTTTTTGCTCTATGTGATTAACTAATAATCCTCCCTCTTAGAAGATCTGTCACAGCAACTAATTGCAAATGGGACTAAAAATGAATTGTGTGGGAATAATTTGAATTTAAAGGTTTTACTCTGTGAAGGATTTGGAAAGAAGAAGGGCTCTCTTGTGATGCAGTAAGAATGGAGATTTGATACGAGACCTGTGTTGCAGAGGTTTGGTCTTGGGGAGGGCGAGCCGACGATTTATTACTTTCAAGGAGATTGCGATCTGGAAGGGGCAGCCCTCCTGGAAAAAGACTAATTTACGATGCAACAGGTTGGGAAAGTTAAAGAGCGAGCTTTTAGACTGTATTTCATCAGAACGACAAAATGGTGATTGCTTGCTTGAGCGGAAATGCCTGGATTATTGGATGAGAGTGATTTACGAGAGAGCAGTACAAAGCCCACACAGAAACACAAATAAGACTGTTTTTTTCAACCCACTTGCGGAGCAATTCGGAGGTGAATGAAAAGGAAAATGAGTAACGACAAGGATTGAGAAGAGGGGACTGGAAATATCATTCTTAAGCTGAAAGCAGCACAAATATTCGAGGATTGGACTCCTGCCGATCGAGAAGCATGGGTACCCCCCACAAAAATTTTTAATTTGGAAAACAATTGGACATGATATGTATTGTTATAATTTGGATTAATTGATTTGATGTGTTTGATTTGGTAATATGAAACTCAATAAAAATTATTTTTAAAAAAATTAAAAAGGAATTTTAAATGATGATATTCCAAAAGACAAAATTATTTTTTTCTTATACGCAACGTCTGCAGCAAGAATCCTGGTGGCTAAGTACTGGAAAGGGAATCAGTTACCCACTAGGGGAGAGTGGCTATGTAAGCTCTCAGAATACTTAGAATTAGCCAAATTGACAGACATAATAAGACAAAAACCAAAAAGTGAAGTAAAAAAAGAATGGGAGTGCCTAAATGAATACCTCAAAAGTCAAGGTTTGAGGGCAGAAATCTGGCTGAGTCTGGAATAACCTTGTGAAGTGAAAGGATATGAAAAAAGGATTTATATCTAGATGTTGTTGTTTTAGTGTTTATAATATTAACTTGTAAGATATGGATTTGTGTTTTTTTTTTTTTTTTTAGTTTTTGAATGTTGATTTTTGTGTGTTGTGTATTATTATTTTTTGATATCTTTCGTGGTGTTGTTGTGTGGAAAATACTAATAAAATTCATAAAAAAAGAACATGGGCACTTTTTAAGAGCTGAAAAGTTACCTTGCAGTTGTAGATAAGACCCCAAATAAGCATTTGACTGGCCTTCTGACATACAGCTCTTGTTATTCATGGCAGGTGGTGAGCCAAGTCACTTGGAGGAGATAATTGTAATAATAATAATAATAATAATAATAATAATAATAATAATAATAATAATAATAATTTATTTATATCCCGCCCTCCCCAGCCGAAGCCGGGCTCAGGGCGGCTAACAACAATAAAATAATGCAACATTCTAAAAACATTTCATTATAAAAATTAATTAAAATCAAATTGATGGCAACCATTAAGCAAAGATTCTGTGCAGATTGCCAGAGGAGGGAGTCAGGCTGCGCCCTGACCATAGGCCTGGTGGAACAGCTCTGTCTTGCAGGCCCTGCGGAAAGATGTCAAATCCCGCAGGGCCCTAGTCTCTTGTGACAGAACGTTCCACCAGATTGGAGCCGCAGCCGAGAAAGCCCTGGCTCTAGTTGAGGCCAGCCTAACCTCTGTGGCCTGGGACCTTCAGGATGTTTTTATTTGAAGACCGTAAGTTCCTCTGTGGGACATACCAGGAGAGGCGGTCCCGTAGGTACGAGGGTCCTAAGCCGTATAGGGCTTTAAAGGTTAAAACCAGCACCTTAAACCTGATCCTGTACTCCACCGGGAGCCAGTGCAGCTGGTACAGTACCGGGTGAATGTGATCTCGCAGTGAAGACCCCGTAAGGAGTCTCGCCACGGCATTCTGCACCCGCTGGAGTTTCTGGGTCAGTCTCAAGGGCAGCCCCACGTAGAGAGAGTTACAATAATCCAGTCTGGAGGTGACCGTCGCGTGGATCACAGTGGCTAGGTCAGGGTGAGAGAGATAAAGATCCAACTTCTTAGCTTGGCGGAGATGAAAAAATGCCGCCTTTGGTATAGCTGTAATCTGCGCCTCCATAGAGAGGGAGGTATCGAAGATTACACCCAAATTCTTAACGGACGGTGCTGGCACTAATTGCACCCCCACAAGAGATGGGGGTTGCCCCCTCAATCCCATATCGTCCCGTCCCATGTTAAAAAGCATCGGGGAGAGTATTGCAGCCTGAGGCTCTCCACACACCAAGGAGTGGCGCGATGACAATTCCCCCCCAAGCGCAACCTCTGTCCCCGACCAGAGAGAAACGAGCGCAGCCATTGAAGGACTGTGCCCTGGATCCACACGTCGGCAAGGCGGTGGTCCAGGAGTTCGTGATCGGCGATGTCAAAGGCTGCTGACAGGTCTAAAAGAATCAGCAGCCCTGACCCGCCTCGATCCAGCTGTCTACGGAGATCATCTGTTAGGGCGACCAGAGCCGTCTCGGTCCCATGACCAGCGCGGAAGCCGGACTGGAATGGATCCAGAGCCGATGTTTCATCCAGAAACCCGCCAAGCTGTTCAGCAACCGCTCTCTCAATTACCTTACCCAGGAATGGAAGATTCGAAACCGGGCGGTAATTGGATAGATCTAAGGGATCTAATGATGTTTTCTTTAAGAGTGGGCACACCACTGCCTCCTTCACTTCCCCTGGGAATATCTCGGTGCCAAGGGACAAATTGATGATATCCCCCAGGGGGGCTCGCACCTCGTCTGGACACGCTCCAGTCAGCCAAGACGGGCATGGGTCGAGAGGACAGGTGGTTGGCTTTCCAGCTCTGAGGAGTCTGTCCACATCGGCTGGGGATATCCGATCAAAGTGGTCCAATACTGGACCCAAGGACAGTCAAGGGGCCTCCAGTTCCGTTATTGTATCCAAATTGGCAGGGAGGTCATGGCAGAGCAACAGAACCTTCTCTGCAAAAAAGCTCGCAAATGCCTCACAGCTGTGTGTCAAATTGTTATTTAAATTTGGCTGTCCCTCGAGGGACGTTAAAGACCTAATTATACTAAATAATTGCGCCGGGCGAGAGCTAGCGGATGCAATGGAGGCCGAGAAGTAAGACTTCTTAGCGGCCTTCACTGCTATCTCGTAGGTTTTCATAAAAACCCTGTAAGATGTTCTTGAAGCTCCGTCACGGGCACCCCGCCGTACTTGCTCTAGCCGTCTGAGGTCCCGCTTCATTTTTTGGAGCTCCTCGGTAAACCAGGGAGCCCGGTTTCTGCAGGGTCGCAGAGGGCGCTTAGGTGGGATCTCATTGATGGCTGCCAGGAGCTGGATATTCCAGCCCTCAACAAGCTCAGTCAATGAGTCGCCAGGGGGAGCAAGGTCCCGCAAGGCTTGACGGAATCTATCAGAGTCCATCAGCCTCTGCGGGCGAGCCCAAATTGGCTCGCCACCTAAGCAGGGTGGGGATGGAAAGTCAATCCTGGCTTTCAGAGCGTAGTGATCAGACCATGGCACCTTCATCGAAGGAGACATGATCACATCTATACTGACGCCAAAGATCAAATCCAGCGTGTGGCCTGCTTGATGTGTGGGGCCCGAAACAAACTGGGAGAGCCCTAGTGTCGCCATGGAAGACATCAGGTCCAGAGCCTGTGAGGAGGGAGTGGCATCAGCATGGATGTTGACGTCCTCCAAGGCCCAGCCAGCCACCGCCTCCAGCAGGCCTGACAGGGTGGCTGCTGGTGCACTAGGTGGCCGGTACACCAGCCAGACAGCCAAGCTCACCTCGGAGCCCCACACTAGGCCAACACATTCAATGCCGGGGATCGATGGCGATGGTAGAGCCCTGAAAGAACAATCTTCCCAGATTAATAATGCCACCCCTTCCCCCTGGCCCACAGTCCGCGACTGGTGGAGGACAGAGAAACCCGGGGGCGCCATCTCTCGTAAGGTAACAGTTTCCCCTTCGCGCACCCAGGTCTCCGTCACACAAGCCAGGTCAACCCCCTGCGAGGTAAAGAAATCTCACAGGGTGGCGGTTTTGTTGCCTATAGACCTGGCATTGCACAGCACCAGTGACGGAGGTGAGTAATCCTTGCTCACCCTACCCTCGTCCCTTGGGATGGGGCGCAGATTGGAAGGGGTACGAGCATATCCGTATCTCGATCCCCTTCGCCTGTGACATCTGCCCCCACCGCCATACCCCCCTCGCCCCTCCACGGTATCAATCCCAAGCCTCATACTAGCCTACAAAATATAAAAACAAAACAAACCAGGAACAATTATACCAAAACAAAACCAGTCCCCACCCCACTCAACATCCAACCCCAAACCAGAACAAAATAAAAATACATGAATAAAAACCACCGTTCACGATGGTACAACAAAGTAAAAAGTAAAAACACCTTTAAAACACTTTGAATATATTTTAAAAAATTAACATTTGCTGCAGCAGCACCAGTGTCCTTAAGTTGTGGTGGTGGTGAGTGTGGGCCCCGCCCCCTAGGCTTGATGGAGTTGGCCTGCAGGAGGGAGCGGCCTTCCCCAACACTCACAGTGGCAGCAGCAGCAGTGTCCCAGGGCCTGAATGAGGCCTCTTAAAGCTGTGGCGGTGGTGAGTCTGGGCCCCGCCCCCTAGGCCTGGTGGAATTAGCCTGAGGCGGGAGCGGCCTTCCCCAACACTCACAGTGGTGGCAGCAGCAGCAGTCATAGATAGATAGATAGATAGATAGATAGATAGATAGATAGATAGATAGATAGATAGATAGAAACTTTATTCGTGTTAGCCGATGGCCATAGCAAGAATAAAACATTACAATATACACAGAAGAAAGGAAATTTAGTATAAAAGCACAGTTTAGGGTCTTGAATCAATGGTCAGATAGTGGCCCTTATTCTAATTGCCCCTGCTAAGAACCTAGCAACCTTTGCTGTTATCTGCTCTGTTTGGTCTGACAGGAGAAAGGACACTGTGGCAGTAGTTGTGCATCCTGGGATGGTCAGTACGATTGGGGTGATGATCTTGTTCCTCAGGTCTTTGTAGAAAGTGCAAGACAGGAGGATGTGTGCCACTGTTTCGGTGCTACTGTCTCCACAGGGGCAAAGGCGTTTCTCATGCGGGCTCTTTTGGAATCGGCCCTCAAGTACAGCAGATGGCAAAACATTCAGTCTTGCGAGTGTGAAAGCATGTCTGTATTTTGGGATAGCTAGTTTGTACAGGTATGGAGCCAGAGAATCAAAATGGGTAGATGGAAATTGACAATACCATGGGCAGAATTTCCTTATAGTGGCCAGGTTGTTCTGATGCTCGATATCTTTTAGATGTTGACAAATTAGAATGTTTGCTTTGGTTAGGCCCATAGTGAGTAGGTGTTGTGGGGATAGGCCACAAGAGTGGAGTTTTTGGTAGATGGTTTTAAGCCAGACACTTTTGTGGTAGTCTTGAAGTACTAAGGATAATAAACCGGGGGGATTTCAGTTTAGGTGGAGCCAGAAGTTAAAAGTTCTTTGCCAAGTCCATACTTCTACTGAGGGGAAACTTGCCTCCATTCGCAGTGATGGAGAAAAAATCTGCCTTAAGAACTTTGATTGAACAGCTTCCAAAGTACCAAGGTGGTTACCAGTCCAAATCTGACCCCCGTATAATAGTTGTGCTAGGGGTTTAGCCTGGAAGACTTCTAGGATTGACAGTATGTGTTTGCCACCCTTTGTATGGAAAAACCGTGTCAGAGTTTTGGCACTTTGGGATGCTTTTTCTTTTGCACATTTTTGGTGTGCTCCCCATGACCCCATGGACTGGAAGATAAGGCCCAAATGTTTGAAAGCTTTGACCTGTTTGATTGGCTGATTTTCCATACGCCAACTGTGGGGCCTATAGCTTCTTGAGAAAACCATAACTTTGGTTTTCTGATACCGTATTTTTCGCACCATAGGACGCACCGGACAATAGGACGCACTTTGTTTTAGAGGGGGGAGAACAAGGGGGAAAAAATCTCCCCCTCTCTGCCCAGTGCCCCTTCAGTGAAGCGGCAGGAGGCGCTGCACAGAGAGGGGGAGAACTTTCCCCCCTCTTGTTTTCCCGCTCTAAAACAAGGTGCCGTTTAAGGTGCGTTCAGGCGGCTACCTTGGAAGCCTGGAGAGCGAGAGGGGTCGGTGTGCACTGACCCCTCTCGCTCTCCAGGCTTCTTTTTTATAATTTTTTTAAATTAAATTTTCCATAAAATCTTCAGTCATTCAATTTTCCACATCACATATTTTAGTTTATTGAACCTCCCTCAACTCCTCTCACAATCATCCAAAGTTATTCTCCTATTTACACATTTCTTAATTATAATATCGCCTTTAAATAAAAAAAATGTATCCTCGTTTACATTCTTGCGATATTCCTTAGTTTTCACAAAGCTTCTTTAAAACACACTAGCGTTGTGTTCTCCTCACATACAGTTTTCAAATACTCTCTAAATTTTCCCCAGTCCTCCAAAAACTTATGATCTCTTTGAAGTCTGATTTTTCCCGTTAATTTGTCCAGTTCCGCATAGTCTGTTAATTTACTTCTCCATTCGTCCAGAGTCGGTACTTGTTCTTGTTTCCACCTTTGAGCTATCAGCGTTCTCGCTGCAGTTGTTGCATACTGGAAGAGTTTAAAGTCCCTCCTATTTATTTCCTTTCTGGTTATCCCTAGTAAAAAGGTCTCTGGTTTCTTTAGAAAGCTATATTTCAGCATTTTCCTTAACTCATTATATATTGTTTCCCAGAACCCCTTCACTTTCTTACATTCCCACCACATGTGCATAAATGTGCCCTCTTTCTCTCTACATCTCCAGCATTTGTTGCAGATTTTGTACATTTTTGCCAGCTTAGCCGGTGTCATATACCATCTATATACCATTTTCATGGCGTTTTCTTTTAACGTTATACATGCTGTAAACTTCAGATTTTCATTCCATATTTTTTGCCACTCTTCCAGCTCTATACTGTACCCTAAATTGCTGGCCCAATGAATCATTACCTCTTTAACCTCCTCGTCCACCGTGTGCCATTCCAATAGAATTTTATACATTTTAGATATTATTTTACAATCATTATTGACAATTTCTGTTTGGAACCTCGAATCCTTTTCATTATACCCTTTTTCTTTCACATCCTTTTTAAACATATCACTTATCTGCAAGTAGTGCAACCAGTCAAATACATGTTCTTTCACTTGCTCATATGGTTTTACTCTCCATTTATCCCCTTCTTTCATCACCAAATCTCCATACGTGATCCAGTTACTTCTCATATTGATTTTCTTGACTCCCATAACCTCTAATGGGGATAACCAATGTGGTACCCCCTTTCTAATATATTTTTATATCTGTCCCATACTTCAATTAACGATTTCCGGAATATATGGTTTTCAAACGATTTATGGCCCATTTTTTTCTCTTGCCATAGATAAACATGCCACCCGAATCTGTTATCGAATCCTTCTAAATCCAGTAGTTTTGTATTTTTAAGTTTTATCCATTCTCTTATCCAGCAAAGACATGATGCCTCATAATATAGCTTTAGGTCTGGCAGGGCAAATCCTCCTCTTTCTTTTGCGTCCGTTAACAATTTATATTTAATTCTCGGTTTTTTGCCCTGCCAGATGTATCTTGAAATCGTTCTTTGCCATTCCTTAAATATTTTTACTCCTCTTAATATTGGGATCATCTGAAATAAAAATAGTATCTTGGGTAGCACGTTCATCTTAATCATTGCTATTCTACCCCAAAAGGATAGTTTTAACCTTCCCCATTGTCAGGGAACTGCCATCAGAGGCACGGGAGAAGGAGAGGGTCTCTGATTCTGCAGGAGAAGGTCCCAGCGCTAGGGGGAGACTCAGCTGGGAAGTAGGGGAAGAGAATGAGTGTAACACCAGGGATCCAGGAGAGCAACGGGACAGGGAGTTGCAGGGGCTCCAGGACTCTTCGTTGGAAGTGAGTGAGGAGAGCCCAAGCACCCCGCTGCCCATGCCCACCCTGCGCAGGAGACTCCCGCGCAGTGAGAGGCGGAGACGATTGGGCGTCAAACAACTCTTATGTTGGGAACGCTTTAAGAAACGCCCACAGACAGATTCTACGAGTGACTAAGGGCAGCCACGCTGAGATGGGCTGTGCAGTCCGGAGGGTTTAACCAGGCAATCTAATGCTCAAACGGAGCAGGATTACGCACGAGTAACTCCCAACCATTATAGCAATCTGTCTGTCACTGAAAGTTGCGCAACAAGCAGAAGGGGGCATCATGAGTAAGACCGGAGAAGTCGGAGCCACGAGAGGGGCGGCTGGAGGCCAATCGCTGGAGGAGAGAAACCGCGATCTGGAAGAGCATATAGCCATCCTGACGGCGAGGCTGGACGAACGACGGTCTCAGGATGCTCAGGGGAAACCCACCCCCATAGCAAGGAAGGTACCGGGACTGGTGCACAAGTTTGGGGGAAAGCCTCAAGAGTATGGGGCGTTTAGAACAGAAATAGAATATGCCTTGAAGCTGCAGCAAAACGATTTTGAAAATGACGCAGCCAAAGTTGCTTATATTGTGCGGCACTTGCAGGACGGGGCGAGAGAGTGGATTCGACCGCTTATGGCGACGCAGAATGGGACCAAACGGGAACTGCTGAACTGTAAGCAGGGAGAAGGGTCAGTTAGAGACTATTGGTCATGTTTTGCCATGATAGTTCATCGCCTGGGGTGGCAGCTGGACACCAAACAAACCCTGGGAGGTGGTGTCAATTGATTTCATGACGGATTTGCCCAAATCGAGGGGAAAGACAGCAGTGATGGTAGTAGTCGACTTGCTAACCAAAATGTGCCATTTTATCACCTGCTCACATGCGGTGACGGCGGAAGAAACGGCATGGTTGTTTGTAGAACACATTTTCAGGCTGCATGGCGCCCCCTTGAGGGTTTTATCTGACCGCGGAAAACAATTTACTTCCCGGTTCTGGAGGAAGCTCATGAGCCTACTGCAAGTCGAGGTCAGCTTCTCGACAGCGAGACACCCAGAAACCAATGGGCAAGCGGAAAGGGCAAACAGCGTACTCCAGCAATACTTACGCTGCTACGTTAGCGAGAGGCAGAATGATTGGGTAGAGAAACTAGCGCTAGCAGGATTTGCGTACAATAATGCTGAACATGTGTCCACCGGTATGAGCCCCTTCTTGGCCAATTATGGGTGTCATCCCAGGGCATTCCCGGGTAATGAGGAACAGAGCTGGAGTGTGCCCGCAGCTGAACAGTTTGTGGAAGAGATGGAAGTGTTACATCAACAGCTCAAGATGAACCTAGAAAGGGCCAAGGCCAATTACAAGAAACAAGCAGATAAACACCGAAGGGAAGGGGAAACCATAAGGGTGGGGGATCGGGTGTGGCTGTCCACTCAAGGGTTACCCTTTAAGGGAGGGTGCAAGAAGTTGCAGCCCAGACGACTGGGGCCATTTGAAGTTATACAACAGATAAACCCCGTGGCGTTCAAGCTCAGGTTGCCCAACAACATGAAAATACATCCCGTGTTCCACAGGTCCTTACTCTCACCACACAGAGAGGGGCGGGAATTCGAGGGGCGGGAGGTAGAAGTCATACCACAACCACAGGTAGAAGAAAGGGAACACCAGAGTTCGGCCGCAGAGATAGTTGATTCAAGGTGGCGAGGGCGGCAAGTGGAGTACTTGGTGGCGTGGGAAGGATAGCCCTGGTCGGAAAACACGTGGGTGCCAGCAGAGGCAGTTGGCGACGAGCATATGGTGGAAGTGTTCCACCGACGGTTCCCAGATAAACCCAAGCCCTTAGAGTGATTCTGGGAGGAACAATTCGGCACCACAGAGGAGGAAGAGAGTTTCGAAGGGTTTTCAGAATCCGAAGAAGAATTGGATTGGGAGAGTCATTCCTTGGGTGGGAACCTTAGCAGGTGGGAAGAGGTGTTCACACCCACAGATGAGGAGGACAGCTCATTCCGGGGTTTCCTTGGCTCGCCGACCAGAGAAGAGGCTGCAATAGAGCCCCCGGGTCGGAGGGGGAGTGAAGGGGGCCCTGGGAGGGAGGTGGATCTCAGGGAACTGCCATCAGAGGCACGGGAGAAGGAGAGGGTCTCTGATTCTGCAGGAGAAGGTCCCAGCGCTAGGGGGAGACTCAGCCGGGAAGTAGGGGAAGAGAATGAGTATAACACCAGGGATCCAGGAGAGCAACGGGACAGGGAGGTGCATGGGCTCCAGGACTCTTCGTTGGAAGTGAGTGAGGAGAGCCCAAGCACCCCGCTGCCCACGCCCACCCTGCGCAGGAGACTCCCGCGCAGTGAGAGGCGGAGACGATTGGGCGTCAAACAACTCTTATGTTGGCAACGCTTTAAGAAACGCCCACAGACAGATTCTACGAGTGACTAAGGGCAGCCACGCTGAGATGGGCTGTGCAGTCCGGAGGGTTTAACCAGGCAATCTAATGCTCAAACGGAGCAGGATTACGCACGAGTAACTCCCAACCATTATACCCATCCTTCCAGATCTTTCTTAATTCCGTTCCACGCCGGGACATAATTGTTCTGAAACAGGTCAATGCTTTTCGGTGTTATCCATATTCCCAAATATTTAACCTTTTTGACAATTTCAATTCCCATTTGCTGCTGTAACACCTCCATCATTGATTGCTCCATATTTTTGGTTAAAATTTTAGTTTTTTTCCTGTTTAATATAAAACCTGCCACTTCACCATTTTTTTTTAATTTCCTCTAACACTTCCATTGCATTATTCATCGGGTCTTCCACCGTTATAACCAAATCATCAGCGAAGGCTTTGATTTTGTATTCATTTTGGCCTACTGTCACCCCCTTTATCCTTTCATTTTTCCTAATTGAGTTCAAGAGGGTCTCCAGGACCATTATAAACAGCAGAGGTGAGAGCGGGCAGCCCTGTCTAGTCCCTTTTGATATTTTAATTTCTTCTGTTATCACGTTGTTTACTATCAACTTTGCTCTTTGTTCGGTGTATATAGCCTTTATTCCATTATAAAAGTCATTCCCCATCTCCATATATTCCATATTTTTCAACATGAAATCCCATGATATGTTATCGAATGCCTTTTCGGCATCTACAAACATTAACATTGCTCGTCTCTCATTCCTGGCTGACAGATATTCCAATATGTTTATTATATTCCTCACATTATCTCTCATTTGTCTGCCAGGAAGGAAACCCGCTTGGTCTTCATGAGTAATTTCCTGTAGTACCTTTTTTAATCTATTTGCCATTATTCCTGCAAAAATTTTATAATCCGTATTTAATAAAGAGATCGGTCTGTAATTCTTTACTTGTGTTGGATCCGCATCCTCTTTTGGAATAAAGGTTATAACTGCATCCTTCCAAATCTCTGGGATCTCTCTTTCTTTTAAGATATTATTCATTACTTCTTTTAGTGGTGTCATCAGGGCTAGCCTCAGCTCTTTGTAATACCTTGCTGTAAAGCCATCTGGTGCTGGGGCTTTCCCATTTTTCAACTCTGTTATGGCCACTTTGATCTCCTCGTTTTCTATCGGGGTATTCAGCCACTCCCTAACTTCTGTCGGGATCTTTAGCACCTCTTTCTCTTTTAAATATCTCTCTATTTTCCTCATATTGTTCTTCTCTTTATTCCTGTACAGTTGACTATAGAAATCCAAAAATCCTTTCCTAATACCTTTAGGGCTGATTATCTCTCCCTCTTTCACTATAATTTTGTTTATTGTACTTTGGTCTTTTCTTAATCTGCCAGGCAAGCCATTTTCCTGATTTATTCGCAAATTCAAAGTTCTTTTGTCTCAATTTTTGAATGTTCCATTCCACCTCTTTATTGATTATCATTGCAAATTGGGTTTGCAAGGTCTTAATACTTTGTCTAATTTTCGTATTATTAGGTTTTTGGATTAACTTTTGTTCCTTTTCCATAATTTGTTTTAGAATCTCTTTCTTTTCTTTCTCTCTATTCTTCTTTTTGATTAAATTTTGTTGTATACAAAGCCCTCTCATCACCGCCTTGCTTGCATCCCACACTATACTCATTTTCGTTCCCTTATTACAGTTATCGACAAAGTATTCATTCAATTTCTTCTGTGCCTCATGTACGAATTTTTGATCATCAAATAGATAGCCACTCATTCTCTATCTGAATGTTCTTTCTTCATGACCTTTAATTTCTAATTTGATCGGGCTATGATCTGAGATTACTCTTGGTTCAATTTCCACTTGAAGAACTCTTGGGGTTAGCTCACCTGAGATCCAAATTTGGTCAATTCTCGACATCGACTGATTTGGATCTGAGTAAAATGTAAATTGTCTTTCCAGTGGATATCTTAACCTCCAAATATCTATTAAGTTGCAATTTCTGACCAATTCAAAAAATGATTTGGGTAGTTTGCCTTCTTTTGTTCCACTATCTCTCAATCTGTCCATTTCTGTTGGAACTACCCCATTCATATCTCCCATCAGAATTATCTTTTGGTCCATATATTCCAGTAATAATTCTTCCAAGTTTTTATAAAAATCAATTTTATTTCCATTAGGTGCATAAATCCCGACAATTATTATTTTTTCGCCTTGCCAATTGATTTGAACCCCGATAATTCTCCCTTCTTCATCCTTAAAGATTTGTTGGGCTTCTATTTTACTTTTTATATACAGAATCACTCCTCTTTTCTTTTCTTTGTCTGAGGATATAAATTCGTTTCCGAGTCTTTTGTTTATCAAAATTTTCCTATGCCTTCTTGCCACGTGTGTTTCTTGCAAACAGATTATATCTAAATTTTTATTCTTTAGAAATTGTTCCACCTTATTCCGTTTTTTTTATCATTCAGACCGTTGATATTCCAGTTCCATAATTTTAATGCCATCTTGTTTCCAAATTATAAAGTTAGCTCTTCCTCTAATTAGTTTTGTTATAATCTTTCCTCTTCTTCCTCTCCCTCCTCCTCCTCCTCTTCCTCTTCTTCCTCTTCCTCCGGTTTTCCTCCAATTTTCCTTCTCTCCCCCACTTCCTTCACTCCTTTTATCTCCACTCCTCCTGTTGCTCCTTTAACTCCTTCCTCTTCCTCTATCAGTAACTCTTTGTATTTTCTCTGAAATTTGCCTATTTCTTCTGGGCTGGTCAATCTGTGCCTTTTGTTTTTATAAGTGAAAGAGATCCCTTCCGGGAACTCCCATTTGAATTCTATATTATTCTTTTTGAGAATTTGCACCTGTGACTTATAAGGGTCTCTCCGTTTCAACAGTCTAATTGGAATGTCTTTAAAAATGATTATGTAACTACCATCAATGGACAATCTTTTTTCTCTATTTTTTTGAAGTACCAAGTTTCTCATGTCTCTGTCCTTAAATGTTATAAGGCAGTCCCCTGGGAATTTCCTTGCCTTGGTCGTCCTCACTTTTATCCTAAAGGCATTCTGGACCGTACTTGCCACCTCCTCTACTTGGAGCTCCAGCCATTGTGCCAATTCTTTTACTAATTTTTGCCTAATGTTCTCACCTTGGTTCTCTGGTATCCCCCTCAGCCTTAAATTAACTTCCCGTTGCCGAAGTTCATTCATGGAGATCGCATCCCACATTTCTTCTTGGGCTTTACTAGCTTCCAAAAGTCCTACCCTAATTTTATCCTCTTCCCGCTTCAAATCCTTCACTTCCAATTTTGTCCTTTTCATTCCTTCCTCTAAAGCATGTGTTCTTTTGGATACCTCTTTTATTTGTCCTTTAAGTTCATTTACTGTTTCGTCTATTTTCTTGTCCATTTTCCCAATCTTTGAATCCACCTGTTCTATTTTTGTTTCCAGATTCTTCTCACTTTGTCTAATCTCTGCAAACATTTTTAATATTTCGGTTCTGAAATCTGATTCTTGCTTAGACCCCTTTCTCTCTGCCGGGGTCCCCCCATTTCCGCTTTTCTTTGGTACATGAGACATTTTGTACAAGTGTGTCTTATTGCACCAATTCGGTAAGTTTAAGAACCTATTCCAATATTAGGATTACCAATCCCCCAAAGAAAATATAAATCAAATAATATATATCAGTTTCCCCAATGTTTTACAAAACTCAGAACAAATTCTGATCCATTAATTCCTTTAAGTCCACAGATATTCAATATACTTAGCACTAATAATTTTTATAATTAATTGTTCGAAATATTATTTAAAAAATCTTAAATAAAGTTTGGTGAGATTTTAGTGTCTTCGTCTTATTGCCCCTAATTGGGCTAATCCACCAGATAAGGTAATCCAAAAAAAAAAAGAAGAGGGAAAAAAAGAAGGAAAAGGAACCCTAAAGCAACAATGAAGAAAGAGGTTTAAGCTGTAGTCCTTCCAAAGACATCCAAAGTTTCCCTCCTTTACAAAGATAATTAAATAAGCAGCTCCTGATTCTTCATGCCCCCAATTGGGCTATTCCTTATAGGGTCGTTTTATTTTAACTCACTCTTATTCTTCTTGCCCTCAATTGGGCTAAATCCGAAAAATACTCAGGCCAACCAAAAGTTTTCAAACACCTTCAGACAGGTCAAAAAACAACTTCAGGCAGGTCAGAAATTCCTCCTTCCCCGAAAATGAGAATCCACCCTTCATAAACGCCGAGTCTGCCCAGTGAGTCCGGCAAGTGCAATGAAAAAAACAAAGAGAGAAAAGCCAGGTTGTAAATCCTCCCCCATCCACCAGAGGGCCACCGTCCAACAAGGAGAGGGGAGAAGGGAGACAAAAAAGAAAAAAGAAGTCTGTCCTTCTTTTCTTTTAGTTTTCCAAAAGCAATGGCTATAATAGCCTTATGTAAGATTGTTAAGTTTGGTTAAAGTTATTTAAAGTATTATAAAGTCCGTTTCTAAAATGAAGAGATAATACCGCAGAAAACAAACGTACCTTCTCCCTCCTTCCTCCATTAAATAGTGGAGACCAAGCAGTAATGGAGTCCAGACAGTAACGCAGTAGATTCTTCCACTAAGCAGTACTTCAAAAATGAAATTAAGTTTCGCTTTCTTCCCCCCGTCACCAAGAGGACTAAGAGTAACAAAAAGTAGCAAAATGTTGCCTCTTTGCTCCCCCTCCAAGTTCCTCTTTTGCCAGTTTTTGTATCTTCAATTATGATCAACGAAAGTTGGAGGGGGAGAAGAATTTTAGCCACCAGCGTCACTCCCATTTTTTCTCCGCTTTGTTTAGCTCCTTGCGTCCGTAATGACTCCAGATAGAAATTGAGCTCTTGTTTAGCCTCCTTTTGTTCAAGTCCTTCCTTAGATGATATCCCAATTACTTAGGTCCTTGTTTAAACTCGAATTTCTTTTTTTTGAGAATCCAATGTTTCCCTTACAGGCTCGGGGCTTCGCTTTCTCGGAGACAGTTATGGCTTCCCTCAGCCCACTTCACCCCCCCCCGCCGTACTCTTCGCTCCGATAACCGGGGTTACCTGACGGCCGGGAGAGTCCGCGTTTTGGCTCCGCGGGAACCAATGTATCTGGACACCCTCCAGATACTTTTCAGGGGACCACGGCGCCCTGTGGAACCCCTATTTTCCTCCGAGAAGCTCGGGATTCTCCACAGGGAGAAATCCCCGCCTGCGTTGGAGTCGCGCTGAACCGGAAGTGCTTGCTCTCCAGGCTTCAGGTTCCTTTCGACCTGCTCTTTGGGGCTGGGGAAGCCCACCACCAGCCCCAAAGAGCAGGTCACAGAGCAGCGGAAAGGCGCAGCGGAGAGGCTCCTGCCATAGCCGCACGTCACCTCTCCAGCCAGGAGAGGGTTGTGGGGCTATGGCTTCTTTAGCCCCGCACGTGCTCTCCCGGCTGGGGAGGTGACGCAGGGCTGTAGAGGCTCCTGCCATAGGCGCGTGTCAGGGAAATGCCATCAGAGGCAAGAGGAGAGGTAAGACGCTCCAATGATGCAAGGGAGGGAACTAGCAAGGAGAGAGAGGGCTTCCACTGGGGAAGGAAATCCCGGGGACACCAGGGAGAAAGGGGAGGCTGAGAGTACTGCGGAGGGGAGGCTCCGAGACTCTTCCAGTGAAATCAGCGGAGAGAGCACAGGACCTCCTCTTGGCACGCCCACGCTGCACAGAAAGCTTCCGCGCAGAGAATCTAGGAGGAGACTTGGAGTCAAGGAATTTTTATGTTGGAGGAAGTTTAGGAAACGCCCACTCACGGATTCTGCCAGTGACTGAGACAGTCGCGTTGTAAGGGCTGTCAAACCAGGGAAAGGTTTAGCTATACAACCAGCTTGGAGCAGTTTGCAGCTTACGCACAAGCAACCCCAATTCCCATTACAGCAATCCGTGAGTCCCTCAGTTGCTTGTGCGCAGAGCAGCAGAGGCAGCATCATGAGTCAAACCGGAGGAGCAGGCGCCGGAGAGAACCAACTCTACAGGAGAGAAACAGAGATTTGGAGCAGCAACTGGCTATACTAGCGGCGCGGCTGGATGAAAGGCGGACTCAGGATGCCCAGGGGAAGCCCACCCCCATCGCAAGGAAGGTACCGGGACTAGTGCAGAAGTTTGCAGGCAACCCCAGAGATTATAATGCATTTAAGACAGAAGTGCAATACGCGCTGGATCTGCAATATGAGGATTTTGTAGACGATGGGGGGAGAGTCGCTTTTGTGATAGGGCATCTGGAAGGCGGGGCCAGAGAATGGATTAGGCCCTTAATGGCATCGGAGAACGCTGCCTTAAAGGACTTGAGAAATTTTTTTAGCGCCATGGACCATATGTTCTCGAGTGATGTGGAGCAAAGCGTGACGCGCAAAGAACTGATGGGGTGCAAACAAGGGAACCAATCAGTGAGAGAGTACTGGTCACGATTTGCAATGCTTATCCACAAAATCGGGTGGGAACTGGGTTCAGAACCAGTGCAAATGTTATTTGAGGAAGGCTTATCCCCTTGGGTAAAAGATGAACTTTCCCGCTCGCCCCGCCCGCAATCGATGGACCAGCTGACTAAAATGGCACTGGCTGTGGGAGTACGCCAAGAGGCGCGCGCTCTGGAAAGGCAGGAAGGGAGAGCAGAGCGTTGGCATGACAATCACATTCCAGACGTGCCGGAGCAACCTGCGCCGCCCGCGGAACCAATGGAAATTGGAGGAGTGCGTGCGCGCGGGGTTTCAAACTCCGGCGAGGTTCGCAAGAAGGAGGGGAAAACGACCAAGAAGTGTTTTCTCTGCCAGCAGCCGGGACATTTTGCCAGAGTCTGCCCTCAGAGAAAGGCGTGGCAAGGAATGGTGGGGGCAGCTGGTGGGGAGCAGGAGCAGGGAAACGGCAATGCTTGGCTGCAGGAGAGCGGGCACAGCAGCCAGGCAAGCAACCAGTAAATGTGCCCAAGCCATTCCCCCCCGGGCAGCCATAGCCATAGAGGTGGTGCTAGAACTCCCTAAGGGACACCCTATTAAGGTGAAGGCATTGCTGGATTCTGGCAGCTCTTGCAACTTCTTTAGCAGGGATTTTGCACTAGAACACCAGCTCCACGTGGTGCCTCTAGAACACCCCTTGCAAGTAACGACCATTCATGGAAGAGAACTCTTGGGGGGGGAAGTGACCCACCAGACCCCTCCCATGAAAATGAGGGTCTCCAGACACACTGAGACAATTGCCTTTCACGTTGCCACATTAGCCGGGCCGCCAATCATACTGGGAATGAGCTGGCTTGCACTGCACGATCCAGTAGTGGGGTGGCACCAGCGGACAGTCACCTTTGGGTCAGCTCATTGCGTAGAGCACTGCCATGAAGGGGAAACCCCGAGGATGGCAGTAGCCAGGGTGGCAGGGATGGCGGTGGGAGAAAAGGTGAGAGTACCACCTCAGTATGCAGACCTGGAAGAAGTCTTCAGTGAGAAAGAGGTGGATAGACTACCCCCTCACAGGCCCCTTGACTGTCAGATCAACCTACTCCCAGGGGCTCAGTTACCAGTGGGTAAGCTGTACGCCATGTCGGACAGGGAGATGCAGGAGTTGCGGAAGTTCATTGACAAGAACCTGAAGAGGGGTTTCATACGAGAATCAAGGGTGGTGGGGGGCAGTCCAGTGTTCTTTGTGGACAAAAAAGACTGCAAAGAACCCAGATTGGTCGTAGATTACAGGGGGGTGAACCGGGTATCGGAACCAGTGACCTTCCCAATGCCCAGAATTGATGACATTTTGGCCAGGGTAAGGAAAGGGAAGGTCTTTACCAAGCTGGACCTTCGGGGGGGCGTACAATTTGATAAGGATGAGAGAGGGGGATGAATGGAATACCACTATGTTCACCCCTTTGGGGGCCTTTGAGTACTTAGTTATGCCCTTCGGATTACAATCAGGTTCGTCCTGCTTTCAAGCTTTCATGCACCATGTGTTGGGGTCCCTGCTGTACAAGAATTGCGTGGCTTTCCTAGACGACGTGCTAATCTACTCGGAGAGTGAGGAGCAGCATGTGAAAGATGTCAGGGAAGTGCTGAAAAGGCTGCAGGAGCACCAGCTGTGGGTCAAACTGGAGAAATGCCAATTCCACGCCCGAGAGGTTGAGTTCCTGGGCTACAGGTTGTCGGAGAAAGGCTTAGCCATGGACCCAGGCAAGGTGCAGGCGGTACTAGAATGGAAGACTCCCAAGACCCGGAAGGACGTGCAGAGGTTCCTGGGGTTTGGAAGCTTCTATAGAAAGTTTATCAAGAATTTCGCCCACTTAACGGCACCCATAACTGATTGTCTCAGCAGCAAGAAGAAGTTTGAATGGACAGAAGCGGCTCAGCAGTCTTTTGAAAAACTAAAGAGGGCGTTCGCTTCGGAAGAGCAACTCTTACACGTGGATCTGCAGAAGCCTATGAGATTGGAAACAGACGCGTCAGACAGAGCGGTGGGAGCCGTATTGCTCCAGCCGGGAAATCGATCAGAGTGGAAGCTGTGTGCCTTTTTTTCAAGGAAGCTGAACAAGTCAGAACAGAACTACACGGTGTATGATCGGGAACTGCTTGCAATTCATGAAGCCTTTCGACGTTGGAGACATTTTCTAATAGGCGCGCAGCACAAGATCCAGGTGTGCACGGACCATAAGAACCTGGAATATTGGAGGACTGCACGAGTTCTCAACCAAAGACAGGTGCGATGGGCACAGGAGTTTTCCAAGTTCTTTGAAATTCAGTACGTGCCGGGAAAGGAAAACGTCAGGGCAGACGCCCTCTCCCGTAAACCAGAGTACTTGGAAGGAGAGGGAGCGCTGGAAGTACGACATGTTATACCCGAGGACCGATGGGTGTGTGGGGGAGTGTTGGTAGGGAGACAAGAACTAGCCGGGTTGACGAGGAATGACGAGTACACACAAACCAAAATCGGAGATACGAGACGCAGAAGAAAATCAGGGGGGCTTTGAGGAAAAGGAGGGGGCTCTGTACTATAAGGGAGCATTGTACATACCAGAAGGGGACTTGAGGAGAAGAGTACTCAAACAACTACATGATAACCCCACGGCGGGACATTTTGGTCAACACAAAACCATGTTGCTTGTCACCAGGCAGTTCTGGTGGCCAAGAGTGAGGGAAGATGTGCGGGAATACGTACGGGGGTGCGAGCGCTGCCAGAGGGCTAAAGGGGAGAAGGCAGCACCTGCGGGGTTACTGGAGCCCTTACCCACCCCGGAAAGGCCATGGGAGGTGGTATCCATTGATTTTATGACCGATTTACCCAAGTCCAGGGGGAAAACAGCAGTCATGGTGGTAGTTGACTTGATGACCAAAATGTGCCATTTTATTGCTTGCTCGCATGTAGTGACAGCAGAGGAGACAGCGAGGCTGTTTGTAGATCACATCTTCAGGTTGCATGGTGCCCCCTTGAGGATTTTGTCCGACAGAGGCAGGCAATTTACTTCCAGATTCTGGAAGAAGCTCATGAGCCTGCTGGACGTTGAAGTGAGCTTCTCGATGGCCAGACACCCGGAGACCAATGGACAAGCAGAAAGAGCTAACAGCATACTTCAACAGTACCTACGCTGCTACATCGACAAAAGGGAGAACGATTGGGTGGAAAAACTAGCGCTGGCCGAATTTGCATACAATAACGCTGAACATGTGTCCACGGGGATGAGTCCCTTCATGGCCAATTACAGGTGTCACCCCAGGGCCTTCCCAGGGGAGGGGGAGGGGAGGTGGAGTGTGCCGGCGGCCGAACAATTTGTGGAAGAAATGGAAGCTTTACACCAACAACTTAAGGTGAACCTGGAGAGGGCTAAGGAAGTGTACAAGAGGCAGGCAGACAAGCACCGCAGAGAAGGGGAGACAATAAGGGTTGGGGACCAGGTGTGGTTGTCAACCCAAGGGTTACCGTTCAAAGGGGGGTGTAAGAAATTACGGCCAAGGCGACTGGGACCCTTCGAGGTAACACAACAGGTGAATCCTGTGACCTTTAGACTCAAATTGCCCACCAACATGAAACTGCACCCGGTGTTCCACAGGTCCTTACTCTCACCGTACCGGGAAGGGAGGGAATTTCAGGGGCGAGAAAGAGAAATCCCCATGCATCCACGGGTGGAGGAAAGGGAATTTAGTGGTCACGCAGCGGAAATTCTCGATTCAAGGTGGAGAGGGAGAAGGGTGGAATATTTGGTGGCTTGGGAAGGGGAACCAGAGTCGGAAAACACTTGGGTTCCTGCAGAAGAGATCAGAGATGAGTACCTGCAGGAGGAGTTTCACCGCAGGTTCCCAAGGAAGCCCAAACCACTAGGAAGGTTCTGGGAGGAGCAATTTGGCACCACGGATGATGAAGAAGAGTTTGGGGGATGGCCCGCCTCCGAAGAGGAGGAAGGGGGGGTATCCGAGGGAGAGGAATCCGACTGGGGAGATTGGGCAGCGGAAAGAGACAGCAGCAGGTGGAAAGCGGTGTTTGAATCTTCTGAGGAAGGGGATAGCTCCTTCCCGGGGTTTCCCGCATCGTTGTCCGAGGAACGGACGGGGGAGGGGGAGGGCCCTGGGAGGCAGGTGGATGTCAGGGAACTGCCATCAGAGGCAAGAGGAGAGGTAAGATGCTCCATTGATGCAGGGGAGGGAACTAGCAAGGAGAGAGAGAGGGTTTCCGCTGGGGAAGGAAATCCCGGGGACACCAGGGAGAAAGGGGAGGCTGAGAGTACTGCGGAGGGGAGGCTCCGAGACTCTTCCAGTGAAATCAGCGGAGAGAGCACAGGACCTCCTCTTGGCACGCCCACGCTGCGCAGAAAGCTGCGCAGAGAATCTAGGAGGAGACTTGGAGTCAAGGAATTTTTATGTTGGAGGAAGTTTAGGAAATGCCCACTCACGGATTCTGCCAGTGACTGAGACAGTCGCGTTGTAAGGGCTGTCAAACCAGGGAAAGGTTTAGGTATACAACCAGCTTGGAGCAGTTTGTAGCTTACGCACAAGCAACCCCATTTCCCATTACAGCGCGCATCACCTCTCCAGCCGGGAGAGGGTCGCGGGGGGCTGCTTTAGCCCCGCGTGCGCGCTCTCCCGGCTGGAGAGGTGACACGGGGCTGTAGAGGTTCCTGCCATAGCTGCGCGTCACCTCTCCAGCCGGGAGAGGGTCGCGGGGCTATGGGCGTCTTCGCTCCATAGGATGCACACACATTTCCCCTTCATTTTTGAAGGGGGAAAAGTGCGTCCTATAGAGCGAAAAATACGGTAATTCATGGCCAGGTGTTCTCTCTGGCAATACACTGAAAATTCTCTTATCGGTTTTTTAGGCCTACTTTTGTTTGGGATAAGAGGACCGCATGGTCAGCATGTAATAGTATAGAGATTGGTTTTGAGGCCAGCTTAGGGGCATGGAACTCTGGAGATGTTAGACACTGAACCATATTGTTTATGTATAGGTTGAACAGTGCTGGGGCTAGAATGCATCCTTGCTTAACTCCCTTTGTAGCTGGTACAGATCCTGTAAGTTGACTGTTGTAGAGCAGCGTACTTTCAGCACAGTGTCTTTATAAAGGCAGTTGATCAGGTATAATAATATTTTGTCTGTGCTTGAGGTGTTCAACTTAGCCCATAGTCTTGCTCTTGAAATTGAGTCAAAAGCAGCTTTCAAACCAATGAAATCTGCATACAGCACACCGTGTGATTACTTGGCGTACTTATCTATGAGATGGGCTAGGACAAAGCAATGGTCTATAGTAGATCTGCCTTGCCTGAATCCTGCTTGCTCTTCAGCAAGGATAGCCTCAGCATCAATCCAGTAGGTTAGTTTGTTATGGAGATGCTTTGCATATTGTTGTTGTTTAGTCATTTAGTCGTGTCCGACTCTTCGTGACCCCATGGACCAGAGCACGCCAGGCACTTCTGATAGACCTATAGCTAGTCGGATCTGATGTAGGGCCCTTTTTGAATATTGGGATGATTACCGCAATGACCCAGTAGACCAGATGAATCAATATGAGAGAATATTGCTGCAAACAGGTGCCCACCAGTCAATATTGAACTTCAGAAGTTCCGGGGGCAAATGATCAATGCCTTGGGCTTTATTGTTTTTAGCTGCGTAATTAGTTTTTTTACCTCAGTTATAGATACTGGGGGCCAAGCTGGTAATTTTTATGGAGATACTGTTTGGTGATTAGGCTGAGCATCCTGGTCTTGAAAAAGTGAGTGATAGTACTGCATCCATTCTTGGGGTTCGATAGTTCAAATTGGCCCATTGCACTCATGCTCCAGGAGGCCTGATATGGTATGCCAGAAGCAGGATCTGTCCTTGTCATGCGAGGCCTTTATTAAGCTGTGCCAGGCGTTTCTTTTGGCTTTCTGTCTTTTCCATTTTATTAGTTGTTTATACTTCTATCTAAGAGAGACATATGCAGTAAATAGAAGAAGAGACTTGGAGGTTCTATATTTACAGTAAGCTCTCTTCAGGTGTCTTTGCCTGTTTGCACTCAAAGTCAAACCAGTTGGAAAATTCCATCAACCTTTTTGTGGCAGTGTTTTTGATCACAGCTCTTAAGTGTAGTTGCAGCCAGTCAGTGTCTTGAATGATTTCATGGCCCCAGCAGCGGAGTTAGCTGATATATAGCTGAGCTAAAGGACATCCATACTGCTATTATAAGTGCTTAGCTAATGAGAGAGCCTCAGTTTTTATTTCTAGAAGCTGGTTTTCAAAATTGTGCATGACATGGAGAAAATGCATAGAGTTTTTCTCCCTCTCTCATAACACTGGAACTTGTAGATGCCTTACAAAGGTAAATGTTGGAAGATTCAGGACAAATAAAAGGAAGTCCTTCCATGCAGTGCATAATTAAGCTATGGAACTCATTTCTGCAGGAGACAGTAATGGCCACCAACTTGGATGGCTTTAAAATAGGATTTGAAAAATCAACAGAGAAGTCTATTGATGGTTGTCCTCTCTGTCTCAATGGTCTGAGGCAGAAATGCTTCTGAATACCAGTTGCTAGAAACCACAGGAGTGGGGAGTGCTCTTGTGCTTGGGTCCTGCTTGCAGGTTTCCCACTGGGGCATCTGAGTGGCCAAGGTGAGAATGGGATGCTGTATGAGATGGGCCGCTTTTGGTTTGATCCAGCAGGCTCTTCTTATGTTCTCATTTATTTACTTTGCTTGCCACTAACCCCCTCCTCACCCTCCCCAAGGTCCTCTTTCATTTGCACTGGAACATTGGCAAGGTAAACAATGGGAGAAACACCTAGGGGGGGGCTTGAGGGGGAGACCCAGGGTCTTCACTCTCTTACGCAGCAACTTGATCAAGAGAATAAAGAGTTCCAGAACATTCTGGTGTTGCTTACCGTCTTCAAGCTGCAGTATTAATGAGAGAAGACCCCCACATATCTCTTTTGACGGACAGTGTCTTGTAATAAATAAACAAAAGCACGCAGATTCAAAAGTCCAAAAGAAAAACATTTACTAAAAGGCAAAGGCTTGTTACAAAAACTTCAGAAAATAGCTTCAGACATACAGGTAAAAAGGAAAGTAAAAGAGAGCAGCTCACTGAGTGCAGGAATTTATCTCTCCTGGCTCAACGTGACCTTGAGAATAGTCAGAATAATATTGTCATCAGAAAGGAACCTTCTAGAGTCTTCCAGAATCTTCTAGAATTTTTTAGCACTTTCCAGTTTCTGCCCTCAAAGACTTTAGCCATGACATCTTTCTCTCCCTCTCTTTTTAAAATAATTTAAAGTGTATAGGCATAAATGCATACAGAATACAATAAAAATGGTGGATATGGCGAGTAAAAATAAATGTGAAAGTAGAAAAATTAAACACAGATACAGAGGAGGGGTAAAAAAACCAAGAAACTACTGAAAATACAGTGCTGCATCCAATTGTTGCATATGAGAAGAAAAAGCGGGTCAATTCAGTTCTCAATAAAACCTCTCCACATACTTGTCTGTGTAGAGCAGTGGGTTTATTGGGCTGTTAAATTGAGTTAGCATAGGAGAAAAACTTATACTATATCAAGTAAAAAAGATCCATTTTTGGTGAACCATAAAGGTCTCTCCATTTATTTGTCAGGTGCTCTGACAATTCAGTGTCCCATACTTTTGTTAGCCACTCTTCCTGGGACGAAGATGATTTGGACTTCCAATGGGCAGCCAGTGTCAATCTGGCTGCGGCAAGAAGCATAAGCACAAGAGATTTATGCATGATAAATGGGTTGGTCCCACACTCCAAGGATATTTCAGGTTTGCATTTTTTGGCATAGAAAGTATTGGTTTAAAGTTTTAAGATCTTTCCTATTTTAGTTGTTTCAAGATGGTTTGGGAGGCTTCTCTGTGTGATACAAGCCGGAAGATTCTAGCTGACAAGTGAGCTTTCTATTATGCCTAGAAACAAGCAGAAGGTTCCTGATGTTTGGGTTATTCCTTCAGAGAAGCTGAACTGGTTCAGACTGGTTGTGTTATCTCTTTTTGTCAAGGTCATTCTGTCTCTTTTTCCTTATGGTGTGTTGTTCTGTACATAGTATGCTTAAGTGCTAAGTTTTAGTCTTATTGTAAGTGTAATGAATATAGGGGTTGCTCGTGCGTAAGTGGCCGCCACTCCTGGCTATGTTGCCTTGTTAAACCTTTTCTGTCTGGACAGCCCTTCACTTCGTGGCTGCCTCAGTCGTTAGCAGAATCCGTCAGTGGGCGTTTCTTAAACCTTTTCCAGCATAAAAGCTGTTTGACGCCAAGTCTCCTCCTACTCTCCCTGCGCAGAAGTCTTCTGTGCAGGGAGGGTGTGGTTAGCGGAGGACCCGTGCTCTCCCCGCTGGTGTCCGGCGAGGAGTCCTGGAGCCCTCTCGCCGATTCCCCCATCTGCCCCCCTTTGTCCCTGGTGTTGCGCTGATTACCTTCCCCAGCTGATGAGCTGCCTCTCTCCCTGCTGGGTCCCTCTCCAGCATCACTTGGGAGCCTTCCCTCCGCCTCTGGCTCCGATGTCAGTTCCCTGACATCCACCTCCCCCCCAGGACCCCCTCCACCCCCGGCCCGACCTTTTGATCCAACTTCGTCCCTTTCTTCGGCCGACGATGCGGGGAACCCCCGGAAGGAGCTGTCGCCATCCTCTGAGGATTCAGAACCCGCTTCCCACCTGCTCTGATCCCTTCCCGTGGGGTGGGCCTCCCAGTCTGATTCTTCTTCCTCCGAAGCCTCTCCTCCCTCCTCTTCGGAGGCAGAGAAACCCACAAACTCCTCTTCATCATCTGTGGTTCCAAATTGCTCCTCCCAGAATCTCGCTAGTGGTTTGGGTTTGTCCGGGAACAGGCGGTGGAATTCCTCCACAAGATACCCGTCATTGATTGCCTCCGCGGGAACCCACGTGTTTTCTGACCCGAGTTCTCCCTCCCAAGCTACCAAGTACTCCACCTGGCGTCCTCACCACCTTGAATCGAGTATTTCCGTGGCCAGGTTGTGGTGTTCCCTCTCTTCTATCTGCGGGTGTGTGGTGACTTTTCCCTCTCGCCCCGGGAATTCCCGTCCCTCCCTGTACGGTGAGAGAAGGGACCTATGGAACACCGGGTGTATCTTCATGCTGTCAGGCAACTTGAGCTTGAATGCCATGGGGTTCACCTGCTGTGTTACCTCAAACGGTCCCAGCCGCCTTGGCTGCAACTTCTTGCACCCCCCCCCTTAAAGGGTAACCCTTGGGTTGACAACCACACCCGGTCTCCCACCCGTATGGTCTCCCCTTCCCTACGGTGGTTGTCTGCCTGCCTCTTGTAAATTTCCTTGGCCCGTTCCAAGTTCATCTTAAGTTGCTGGTGCAGGGCCTCCATTTCTTCCACAAACTGCTCTGCCACAGGTACGCTCCACCCTTCCTCCCCACTCCCCGGGAAGGCCCTAGGGTGACACCCATAATTGCCATGAACGGGCTCATTCCCGTGGACACATGTTCAGCGTTATTGTACGCAAATTCAGCCAGCGCTAGTTTCTATACCCAATCGTTATGCCTCTCGCTGACGTAGCAGCGTAGGTATTGCTGGAGTATACTGTTCGCTCTTTCTGCTTGCCCGTTGGTTTCCGGATGTCTCGCCGTCGAGAAGCTCACCTCTACCTGCAGCAAGCTCATGAGCTTCCTCCAGAACCGGGAAGTAAATTGTTTCCCGCGATCCGAAATTACCCTCGAGGGAGCCCCATGCATCCTGAATATGTGATCCACAAACAACTTGGCTGTCTCCTCAGCGGTCACTGCATGTGAGCAAGCTATGAAATGGCACATCTTTGTCAGTAGATCGACTACTACCATGACCGCTGTCTTCCCCCGGGACTTGGGCAAATCGGTCATAAAATCAATGGACACCACCTCCCAGGGTTTTCCCAGCGTGGGTAAGGGTTCCAGTAATCTTGCGGGGGCAGCCCGCTCCCCCTTTGCCCTTTGGCAGTGGTCGCACTCCCGTACATATTCCCGTACATCCTCCCTCACCCTTGGCCACCAGAACTGCCTGGTGACGAGCATCATGGTTTTGTCCTGTCCAAAGTGCCCAGCTGTGGGGTTGTCGTGGAGTTGTTTGAGTACCTTCCCCCGTAGGGTCTCCCCCGGTACATACAGCGCCCCCTTATAGTACAGCACCCCTTCCTTTTCCTCAAAACCCCCTTGGTTTTCTCTTCCGTCTCGTGAGTTCCCGGATTTTAGTTTGTGCGAACACGTCTTTTCTAGTAAGCCCGGCCAGTTCTCGTTTCCCCACCAAGGTCCCCCCCCCCACCCATCGGTCCTCAGGGATCATATGTCATATCTCCGGCGGTCCCTCTCTTTCCATGTACTCCGGCTTCCGGGAGAGAGCATCTGCTCTTATGTTTTCCTCTCCTGACACGTATCGGATTTCGAAGGAAAACTTGGAGAACTCCTGTGCCCATCGAATCTGTCTCTGGTTGAGTACTCGTGCGGTCCTCCAGTATTCCAAGTTCTTGTGATCTGTACAAACCTGGATCTTGTGCTGTGCCCCTATTAGCAGATGTCGCCATCGACGAAACGCCGCATAGATCGCAAGCAGTTCGCGGTCATACACAGTATAGTTTTGCTCCGACTTGCTCAGCTTTCTCGAGAAAAAGGCACACGGTTTCCATTCCTGCTTGCTCCTCCCTGGCTGCAAAAGAACCACCCCAACGGCTCTGTCGGACGCGTCGGTCTCTATCCTCATGGGTTTCTCCAGATCAACGTGCAGGAGCTGCTCTTCCGAAGCGAACGCCTTCTTCAGTCTTTCAAAGGATTGCTGGGCCCCCTCTGTCCAGATGAACTTCCTTTTGCTACTGAGACAATCTGTGATGGGTGCTGTCAAGTGGGCGAAGTTCTTGATGAACTTCCTGTAGAAGTTGCTGAACCCTAGGAACCTCTGCACGTCCTTCCGGGTTTTGGGGGCCTTCCATTCCAGCACTGCCTGCACCTTGCTTGGGTCCATCGCTAGGCCTTTGTCTGACAACTTGTACCCCAGAAACTCGACTTCTCTGGCGTGAAACTGACATTTTTCCAGCTTGACCCACAACTGGTGCTTCTGCAGTCTCTTTAGCACTTCCCCGACGTCTCTGACATGTTGCTCCTGATTGTCCGAACAGATTAAGACGTCGTCCAAGAAGGCTACGCAGTTCTTGTACAGCAGGGACCCCAACACGTGGTGCATGAAAGCTTGAAAACAGGCGGAGCCCGACTGTAATCCAAAAGGCATAACTAGGTACTCAAAGGCCCCCAGGGGTGTGAACATTGTGGTCTTCCATTCGTCCCCCTCCCTCATCCTAATCAAGTTGTATGCTCCCCTGAGGTCTAGCTTGGTAAAAATTTTCCCCTGCCTCACCCATGTTAAAATGTCGTCAATCCTGGGCATTGGGAAGGTCACGGGTTCCGACACCAAATTGACGGCCCTGTAGTCCACAACGAGCCTGGGTTGATTAGTGTCTTTTTTGTCCACAAAGAACACCGGACTGCCCCCCACCACCTTTGATTCTCTTATGAAACCTCTTTTCAGGTTCTTGTCAATAAATTCCCGCAACTCCTTCAACTCCCTGTCCGACATAATAATAATAATAATAATAATAATAATAATAAATTTTATTTATATCCCGCCCTCCCCAGCCGAAGCCGGGCTCAGGGCGGCTAACAACACTAAAATAGTCCCACATTATAAAAACATCATAAGAATTAATTAAAATCAAAATTGATGGCAACCATAAACTAAAGTATTGTAAAGATTGCCAAAGGAGGGAGTCAGGCTGTGCCCTGGCCAAAGGCCTGGTGGAACAGCTCTGTCTTGCAGGCCCTGCGGAAAGATGTCAAGTCCTGCAGGGCCCTGGTCTCTTGGGACAGAGCGTTCCACCAGGTTGGAGCCGCAGCCGAAAAAGCCCTGGCTCTAGTTGAGGCCAGCCTAACCTCTCTGAGGCCTGGGACCTTCAAGATGTTTTTATTTGAGGACCGTAAGTTCCTCTGTGGGGCATACCAGGAGAGGCGGTCCCGTAGGTACGAGGGTCCTAGGCCGTATAGGGCTTTAAAGGTTAAAACCAGCACCTTGAACCTGATCCTGTACTCCACCGGGAGCCAGTGCAGCTGGTATAGCACCGGATGAATGTGATCCCGCAGCGAAGACCCCGTAAGGAGTCTCGCTGCGGCATTCTGCACCCGCTGGAGTTTCTGGGTCAGTCTCAAGGGCAGCCCCACGTAGAGCGAGTTACAATAATCCAGTCTGGAGGTGACCGTCGCATGGATCACAGTGGCTAGGTCAGGGCGAGAGAGGTAAGGAGCCAACTGCTTAGCTTGGCGGAGATGAAAAAATGCCGCCTTTGTTATAGCTGCAATCTGCGCCTCCATGGAGAGGGAGGTATCGAAGATTACACCCAAACTCTTAACGGACGGTGCTGGCACTAATTGCACCCCCGCAAGAGATGGGAGTTGCCCCCTCAATCCCATATCGTCCCGTCCCAGCCAGAGGACCTCTGTCTTCGAAGGATTTAACTTCAACCGGCTCCCACGTAACCATCCAGCCACAGCTTCCAAGCATCTGATCAGTGTGTCTGGGGCCGAGTCAGGATGGCCATCCATCAACAGATAGAGTTGGGTGTCATCAGCATACTGATGGCAGCCCAGCCCAAAACTCCGGACAAGCTGGGCGAGGGGGCGCATAAAGATGTTAAAAAGCATCGGGGAGAGAATCGCACCCTGAGGCACTCCACACACCAAGGAGTGGCGGGATGACAGTTCCCCCCCAAGCGCCACCCTCTGTCCCCGACCAGAGAGAAACGAGCGCAGCCATTGAAGGACTGCGCCCTGGATCCCCACGTCGGCGAGGCGGTGGTCCAGAAGTTCGTGATCGACCATGTCGAAAGCTGCTGACAGATCTAGAAGAATCAGCAGCCCCAACCCGCCTCGGTCCAGCTGTCTACGAAGATCATCTGTTAGGGCGACCAGAGCCGTCTCGGTCCCATGACCAGCGCGGAAGCCGGACTGGAATGGATCCAGAGCCGATGTTTCATCCAGAAACCTACCAATGGCATACAGTTTACCCACCGGCAGCTGCGCCCCTGGGAGCAAGTTGATTTGGCAGTCAAAGGGCCTATGGGGGGGTAGTCTATCCGCCTCCTTCTCGCTGAAGACCTCCTGCAGGTCAGCATATTGTGGTGGCACCTCCCCTCTCGGCTCCACAGCTATCCCAGCCACCCTGGCCACGGTCATTCTTGGGGTTCCCCCCCCCAGACAGTGTTCCAAGCAGTAAGCTGACCCAAAGGTGACCGTTCTCTGATGCCATGCCACCACTGGATCATGTTGTGCTAGCCAGCTCATCCCTAATATTATTGGGGGTTCTGCCAGTGAGGCTACGTGAAAGGCGATAGTCTCCGTGTGCCCGGAAACCCTCATTCTCATTGGTGGGGTCTGGTGCGTCACTTCCCCTCCCAGAAGCTCCCTGCCATCAATGGTGGTCACTTGCAAGGGAAAATCCAGGGGCAGCAGGTGGAGCTGGTGCTCTAGTGCGAAGTCCTTGCTGAAGAAATTGCAGGAACTGCCTGAATCCAACAGCCCTTTTACCTTGACTGGGTGCCCATTCGGGAGTTCTAATAATAATAATAATAATAATAATAATAATAATAATAATAATAATAATAATAATAATAATATCTTTATTGTCATTGTCCCCTTCGGGGACAACGAAATTACTTGACTGCTCCATAAAAACACTAATTAAACAATACAGTATAATACAGCAAGGGAGATTAGATGACTTTCAAAGTCCGGGCTTCCTATTCAGGGCCGAGATCGCTCTGGAGAAGAAGCTGTTCTTAAGACGGCTCGTTCTTGTCTTCATCGTCCTGTATCTCCGTCCCGATGGCAAGAGCTCGAAGAGACAGTGACCAGGATGCGATGGATCTTTTACTATGTCCAGTGCCTTCCTATGGCACCTTGTGGCATAAATCTGCTCTAAGGTGGAGAGTGGGCAGCCAACAATGCTCTCTGCTGCCTTAACAACCTTGCACAACCCCATCCTGTCCTGGGTAGTACAGCTTCCGTACCACACACATAAGCCATAAGTGAGCACGCTCTCAATGGCACAGTGATAGAAGGCAAGCAGCAGTTTCTGTGGAAGATGGTTTTTCCTTAGTATTCTCAAAAAGTACAGTCTCTGCTGCACCTTCTTCACAAGCCCCCTTGTGTTGACACTCCAGGACAGATCCTCTTGTAATTCAGTGCCCAAAAATCTGAACGTTGTTACCCTCTCCACACAGACCCCATCAATCAAAAGTGGCTGGACGTTGCTCTTCTGTCTCCTGAAGTCCACCACAAGCTGCTTTGTCTTCCTTGTATTTATGAGCAAATTGTTAGCTCTGCACCACTCTGTCAGCCGCTCCACCTCTATGGCTATAGCCGCCCTGGGGGGGGGGGTCTGGTTGGGGCACTTCTATTGGTTGCTGGCCTGGCTGCTGTGCCTGCTGAGTGGCAGCCAAGCATTGGCATTTCCCTGCTCCTGCCCCTTTTCCACCTCCTCACCTCTTGCAGCTCCCATCATCCCTTGCCAGGCCTTTCTTTGAGGGCAGACCCTGGCAAAATGTCCTGGCCGCTAGCAGAGGAAACACTTCTTGGTGGTTTTCCAATCCTTTCCCTCCCTCTTGCGACCTTCACTGGAGTTTGAGACCTCCCGCGCGCACGCGCCATCTATTTCCATTGGCTCCGCCGGCGGGGAAGGCTGCCTTGGTATCTCAGGAATGTGGTAGTCATGGTAACGTTCCCCTCTCCCTTCGCGCTTCTCCTGAGCCCGCGCTTCCTGTCTTACGCCAATCGCAAGCGCAGCCTTGGTCAGCTGATCCATCGACTGCGGGCGGGGCGCGCGGGAAAGCTCGTCCTTCACCGTTGGGGACAACCCCTCCTCGAACAACATCTGAATGGGTTCAGAGTCCAATTCCCACCCGAGCCGGTGGACTAACATTGCAAAGCGTGACCAGTAGTCTCTAACTGACTGGTTCCCCTGTTTACAGCCCATCAGTTCCCACCGAGTCACACTTTGCTGTACATCACTGGAATACATCGCATCCATCGCCTGGAAGAATTTCCTCAGGTCTTTCAAGGCGGCATTCTGCGTTGCCATTAGGGGCCTGATCCATTCCCTGGCCCCATCCTGCAGATGTCCGACAATATAGGCCACCCTCTCCCCATCGTCCGCAAAATCCTTATGCTGCAGTTCCAAAGCGTACTCTATTTCCGTTCAGAACACGTTGTAGTCCTGGGGCTTCCCCCCAAACTTGTGTACTAGTCCCGGTACTTTCCTTGCTATGGGGGTGGGTCTGACCTGTGCATCGTGAGCCCGCCTTTCTTCCAACCGCGCCGTCAGAAGAGCCACATGCTGTTCCAAATCTCGGTTCCTCTCCACCAGATTTTGCACTCCAGCTGCTCCCTCCGTAGCGCCGGCTTCTCCGGTTTGGCTCATGATGCTGCCTGCCTGTCGCTGCGTACAAGCAACGTCAGAAACAGGAAGCCACTCTTCCTGGGACGAAGATGATTTGGACTTCCAATGGGCAGCCAGTGTCAATCTGGCTGCGGCAAGAAGCATAAGCACAAGAGATTTATGCATGATAAATGGGTTGGTCCCACACTCCAAGGATATGTCAGGTTTGCATTTTTTGGCATAGAAAGTATTGGTTTAAAGTTTTAAGATCTTTCCTATTTTAGTTGTTTCAAGATGGTTTGGGAGGCTTCTCTGTGTGATACAAGCCGGAAGATTCTAGCTGACAAGTGAGCTTTCTATTATGCCTAGAAACAAGCAGAAGGTTCCTGATGTTTGGGTTATTCCTTCAGAGAAGCTGAACTGGTTCAGACTGGTTGTGTTATCTCTTTTTGTCAAGGTCATTCTGTCTCTTTTTCCTTATGGTGTGTTGTTCTGTACATAGTATGCTTAAGTGCTAAGTTTTAGTCTTATTGTAAGTGTAATGAATATAGGGGTTGCTCGTGCGTAAGTGGCCGCCACTCCTGGCTATGTTGCCTTGTTAAACCTTTTCTGTCTGGACAGCCCTTCACTTCGTGGCTGCCTCAGTCGTTAGCAGAATCCGTCAGTGGGCGTTTCTTAAACCTTTTCCAGCATAAAAGCTGTTTGACGCCAAGTCTCCTCCTACTCTCCCTGCGCAGAAGTCTTCTGTGCAGGGAGGGTGTGGTTAGCGGAGGACCCGTGCTCTCCCCGCTGGTGTCCGGCGAGGAGTCCTGGAGCCCTCTCGCCGATTCCCCCATCTGCCCCCCTTTGTCCCTGGTGTTGCGCTGATTACCTTCCCCAGCTGATGAGCTGCCTCTCTCCCTGCTGGGTCCCTCTCCAGCATCACTTGGGAGCCTTCCCTCCGCCTCTGGCTCCGATGTCAGTTCCCTGACAGTAAGTTTAAGCTTTTTTTAATGCAACTGTATTTTTGCTAAGAGACTATGCCAATCCTGAGTTTATAGATTTGAACTGTTATGCTCATTTACCTTCAGTAAACGTTGCTGAATGAAGCTGATTGCCTCTGGCCTACTTTTTGGGAACCCTTCAATGTGTTTGTTTTTACTCTAATTATACATGGAGTGCAATATGGAGCAAAATCATGACAGGAAAGGAGTGCCAGAGCTGGGTCTGGGGGAAGTATCTGTCAGGTGATGATGGAAATGGTATCAAAAGTTTGGATCCAGAATTGAACTATGCAACAGTTCCACCACATGTGGAGCAATGTTCCAGTGTGTCCACAGCCCCGCCAACATAAATTGGAATAACCTTTTGCCAACTCTGGATAGACAGAGTAGAGTCCAATGCCATCTTAATAGTGTCTTCAATGTGGCTTCCTGTATTCTTAGAGATAGTTTTAAGTGAGGGTTAGACCATATTGCTTCCTATACTTGTTCCTCTATCCGAAGGCACAGATCACTCTCCCACACTGATCATAGCCCCTGGGAAGAGCCTGAAACTTTACTAAGTAGAATTTTGTATATATTGGAAGCCATACCTTTATTACTTAAGGTCGCATTAATACAAAGTACAGTTTGCAATTGGAATTATTGAACCCCCATTGCAAATCAAGTTTATTGTCAAAAGTTGCAATTTCAGCTGAATTTGGGGGAACCACTTGAAGCATCTGTTGTGTTGAGCTATTTCAATTGTTTTTGTTTGATTGTTTGATTTACTCATTGCAAACAGCTGAAAGTCTGTAAATTTTGATAATAAACCTGATTTGCAATGGGGTTCAATAATTTTGATTGCAACTGTAGTTAATAGTTCACAGGTGGCTAACCTGTCCCACAAGGAGTGTAAGCACTAGGGGTTGAACACAGGAAACTGCCTCATACTGAGTCAGACCATTCCTCTATCTAGCTCAGTATTGTCTACTCTACACTGAATGGCAATGGCTTTTTAAGCTTTCAGGTAGGACATGTCTCTCAGACGTTCCTGGAGATGCCAGGATTGAACCTGGCACTTTCTGCATGCAAGGTAGATTCTACCACTTGAGCTACAAGCAGGCAAGTTAATGGTTTGTGCCAGGTAGGAGAAGCCACTGCAGTGAAAATGAAGTGTTTTGAGAAGTTAGTTGGACTTTGTGACCTCCTTTCCCCCTCTTCCCAACTCCTAAGTCAAAACGGGGTATGTCTGATAGGGGGGTTTCTGATCTAAAACTATTCTATTTTCTATACTTTCTCTTTTCATGCTTATCCCACCCCTCAAACTTCCTGCATTCTCATGGTATTCCACCCTGCCCCCCCAAACGGTTATACCCAGCAAGATGGGAGTGTGTACAGTGTAATAGCTGTTTGCCTTGAGGTGGTTATTATTATTCCCCCCCCTTTTGTTCTCTCCCTTTCCACCTCTTCCAAAGACAAGCAAAGCGGCTACTGGGGCAGATCGTGGACCGCTGTCGGAATGGTCCTGGCTTCCACAGTGACATGGATGGCAACAGCACGATCCAAGAGATCCTTATCCCAGCATCCAAAGTGGGCCTCGTCATTGGCAAAGGTGGAGAAACAATCAAGCAGCTACAGGTGGGTGTGATGTGGCTTCAGACAGGTGCATGGAGGAGGAGTCAGTGTTTACTAGTTACAGTGGTCCTGGCAATTGCAAGTGGGGAGAATGTTGCTGTTGCAGTCATGTTGTGCTTATGGGCTTCCCATATTGAACATCTACTTGACCACTGTGAGTACAGGAGGCGGGACTAGATGGGCCCTTGGCCTGATCCAGCAAGGCTCTTCTTATATTCTGCCTCCATGGTTGGAGGCAGCAGGCTTCTGAATACCAGTTGCTGGAAACCACAGGGCAAGAGAGTTGCTGTTGCACTTGGTTTCTTCTTTCAGGCTTCCTGCTGGGGCACCTGGTTGGCCACTGTGAGACAGTATGCTGGACTAGATGGACCCCCTTTGGCACTTATCATTTTCTAGAGTCGTCCTCCCCTGCTCTCCTTGTTTAGGAGGAATGTACATATCTCATTTGGGGAGCTTTTGGGTTGCTTTGCTGGTTTTGGCCAACAAAGCCTCAGAAAACTTGAACTCTTAGAACAGAAGGCAAAAGTTTCCACGCTGCACCAGACCATGAAGTGCCCCGAGTATGGGATTGGGTGCAAGCAAACACTGCCTTTCTTGTAAAGCTTTAGAGCCCTTCCTTCATGAAGTGAGTCTGTTGCCAGTGGCTGGTCTGCATTTCCATGGAATTGCTCCAGAACTGCCTTTGGGTCTCTCTCTTCAGAGGGGTCATCAATATATATTTTATTAAACACAGTATTTTTTTCTTTACAAAAGTAACTCAAAGCCACATAAGTAAGCAAACCCTTTAAAGACAGCATAAAACAAAACAAAAATCTAAGACAATCCTATTTTTAAAAGGGCAGGATTAAAACATTCTACCTAGTCCACAGATAATTTAGAAGTCAAGTCCTGACAGAAGAAGAAATGTTTTTGCCTGGCACCTAAAGGTATATAATGATGGTGCTAGGCAAATCTCTTTGGGGAGATCATTTCTACAAGCAGGGAGCCACCACTGAAAAGGCACCATTCTCATACTACCACTGTCTAGACCTCCTGTGAAGGGGGCACATGAAGAAAAGCCTCAGATGACGATTCTGGGTCAGTTCATATGGGGAGAGGTGATCCTTGAAGTATTAAAGTCCTGAGTGTAATTGGCTCAGTCTTATGGAATGCTTTTCCAACCCAACAGAGATTGGCACCGTCTGTACCAACTTTTAACTGCCTGCTGCAAACCTTTCTATTTTGCCAAGCCTTATGCAGTCAATTAAGAATGCATCCTTCTGCATTGGTTACTTGATGTCTTTTTAATTTTCTAATATAGTTTTTATTCTATAACATTATGTTTTATTTCTCTAAACTGCATATATAATGACAGCAGTGTCTATAAATATTTTTTATAAGTAAAGCTTTATAGGTTAGTGACAGCACTTTGAATTGGATATGCTTGTGGGTGGCAAAGCTCCCCCCCCCCAGCAACCTTCCCTGGAACCCATAGGTGCCCGCCTCACCAAAGTGATTATCATAGCCAATAGAGGTGTGCACTTGATTGCAGGATGTGTTTGTGTTGGCAAAGTTGTCCCTGCCCCACCCACCAATTTTATCTAATTCCTGCATTATAGGGTGTTGAACTGGATGACTGTTGGGGGGTCCCTTCTAATTCTATGAATACTTGCTTGAGTGTATTCTGTCCACCTGATAAATTTGGGAGCTGAAGACTCTTCTGGGATGAATTAGAAGTGGCCCTAATATATTGCAAGACAATGTATCCTAAGGCAGTCCTAATTGTGTGTGGTGACTTTAATGCATGGGTAGGCTTGAGCCCAAATGACAAGGAGCACTTACCTGAGCACTACTCCATGGATAAAATGATCAACAAAGAAGGTAAAAAGCTAGTTGAACTAATGTCCTGCTTGCAGCTGACATGCTTGCATGGTAGTCCATGGGACAAATAAAATGGTTACTTTACTTTCCTCAATAGCAGAACAAGAAGCGTTATTGACTACATTTTCTGTCTTTCAAAGGTATTGCCGTTAGGGCTCAGTTATATTTTAGATTGACCAGAAACTGATCACCTACCTATCTTCCTGTCCATTTCCCTTTCAGTCCCTCAGTTGCCCATTCCATCAAATTATTTGGCAGAGGGAACAGTATCTATGGGCAAACATTTAAAGTGGTCTACCTCAGTTGAACATTCAGTTCAGGCCCATTTGAACAGCTCCCATTGCTAGCATGTTCACCAGAACACGGTTAATGGACATTTAGATCCCGTTGAAGGCATCATGTCTATTTTTTGTAGATTTAAGACCACTTTTATCTAAACCAGGTCACTCATCTAGTAAGGCTTTTGGCAAACATGGGTGGGTATACTAATGAGTGCAGGCAAGCAAAAAAGAATTTGGCTCAACTAACTAGGAGGGCAAGACAGACACAGACAACAGCTACCGTATTTTTTGCTCCATAGGGTGCACAGGACCATAGGGCGCACCTAGTTTTTAGGGGGGGAGGGATAAAGGAAAAAAAAAATTCCCCCCCCCCACCCCCAAAGAGGCTGCAAGCTGCTACCCGGAAGCCTTTGGAGCCCGGCGGGAACTCCCACCGGGCTCCAAAGGCTTGCGGAGAGCTGCCTGAAGCCTGGAGAGCGAGAGGGATCGGTGTGGACCGACCCCTCTTGCTCTTCAGGCTTCAGCAAAAGCTTGCATTCACTCCATAGGACGCACACACATTTCCCCTTCATTTTTGGAGGGGACAAAGTGTGTCCTATATAGCGAAAAATACGGTAATTTGGAAACTCTGGCTTTTTATCATTCAAATTATAAGGGACTACTAAGGGGAGAGGAGGTCATTCATGATTATTCAGTGGAAAGAGTTGGGAATGGCCCCCTTGGATAGAAATGATAGACATTTCTGAAATTTGATCTCAGACACAGGTTTTAATCCTATGTTAGATGCTTGCATCTCTGCTAATACCTGGTGTATTTACTTCAGCAATATCTTTGAAAGTGATTGTGACAGCTGTCCTAATGGATCAACTACTACTCAGGACTGGTTAATGTTGTTACCAGAATGGCCCCCAGTCTCAGAACAAGTAGTAAGCGATCTTATAGGTGCTTTAGTGAATGATAAAGCTCCTGGAGAGGACATGATCCCATCAGAGGTTTTGAAGAACTCTGATTGGTGGTCTCTTCTCCTAGCAAAATTATTTTTGTATATAAACTGTACTAGCACTTTCCCTGAGGGCTGGAAGCAGAGTGTAATCATTCCAATCAACAAGAAAGGTGATAAACATAGCCCCCAGAACTATCGGCCTATTAGCTTATTGGATATCAGCTCTAAGATATATAGCCACTACCTTCTTCACAAATTGACAAGTTGGGTGGAAGAAAACAATATATTGCATCAGGAACAAGCTGGGTTTAGGAAGGGCCACAGTACAATCAATTTTTTGTATTGCATCATCTAATCTATAAATACACTAGTTTTCCTTCCAAACGGCTTTTTGCTACATTTATTGACATATCAGCATTTGATACAATTAATAGGAATCTTCTGTGGGGTAAACTTGCAAGGACTAACATCTACAAATGTTTGTTACAGTCAAACCTCAGTTGTTGAATGTAATCCATTCCGGCAGACCATTTGACTTGGAAACTTTTGACAACTGATCGGTTTCAAGAGCTTCTTGCACTCGGGTGGAAGCCACGTTGGACATTCGAGTTCCAAGAAATGTTAGAAAACTGGAGCATTTACTTCTGGATTTTTGGATTTCAGGAACCGAAATGTTTAAAAATGGAGCCATTCAAGAACCAAGGTTTGACTGTACTCCTAATACCGGAGTTACATACTAATACAACCATAAGGCTAAGGATCAGTACAGATGGAAGGTTGACGAAGGAAATCAGTACTAATAAAGGAGTCAGACAAGGTTTTCTGCTAGCACCACTCTTATTTAACCTCTATATTAATAATATTGTAACAAAGTTAAACCACCCTGATCAATTTCCTCCTTCAATTGGGAATCAAAAAACAGCAATTCTGATATATGTAGATAATATTGTATTACTATCTTTGAATAGAATAGGGATGAGGAGAAGCCTGAAAAAACTAAACAAGTTTTGCCCATCAGAGAAACTCAGAATAAATTACACAAAATCAAAGGTGACTATCTTTGGCAAACGCACCCCTAAGTTTAATTGAAATCTAGGTGGCAACAAAGTAGATCAGGTTCCCTCCTTTGATGAAAAAAAATCATGAAAACCTCAGCTACAAAACATAATAGCAACAGTACAGGAGTCAGCCTATGCTATACTGACTTTTTTTTATTGTAAAGGTGGCAGGCTGGTAATTCCAGCCCTAAAAGTCTATTTAGGGAAACTAGTAGCTCAAATGCAGTATGGTGTTGAAATTTGGGGGATAAATCACAACAACCTGAAAGACCTGGAAGTGTGCCAGAATGTGTGCTGGCAGTACCTCCAGGTACCCTGGCTGCTTTCCTCAGGACAGAGACAGGCGTGGTGTCTGTAAAAGCTAGGGCAGAGATGGCTGCTCTTTCGTAGTATAAAAAGGTCCCGGATATGTCAGAGGACCGTTTGCCTAGACACTGCCTGGAAGACCAATGGCAGAAGGGTGGTTGGGCCAAGCTAGCACAAGATTTGCTAGTCTCAAAAAAACTTGACAAGACATTTTTGTATTCCCATGAGTTAAAAGACTGCTCAGGAATTGGATCTATAAGCAGGATAATGAGCAAGATTTATCTTTAATTTATATCTCAAAATTCTCCCATTGGTACCATTTGCTGAAATCTAACCGCACCAGAGCCCAATATTTGCAGACACTTACCTTTGCCTCCCTGATAACTGCTTTTACATCTCTCCGCTTTCAAACAATGCCCACATCAGTCTTAGATGGAAGATATAGGAAAGCTCCAAGACATTTAAGATTCTGTATTTGTGGGGTAGGTGAAGTAGAAGACCTTCCCCATTACATACCCCATTGTCAGCTCTATCAAAATCCCAGAAAGAGATTTTTGGAACAGATGTTGGCACTGCTACAGGGACAGACCCCTGAAGTGAAAATATGTTGGCTGTTATCTGACTGTGACCCACTTGTTACATATAAAACAGCCTTATTTGCAAAAGCCGCTAAAAGTATTTGTGCTAGTCCCATAAAAGGCAATTCTGTAGATTGTGCAGGGGATTGATTAATTTGATTTATTGTAAATGGTTGTTTATTTCTGGATCTTTCTTAATAGGTGTTATTGGATTTGCAGGTTTTGTAACGGCTTTTAGTCAAAAACAATATGTGATTGATACACAATTATATGAATGCACCATGAGCACAAGCATTTAAATGCAAAGTGAAAGTGGGAGATGGTGGTAGAGCAAAAGGTAGAGCAAAAATTCCTTGCCTGTTTCTTCCTCTCTCCCCACCCCACCCCCCTTTTCGTTTTACTGTCACTTGCCTTCTGCTTATGGAGTTATCAGGAAAAGCTGGCCAAGCTTACGGTAGCTACATGAAAGTCCAAAGCTCCAGGGGAGTTCTTATTGCTTATCCCTGCTTTTTTCCGCCCCCACTCCCCACCATTTTCATAGCCTTTCTGTCTGTCTTGGCATTTCCATTTATTTTTTGTGGCATTTTCTCTTTTCTCTCCCCATTGCACTGCCATTGGCACTTTTGCAGGAACGAACAGGCGTGAAAATGATTATGATCCAAGACGGTCCTTTGCCAACTGGAGTAGATAAACCTCTCCGGATTACTGGAGACGTTTTTAAAGTACAGGTATGTATCAAAGAGGATTTGCCATTATGCTGATAGAACATTAGGAGGATTTGCAATAATGGCACAGTTGGACTGCTGTCGGTCTGTCTCTCTCTCACATGTACACAATGATGGTGGCAGGGTGGAGGACCTCAAGCATATGGGCCAAGCAGTCCTTTTTCCTATTTGCATCTGCCACACACCTTTACATTGGTAACCCACTCAAATAGAGTTTGGTCAAGGAAAGGAAAGGAAACCAGTGCAAATCCTTGCGCTGCTGGTGAGGAGGGGTGTTGTCAGGCTGCCAGAAAAGCCCTGCCAGCCGTTATCTGAAGCTGTAAATTAGAAGCGGGCAAGTTAATTGGCAGCAATTAAATTTTATTTCTCAACACTCAGCGTGTTGCAGTAGTAGAGCGTGTTGCAGTAGTCCAAGCGGGAGATAAGCAGAGCATGCACCACTCTGGCGAGACAGTCTGCGGGCAGGGAGGGTCTCAGCCTGTGTGCCAGATGGAGCTGGTAGACAGCTGCCCTGGACACAGAATTCACCTGTGCCTCCATGGACAGCTGTGAATCCAAAATGACTCCCAGGCTGCACACCTGCTCCTTCAAGGGCACAGTTGCCCCATTCAGGACCAAGGAGTCCCCCACACCCACCCACTCCCTGTCCCCCAAGAACAGTACTTCTGTCTTGTCAGGATTCAACCTCAATCTGTTAGCCGCCATCCATCCTCCAACCGCCTCCAGACACTCACACAGGACCTTCACCGCCCTCACCGGTTCTAATTTAAAAGAGAGGTAGAGCTGGGTATCATCTGCATACTGATGAACACCCAGCCCAAACCCCCTGATGATCTCTCCCAGCAACTTCATATAGATATTAAAAAGCATGGGGGAGAGGACAGAACCCTGAGGCACCCCACAAGTGAGAGCCCAGGGGTCTGAACACTCATCCCTCAACACCACTTTCTGGACACAGCCCAGGAGGAAGGAACAGAACCACTGTATAACAGTGCCCCCAGTTCCCAGCCCCTCTAGACGGTCCAGAAGGATGTTATGGTCGATTGTATCAAAGGCCGCTGAGAGATCCAGCAGAACTAGAAAGCAGCTCTCACCTTTGTCCCTAGTCCGCCGGAGATCATCAACCAGTGCGACCAAGGCAGTTTCAGTCCCGTGATGAGGCCTGAATCCCGATTGGAAGGGATCCAAATGGTCCGCTTCTTCCAGGCGTGCCTGGAGTTGTTCAGCAACCACCCGCTCAATCACCTTGCCCAAGAATGGCAGATTTGAGACTGGGCGATAGTTGGCCATACTGGCCGGGTCTAAAGATGGTTTTTTAAGAAGCGGTTTAATGACCGCCTCTTTCAGCAGATCTGGGAATGTTCCCTCACAGAGGGAAGCATTCACCACCCCGCAGAGCCCATCGCCCAGCCCTTCCTGGCTTGCCTTTGTTAGCCAGGATGGGCAAGGATCAAGGAGACAGGTGGTTGGCTCTTCATGAAATTGCAATACAGTCGAAAGAGACCCAGTGAGGTGTGCTGGATAAAAGTGTTGGGCAAGGAGTTACCAGTTGCTGGCAACAGCAGGAGAGGAGAATGCTCTTATGCTTGGGTTCTCCTTGCAGGCATCCACAAGCATGTGGTTGGCTACTGCGAGGATGCTGGACTAGATGGGCCATTGGCCTAATCCAGCACAGCTCTTCATATATTCTTAGGTGAGGGGAGCCCCAGGTTCAAAACACTCCCCACCCCAGCCATGAAGCTTGTTGGAGAACCTTGGGCCTGCCTAACTCCAGCAGCTATGTTCTACTTCTGCTGTCAGAGGCAGTATGCTTCTAATACCTGTTGCTGGAGACCGCAGGAGGTGCAAGTAGTATTATGCTCCCTGAAGAGGCAAGGATAATTTTTTTTTTTTTGTGGGGATCTAACAAAACTAGTCATCAACCTGTTTTCCTCCTTCTGCATTTGAACAGCAAGCAAGAGAGATGGTACTGGAGATCATTCGAGAGAAAGACCAGGCAGACTTCAGGGGCATACGCAACGAATTCACTTCCAGAATGGGCGGAGGCAGCATAGAGGTGTGGATTTATCTTATATGTTATAGACCCAAAGGGACATCTAGTCCAATTCCCTGCAATACAGGAATCTTCTCCCTAGGGAAAAAAGTGAAGTTGAGAGATGGTTTTATATTATTTTATTTATTGATTTATTGATTTATACATGCATACATGCATATTGTGCATATTTGCACAGCTTTAGGAGGCTAAAGTAATTACTCATTTATTTAAAATGATGCTTTCCTGGGCAACCAGCCTGGAGCCGCTGACAGTACCCTGACAGATTGTCCCAAGTCCTCTTTAATTGCCAGTTAAGTCATAAATCATGACAAACAGGGCAGGAGCTGCCAGGGTGCAGCCTGCCAAGACTGATAACTGAAAGTAGCAATTTCAATGCCTTTTACAACAAAATTTAACGCTGAGAGGACACGTAGAACAATTAACAATGGCCGTCAACTCTCAACATGCAGAAATGGCCAGGATGGTGGGAGAAACCCAGAGACGGTCAATGATCACACACACACACCCCGATTCCCCCATTGAAGTTCAATGGACAGACCTCTGAGTTGCTTGGGTTGAAAGCGAACATTGAAATCTTTTTGAAGGTGAGGCAAGATGACTTTTTGTCAGACCAGGAGTGTGTGTTTTTAGTTATTAATCTTCTGGAAGGAGCCGCCAGATGCTGGGTGATTACCTTACTAATTAATCAATACCCTTTTTGTTGCGGTTGAACAGTTTTATGGCTCATCTCTATTCCATGTCCCAGGACCCGCAGCAGAAACCTGCAAATACATCAGAGCTAATTAAGCTGAAGCAGGGGTCTAACTCAGTAATGGAGTACAGTACATAGTTCAGTTTGCTGTCAAAGGAGCTAGCGTGGGATCATGATTCCTTGATAGCTATTTACCGTGCAGGACTGAGTGAAAGCCTGCTAATAGATAATTTATTATGGTCAAAGACCAGCTCACACAACACAGTAAAAACAGCATTCATAAAGATAAAATATACAATTAGAGCAGATTGCAGCAATAGCTCATGAGTTAAAATTGAGATATATACGTACATACACCTGTACAACTGAGATTTGGGCTACCATAAAAATTGACCCTGAGGTGCCCTAAAGGGTGACTTCAGCTTTTTCCTAGTAAGCTATTTAATTCTAGAGGATGATATGTGCCTACAAATCTGGGCGCAGAATCTGACTACCAGCCAGGTCATCTTGTGATCTTTCCCTACCTAAGTGGAGACAATTAAGGTTAGACTTGTCTGAAAGATTGGCAAGCCTCTTCAGCAAAGGATCAATGGTGTCTCTACGAATCTCAGCATAAAAAGGACATCTAAAAATATATATGTTTGGGGCTTCCTTATTTCCCCTAATGGGCAGGCGCAAAGTCTCTGTGAGTACGAGACGCTTCTATAGGAGCCTTCCAGAACTGATGAGGGCAAGGCCGAGCTTCTAAAAAGTGTGAAAGCCATTCTTGCATTTCTGGATGCAAGGAAAAATAGATATGTTGCTGGAGTGGCTACATATCTCCAGTTTTCTATGATTTTATAATTGGGGACCCTTATACAGTCCTGTTGTCTCTCTGTGTCCATGATTCTTTGCCTAACCACGGATCTAGCTTGGCCCAGGCCCATAGTTATGAGGGTTTGGGGAGCAGGGCCCAGTTTCTGAAGAGTGTTTAAGACTGCTGTCTGCCAGCCAGACTAGCTCTGAGGAGTTTGGATTCCACTCTTTCAAGGGGAATGAACGAGGAGGGAGGTGGGCCCAGAAAGGATCCGTAAAGGAGCTGTGCCAATGTTTTGGCTTTATATAATTTTAGTGCCGTGGGGACATAAAAACCCCCTTGAGTTCTAAAAAATTTAAGGATAGCATTTGAAGATCTTTCTCCGGCACACTCATTTGAGTTAATATGAATTTTGTTGGATCCTGATGCCTGGACCACCATTCCTAAATATTTATAGTTTTAAATTTGTTCTAAATTTTGGGCTTGACATTTCCAGTTTCTGAGCTTTGGTTTTTTCCCAAAAGCAAGAATTTTGGTCTTCTGATAATTTATTTTGAGGCATTCCATCTCACAATAGGCAGCTAATTTTCTTAGTGCTCTCCTAAGCCCTAAGGGGGTTCTGGATAGTATTATCGCATCGTCTGAATAAAGCAGAGCCGTGATATGCCGGTTTGCTAACTTCGGAGGGTGGAAGTCAAGGTTATGGAGAGTGGTTACCAAGTTATTTAAATAAAAATTAAATAATAAAGGGGCCAAAAGGCATCCTTGCCTGACACCCTTAAATGTTTTGATGGGATCTGTTAAATGCCCTAGCTGGCTGCACCTGACTCTAAGGGCCGTATTTGAATGTACTACCTGAATTAAATATAGTAGCCTTCTATCAATGGTAGTGGGCCAAAGCTTGTCCCAGAGTCTGGTTCTGGGAACTGAGTCAAAGGCTGCTTTTAGATCAACAAAGGCTGCATATAGTGAGGCTTGCCCTCCTGAGTTATATTTTTCTATAAGGTGTTGTAACGTTAGGCAGTGATCTAGCGTGGACCTGCCGGGTCTAAATCCCACTTGTTCTGCTGCCAGAATGTCTTTATCCTCTAGCCACTCTGTGAATTTTTCCAGCAGGTGCTTTGTATAGAGTTTGCTAATTACACTTAATAAGGTGATGTATCCCCTCTGTTGCCTTTTTTATAGAATGGAACGACTATGGCTGTGCCCCAGTCCCTTGGGATGCGGCCGGTATTGCCTATATGAGTGAAAAGAGTGGCTAGGAATGTGATGATTTCTGTTTGTTTGTTTTTTTAAAAATTATATTTATTGAGTTTCCACTACAAACAAAAAAGAAAAAACAAACAAACAACAACACAACACAATACAAAAACACTACAAAACACTAACACATAAGACAAATAAAACAAAGCAAAGACCATTTAAAGCACATTAAACAATTTCAATGTCATATCTTTCGTTTGCTTATTTCCACGACTTCCTCACACCTCCCTTTTTGTATTCCACATTAATTAATTATTTCAGCAATTCCTTTCCATCTTCCTCTGTTTTCTATCCTATAACACATTCTAACCTTATTTTGTTCCCTTTAATGCTCTATTAATCTATTTATACTTAATTCCTTATAACATTTTTGCTAAAGCCATACAACTTCATTCCAACTTTGTTCTAACATTCATTAATTTTGCAATATTTCTATAAATAGTCTTTAAACTTCCAGTCTTCTTCCACCAGCTCTTCTCCCTGGTCTCGGATTCTGCCGATTCTCTCAGCCAGCAAAAAGCAGATGATTCACAACAAAATTTAGGGGTCTGGCAGGGCAAGTCTATCTCCTTCTTTAGCATCCGTCAATATCTTAAGTTTTACTCGAGGCTTCCTGCCCTGCCAACCAAATCTAGAGACGTCCCTCTGCCACCTCCTGAGACAATCCCTCCCATCCAAAGCTTGCAATGTTTGAAACAAAAGCAACATCCCCGACATCACAGCAACCCTCGTCCCCACCACAGCAACTCGGCCCAACAATAACAACTTCCAATTTAACCCTATTTCCAAATCCCCCTTCTCTTCAAGCCAACGTCCTTCACAGTTGCCCTTGAATAGATTCACATTTCTGGCGGTCATACTAACCCCCAAATACCTCTCTTTCTCAACCAATGTTAGTCCTATCTCCTCCTGAAACTCTATCAAGCTTTTCTTTTCCTCAGGTAGGGCTCTGATCCTCAATTTCATCTGTTTCTCTTTAAGTTCAGTCATAACAAGTGTCAGCTTGTATTCATCAAGTTGTCCTTGTATGGATGGGACTCTCTCTCTCTCCAGTTGAATTACTTTAACTTCAGCAGCAAGGGTTTCCTCCTTAACTTCATCCACAGTTTGCCGTATCAGGGTAGATTCCTGTATCAATTTCTGGGTGGTTTCTGTATTGGTATTCACCTTTTGTCCCAGGTTATTTAAACTTTCTGCCATTAAGTCAGTTTTAATATTTACAGCATCCACTTTCATATTTATCACATCCATTTTCTTGTGAAGCTGTTCCAGCGAGTCATTTATTTTCACTAATACAACCGCTAAGGCCTCTTCTGGCGACATTCCGTCTTTCCCATCTGCCATAACACTCTATAGATTCAAGGTCAGTCTCACAGTCTCACGGTTTTTATCTTACAGCTGGAAATTTCACAGCCCAGATCTTACATAGCCGCCAGTTTCAAGAACTTCCACTAGAGGGAAACAGTTTCTATTTGTATTGATAAATAATATCCTCTTATAGGCACAGTTCAAACGACCCAAAACTAATTTCAATTTTCAGTTACTTTCACTGCTGGAGACAGTAGAAACAATGTGTCTTCTCTTATGCTAACTGTCAATGAACGATCCAAACGCTGTCAATAAACGTCCCACCAACCGGTGATTGAGCCTGCAGATATGGCAGTATCGCAACTCCATGGGAGTGAAGCTTCAAACTCCTACTTGCAGCAGAGATCTTCCGAAAACTACATTTAAGACGACAGAAACATAAAGAAGATTAATTAATGGATCTAATTAGGCTGAATTCGGCGCTAGGCGAAGGAGTAAAAAGGAATTCCATCCCCGTCTTCTGGGTAATTATCACCATGGAAACAACTTGCAAGTGAGAATGTTATTAATTTTATGTGACTCTATTAGATATACAGTATGTCTGCCGATGGGAAAGTTGGATTAAAAGCAACTGAAACCCATTCTTTACTACCTTTTATTGGATTTATAATGGAGAATTGTGGAGAGGACCGTGCACTAAAGTCGTAGGTGAATTCGAGCCCAGCAGAGAAAGCTTGAAACAATACTATTGAATTTTTTTTAGTTTATTTTGCGACACACCTACACCCACCATAAAATACGTAAACAAAAATAAAATGAACCAAAAACAAAGAGATACAAATAAAACATAGTTACTTACAGAAATGTATACAAACAAATGGACAGCAATATAGATACTATATTTCATTTCTTCTTTTCTTCCAATTGACTTCCTTCATCCTCAACACGGTTCCCTTTTTGTTTTTGGTAAACTGTTTCCTTCTTAATTCATTATTACCTCTTTTTCTTTGTTTTTTTTTGATTTACATGCTTTAATTTATTTTGCAGAAGTTAATCGAAACAAGTCCAAGTATTAATTTGAGGGCACTGCTTTTTAAAGTATTCTCTTTATTTTTCCCAGTCTTTTTGATATCTTTGTGCTGATCCCTAATAGCTTTTGTCAATCTGTGTAGAAATGAAAAATCACGGGAGACGAGAGAGGCAGGTGTAACATGAGGCGTCTGTCTGGGCGGACCCCTGAGAGCCTCTTTTATTGAATATTACAAGCATTGCCACAGGTGGGCCTGTGGCTGATTGGTTGATACATACACACAGAAACTTGTGATTGGTTAACATAAGTACTAAGGCGGGAATTACATGTGAGAGGTGGGGATTACATGTGATCATTTATCACTGATACATTAAAGGCTGAGAATCGGAGCTAGAACTAGACAGGCATGAAGCCTCCTAATTGAATTATAACTAGAGATTAATATGGCACAAACAATATAACAATCAGCTAGGCATGGAGAACAGGTACAGTTTGTTTTCCATGAGCTTGGGATGTCTGTTACTAATGATTGATCATAGCATGAGACAATGTAATAATCAAGTTCTGTGGATGTGGTCAGCTAGGCGTGAAGAGCAGGTTCGTACAGTGTGTGCAAAGGCAGGGAAAAACCTACGAGCAAGACTTCTCAGAAAGCAAGAGAAAAGAGGAGCAAGGCTTCCCCCAAAATGGAGCAGTTTTGTGCAGAAAGAGACTAACAGTTATGTGCAGAAAGAAGACTTCCCTTTAAATCTGGCCAATTTTATGTTATCAAATTATTTATCTTGCCGTTCTTTTTTTTGTCAGTGTTATTTCCCCCCCCCCCAATTTTTGGCAATTAATGTTCTCGTGGTCCCTGTGACATAAAGGATCCCCCCCCCCGGCTATATCTGTATTGAGTATCCCCAATAAAAAAGCTTCTGTTTTCTTAAGAAAGTTTTGTTGGAACATTTTCTTTAGCTCCTCATACACCATATCCCAGAAGTCTTTGATTTTATCACATGTCCCCCACATATGTATGAGTGTCCCCTCTACTTGATTACAGCTCCAACACAGATTTGATTTTGTTTTATACATTTTGCATATTTTGGTTGGTGTTAAATACCATCTATAAAACAGCTTTATCAGATTTTCCTTTATCACTTCGCAAGCCGTAAATTTCCAACTTTCTTTTTCATAATTTTTCCCATGATAATTCAGTAGTTTTACCTATATCCATAGCCCATCTAATCATTACCTCTTTTACTTGTTCGTCCTTAACCTCTCAGTCCAACAATGTTTCATATAGTTTAGAAATTACTTTTGTCTTATTTTGTAATAACGCTTTGTCTAGTAATGAGATTTCATTTGTAAAGCTTCTTTTCTTGTCTGCCTTGCACACTTAATTTAATTGGTGATACTGAAGGAGAGGAAAAGTCAAGATGTTAGCTGAAAAGGAGGTGTAAGAAGGGGTTTTTAAATCGAACACTACACAATAACACACAACAATTGATCAAAATAAAGGAATTGATAACTGACAACTTATGGACCTTAAATTTTTGTGAAATATTAATGGGTCAAATAGAAAGATAAAAAGAAACAAGGTTGAACATCTCTTAAAAAGTAAATGGGATATAATATGTCTGCAAGAGGCACATGTAACTAGAAAATACAGAAAGGTGCTAATTAATAAAAAGCTGGGTGATGAATTTGTTTCCTCAGATGTGATTTAAAAAAGAGGGTTAATCATTTATGTAAATCCAAAGCTAAACCCGGAGTATGTATTTAAAGATGAAGAAGGAAGAATGATGGCAATAAGGGTTAAAAAACAAAAACAAAAAATAATTATAGTGGGAATATATGCGCCAAATGACAAAAAAGCTGAATTCTATAAAAAAATGGAGGATAAATTATTAGAATATAGTGATGAAAACATCATACTAATGGGGGACCTAAATGGAGTCACTTCTTTGGAGATGGATAGAACAACACATGAGACGGGAGAATAAAGAAGGATGACTACCATTATTTTTTGCAACTAGTAGAAAATCTTGATCTGCAGGACATATGGAAGATTAAACGCCCAAATGAAAAGCAATTCATACACCACTCAGAAGGAAAAAAACTTGGCAGGGAGAATAGACGCAATATAGGTATCCAAGGAATTATCAAAATGTAAGAAAGCCAAAATCCACTCAAAAACATCCGGCCATAATCCAATTACGTTGGAAATGATGGGAGGGAGGGAAATATCAAGAAGATGGAGAATTAAAGAATCCATTCTTAATGATGAGAAAATATTAGAAAAGGAGAAGGTAACTTTAAAAGAATACTTTGATAATAACTTGAATAAAGGAACAGATATTAATATTGTATGGGACACAAGTAAGGCAGTAATGCGAGGCTACTTTATCCAACAAAATATAATTCGAATAAAAGAGGGGGGTGGGATTGGAAAAACTGTTTAAGGAGATAAGGGGGGAAAAGAAAGAAGTAGCCAAGAATCCAAAAAAGGAGCTACCTTAAAAAAAAAGTTTTTACAAACACAGCTTTCCATGATTTAGAACTACTAAATTAAACAAAAAAATTAAAAATTAAGACACTTTTTTTTTAGTTCACCAACAAGCCAGGCAGGTTACTTGCATGGCAATTAAAGAAAAAACAAAAGGAGAGATTAATAGAGAAACTGAAAGAAGATGGGAAAATAGAAGACCCTAAAGTAATTAGTGAAATTCAAATTATTATAGAAAATTACAGTATATAAAGCAGAAGAGGAAGATGAAGAAGGGATGGAAAGATGCTTCGCACAGAATAAACTTCTGAGGATAGACATTGGAAAAGTCGAACAACTAAACCTTCCAATAACTATGATGGAGGTGCAACAAGCAATTTCCAAAGCAAAGACAGGGAAAGCATCAGGTACGGATGGCTTGCCGTTGGCATATTATAAGAAATTAGAACACATACTAGCAGAACCAATGAAAACAGTATTGAACAGAATCTTAAAAGAAGAAAGAATACCAAAATCGTGGGAAGAAGCATTTATCACATTGATACCTAAGCAAGGAGTGGATCTGACATTAATCAAAAATTACAGGCCTGTATCATTATTGAAAAACGATTATAAAATATTTTCTGATATTCTTGCCAACAGATTAAAAAGATTTTGAATGAAATTATACATAAAGACCAGGCGGGTTTCTTACCAGGTAGAAACATGCACAATAACATGAGGAATATAATAGATATAGTAGAATATTTGGAAGAAAGATCCGATAAAAAGGCCATACTGATGCTGATAGATGCGGAGAAGGCCTTTGATAACGTATCGTGAAATTTTTTGAAAAATATATAGAAAGAACATGACTCGGTGAAAACTTCAGCAGGGGTACTGAGGCAATGTATTGAGAGCAGAGAGCCAAACTGATCCTCAACAATGAGACAACTGAAGAATTCAACATTGATAAGGGGACCAGGCAAGGCTGCACTCTTTCACCCCTTAATGAACACTTAATGATTGCAATAAGGAAAGATCCAAATATAAAAGGTATAACAGTAGGGAAGAAGACACATAGGATAAAGGCCTTTGGAGATGATTTGATTTTAACCACCGAAAATCCAGAAGAAAGTGTTCCATAAATAATAGAAAGAGTTCTTGAATTTGGTAAAGCGGCAGGATTTAAACTAAACAAAAATAAGAACAATATGTTAGCAAAAAATATGATTATGCAGGAAAAAGAAGAACTTAAGAGGATATCAGGATTGGCAATAGTAAACAAAACTAAATACTTTGGAATCTGGCTAACAAATAAAAATAGTAATCTATTTAAGGACAATTACATTAAAATTTGGAAAGAAATCAAAGAGATTTGGAAATTTTGAATAAGTCAAGATTATCACTCAGCGACAGGATTTCAGTAATAAAAATGAATGTGTTACCCAGAATGATGTTTTCCCCCCCAAATGATACCAATTATTGGGGCGGGGGATAGTGTCATGGACCAGGAGTCAGCTTCACCTGGTGAGCAGCAGCCTGAAGGAGCAGAAAGCGAAGTGACTCCACCTGCTGTTGATCAGCCTTGTTGCTCCTGATGAGAACCAGCTGGCTCCACCTTTCTTAAGAAGGTTTTCCAGCTTCTGTCAGTTGCTGGCAGCAACATTCGTCATTCATGGCCAGATCTTGCTGCTTCTTGTGACATTGGACCCTTGGCTTTCTTGACCCCCAAATTATCAGACGACTTGAACTTATATACTCCTGACCTTAGAACTAGATTAGACCTTGTATATGGACTCTGCCTCCAGGCAAGTACCCACTGAGACTTGGGTGGTTGGCTGGCTTCTGCTTCCACTGAGTTCTGCTGTGACTGGCAGCACAGGACTACGGCAGCTATTCCTGGACCCCTGCACCTCCATAGGCCATTTGTCGTAGAAACGGATGCCTCTGACAGAGTGGTAGGTGCTGTGCTGCTGCAGGAAGACCAAAACTGGACCCTATGCCTGTGCATCTTCCATTCTAGAAAAATGAAATGCCTTCACCAGAGGCAAGTTAACGGTGCTGCAGGAAGGCAGCAACGAAGCAGATGGTTTCTTAGAGAAGGATGACCTGTTGTATAGAGGGAGAGGTTCTCTGCATCCCAGCAGGAGACCGCCAAGCCAAGGTCCTACATCAGTGTCATGACAACCCTACAGTGGGACACTTTGGGCAGTACAAGACGTTATACCATGTGGTGCAGCAGTTCTGATGGCCAAGGATGAGGGAGGTGGTCAAGGAGAATGTGAGAGCCTGTGAGACATGTCAGTGAACAGAGAGACCAAGAGAGGCACCAACAGGCTTGTTACAACTGCTGCCCTCCCTGCAAGGGCCCTGGGAAACCATAGCTATGGACTTCCTCACTGATCCGCCTAAATCATAGCAGCAGACAGTGATCTTGGTAGTGGTAGATCTGTTCAAGATGGTGCACTTCGTGCCCTGTAAGAGACTTCTGACAGCCCAAGAAACAGCTCAGCTCTTTGTAGATCATGTATTCAGGTTGCACAGACTCCCTCAACTGATAGTGTCTGTAGTAATGCTCTGGCCACTCGCCCCCTCCCTCTCCTGTCCTACCATCCAGCTGGATTAGGTTTAAAGGAACGGCGGCTGGCAGCATATACTTTTTACAGGACAGAACACATCAAAAACGGGTAGTTGCTGCCACCACTCCCCTGTACCAGGGCACCAGAAGTCGTAACCCAAGGGAGAAGGTTATGTTTCCTATTTACCGGCTGCCCCACCCTGCAAGTCGCTTCTACAAAATGCAGGCAGAAATTCAACAAATGTAGTACGTGACGGATTGGTCAGGCGCTGGACTTAGGCTTTCCCTCAGAATGGTACACAAGACAGGAAAAGTTCTCTTTTTAAAAAACAAGATTAAACATACTTAAAGCAGGCACATCTCTTATACATTTCAAACAGGTAAAACAAAATAAAAAAATTCCTTCCAGTAGCACCTTAAAGACCAACTAAGTTAGTTCTTGGTATGAGCTTTCGTGTGCATGCACACGAAAGCTCATACCAAGAACTAACTTACCGTATTTTTCGCACCATAGGGCGCACCGGAACATAGGGCGCACCCAGTTTTTAGGGGGGGAATTCAAGGAAAAAAATCTCCCCCCCCCGCAGCCCCAAAGAGCAGCGTACAGGCTGCACACAACCTCTCCCTGCTGGAGGGGTTGCGTGGAGCTATGGATCAAGCCAAGGCAGCGAGCGGGATGGATTCTGCTCGCTGTTTTGGCTTCCCCTTTAGCCCCGTGCAGCCTCTCCCTCCTGGGAGAGGCTGTGTGGGGCTAAAGAATCCATAGCCCCGTGCAGCCTCTCCTTGCCGGAGGGGTTGCGCGCAGCTATGGAGGAAGCCAAGGCAGTGAGCAGGATGGATCCCGCTCGCTGTTTTGGCTTCCCCTTTAGCCCCGTGCAACCTCTCCCTCCCGGGACAGGCTGCGTGGGGATAAAGAATCCATAGCCCCGTGCAGCCTCTCCTTGCCGGAGGGGTTGCGCGCAGCTATGGAGCAAGCCAAAGCAGCGGGCAGGATGGATCCCGCTCGCTGTTTTGGCTTCCCCTTTAGCCCCGTGCAGCCTCTCCTTGCCGGAGGGGTTGCGCGCAGGTATGGAGGAAGCCAAGGCAGTGAGCAGGATGGATCCCGCTCGCTGTTTTGGCTTCCCCTTTAGCCCCGTGCAGCCTCTCCCTCCCGGGAGAGGCTGCGTGGGGCTAAAGAATCCATAGCCCCGTGCAGCCTCTCCTTGCCGGAGGGGCTGCACAGGGCTTTTCTGGCTTTACTGGGAGGTGGGGGGATTCCCTCACCTCTCCCAAAAGCCCGTAAAGCCGTGCAAACCCTTTAAAGAGATCGCGGCTTCTGGCTTTTCTGGGAGGTGGAGGGATTCCCTCACCTCCCGCAAAACCGGCAGAAGCCGCGCGCACTTTAAAAGGGCTGCACGGCTTCTCCTGGCTTTCCTGGGAGGTGGGGGGATTCCCCCACCTCCCGCAAAACCGGCAGAAGCCACGCGCCCTTTAAAAGGGCTGCATGGCTTCTCCTGGCTTTCCTGGGAGGTGGGGGGATTCCCCCACCTCCCGCAAAACCAGCAGAAGCCGCGCGCCCTTTAAAAGGGCTGCATGGCTTCTCCTGGCTTTCCTGGGAGGTGGGGGGATTCCTCCACCTCCCGCAAAACCGGCAGAAGCCGCGCGCACTTTAAAAGGGCTGCACGGCTTCTCCTGGCTTTTCTGGGAGGTGGGAGGATTCCCTCACCTCTCGCAAAAGCCCGCAGAAGCCGCGCAATCCCTTTAAAGAGATCGCGGCTTCTCCTGGCTTTTCTGGGAGGTGGGAGAAGGGACTGATGCCACCAGTCAGTCCCTTCTCCCTCCTGTTGAAAAGCCCGCAAGAGCTCACGGAGCTTGTGTGCGGCTCTTGGGGGCTTTTCCCGCCTGCTTCCCCCCTGCATTCGTTCCATAGGACGCACACACATTTTCCCTTGCTTTTTAGGAGGGAAAAAGTGCGTCCTATGGTGCGAAAAATACGGTAGTTGGTCTTTAAGGTGCTACTGGAAGGATTTTTTTTATTTTGACTATGGCAGACCAACACGGCTACCTATCTGTAACTGTAGGTAAAACAAAAACATTGTAGAATATGGCTAGCTAGTATACTCACAATAAAAGAAGAAAGGCAAAGTTAGAATGGTTTCAAAGTCCTTAGATAGCTCCGCATCTCCAAGGCAGGAAGAATCTCCACTACAAAGACTCACATGTCAATGCAGCAAGACGACTGTCAGCAAGGTGGCAAGTTGACAGAAGGGCGGATTGCAGAGCGCACGTTCTCAATCCATCCTTAGGATCTTTATTTCAAAACCTCACGAGGAAACAGAACTCGGACTCAATCAAAATTCTTGATTATGTTTAAGTTCACCAATGGTCAGCTAGTTGGCTAATAATTTTAACTTGTGACAGCTGAGCTCGTTAGTTCCCAGGACTTTGGATCAAAGAGTTCCTCCCTTCCTCAGATACTCAGCAGATACACATTCCCAGAGTAATTAGGGTTGATAACAACACCGTTTGGGTGTGAATGAGTTAGGTACCAGGTGTCAGAAGACCACTAATCAACCTGGAGAAGTTCCTTCCTGAGATAAGCAACCTCACACATTTGGAGACTGGAAGTCGGCAGTTTTAAACTAACAAAACACATTCCCCATAAATCCTAATGGCCTTTGGTCTTCCCATGATACTTTGCTTCTTACTTGACCAAAGTTTGGTCTACTGAAATTTCCTAACTTCACTACAGTGTCTGATAGGGGAACACAGTTTACCTTGCAGTTCTGGAAGAAGCTCATGCAGCTTCTCAAGGTGGAATGGGAATTCAGAAAGAAACAATGTCACGATGCAGCAGTACCTATTTTGCTATGTGAACTATCTACAAGATGGTTGGGTTTCCAAGCTTCCCTTGGTGGAGTTCGTATACAACAATGCTCTCCATGCTTCTGTGCATCAGACTCCCTTCTTTGCCAGTTATGGATACCATCCTTGTGCCTTCCCAACCCCAACTGACACCCTGTCAGTGCCTGCAGCAAAAGACTTTGTAGAAGAACTTTCAGCAATACAGAGTTTGCTGAAAGAGCAATTGGACTGTGCCAAAGAGGCCTATAAGAGAACGACTGGTGTACACTGGCAGCCTCGCACTGAGATTAAGGTGGGAGATCAGGTGTGGCTGTTGACACATGATTTGCCACAGAAGGGCAGATGCAGGAAACTGGACCCACAGAGGGTGGACCCGTTTGAAGTTGTGGACCAGATCAACCCTGTGACTTTCAGGCTTCGATTGCCTGTATCCATGAAGATTCACCCCGTCTTCCACAGATCAGTCTTGTTGCCTGTCGTGCCTGCACACCCCGACCAGGCACCTAGACAAGCACCTCCACCTCCCACCATGGTAGAGGGAGAGTAAGAGTGTGAAGTAGAGCAAATTCTAGACTCCAGGATGCGAAGAAAGAAGTGGCAATCCCTGGTTGTGTGGAAGGGGGTATGGACCTGGAGAAAGTTCATGGGAGTATGCAGAACATGCCCATGCATCAGACTTGCAAAGGGTGTTCCATACATGCCACCCCAACCAATTGAAACCACTGGGTTGGGAGGAGGAGAGCTCTGGAGAGGGGGGTGATGTCAGGGACTGGGAAGAGGAATGGTGGAGACCACCTTCCCAGCCTGACACTCCTGGAGGAGGAAGAGGAGGCAATATAGATTTACAACAGTGGTTTGCAGGAGGTCACAGCTGAGAGGCAGATGAGGGGAAAAGGTGGGAAATAATGGGAGAGGAGGAGCAGGCAGAGCCAGAGCAGCAGCTGAATGACAAGTTGTCACTAGAAAGCATTTCAGACCCACCATCTCCTGGAACCCAGTGAGCCAGTGTGGTGTAGTGGTTAAGAGCGGTAGTCACGTAATCTGGGTAACCGGGTTCGCGTCTCCGCTCCTCCACATGCAGCTGCTGGGTGACCTTGGGCTAGTCACACTTCTTTGAAGTCTCTCAGCCCCACTCACCTCACAGAGTGTTTGTTGTGGGGGAGGAAGTGAAAGGAGATTGTTAGCCGCTTTGAGACTCCTGAAGGGGAGTGAAAGGCGGGATATCAAATCCAAACTCTTCTTCTTCTTCTTCTTAAAAGTAGGAGAGCAAAGAGCTCAAAGTGGCATCTGTAGAGGAGATGATGATGATGATGACAAATGAGGAAGTGGGAGAGAAGGGGGTGGAGATTCACTTGGGACAATTCCATTATCCAAGAGGCTGGGTTCTATAGCCTCTCTCTGTAGAATTTGAAATAAAAAAAGGACTGTAAGAAACTTTTCCTTGTCCCTCTTACTGCTTTTCTCTCTTCCTGGTAGGTCTCTGTGCCGAGGTTTGCTGTGGGAATCGTCATAGGAAGAAATGGGGAAATGATAAAGAAGATCCAGAATGATGCTGGTGTTAAGATTCAGTTTAAACCAGGTTTGTAGGCTGTTATCAAAAACAACGGTCTGTCTGATTTTGAGTGTACAACTCTCAGCTGGCAACCACTTTTTCTCTCCATCCTAAGAAAGCTGTCTTATATCAAACCTTTGGTATATTTAGCTCAATTAGTGTCTATACATTGACTGGCAGCAGCTCCCCAGGGTTTCAGGCAGAGGGCATTCCCAGCCCGACCTGGAAATGCTGAGAATTGAATCTGGGACCTATGCTTTCCCCCACTCACTAAAAAGAAAGCAAGATTCTTTCTTTAAAATAATACTAATACTAATAATAATAATAATAATAATAATAATAATAATAATAATAATACATGGTTTTAAGAAAATACAAAGGTTCAGGATAATAGTGCAATGCAGCTTACAAATCTTAGTAGTAGTAATTTATTTGTACCCCACCCATGTGATTGGGTTGCCCCAGCCCCTCTGGGTGGCTTCCAGCATATATAAAAACATAGTAAAACATCCAGTCTTCTGACCTGTGAACCTCAGTCTGTAGTGCAAAGTCCCCTTCAAATAGCGGGCTATGCGCTTCAGAGCTTTCCAATCCTGAACAGTAGGATTGTTGGCATGTCTGCTAAGCAGGTTAGTGCTTACAACTATGTCAGGTCTTGAACATCTAGCAATGAAATTCAGCTTGCCTAGAATGCATCTGTACAGTGTGGTGTCAGAAAATGCTATGCTTCAGCAGCACAATCTACCTGGTAACCTGTCACCATCGGTGTGTCTGCTGGGTTTGCATCAACCAAATTCAACCTGGTTAATACATCAGCAATTTTCTGTGTTTCGCGTACCAGAAAATTACCTGCTTGGTCTTTCTCTACATGCAAATAAAGATAGTTGGATACCTCACCAAGATCCTTCATGTCAAAGTGCTCCCTCAGTTGAGCTAGGGTGCTTTGGTACAAAGCCTGATTCTTCCAAAACAAAAACAAATTATCAACAAAACATAAACAATACAGTTTGTTTTGCCCCTCTTTGACAAACACACAAGGATCAGCTTTGCCGTGGTGAAAACCTAGAGAAAGCAATTTCTCAGTGAATTTTATGTTCCAACACCTGGCACTCTGCTTGAGATCAGATAGGGATTTCTGTAGTTTACAGACCATTCCCTTCTGTACCTCCACACCATCAGGTGGAAGCATATACAGTTCCTCCCCCAAAAATTGCGTACAAAAAAGCTGTGTTCACATCATGATGAGAAACGTGTAGCTTCTCCTCTGCAGCAATCTTGAGCATTAGCCTAATGCTCTCATACTTGATGGTGGGTGAGTAGGTCTTGTGGTAATCCTGTCCTGGTACCTGTGAAAAACCTCTGGCGACCAATCTGGCTTTGTGCCTGACAACCTTTCCAGTCTGGTCTGTCTTGGCCTTAAAGACCCATTTGCTGCCAACTAGCCTCATTCCTTGGACTATTGGCACCATCTCCCAGGTTTGGTTCCTATTCAAGGAATCAATTTCAGCCTTCATGGCATTGAGCCATGGTTCAGCATCCTTCGAGTCTAAAGACTGGATCTATTGGAAGCTTGATGGTTCCCACACCTTCTCTGAGCTACTAAGAACAGCTGTTGCTGTTTTAGCAAACTCATCAGCAAATCTCTTTGGAGGTTTGCCTTTCGTGGCCCTTTCAGATCTGCGTACTAGACGCAAGTCTTCTGCACTCATTTCCTCTTTTTTAGGAGAAAAGTGGCCAATGGTGAACAGTGGTTCTTCCAGTTCAGTGTCAGACGCATCAGATGGTCTGAGTGAGGCCTTTGCACTCTTGTAGTCTGCTGTGTCATCACTGTCACTGACATCAGCAGCAGCGCCACCCACTGAGCTGGAATCCAAACTCTGATCATCATCCTCAGCTTCCTCTGCTTCCTCATCATCTTCATCCTCTTGTGAGTGACTATGGAAAATTCCCACATTCCCCCTCCCCACTTAGGATTGTACTCAACACTCTTTGTGAACCTAACGGACTTTGAGTCAGTCATGAATACCCTGTATGCATCTTTTTCGTACCCCATGAACAAACCATGTGCCCCACGCTTCCCAAGCTTGCTGCTCTGTGGGGTGTGTACCCACATGTCAGAACCAAAGATTCTCATGTGCTTGATGTAAGGTTTTTTACCAAACATCTTCTCATAGGGAGTACAACCAATAGGTGATGACAGTCTCCTGTTATAGAAATAAACAAAAGTATTCAAAGACTCCGCCCAATATTTCTCAGGGAGATTGGCATCATGCAACAAGGTTTTTAGGCCTTGCAGCAAAGTTTAGCTTGCCCACTCGCAAAGTCCATTCTCCCACGGAGATCTGGGACCTGAGAGGTCATGCTGGATTCCCTTCTCAGTCAGGAAAGCTTCAAACTTCTGAGAAGTGAATTCGCTGCCTCGATCAGAAAATAAACAACCAATGTATTTATTGTGAGCATTTTCCAACCAAACACAGAATGCCTTGAACCTAAGAAACACTTCTGACTTCTGCTTGAGCATAAACACATGAATGTACCTAGAAAAAGAATCAATTAAAACCATGAAGTACCTTGCTGCACCCAAAGAGGGCGCAAGTGGACCAACCAGGTCTGCGTGGACTAGCTGACAGGATTTGGAAGCCTGTCGGCTAGACACTTTGCCTTTGGGAGCAACCTTCACTTTGTTTTCTGCACAAGAGACACATTTGTGAAACTTACAGGGCTTTGTGGTTAAACCCTGAACCATCCCAGGCATCTTGGCCAGTGCCTGCCATGACATGTGACCAAATTTTCTGTGCTGTTCGTGAATACAACCTGAATGAAGAACTTTGTTAGTTGTGCAACACAAGATTCAACATTAGACACATCAACAGCTTTGCCATCATAAGTTATCAAGAACAAGCCATCTACAAACTTAGCATGCAAAATATCCTCTTTGCCCTTCTTGATGATGCAAATGCCCTTCTTGAAGGAGATCTCAAAGTCTTGCTCAGTCAGCTGTGGGACGCTGAGCAAATTGTCTGCAGAATCTGGAACAAAAAGTACTTTGCTGATGGTGGTATGCAGACTTGCCAGTTTCACTGTCCTGACTCCTGCAATTATCAAAGTCTTACCATCAGCCTGTTGAATTTCCCCATCCTGAGGCATAAAGGAAATAAACAGGTGTCGATTTCCACAGAAGTGCCTCGTCGCTCCAGAATTGACAATAAATCTGCCTTTGGAGAAGCAGTGCCAGCAAACAAAGCCTTGTTTTTCACCGGCTTGGGATTCCCACCCCCCTTCTGCTTCTGGCCATCTGGAGGCTTTTTCTTTTGTTTCCCTCCAGCCTTTCGGCAATGACGCTGAATGTGACCTTGGTTTCCACAGTTCCAGCACTTCACAGCTGCCAACGCCTTGGCTCCCCCTGGAGGCTGGAATGCTATCCCACACTGCTCCCCCTGAAGCACATAAGCTGGTTCAGCTGCATTCCTCCTATCATATTCGTTTTGCAAGGTTGCCAAAACTTTTATAGCAGTGAGGTCCTGCGCAGGAAGAGTTGCCAGCTGGCTTGCCACAGCATGATAGCTCTCATCCAGGGAGTCCAGGATAAGGATTGCAAACAGAGACTCGGGCATATTAAAACCTATCTGAGTCAATTCCTGTCTGAGATGCTGCAAATGCAAAATGTGGGCTCTAAGGTCTTTCTCTGGCCCCAAACGCTTCTTGTGCAGCTTTCTGAAGTAAAGCAACACTGACCCAGTCTCTTGACAGAGATGATAGGCCTGAAGCCCTTCCCACATCTCACGCAAGCTGGTCTTGCCAACCAGGGTAATGAACTCTCCAGGAACTACTGAGAGCAAAATTATTCCCATGGCTCTTGAATCTTGTGCCACCCACGCACCCGTCAGAGGCGCTGGGGGGGGGGGTCCTCAGAAACAGTGTGCCACACACCAAGCCTTCTCATCTGGCCCTCACAATACCTTGCCCAGGTCTGATAATTGTGGCCATTAAGCTTTGGGCACGGAACCCCATCTGAGGCTTGTAAAAGCTCCATTCCAGCTCTTTACTTCAGCCATGAGGCTCCTTATCTCTGGCAGGTCGTAAATTAAGAGGCCTGCTTCTCTCCGGCCTAATTACTTGCCCGGACTTCAAAGACTCTCTGCCGCGGCACAGAAAAGCCTCGCTTTTCTCCATATACCTCTGTCGCTGCCAGGATCTCGCAGGCATCAGCAGCCTTACTCTCCTGTAAGTGCTGTGAATCTGGGCCCCAAACCCTGTTGTTGGGATACTGCTGGGGAGACGGGGGCATCAAGCAGGCCCCCAGCTGGCTCCAGATGATCACCGGTCTCCCGTGGAACAGCATCAGTCAGTCAGCGACACGAGCCTCAGATACGTTCCAAGAACCTTGAACACTCTGTCAGCAGAGTGTATAAATCATCCACAACGGAAGAGGCAGACAGAGTTGTGCAAGCATATGTACAGCATATATTCAGCGCATTCAGGAACAAAGGAAAACATGACTGCTTGCCTTCGTGTCCAGCAAAACAGCCACATAGCAAAAGCAGCATGTAACAGAAGTTCCCAGTGAGAGCTGGAAGTAAAAAGGCATGTGATACACTAACATCATGCCAGTACCCTTTTAAGGTGGAATGGAACTATATCCTAACATCCCCTGGGCCCAGTTTTTTCATGGTGCCTTTTCTCTGGAGACCTCGTACCCTACCGCCACACGATACATCACCCAGGACCAGTATGAAGGGCAGACCGCGTTGCCTGCTTCACTTGGCAGTATATTGCGAGTGAAACTGTGCTACTCCTGAGTCCCTCTGCCACCTGTGCCCAACGCGCCAAGGGAGAAACAAGCTGCAGCCAGGCTCTGGAGGCAGAGGGACTCGGGAGAGAGTCCAGAGGGAGAAACAAGCTGCATCGGTGAGGCGCTGATACAGCTTGTTTCTCCACTTCTTTAAACTGCTCAGCTGAGGAGTGAATGGCTGTCTTTGCCTCAGCCAAGCAGTTTTACGGAGCCCCCAACCTGCCACTAGCTCATACGAGCCGGCAGTGGCAGGGGTGGCTCCGTTAAAGTGCTCCCATCCACCCCCCAGCTGAGGGAGCCCCAATCCTTCTGCTCACGTGCAAGCTGGAGAAGGATGGGGTTGATCAGCTGGGGGTGCAAAGCTGCTTCCTCTTTGGCGCTGCCAGGTGCTGGGCTGAAACTGCCTCGGCAATTTCACCCTAATTCCTTGCAGTGCTGTGGTAGGAAGCAGGGTTTTGAATATCTCAATGTACCGCCGGATTGTGATGTTGGCCTGGCGATACATTACAATGTTGAAAACCTAACATTGTCCAGCAGTATTTGCAGTATAATAGTGATCAAACTATTAAATTGGAGGCACATTTTTTTCTGTTTATTATTTCTGTTGCACTTTCCAGGGTATAAAATGCTTTTCAACACATATTTATGGTAATTGAATTTTACTGTTAGGTGTCGCATTCTTGAATGACACTTTCAAGGATATGTATAGTTAGGTTTATGGAAACTGAGTGACTACTTGGAACTGTCTCCTTCCTCCTCTTCCTCCTAGCAGAATGTTCAAACACTGTTGCTGGTACACCACCTTGAGCTCCTTGGAAGATGGAAGGTGGTATATAAATGTAAGAAACAAAACAAATAAAGGACTTCTGTTTCTGCAATGGGGCTTTCTTCCCCTACTTCACAAGCACCTGAAACTGACGTGGGGAGGCGGCGGGATTGGAGTAACCACCACCTGTAGGACACCGTAAATCAATCCAAAGAAGCAGGGGCTTTAATTAAAGAATGTGTGTTGCATTTTAAAATAAAAGTATTAAATTACATAGTACAATAAAAGCATTAATACAATTACAAAATAAGTGGCTAGTGCTTAGTGGGGCATTCCAGAGACTTTGCACTTGTTGTCAGAACATTGGAATACAGAAACGAATATTTTGCTTTCTGAACAATTGGGTGTGCTTTTCCTGAGAGAGGAGATTCTAGTTTAGAATATGCCTGGGGCAAGGGCAGACAAAGAGTTATATTTCAAGGTACTGGTTTAATTTTTTCTCCAGTGCCAGTTTGCATAGCCTTGAATTCGTCCTGTGGCTGTCCAGAAATGGTTGGACAGCCCTTTTCATTGGAAGAATTTGCCCTTTAGAGTTTCTTGTTGCCACCATTAAGATACTGCTTCCTCAGCTGTAGTCCTAGAGGCTTGTTGCTGCTGTTTTAATATTATTTTGATTTATTTTGTTTCTTTGTTAACAAAAAAAATTTGCAAACATAAACATAAAAAGAAAACAAAGATTAAAAAATGTAAACAATAAAGCCTCACAGCCTGGAAGGACTAACTAACTAACTAATTTATACCCCTCCTATCTGGCTGGGTTTCCCCAGACACTCTGGGCGGCTCCCAACATAATAATAATAATAATAATAATAATAATAATAATAATAATAATAATGAAAAAAGATAAAAATAAAATAATAATAATTTATTATTTATTATTTATACCCCGCCCAACTGGCTGAGTTTCCCCAGCCACTCTGGGCGGCTCCCAATCAGTGTTAAAAACAGGACAGCGTTACATATTAAAAACTTCCCTTATTAGGGCTGCCTTCAGATACCTTCTACAAGTCAGATAGTTGTTTATTTCCTTGACATCTGATGGGAGGGCATTCCACAGATTGAGCACCACCAACGAGAAGGCCCTCTGCCTGATTCACTGTAACCTCACATCCCGCAGGGAGGGAACCACCAGAAGGCCCTTGGAGTGTCTGGGCTGCATGATGGGGGTGGAGACGCTCCCTCCAAAAGTGCAAAGATACTTAATTAGTAAACTATTAACACATACAAAGATTCCCTTTACAAATATTAAAGATTTACCGTATTTTTCGCCCTATAGGATGCACCGGCCCATAGGACGCACCTAGTTGTCAGGGGGGGAAATCAAGGGGGCAAATATGATTCCCCCCCCCCCCAGCTCTGGGAGCAGCGGACAGGCTGCACGCAGCCTGTGCGCTACTCCAAGACCTTCTCCAAGACCACCTCCCGCAAAAGCCCACAGGAGCCCCACGTGACTCCTGCGGGCTTTTCGACCAGGAGGGAGAAGGGACTGAAACGGCCAGTCAGTCCCTTCTCCCTCCTCGGGGAAAAGCCCCCAAGAGCGGCGCGCTCTTTAAAGGGTGCGCGGCTCCTGCAGGCTTTTCTAGGAGGTGGGGGAATTCCCCCACCTCCTAGAAAAGCCACAGAGCCCCTTTAAAGAGCGCACGGCTTTTGCCTGCCTTTGTGGGAGGTGGGGGAATTCCCCCATCTCCCGCAAAAGCCCGCAGGAGGGAGAAGGGACTGACTCGGCCAGTCAGTCCCTTCTCCCTCCTTGGGGAAAAGCCCCCAAGAGCCGCTTGCTCTTTAAAGGGTGCGCGGCTCCTGCAGGCTTTTCTAGGAGGTGGGGGAATCCCCCCCCCTCGTAGAAAAGCCAGCAGAAGCCGCGGAGCCCCTTTAAAGAGCGCACGGCTTTTGCCTGCTTTTGCGGGAGGTGGGGGAATTCCCCCATCTCCCGCAAAAGCCCAAAGGAGGGTTGGAGAGTAGCGGCAAGGCGTCGTGCGCCTTCCTGCTGCCCCCCATCCTCTGGGGCTGGTGATGGGGGAAGCGCTGCTTTCCCCACCGCCAGCCTCGAAGCCAGGTTGGAGAGTAGCGGCAAGGCGTCGCGCGCCTTCCCGCTGCCCCCCATCCTCTGGGGCTGGCGATGGGAGAAGCGCTGCTTTCCCCCACCGCCAGCCTCAAAGAGCAGATTCTCCTGGCTTCAGCAGAAGCAACGCGAAGCCTCCGGAGTGCAGGCTTCGGAGGCTTCGCGTTGCTATCGCTGAAGCCAAGGAGTCTGCATTCGCCCCATAAGACGCACACACATTTCCCCTTCATTTTTGGAGGGGAAAAGGTGCGTCTTATAGGGCGAAAAATACGGTATACAAAATTAAAGTATTTTCTATCTATGAGTTCCATCATTATTGAGAATAAGGGTTCTATATACTCTTAAATGATCTATATATTTACATATACTGATGACGCTAAGTGATCATGTGCTTTGTTATTTTTTTCCCTTTTCATATGAGAGGTTTATACCTTCTGCCTTTCCCCCTCTGTGTTTGTATTTAATTTAGGGTCTGTCTCCTCTTGTTCCACAGATGATGGGATTAGTCCTGAAAGAGTCGCGCAGGTCATTGGCCTTCCAGATCGGTGTCAGCACGCAGCCCAATTCATCAATGAGCTCATTCTCACAGTGCAGGTGGGTGGGGCAACCTCCATCCAGACTGTATAAAAACATGGGGAACTGCCTGAGTTTCCAGGGGAAGGGAATTAAGTCTTACAGGCCTCTCTGCACATAACCCTTTAAGATTGTGGCTCATAGATGGTAAATATATAAAGACTGTGCTAGCTGTTCTCTGTCTTCTACATAGCTGTGTTGGGAATAGGGGTGGACAAATCTTCCAATTTCTTTTCTCATTTTTCCAGTCTTCAGCTCATTAGTTTCGATCTTTTTAATGTCCTGATAATAAAATTCTTACTCCAAGGGTCAGGCCAGTTCTCTTTGTCTAAAAAGATAACAGTGGTGTGAGGTTTGGGGGCAGCCGTTTCAGAGTGGTCAAATCATTCTCGCTCCTCTGCATGCCACTGCTTTGGAGACAGACAACCGCCTCAAGCACCCACTGGATTTCCATGATAAACATGGCAGTCTTGACAGATAGTACAGCCAGCCCCCTCTCTTGTCAAAGCTGCCTTTTAGTTCTATTTGATTAATTGCTTAGCAATTTTGCATCCAGCTGTGGGGGACACCTCTGCTCAGGTGTTCCTGCCCTCTCCCCCACACCCACCTGTGGTCAGGTGGAAGAATGGAAGCTCTCCTGTTTTTGCCAATTATTTTTTATTAAGTTTCAAATATTTTTAACAATTTACTGTATTTTTCGCTCTATAAGACGCACCAGACCATAAGACGCAGCTAGTTTTTGGAGGAGGAAAACAAGAAAAAAAATACTCTGAATCCCAGAAGCCAGAACACCAAGAGGGATCGCTGCGCAGCGAAAGCAGCGATCCCTCTTGCTGTTCTGGCTTCTGGGATAGCTGCGCAGCCTGCATTTGCTCCATAAGATGCACACACATTTCCCCTTACTTTTTAGGCGGGAAAAAGTGAGTCTTATAGAGCAAAAAATATGGTAACTTCAAATTCCATACAAATTAAAAAGAACTTTTATAAGTTGAGTTCCCATCTTTCCCCCCTGGTGTTTCCATTCTCGCCCTTTCTTGCTGCATTATATAGCATACTTTTATCTATTACATTTCCCCTTCAATACAATTAATTATTCAGTTAATTTCCCCTTATTTCAATTCATTATCCATCCACTGCTATTTGGGATCTTGGGACCCTTGACTCTCCTTCAGGCTTGTAGTCAATCCTCCCTTATTGGGGGGAGCTTCAAGATGGCGATGAGGTAAGACGCATTTGCCGGAGTTCATTTCGAATCCTCCCTAAAATCTGTGTTGTGGCTCCCAGCCTTTCAAGTTTTTGCTGAAGATTGTATCAGGGTGTTGGAGCCCATGCCAGGAGTTCACATTGCTAATAACTGTAAAGCCTGCATCGTAAATCAGCTTTAATGAGCAGATAATTGTATTCTCCGGCAGCCTTGGAAGCAACCTTCGTCTTACTGGTTTTTCGCCAGCTCACATCCAGTTGTATTTCTATTTCTACTACCTTTTATTATCTTTTAAGCACTGCTATTTTAAAAGACTCATAACGATGGGCCAAGGCAAACGCCTAAGGGATTGTGACGAGGCTCTGCCCTCCCCAAGAGCCAAACAATTAAAAATCGACCCTCCCGTGTCTGACAAACGGAGTGACCCCATTGAACACTGCTATAGGGTGAAAACTCAGAACCGTTTCTACCCTCTAATGTCTCCAGAAACAACGTCAACACCAGAGGAATTATTTTTACCTCAGACTAAAACTGCGGACGGCAAGCTTGGAGGAAGAGGGAGTGTCCCATTGAGGGTGGTGCAGGACGCTGGAACTGAGGACTGCGCAAGACAAGAACAACATGAACATCTCCATCTTGTGGTCAGAACCCTTAATTGCATATTCAAGAAGATTGATGTGCTAGCCTCCCAGTTATGTAACCTCGAACAGAAAATTGATAACTTCTGGTCAAAGTTTAAACCAACTGTAGATATGGGGGAATTGAAGTGCCAGAGGTCCTTGCCTTCTACCAAAAAAAGAAGTGTGATCCCTAAATATAAACCAAATCCTGCACTGAAACATCAAGCATTGTCCCTGCAACCTAAGAAAATCTGCCTAAACATCGGGGCAGGGTCACCAAGGTGGCTTACTCTGAGTGGGGTTAAAAAGCACCTAAGCAATCTCCTAAACATAGAAATCTCACAATGCGATCTCATTGCAGTATTACCTTTGAACCAGCACCTCGGGCAACAGAAAGTGATGCTTGCGTTTTACTCTCCAAGGATCCCTTCTGCTATCATCAGGCAGAAACCACTCTTGGCAAGGTACGATATCATCCCAACAAGAGTTTTTATGGATAGCATGATCCACCCTCTCCTACTTGCCGGTCACGGTACGGAGTGGACTCGGTCGGAGAGGTCGGGAGTACCTCGGGACATCGAGCCTCCTCTCCCGGAGGATATCCATCCGTACCGAAACTGGACTTACCCCACGTCCCCACGAGCTCTAAAGAAACCCACTGGCGCAAGTAATTCTCTGACCCCGCCGGAGGAAAGAGAGCTTTTAGCCACCTTTGGCGACCTTCCACCGAGAGAACAACAAGAAATAATTGATAGACTAGAAGTACTTAATCATCAGCTCATACATGTCCAGAAGAACGGAAAAGTCCTGCCCACTTTTCAGGATAACTCCGCCAGCTTTTCGGAGTCGTGGTTTAAGGAAGCAGGCAGTCTTCCATATCCTAGTCCAGATCCTAAACCCATGCTTCCCCCACTTGTGGGCAAAACCCACCGACGCCTGGCAGACCCAGGTTTTGCCTCTCAAGTTGGCCCCTCATCCCAACTCTTGATAAATTTTGACTCGCCCTCCAAGAGCCCCCCGCTGAGGAGTGTAACTCAGAGTTCCTTCCACCAAAACAATTCCTTACCATCTAACCCATCAATGCCGGAACTGGAGTCCTCATACTCCCCTGAGCGGCATAGACCCGACATACAAACGGTACCAGTACGCCGAACATCCCCTGTACCTTTGCCAGCATCAGGTCAGGGGAGTGTTCCACCTACATCAAAAAATGGCCCGGATTTGATTGAAGCCCCGGCCGGACATATAAACCAAATGGTTTCATCGGCGACCTTTAGACCTTGCGGTGGGGCAGTCTCAGCAAATCCTGTGGAGTTTCCCACTGAAGTGTCCGCCCTTGGGTTAGCCAGCGGGAGACCCGTTTTGGCGCCCCAGTCAGAATACCTCACTACCAACTTCAAGACTAGGTACCTTCAGCAGGTGCCTGCCATGCAAAGTAAAATAACTGACTTTTTCGTGGGGTCTGCCTTGCCTCCAAAGGACTCACATCCCTCCCTGAAATGACAGCGAATTGGTTACAACAGGAACTCCACCCTATCAGTCCTCAGCTGGAACATTGCGGGCTGGAGGGGGGAAAAACTTGACCCAGAATTCTTGGAGTATATTAGCCTGTTTCATATCATCTTGTTCCAAGAATCGTGGGAAGTAGAGAGAATTGATCTAAATGGCTTTGAGCTTCTAGAACTCCCTGCCTGCCCCTCCCTGAAAGGAGGCCGCCCTAAAGGGGGCCTAATAATAGGCATCTCCCTCAACTTACATTATAAATTTACTCTAGTACAGGCCTTGCCTCCTTACGCCCTTACCGGGCTGATTGCGGGGGGGAAAGATCTCACTCCTAGTTACAAATGTTTACTTGCCACCCGGGGGTTCTTCCTCTGAACTGGGCTCTAAATGGGGCTCGCTAGAAGAGCATTTGCTCTCATGCTATGTTAAGTTTCCTAACACCCCGGCCATAATAGGTGGCGATTTTAATGCCCGCACAGCAGCAAATTGGGACTCGCTGACCAAAGCCAAATGGTGGGTTACCCCAAATCTTGATAATTATGATCTGGAACATATCATGAGGAGAACTTCTAAAGACCAACGAGTTAATGAGGCTGGAGTACTCCTCTACCAAATGGCCATCCGTTTAAATCTGGTCCCCCTAAATGGCACATGCCTCCCTGATATTCCAGGGGATTTCACTCACCTGAGTGTTAAATCAAACAGCGTCCTCGATTACCTGCTGGTCTCCAGTGTTCTACTTAAGTGTATTTCCACCTTTAAGATCGAGAATGTACAATCTAGTGATCATCTTCCCCTTGTAGCCAAGCTTTCCCTGAACTGGCAGTCGGAGGCCTATAGACATGCGACCCAGATGGTAACCAACGCATCTCTCCAAGTAAGAGGAATCAAATGGTCGGAGACCCAGGCTCAAAGGTATCAGGAATTCTTTCAAAAAGAAATCCTCGGGCCCCATCCCTACATAGGCTCTGCCTCAGACGAGCATAGCATAGTGTTGAAACGCTTCCACCATCATACGACTGATCTTACGTCCTTCTTCAGGTTACCACCCAAAATATTAAATCGAAACGAGTATACTTACGGTGCCCCCTGGTATAATTCTCAGTGCAAACAAGCAAGACAGCGCCTTCGTGCTATATATAATGCATATAAGACCTCCGATGCATCTACTCTGCCAGCTAGTTATGCACAAGCCAAGCAAGTTTACAAACGCACGCAGAAAATTGCCAAACGTGAGTGGCAACATAATCGCTGGCAGGCCTTGATTACTGCTTCAAAACCACATAGATCCAGGGAATTCTGGTCTCTGATTAACAGAAGGGTGAGGAAATACCCAAGGGCAGTCATCCCAGCACCGACATGGGAATTGTTCCTGAAGAAATGTTTCTCACAGGCAGATGCTCCCTCCGACCATCTGATGCATCTGTTTTCCCACCTACCTATTTGGCCTCCCACCGATCCTGACGAAATAGCCAAGCTAATAGCCCAGCTGAAATCGGGCAAAGCCCCAGGGCCCGACCTGATCCCTGCTGAAGCCATCAAACTACACCCAAAATGGTGGGCTGGCATCCTGGCCAAAACCTTCGACGCAATCAACGCTTCTGGTCTCATCCCCAAAATATGGAAGGAGGCCATTATAGTACCAATTCATAAAAAAGGTTCTCCAATGGAGCCGGAAAATTACCATAACATCAGCCTCCTTTCGATCATAGGGAAAATTTATGCCAGCTTTTTGCTGACGAAACTATCGCGATGGGTAGATGAGACTAACCAGATTGGCCACGAACAAGCAGGGTTCAGAATCAAACGTTCTACAACTGATCATGTGATAGTTCTTTACCATCTGGCACGGAAGTACTCCTCCCCTCCCCGGGGCTACCTGTGTGCTGCCTTCTTAGATCTAAAGGCAGCCTTTGACAGCGTTCCTAGAAATATTCTTTGGGAGAAACTTGCGAAACAGGGCATCGATAGAAGACTCTTATGACTTATAAGTCAACTCCACGAAGGTACCCTTGCCAGAGTGAGACTTACTCCTGCGGGCGACCTCACAAATTCGATACCAATAAACAAGGGAGTGTGCCAAGGATGTGTATTGGCTCCCTGCCTATTCAATCTATTCATCAGCGACATGCGAGAACCCCTAGTCAACTCATCTCCAAGTACACACGCGCCTAGACTAGCGGATTACCGCTGTCCACTCCTTTTATATGCGGACGACGCGGTAATTTTATCTTATACACGTGTTGGACTAACCAGAGCTCTGAAGATCTTTGCCACGTATTGTCAACTCAACCAATTAACCATCAACCATGTTAAATCTAAGATTCTGATTTTCGCCAGAAGTCGGAGATTATACGAATGGAAGCTTGGTGGAGCAAAAATAGAGCAAGTCCTAAAATTTCAATACCTAGGAGTTATTTTTCAATACAATTTGGGGTGGAAAGCACAAATTCAACACCTACTTAACAAGGCCAAAACACTGTCATATGTGCTCCTCCGATTTTTCTTTTCGGATGGAGCTTTGCATGTTCCCTCGGCCCTAAAGGTGTTCAAGGCAAAAGTGGTTACTGTGCTTGCTTATGCTGCCCTGCTCTGGGCCGTGATGACAGATCTTACTCCTCTTGAGACTCTGCAAAACCAATTCCTACGTCGGCTCCTAATGCTCCCCCTGTGCGTAAGCAACGCAGCCATGCGACTAGAATTGAAGATCGCATCCTTAGAAACCTGCCTGTGGAAGCAAGTCTTCAATTATTGGTTATCATTGTGGCATAGATTACCAGACCATTACCTTGTCCAATGCTTATGGCGAGATGAATTCTCCAGCCTTTGGACAAGTAGAATTCATGCCAAACTCCTCTGAGTTATGGAATCTCTCCCTTAGATTCCCTAAAACTAGATCAAATCACTGCTCAAAGACTGATCCGCCCTGGATGACATCGATTTACAGCGAAATTATACGCTGGGGGGAGGTGTTTGTTCGCCCCAGAACATTGGTATCACTTTAACTTACTGCGTTCCATCATACCTCTCCTCTCTTTCGACTGTTGCCCATAGGCTGGCCTTCACCAAAGCGAGGTTTAACGTTTTTCCCTCCAATGTCCTGAGACATAGATTCTCAAAGGGCCAAGCCTCCGCCATGTGCGAATGTGATAAGGAGACGCCGGAGTCGCTTCAGCACATTATGTTCACTTGCCCCTTATTCAATGTGCCACGGGCAAATTTGTTGGGATCAATTATACAGAAACTAGAGGGTACCCCACCAAAATTCCACCTTGCCCAAATCTTGCAGGATAAGGATACCCATACGACCCTGAAAGTGGCTAGGTTCCTGGTCGCTGTCCTTACCCAAAAGCGTTGCCAAGGAGCACCACAAGCTAATTAAGGCGTAGTATGCCATTCCATCTCATAGTATTTTATTGTTATAGTAGTGTTTTAGCGGCTGTTTTTCCCCACGTGCACAAGATGTTATTTATGTCTTGTTTTTATCTGTATGGGCCTACGGCCGTAATAAAATTATTATTATTATTATTATTATTATTATTTGGGATCTTGCTCACGCTTCCGTTAACTTTAGTATTTTCCAGATAGTCCAAAGAAGGCGCCAATCTTCTTTAATTTATTTTCAATACTTTATTTTCAATATTTTAATCACTTAATTATACTGTATTGTTTGTCATGTTCACGCAAGTCACTGATTTTAAAAAGGCTCAGTCATGATTGATCCTTTTCCATCCTTTCTTCATTCTACGTTTGTGAGATTATGGCTGCTGTTGTTAAATATGACAGTATTTGGTGTGTTTTTTTAAGTAATATTTTTTGAAATTTTAGAAACAATAAAAAGTTTCAAAGTTTAAACATAAAAAATAAGAACAAAGAATAACCCTAATAGAAGAAAAAAGAACTACAAAGGTACAAAAACAAAACACATGAAAAATGCAAAATAGAAAGCAGTTAACAAAAAGAAAAAAAGAAAAGCAACCAATATTTTCATATCTTGTACTTCATTTACTAGTTTCCTGACCTCCTCACACCTCCCTTTTTGTATTCCAGTTCAGATATTTAATTCAGCAAGTCCTTACCCTCTATCATTTATCCTTGCTCAACATCTTAACCTATTATAAATATATATTTTCCACCATTATCAATCCATATTTACATATTCTTGTTAATCTTTTTACCAATACCGCTTATTTTCAATCCAACATCCCTTTAACATTCATTAATTTAACAGTATTTCTGCAAGTAGTCTTTAAATTTCTTCCAATCTTCTTCCACCACCTCTTCTCCCTGATCTCGAATTCTGCCAGTCATTTCTGCCAGTTCCATGTAGTCCATTACCTTCATCTGCCATTCTTCCAGTGTGGGTAAATCTTGTGTCTTCCAATACTTTGCAATCAATATTCTTGCTGCTGTTGTTGCATACATAAAAAAGTTCTGTCCTTCTTTGGCACCAATTGGCCAACTATGCCCAAGAGGAAGGCCTCTGGTTTCTTCAGAAAGGTATATTTAAATACCTTTTTCATTTCATTATAGATCATTTCCCAGAAAGCCTTAATCTTTGGGCACGTCCACCAAAGGTGAAAGAATGTACCTTCGGTCTCTTTACATTTCCAAACTTTATTATCGGGCAAATGATAAATTTTTGCAAGCTTGACTGGGGTCATGTACCACCTATAAATCATTTACATAATATTCTCTCTTAGGGCATTACATGCCGTAAATTTTATACCTGTGGTCCACAACTGTTCCCAGTCAGCAAACATAATGTTATGTCCAACATCTTTTGCCCATTTAATCATAGCAGATTTAACCGTCTCATCCTGGGTGTTCCATTTCAACAGCAAGTTGTACATTCTTGAAAGTATCTTTGTTTTAGGATCTAACAGTTCTGTTTCCATATTTGGAAATAAAAATGACAGTATTTGATCCCCTTCTTCAAAACATTCATCCTCTATTGTCCTTGTAAGAAAAGCTTCTGAATTTCTGGGAATAAACACCTCAATCTACCTCTTAAATCCTTTCCTGAAGTCCTTTAACTTTTCCATACAGCGACTCCCACTCCATCCATTTTGATAGTTCAGCTTTAAAATCCACAAATTAAGCCAAATTGTATCTGAGTCAGCATTGTTATGCAGATCATCATCCGCTGATTCAGTCAGATTCAACCACCTCTTGTTTACTCTTAGCCATATTCCCACAGCATAGCAGTCTGTTGTTGGCACCTTTCCAAACTTACTCTTCTCCCACAGAGTGCTTTACTTTTACCATGATAAAGTCAAATACAGTTGTAATTGAAATTTTTAATATAGTTATCTTTATATTTTTATTTGACCTATAGTTAGATATTGACTCCAGATCTCCTCCCTGTTTAGGTATTAATGTTATGTAGGCTTCCTTCCATGAGTCTGGAATCTTTCCTTTATTAAGAATGTTGTTCATTACTTCAACCAGTAGGGCTGTTAGGATTTCCTCCATTTTTTTATAGAATTCTGCTGGGAGACCATCTGAGCCAGGTGTTTTCCCTAATTTAATTTTCTTGATTGCGTTCCTAATTTCTAATGTTATTGAAGAGTCTAGCATTTGTATTTTTTATTTATTTATCTTTGGGATTTTCTGTTGGTGTTGGTAGTTGTCTACTTCTTTTGCATCTTTGTCTTTTTTATATACCGTATTTTTCACTCTATTGAACGCACCGGACCATAGGACGCACCAGACCATAGGAGGGGGAGAACAGGGAAAACAATTTTTTTTCCTTCTTCTCCCCCTCTAAAACAAGGTGCGTTCTGTGCGTTCGAGGTGCATTCACCCGAAGCCTCCGGAGCCCAGCAGGGGTTCCCGCTGGGCTCTGGAGGCTTTGGGTTCCTTTCGACCTGCTCTTTGGGGCTGGCGGGGGGGAGCTGCTTTCCCCCACTGCCAGCCCCAAAGACCAGGTCGGGGAACAGCGGGAAGGCGGCGCTCCGCCTCCCCGCTATCCCCCGAGCTTGTGGGGCTAGCGGTGGGGAGAAGCGCTGCTTTCCCCACCGCCAGCCTCCAAACCAGGTCGGGTTTGGAGGCTGTTATCCGCAAGCCTTGGGAGCCCAGCGGGAACTCCCACCCGGCTCCCAAGGCTTGCAGATATCTACCCTAAGCCCGGGGCGCGCTGGCTTCGGGATGCAGGCTGCTATCCACAAGCCTTCGGAGCATGGCAGGCACTCCGAAGGCTTGCGGATAGCTTCCTGAAGCCTGCATTTGCTCCATAGGACGCACACACATTTCCCCTTCATTTTCCCCCTTCATTCCTATAGAGCAAAAAATGCGGTAAAATTTCATAATATTTTTTTGAAAAATTGTATTATTACTTTTGGATCATCTATAATTTTCTCTTCTATTTTTATTCTGTTTATTTGTCTTTGATTTTGCCTCTTTTTCAATTGCCACGCCAGATATCTTCCGGGTTTGTTGGCAAACTCAAAATTATTTTGTTTCCACATTTTCACATTCCACTCTATTTCCTGTTCTATTTTGGACATATATTCTGTCCGTAATAACTTAATCTCTTTTTTTATTGTATTCTTATTTGGTTGTTTGATTTGCTCTTTTTCTTTTTTCCTTATTTTTTCCATTAATTCTATTTTTTCCTTTTCGCTTTCCTTTTTTATTCTTGCACCTTGTTGTATAAAGTATCCCCTGATCACTGATTTCTGTTTTTGTTCAATTCACAGTATTCTTCCAATGCATTTTTAGCTCCCTCTAATATTTTTTTCCTTTTTCAGTAATGATTCATTCAATTTCCATCTATGTATTCCTGTTTTCCAGTCTGGATGTAGTTTTAACAGAACTGGATTGTGATCTGAGATTATTTTTGGTAAAATCTGTGATTCTTCAATCTTTCTAAGCAAATCTAACGAAATCCAGATGGCATCAATCCTACTAGCTGTTTTGTTTGGTTCAGAGAAGTACGTGTATTCTCTCTCAAATCTATGTTTGTATCTCCATGAGTCCTTTAGATCTAGAATTTCTATCATCTTTGCAAATGTAGAAGGTAATTTTCCATGTCCTTTACTTCCTTCCTATCTATCTATCTGTGGATCGGTTGCTCCATTAAGATCTTCAAGCAGTATTATTTTATCTTTTACATATTCCAACAGCTTTTTTTCTAGTTTCTTATAAAATACTGGTTTTTTTTTCCATTCGGTGCATATATCCCTACTATTATGATGTTTTCTCCTTGACTTTTAATCTTTACAATCACTATTCTCCTTTTGGGGTCAGAAAATAAAAACTCTGGCTCTAACACAGGTCTGACATAAATCCCTACTCTTTTTTTTACTTTATCTGCAGCAATGAATTCTTTTCCTAATTTGGGGTTGATTAATACTCTTCTATGTTCATTTGTGACATGTTTCCTGCAAACAAGTAACATAATTCATTTGTTTAGTCAGAATATGTGCTATTTTCTTTTTTTATAATTTAAATCCATTAACATTCCAAGATAAAAAATTTAAGTTCATCTTTATTCGTTAAAATGTGTTATAACACGAAGTTTATTTACAATTTTTATTTTTGGCAATTCAATATGTTTTTTCTGTGAGGTATTTACTGTTGGGAATCAAGCCTTTATCAGGAGAAACTGGCCACTCTCCAGGCACCCGGCTTGATCTCCGGTTGACCTCCCTGTCTGCATTCCCTGGCAGGATACAGGCTAGGTCGCGATAGGCAATCCTTCTCGGCGTGAGAAGAAACCCCCCCTCTTTCCTGCCCCCCCCCCGGGCAGGGGAAAGAGAGAGACAGAAACGTATTTACATGCCTTTATTTCTGTCTTTGCAGCGTTACAGAAAACACGGCTGCTCTATTCAAACTCCAACAGCCGAGAGACAAACTCCTCCTGTACTTCCTGTACAGCTCATATTACACTCTGAGCTAATTCCGGTGCTTCGCACTGTGAAAAGACTGTCCCTCTGTTTCCCACGGAACAGTCCCAACATTCCCATTATGTTTTGCTTTCAAGCTACCAGCTCGCGGCCGCATTGCTTCTATATCGTAACATTTACTCACTCTCTGAACCGTGATCTGAATTTGTGTTTTTTGGATTCTTTGGGCTGGACTCTTTTTCTGTAAGGTGTATATCGCCCCCTAATTCATTTTTATATGTTCTATAAAAATTTTTTGCATCTTCCACTGTTTCCAATCTTCTTCTTTTCCCTTTAAAGTTGAAGGAGATTCCTTCCGGAAACTCCCATTTAAAAAATATTGATTTAATTTTTAGGGCTCTTGTCAGGAATTGGTATTTCTCTCTCTTTTTCAGCAAACAAGGGGGATCTCTTTCAAAATTATAATTTCCTCTCCTCCAATTTTGAAGTTTTTTTCCTTCTTTGCAGTAGTATCCTGTTCCTTAGTATATTTGATGTAAATATAATTAGACAGTCCCCTGGCCATTTATTCATCTTTGCTTTCCTAGAATTTACTCTAAATATACTTTCTGTACTTTCTGCAATTTCATTTTCTTTTATTTCTAACCAGTTGGCTAATTATTTTATAATAGTGTTTTGCACATTCTCTTCCAAATTCTCTAGGACACCACGTATCCTCAGAGTTCTTTCTTTAGTTTGCATTTGAAGGATGGATAGTGCATCCCATGTTGCTTCCTGAGTGACTTTAAAGTCATCATTTTCCTTTTAAACCTTATCCCATTCTTTTTTACTTTCTCTTAGATCTTTGGATGATTTCTTAGAAAATTCTTCTAAATGTTGTGTTTTTGCTTTAAGTCCCTGAACAGTTTTTGTTAGCTCTTTCTTTTCCTCTGCAAATTCCTTTACTTGTCCTTTTAGTTCCATAATTGATTTAGTGTTCTCATCTCCCCCCCCCCCCCATCTTGTCTAATTTGTCATCTAATCCTTTCACTTTGCTATTCATTTCCAACTTAAGGTCATTAAATTCTTTCTTCATTTCCCCTTTATCGTTCTTCAAACTTAATATAAGATCTCTCAGATCCATTTCTTGTTCGAGTCCAGAATTCCTTCTGCCTTGCTGATTGTAAATAGGACCAATATTATATTTTTTATTTGATGACATGGGGTTTTCTTATTTTTTCTTTGGCTTTTGTAGGGTTTTGAATTTAAATTTGATTGATTGGTTATCTATTTTTCTTCTAGATGAGGTATTTTGCCCCAGATGACAATTAACATATGAAGTTAAAAATTTACACAACCAATTTCCTCTTCCCCACCAAGTTTTTACACAACACATCAAAATGTCAATTAACACATAAAAATGCAGAACTACAAGTCAGCCTACTCACTCCCATCCACTATTCCCCCTGAATTATTGATTAAATCTATTAATCTGAAAAATAATTCCAAATTCTTTATATACCAATTCTTATCATCGTTTGGGTTCAAGTGCAGGTTTAATATAAAATGCTATGCCACATCTGTTTGTATTGCCTGCTGAAATGAAATCCATCCCTACTTTTTTATTGATCAGAATTCTTTGGGGGTTTTTTGCTACATGTGTTTCCTGAAGGCTAATTATATCTAAGTTCTGTTTGAGAATTACATGTTCAATCCGATTTCTTTTTACCTTGTTACTCAACCCTTTCACATTCCAATTTAGGAGTTTAAGATTTGCCATTGTCAATTTTGTTTTTAAAAATCTGTTTCTCCCCCTACTGCCCCCAGTTGTTCCAGTGCCTCCTTTTGCTGTTCTAAGGGGCTTTTCTATTTTGCCCCTTCTCTAAGTTCAAAGTCTCTTCCATGTACTTCCAGAAACTCATGGGCCTGACTCTCAGTTACCAATCTATATCTCTTCTTTCTGTAAGTAAAGGAAACTCCTTCTGGGAATTCCCATTTGTATTTTATGTCCACTTTTCTAAGGGTTGTTGTCAGGGTCCTATGTTTCTGTCTCCTAATTCTTAATTTAAAAGGAATTTCCCTAAATATGTCCACTCTTTTACCTTCAACCTGCCGACTGTCTTCATAATTTTTTTGAAGGATTGCATCCTTCACTCTTTTTATGACAAATGTCACCAAGACGTCTGCAGGCTGTTTTCTTTCTCTGGATGCTCTTGTCCTAGCTATGTAAGCATTTTCAATTAATTCATCCATCCCAGCTTCCCCTTCCCCTATCCAGTCAGTCAGAATTTTGCCTAAGTATGTGGCAAAGCCTTGCTCTTTTTCAGAATCCAGCAATCCCCTTATTCGAACCGTATTAGCATTCTGTTGTAATTGAAGAATAATCTGTTCTTCCAGCTCATTTTGTCTATTAGAGAGACCTCCTATAGCCGCTGCCACAGCACCTTGTTCTGCCTTAAGATCCTCCACCTCCCCAGCGGACTTTTCCAATTTTTGAATTTTGGATTCTAAGGAATTCACTTTTTGATCTAATTTATCAAATTTCTGAGAGAGTACCTCAGTACTATTTTCTATGTCTGCTTTTACTTCCCTGGTTAATCTTTCCATTGATTGATCCATTCCCCTTTTAAATTCTGCAAAATGTAGTGCCATGAGTTCTGAGAAATCTACCTTAGTCATTTTTCATGTTCCTCTTGAGCAGAGGCCCTTATTTTTGCTTCTGCTGTTTTCTATCTTGTTACAACTAGTGGTTCCTGCTTACTCTTTTCCACCATGGCTATTATCAAAACAGTTACTTCAGTCCCCCTGACTTCAAGGTCATAGCTGTTAGCTCTTATCTCTTTCCCATTGGTAAGCTCAGGGTAGGAAAATTCCACTTCTGAGCCCACCAGTTACACACTTCTCTATACCACACAGCAACCTAATACCATACCAAACAATATACAAATAAATCTATGACTTTTGTAAATAGAGATTGAAGAAAATAAAAAGTAACTACAAACATTAAAAAGTAAAAAGAGTGAAACAATATGTTACAGTCACTTAGGAAGATATAGATACTTCAAGTTGATTAATGGGAAGTTCTCAATGTGTTTTTCCTTGGGTTCCAGATTTCTATGTAAAATTGTTTTCCGCTTATAATCCAATTATAATCCAAACATCTTTGATATATTTTATATTTTTTATATATAAAATATTTATTAAAGTTTCAGAAAAAGGAATTACATAAAAACAAGAAATACAAAGGTAAAAGACAAAAATAAAAATACAAGAAAAATACAAAATAAAAAGTAAGTACACTTACAGAAAAAAGGAAAAAAGGAAAAATAAAAAATCAATCTTTCCATATCTTACATTCATATCCTTGTTTCCCTGACCTCCTCATACCTCCTTTTTTGTGTTCCAATTCAATTAATTAATTCAGCAATTTCTTTCCCTCCTTATTATCCTGATCTTTGATCTTAATATATTATAACGTTAAATTTTTACCTATTTAGAAATCCAATTTTCCATATTCTTTTATATCATTACAGTGAGAAACCACTTAACTTCAATCAAACATCATTCTAACATTCATTAATTTGGCAATATTTCTGTAAATAATCTTTAAATTTCTTCCAATCTTCTTCCACCGACTCTTCTCCCTGGTCTCGGATTCTACCAGTCATTTCCGCCAATTCCATGTAGTCCATCACTTTCATCTGCCATTCTTCCACAGTGAGTAGATCTTGTGTCTTCCAATACTTTGCGATGAGTATTCTTGCTGCTGTTGTAGCATACATAAAGAAAGTTCTGTCCTTCTTTAACACCGATTGCCCGACTATGCCCAGGAGAAAGGCCTCTGGTTTCTTCAAGAAGGTATATTTAAATACCTTTTTCAGTTCATTATATATCATTTCCCAGAAAGCCTTAATCCTTGGGCACGTGCACCAAAGGTGAAAGAATGTACCTTCAGTTTCCTTACATTTCCAACATTTATTATCGGGCAAATGATAGATTTTTGCAGGCTTGACTGGGGTTATGTACCAACTGTATATCATTTTCATAGTATTCTCTCTTAAGGCATTACATGCTGTAAACTTCATACCTGTGTTCCATAGCTGTTCCCAGTCAGCCATCATTATGTTATGTCCAATGTCTTGTGCCCATTTGATCATTGCAGATTTCACCGTTTCATCCTGAGTATTCCATTTCAACAGCAAGTTATACATCTTTGACAAAGTCTTAGTTTTGGGTTCTAACAATTCTGTTTCCAATTTTGATTTTTCCACCTGGAAGCTGATTTTTTTGTCCAAATTGTATGCCTCCATTATCTGATAATAATGAAGCCAATCACGCACTTTGTTTTTTAGTTTTTCAAAACTCTGCAATTTCAATCTATCTCCATCTTGTTCCAAAATTTCCCAATATTTCGGCCATTTGACCTCCATATTGAGCTTTTTCAAAGCCACCTTGGGGTTTTATTTTCCAATAAGTCCTTGTATCTTAGCCAAACATTAAACAATGCTTTCCTGACAATATGGTTTTTAAATGTTTTATGCGATTTGACCTTATCATACCATAAATATGTATGCCATCCAAATACATTGTTAAAACCTTCTAAATCCAAAATGTCAGCGTTTTCAAGAAGCAGACATTCTTTCAACCAGCAAAAAGCTGCTGATTCATAGTAAAGTTTCAAGTCTGGCATGGCAAATCCACCTCTTTCCTTTGCATCTGTTAGTATTTTAAATTTTATTCTAGGCTTCTTGCCCTGCCAGACAAATCTGGAAATGTCTCTCTGCCACTTCTTAAAACAGTCCATTTTGTCCACAATTTGCAATGTTTGAAACAAAAACAACATTCTAGGCAATACATTCATTTTTATCGCAGCAATACGGCCTAGCAGTGAAAGCTTCAAATTTGACCAAATTTCTAAATCTTTTTTCACTTCAACCCAGCATTTTTCATAATTATCTTTAAATAAATTCCCATTTTTTGCTGTCATGTTAATCCCCAAGTATTTGACTTTCTTAACCACTGTTAAACCTGTCTCATTCTGAAACCTCTCTCTCTCAATTGGTGTTAAATTTTTCTCTAAAATTTTGGTTTTTGACTTATTCAATTTAAACCCTGCAACCTGACCAAATTCTTGAATCAGTTCTAAAACTCTTTTAGTACTAGATTCTGGCTCCTGTAATGTCAATACTAAGTCATCTGCAAATGCTCTCAATTTGTACTGTTTGGCTCCGACCTGTATACCTTTAACCAACTGGTCCCTTCTTATCATATTCAGCAGAACCTCCAGGACTGATATAAAGAGCAATGGGGAAATTGGGCAACCTTGTCGTGTCCCTTTTTCAATCTTAACTTCCTCCGTCACCACATTATTTACAATCAATTTTGCCTTTTGTTCGGAATATATTGCACTTATACCATTTTCAAAGCCTTGGCCTACCCCCATACCCTGTAAAAAAATTTTCATAAAAATCCAAGAAATGTTGTCAAAGGCTTTCTCCGCGTCCACAAAAATTAAAACTGCCTTAGTGTTTATGTTCACTTGTAATTTTTCTAAAATATTAATTATGTTTCTCACATTGTCAGATAGATGTCTTCCTGGGAGAAAGCCTGCTTGGTCCTTATGTATCTCTTCCACTAGCACTCTTTTTAGTCTTTTAGCCAAAATGTCTGCAAAAATTTTGTAATCCACATTAAGCAATGATATGGGGCGGTAGTTCTTGAGCTGCGTCTTTTCAGTCTCTGTTTTCGGTACAAGTGTGATATATGCTTCTTTCCACGACTCTGGTGCCCTTTCCCCCTCCATTATTTCATTACAGACCTCTTTCAAAGGTTGTACTAGCCATTCTTTTAAAGATCTGTAATATCTAGAAGTCAGTCCATCCGGTCCTGGAAATTTTCCCAATTGCATATTCTGAATGGCACCTTCTATCTCCTGTTCAGTTATTTTGTAGTTCAACATTAATTTATTTTCTTGAGAGATTTTTTGTAATCCATTTGTTTTCAAAAATCGATCTACATCAGCTTCTTTCTGTGGCCCTTGTATATATAATTGTTTAAAATACCTCTGGAAACAATTTCTAATCTCAACTGGGTTCTGTATATTCCTTCCTTCCACTTCTAAATTTGTAACTGTATTTAATTTTTGTCTTTTTTTCATTTGCCAAGCCAGCAATTTCCCACATTTATTAGCCGACTCGAATGTCTTTTGTCTTATTTGTTTAATTTTCCATTCTATCTCCTGATTCATCATTTTCATATATTGCACTTGATATAACTTTATTTCTCTCAAAATCTCTTGAAACTTTGGTTTTGCTCTCAATTTTTTTTCACCTTCCTTTATTTTCTCCAAAATTTTATCCTTCTTCTCATTTTGAATTCTCTTCTTTAATGCATTCTGTTGTATCAAGAACCCTCTCATAACTGCTTTACTTGCGTCCCAGATTATTCTTTTTTTCCACATTGGTGTTCATATTTATCTCAAAATAGTCTTTCAAAAATTTTTGGGGCCTTCTTAAGCACATCTTCATCTCTGAATAAGGTGTCATTCATCCTCCATCTAAAGGAGCCAGTTGGTATTAGTTTCATTTCCATCTTAACAGCATTATGGTCGGAGCAGGTTTTTGGGCAGATTTCCACTTTTCTTGTCTTTGGTGCCATTCCTCTAGTTACCCGTATTTGGTCAATTCTTGTCCATGTCATATTGGCTTCAGAAAAGAAGGTTCCTTCTTTAGCCATGGGGTTCTTTGTTCTCTAAATATCAACTAAGTCCAAGTTGTCTGTCATCTCAAAGAAAGTTTTCGGTAGTTTACCATCCTTGGTGACTACCTGTCTTTGTGCCTTGTCCATATTTGTAGATACCACTCCATTCATATCTCCCATCAAAATCATGTTGTAATCCAGATAGTCCATCAGGGTCTCATGCAACTTTTTAAAAAAAATCAGATTTCCCCTCATTTGGTGCATAAATTCCTACTATCAAATTTTTTTCTCCTTGTAATTGAATTTTGATTGCCACAAATCTTCCTTGTTCATCTTTAAAAATAAATTTCGGTAATAATCTGTCCTTTGCATAAATCACAACCCCTATTTTTTTAACCTTGTCCGATGAAATAAACTCCTGACCAAGTCTTTTATTAGTCAATAGTTTCCTGTGTAACCTTGTTATATGTGTTTCTTGTAAACAAATCAAGTCCAATTGTTCCTTTTTTAATAAATGAAACACAGATCTCCTTTTCTGAGGGGAGTTCAAACCATTACAATTCCAGCTTAATAGTTGCAGAGCCATGATGTAGTTACTTTACTTCTCCTCCAACTGCACCCAGTGCCTGTTCCTGTTCTGTTGGTGGTATCACCTTCTTCAGGCGATCTTTTAGTTCCGGAGGTAAATCTGGTATATCTAAGGTTTCACTTACAAGTGCTCTCAGCTCTCCTGTAACTTTCTTCTACAGGTCTTCTCCGTGGTCTCTCCAAAATTTATCTTTGTCGTCTTCTGATCTTATTTTTATCTTCTTCCCTTTATAACTGAAAGATAGGCCTTGGGGGAATTCCCACCTAAAAATGATTCCGTTGCTTCTCAACAGGTCGACCAAAACTCTGTAATTGGACCTAAGGTCCAAAAGATGTTTCGGAATATCCTTAAATATTTCCACTTTCAACTGATGTATTTCCAAAGTCTTCTGGAAGTGCAGACTCAAGATTTTATCTCTCTCCTCTTTTGTTCGGAGGGTGATCAAACAGTCTCTCACCCTGTTCTTCCTCCCTCCTCTTCCAAGCCTAAAAGCTCTCACTATCTTGAAACTATCCTTCCCCAAATCTGGGTTCCAAAAGTCTGCAAATTCCTGCGTGAGAAATTCAATCAAATTATCTTTCTCCAATTCAGGTACGGCCCTGACCCTTAAATTCACCTGTTTCTCCTTCAATTCAATCATAGAAAGTATTGACTTGTGGTCTTCAAGGCAGTGAAGGTCCTGTGTGAGTGCCTGGAGGCGGTTGGAGGATGGATGGCGGCTAACAGATTGAGGTTGAATCCTGACAAGACAGAAGTACTGTTTTGGGGGGACAGGAGGCGGGCAGGTGTGGAGGATTCCCTGGTCCTGAATGGGGTAACTGTGCCCCTGAAGGACCAGGTGCGCAGCCTGGGAGTCATTTTGGACTCACAGCTGTCCATGGAGGCACAGGTCAAATCTGTGTCCAGGGCAGCTGTTTACCAGCTCCATCTGGTACGTAGGCTGAGACCCTATCTGCCTGCGGACTGTCTCGCCAGAGTGGTGCATGCTCTGGTTATCTCCCGCTTGGACTACTGCAATGCACTCTACGTGGGGCTACCTTTGAAGGTGACTCGGAAACTACAACTAATCCAGAATGCGGCAGCTAGACTGGTGACTGGGGGCGGCCGCCGAGACCATATAACACCGGTCTTGAAAGACCTACATTGGCTCCCAGTACGTTTCCGAGCACAATTCAAAGTGTTGGTGCTGACCTTTAAAGCCCTAAACGGCCTCGGTCCAGTATACCTGAAGGAGCGTCTCCACCCCCATCATTCTGCCCGGACGCTGAGGTCCAGCGCCGAAGGCCTTCTGGCGGTTCCCTCATTGCGAGAAGCAAAGCTACAGGGAACCAGGCAGAGGGCCTTCTCGGTAGTGGCGCCCGCCCTGTGGAACGCCCTTCCAGCAGATGTCAAAGCGATAAACAACTACCTGACATTCAGGAGACATCTTAAGGCAGCCCTGTTCAGGGAAGTTTTTAACATGTGATATTTTACTGTATTTTTGGTTTTTATGGAAGCCACCCAGAGTGGCTGGGGAGGCCCAGCCAGATGGGCGGGGTATAAATAATAAATTATTATTATTATTATTATTATTATTATTATTATTATTATTATTATTATTATTTGTGCAACGGTGGTATCTTCTCTTCTAGAACAGTGGCTGTAGCAGTTGCAATTTCTTTAGCCTCCTCGGCTGTCTTTCGTGTCGAAGTGGATTCCTGCAATAATTTCTGGATAGTTTCTGTGTTAGTATTTACTTTCTGTCCCAAATTGTTAATACTTGTGGTATTTTGATCAAGTTTACCCGATGCCTTGGCTACTTGTTTGCTTATTCTTTCCAAAGATTCATTTATTTTTCCTAGTGCCTGAGCCAGGGCATCGTCAGCAGCCATACCTTAGGGTTTGGGTTGTGCTGATGAGGTTGCTGTTGGTAAACCAGAAGGGCCAGATGTCGAAGCCCTTCTTTGCAGCCCGCCGTCTGTGCGAAGTACTTTGCCAGACCTCGCTGCTTGTAACAAATCTATCTTCTCTTTCCCATCTGCCATATCCCTCTAGATATAGCCCAAGGTCAATCTCACGCTCAGAATCAACATTGTTTTGAAGTGGAAAATCCCCTTAGCCCAGCTGCAATTGTAACAATTTCAAACTTCCTCTAGGGGGACACAGTAACAATCGGAAATGTCTTTAAAGTAATTAACTTCTCCCTTTCACCCCCCAGTTCACCAAAAAGACAACAGTTTCTATCTCAGTTATATCCAGTTACTTTAAGACCAGAAGAAGCCTGTCAGCAATATTGTATCTTAGTTGTATCTCAGATGCAGAGTTAACTGTCAAAAAGAACTTTCAAAAGCAGTGCAATTCTCAATACAGCTTTCTTACTGTCACTGGGAACCGTTCCAGGGTTTTGAGCGATGGATTTTAGCTCCTCTTCCTCTTTTTGCAGGGAAATAACGTTCCAATCTTCTCCCCCCTCCTCCCCTGCTTTTAAGGGGGAAAAACACTATTTTGATGCTCGAAATTATTATCCTTCTCCAACGTCTTTTAAAGCTTCTGCTTTCAAGTTCATTGCTTTACTCCACTTACAAGAACGGGAGGCAGACTTCCTGTTTATACCTCTCCGCTTCGGTGCCAAATTAATCATAAAATTTGTAAAGTTCCTTTAATTCCGAAGTTAGCCTACTCACGGATCATTGTTTTACAGCCAAATTGTCCCAGGAAAAAGGCAGCGCTCTCCGGCAACAGCTGCGCAGCTTCGCTCCACGGAAGAAGCAGACAACTCACAGCACCGCGCCACTTCCCCGCTCCGCTCCGGAGCCCGTTGCTGGGCTCCTTTGCCAATTGGGGGGGGCGCAAACGGTGCCCACCGAGTCCCACGGTCACAGGCTTCACCCGCCTGTGATTTTTGAAGGGTCCCCGCTGCGCCGTAGCGGTAAAGACCCAATTTTCGTAGAGCCGGTTCCCTCCTAGTCAGAGGGAATCCGCCATTACCGATGGCGCCACCCCGGAAGTCTTTGATATATTTTATAATCCAGAAACGACCATAAAAGAATGGCAGTTGTAATTCATATATTCTTATAATCCCGAGTGAGTGGCAAGGTCAGATATTCAGTATTCCAAATGCTATGCCCTGGTCTTCATCAGATGTCACTATGGAAATGCTGCCTTCCGAATTAAACTCCCGCTATTCCAGGCACTCTGCCTCCCTGAGGTTACCCCCCCCCCCCCAAGTTCGACAGAGTGTTCTCCTGCCAAACTTCGGTTGCAAAAGTGAAGTTCCAGGGTTCTTTAAACTTGTAGCAGTTTAAGTTGCCAGGTCTTTGTGTTTTTAATCCAACACAGAGCTTGCCTGCTGGTTGCCTGCTCACTCATCCATCCATTAACAGGATGCCTCAGTCCAAGTTAAAAAAGAGAGAGAGAGAGAAAGGGAAGTCTTTAAACACTTGTAAAAGTGCAACTTAAAATGTTAAGAGTACTCTGAGGGCTGTTTAAAAAAACAACAACTCTCCTCTCCCATTCACAAATCCCTGCTTGCAGAGCCTGTCAGTAAGAAAACGGAAGTTGACTTCCTGTTTAGATTCCATCTTCACCAAATTGAAGTCCAATTACAAAAGAAAGAAAAAAGAAAAACCAAAGGATTTTAAGCTTGGAACATCTGCTGCTTTCGGTAGCAGCTGGTCACTGCAGCTGTTGGATGCGCTGGAGCCGTGAGTGGACTCAAGCTGCTTCCTGCCCCCCACTTGCCGCCAAAAACAGTGATGGGTTTGCCAAGAGGTTGCGGCGCGTTTTTCCATGCTCTACTGGTCCCCTCGAGACCCCACTCTTCTGTGGGAGTTTTTTAGGGGGTTGCCTAGCCCTGGCACAACCTCCTCTAGCCCAAAACAGCTCGAACCAGTCGTTTCTTTAAGCAGACGACACGGAACGCACCGCCATTCTGCTCCACAGCAGACTGGAAGACCCAGATATTCTATAATATCAATTATGTTCCTTATATTATCCTTCATCTGACATCCTGGTAGAAAGCCAGCCTGATCATGATGAATTATGGCTGTTAAGACACCCTTCATTCAATTGGCCAAAATATTGACAAATAATTTATAGTTGTTATTTAATAAAGAAATTGGTCTATAATTTTTAACTAAAAGTCCATATCTTGTTTTGGGATCAGAGTAATATAGGCCTCCTTCCAGGTGTCTGGTACTTTACCTGATTTTAAAATCCCATTCATTACTTTTTTTAATGGTTGTACCAGAAAATCCTGCAACTTTTTATAATACTTTGCTGAAAATCCATTCGGCCCTGGCGATTTACCTATCTTAGCTTGCTTAATTGCCTCTTGCACCTCAAGCATCATGGGTACAGGGATTGGGGCCACATACGGCATCCTTCGGGGGTCGAGATGCCAGCTGGCTAGCCCCCAGCTGGATCATGCCCTTCCAGCCGTGACGATCCCCCAATCTCTGGTGCGACGTAAATCAGCGACTCAGACTTCAAAAGCCTGAGCATTTTATATTATATTAAAATATAATATTAGCAGAGCATACTGTGCAAACAGAACAGGTGAGAGGCTTGTGGAAACATACTAACAGCTAAAGCTTTATTAAGCGTAAATCATGACAAAGAAAACATGTCATCTTCCTTTCTTCTCAGAGAGACAGAGAAAAGCAAAAGCTATACACACTACGGAAGTTCCCAGCCAGCTGTGCTGGAACGTAAACAGACATGTGACACGTAACAATCCCATGTCTGCTCCTTAAGGTGGAATGGAATTTTCCAACATCCTCCACCTTTCCATGTAACCTATGGCGCAGTATTTCAACCCAACTGCAACCGCTGTACATATACCTTAAGTTGTTCCCTGTTAACAACTTTAGACAACAGATCAGCAGGAATTTAATTTCCTTGCATGTAGGACACCTGAAGGAGTCCTTTCCGAACACACTCCCTTGCACAATGTAACTTTATTTGCAAGTACTTGGTTCTTTGCCTGCAACTCTCTGAAGCTAGCAAACCCAAACAGGACCTGTTGTCTTGATAAACCTGTATAGGACATTTCACATTAACCCTGATGTCCTGAAACAGTTGCAACAACCATTCACAATCCATAAGTGAATGACAGTGCATTGAGTTCAGCTTCACAAGAACTTAGGCTCACTGTTGTCTGCTTCTTGCACAGCCAGTCAAACTGACACTGGTTGTACATGTAGCACACCCCAGAAGTGCTTGTGCCACCTGTGGTGTCACTTCCAAAAATTGCATCTGCAAAAATCTCCAGACTTTTGACTAGTGAATCTCAGTCTGTGGTGCATAGTACCTTTCAGGTAACGAGCTATACACTTGAGAGCTTTCCAATCCTGAACAGTAGGATTGTTAGCGTGTCTGCTAAGAAGATTAGTGCTCACAGCTATATCAGGTCTTGAACATCTGGCAATGAAATTCAGCTTGCCTAGAATGCATCTGTACAGTGTGGTGTCAGAAAATGCTTCACCAGTATCATCTACCTGGAAACCTGTTACCATTGGTGTGTCCACAGGATTTGCACCAACCAAATTCAGCCTGGTTAACACATCAGCAATTTTCTGAGATTGGTGTACCATAAAATCACCTGCCTGGTTTTTCTCTACTTCCAGAGAAAGATAGTTTGATACCTCACCAAGATCCTTCATGTCAAAGTGCTCTCACAGCTGAACTAGGGTGCTTTGGTACAAAGCCTGATGCTTCCAAAAGAAAAGAAGATCACCAACAAAGCATACACAATACAGTTTGTTTTGCCCCACCTCTTTGACAAACACACATGGGTCTGCTTTGCCCTGGTGAAAACCTAGAGAAAGCAATGTCTCTGTTAGATTTGGCACTCTGTTTGAGACCATATAGGGATTTCTGTAGCTTACAGACCATTCTCTTCTGTACCTGCACTCCATCTGGTGGAAGCATATAAATCTCCTCCCCCAGAACCCCGTACAAAAAAGCTGTGTTCACGTTGTGGTGCAATCTTGAGCATAAGCCTAATGCTCTCATACTTGACAGTGGGTGAGTAGGTCTTGTGGTAGTCCTGTCCTGGTACCTGTGAAAAACCTCTTGCGACCAATCTGGCTTTGTGTCTTACTACCTTGCCATTCTGATCAGTCTTGGCCTTAAAGACCCATTTGCTGTCAACCAGCTTCAATCCTTCTACTATTGGAACCAGTTCCCAGGTCTCATTCCTTTCTAAGGAATCAAGTTCAGCCTTCATGGCTTTTAGCTATGGCTCTGCATCCTTTGAGGTTAACTCCTGGACCTCTTGGAAGCTTGAAGGTTCCCATACCTTCTCTGAGCTACTAACAACAGCTGTTGCTGTTTTAGCAAACTCATCAGCATAACTCTTTGGAGATTTGCCCTTTGTGTCCCTTTCAGATTTGAGTACTAGACGCAAGTCTTCAGCACTCATCTCCTCTTTCTTAGGAGAATGGCGGCCAGTGGTGAACAGTGGTTCTTCCAATTCAGTGTCAGACCCATCAGATGGTCTGAGTGAGGCCTTCACGCTCTTGAAGTCTGCTGTGTCACTGCCACTGTCAGCAGCACTAGCACCTTCCACTGAACTGGAATCTGAACCCTGATCATCATCCTCATCTTCCTCTGCTTCCTCAGCAACTGGGTGACTCTGGAAAATCCCTACATTGTACTGAACACTCCTGGTAAACCGTACCGTCTTTGTGTAAGTCATTAGCACTCTGTATGCACCCATTATGTACCCCACAAATATGCCATGCACACCACGCTTCCCGAGCTTGCTGCTCTGTGGAGTATGGACCCACATGTCAGAACCAAAAATTCTCATGTGCTTGACGTATGGCTTCTTACCAAACATCTTTTCATAGGGAGTACAGCCTATTGGTGCAGAATACCTGCGATTATAAGAATAAACAAAACAATTCAGAGATTCAACCCAATACTCTTCAGGAAGATTGGCATCATGCAACAAGGTTTTAAGGCCTTGTAGCAAAGTTTGATTTTCCCTTTCACAAAGTCCATTCTGCCAAGGAGATCTTGGACTTGCGAGGTCATGCTGAATCCCCTTCTCAGTCAGAAAAGCCTCAAACTGCTGAGTAGTGAATTCCCCTCCATCATCAGTAAACACTGCAGTTGCTTCCCATGGACATTTTGCAACTAAGCATAGAATTCCTTGAACCTAGGAAATGCTTCTGGTTTCTGCTTGAGCATGAACACATGAATGTACCTGGAAAAAGCATCAATCAATACCATGAAGTACTTTGCCCCACCTAGAAAGGGTTCAAGCGGACAAACAAGGTCTGCGTGGACAATCTGGTAGGGTTTAGATGCCTGCCTGCCAGAAACCTTGCCCTTTGGTGCAACCCATACCTTTGCTCTGCACATGACTTACACTTCATGAAATCCTGCAGGGTTTATTGGTCAGGCCTTGAACCATCTCTGGCATCTTGATCAGTGCTTGCCATCCCAAATGACCGAACCACCTGTGGTGGGAATATATGCAATTTAAATGGAGAATTTTGTTAGTATTCATAACACAAGATTCACCCCTTTGCACATTGACACCGACATAAGTTATCAAGAAAAAACCATTTACATAATCTGCCTGTAAAATGTCTTTGTTGTTCTTCCTTATGAAGCAAACTCCCTTCTTGAAGGAAATGTCAAAGTCTTGCTCTGTCACCTGAGAAAAGCTAAGCAAGTTATCAGTGGAATCAGGAACAAACAGCACTTTGCTGATTGTAGTACTCAGGCTCTGGAGCTTGACCGTCCCTTCGCCAGCAACCTGTAACAATTTACCATCCGCTTGGTGAATCGAACCCTCCTGTGGCATGAAGGAAACAAATAAATGCCGATTTCGGCATAAGTGGCAAGTCGCTCCCGAGTCGACAACAAAGTGACCCTTGGCCTTTGGGGTAGCAGTGTGTGCATTCAAGGCTTTATTCTGCACTGTGGTCTTCTTGCCCCCCCCCTTCTTCCTACTGCCTGTAGAATTGCTGCTTTGTTTACCTTTCGCTTTTGGATGCTGTTTACAGTCCCTGCGTAGGTGATCTTGGTTCCCACAGGAAAAGCATCTCACAGCTGCCAACACTCTAGTGCCCCCTGGTGCCTGCATCACTGTCTGGGATGACTTAACAACACCTTTGATGCAGTTGAATCCTGCGCTGGCAACGCTGCCAACTGGCTAGCAATGGCACTGTAACTTTCGTCCAAGGAGTCCAGAATAAGAACAAAAAACAAGGCCTCTGGAATGGTAAAGCCTCTATGCACAAGCTCTTGTCTGAGAGATTTTAACTCCAGGACATGTGCCCTTAAATCCCCTCCAGGCTTGAGCTTCATCCTGTGCAATTTTCTGAAGTAGAGCAGCACAGATCCAGCCTCTTCTCTCAGATGAGATGTGCAGTCGTTTTGCCAGCCAGCGTTATCAGTTCCTCCTGAGAGAGAGACAGGAGAATTAAGCCCATGGCCTTAGAATCAGCAGCAGACCATTCTGCTGTCAACGGTGCAGGGGCAGCATCTTGAACCGTGTGCCACACTGCAGCCCTCCTCAACAAGGCTTCACAATAGCCAGCCCAGGTGTTGATAATTCTCCCTATGAAGCTTGGGACACTGGGTGCTTCCCAGTGCATCCTGTAAAGGATCCATTTTCCTGCTCTTTGCTTCAGCCAGGAAAACAGTCAATTGCAGTCCTCTTTATCTGACAGCTTGTAAATCAGACTGCCTGTTTTTTTTTTCAATTTTTCCAGAAAGAAATGGCTTTGGGAAAAATGGAAAAAACCCAGGTCCGCCCCCCCCCCCATTTTTCCATTTTTTTTCCAGGCCTTCCCATCTCTAGTCGTTATGTTTTTGTGGTCCTGAGCCGTTTAAGGCTTTATATGTCAAAACCAGCTTTGAATTGGGCCCGGAAACTAATTGGTAGCCAGTGCAGTCGGACCAGGATCAGTGTAATATGCTCAAACCGTCTTGCTCCGGTGAGCAACCTGGCGGCTGAATTCTGCACCAGCTGAAGTTTCCGAAACGTCTTGAGAGGCAGCCCTACGTATAACGCATTGCAGTAATCTAACCTTGAGGTTACCAGAGCACAGACAACACTAGTTAGGCTATCCCTGTCCAGATAGTGTTGTAGCTGGGCCACCAGCTGATGGAAGGCACTCTGGGCCACTGAGGCCACCTGAGCCTCGAGCGACAGCAAAGGATCCAGGAGTACCCCCAAGCTACGAACCTGCTCCTTCAGGGGAAGTGTAACCCCATCAAGAGCAGGAGATCTCCCACTCATCTGGTCTAGGGAACCACCCACTAACAATGCCTCAGTCTTATCTGGATTGAGCTTCAGTCTGTTGGCTCTCATCCCGTCCATTACTGAGGCAAGACACTGGTCCAGCACTGCCTCACCTGCAGATGTAAAGGAGAAATAGAGCTGAGTGCCGTCATTATACTGCTGACGATGTACTCCGAACCTCTGGATAACCCCACCCAGCGGTTTTGTGTAGATGTTAAACAACATGAGGGATAGGATTGAGCCCTGTGGAACCCCACATTGAAGGTTCCATGGGGCTGAAAAGCATTCCCTAAGTAACACACCCTGGGAACAACCATCCAAGTAGGACTGGAACCACTGGAAAGCAGTGCCACCCACCCCTAGTTTGGAGAGTCGCTCCAGAAGGATACCATGGTCGATGGTATCGAAAGCTGCTGAGAGGTTGGCCTAATGCAGCGAGCAGCCACAGATGCTCGACTAACTGATTTTGTTGGCTCCCTCTGCTTTTCCCTGCCCCCATCCTTTTGCATTGAGTTTTGGTTGTTGGTCATATCTAGGACCATAAGAATCATAGAGTTGGAATAGACCACAAGGGCCATCGAGTCCGACCCCCTGCTAAGCAGGAAAAGAGAGGTCAAGCATATCTCAACTCACCACCCGCTTTGTCTCTGTCTCCCAAGCTGAGGCTAACCTTCCCTCTTGTGTGAAATACTGACAGAAGAAGACAGTAACCATCAGTGGATGCCTTTGTAAAGCAAATTTCCTTAACAGACCAACCCTTTGGAGTTCTCCTTGCCCATCAAGTCAAACCAAACTTACATTTGTGTACAAGCTGCTACTGTTTCACACGCGCTTAAAGAAATCTGAGATAGTATTGTTAAGGTTTTCTTGCCAGTCTCTCATAGATGGTCTAGTTGAGATTCTTGTATTGCAAGGGATTGGACTAGATGACCCTCAGGGTCTCTTCCAACTGTACAATTCTATTATTCTGTGATTCTAAATCCCAGGATGTTAATGGGTGTGTCATTTTCTTCCCACTTCAAGGAGCGTGATGGTTTTGGAAGCCTTGTTGTGGCCCGGGGAAGGGGGCACGGACGTGGAGACTGGAGCATTGGCACCCCTGGGGGCATACAGGAAATCACCTACACAGTGCCAGCTGACAAATGTGGCTTGGTCATAGGCAAAGGTAAGCAGCATGAATCATAGAATTGTAAAGTTGGAAGGGACCCCCAAGAGTAATCTAATCCAACCCCCTGCAATAAATATTTATATGCATGAGAAAGTTAACACTTTAACTATGGGAAGGTGGTTCTGCATTGCCTGATCTTGGGAGCTTTTCCTATGTGCTGGTATCAAGTTTCGGTCTTCCATCAATACAGTCGATGGTGACACAAGAGATTGCCTTTTTGGTGGGTTTCCCCATATTGCGGAAATCCTTCCCAAGAGAGGGTAGACTAGCTCCCTTTTTTATTATTCCATCAGCAGACTAAGCCCTTCCCATTCAGACAAGCCTTGGGAAACTATGCAGCAGAGGATTCTGCAGTTGCAATCAAAATTATTCAACCCCTGTTGCAAATCAGGTTTATTATCAAAAGTTAGATTTTCAGCTGTTTGCAATGAGCAAATCAAACAAAAGCAATTGATATAGCTCAACACAACGGATGCAAAGCAGCCCCAGAGCATCACCGAGCCACCACCATGCTTCACTGTAGGTGGAGTGTTCTTTTCAGTGTATGCTTCATTCTTCTTCCTCCAGACACGGCGCTGATTCATGGGGCTGAAAAGTTCCAATTTTGTTTCATCACTCCACAGAACAGAATCCCAAAACTTCTGTAGCTTATTTATATGATCTTGAGCATATTGGAATCAACTTTCATTGTGCTTTTTGGTCAGTAGTGGTATACGTCTTGGAGTTCTGGTGGCATGGAAACCTTATGTGTTTAGTACATGCCTTACTTTGCTCACTGAAACCCCAGTGCCTGCTGCCACCAAGTATTGCTGCAGCTGTTTTGCAGTCACTCAAGGGTTTTTCCCAGCCTGCCTTCTCAGAAATATGGTTGTTGCCACAGAAGGCTTCATTTTTCTTCCTCTTCCAGGTACTGTAACCACTGTTCCTTTAACTTTGAACCTGTGAACTATGCTTCCAATGATGTCTTTAGGAACATTCAGTGCCTTTTGCTATCTTTTTGTATCTTGCTTCTTGTCTGTGAAGGGCGATAATCTCTTCTTTTACCTTCTTGGATCATTCTCTTGACTTAGCCATATTTCTAACATGCATTCAGTTTTGACACTCAGCAACCCCATAGCCAGCTTAGGTATTTCATGTGTTCCAGCTCAAGCACACCTGGTGCAACTGACGGAACCCTTGATTAGTTGCATCAAGTGTGCTTGAGACAACACCTGTTGTATTTGTGCTGTTGTGAGGGATTCTATTCAGGGGGTTGAATAATAGTGAGACTAGAGAAGCCAGTATAAGTTGCAATTTCAGCTGAATTTGGGGAGAACACTTGAAGCATCTTGTGCTCTTGTTATCTGTTGCTTGGACTACTGCAGTGCGCTCTATGTGGGGCTACCATTGAAGGTGACCCGGAAACTACAACTAATCCAGAATGTGGCAGCTAGACTGGTGACTGGGTCCTGAAAGACCTACGTTGGCTCCCAGTACGTTTCTGGGCACAATTCAAAGTGTTGGTGCTGACCTTTAAAGCCCTAAACAGCCTCCGTCCAATATACCTGAAGGAGCATCTCCACCCCCATCGAGAAGCCAAGTTACAGGGAACCAGGCAGAGGGCCTTCTCAGTAGTGGCACCCACCCTGTGGAACGCCCTTTCCGCCAGATGTCCAAGAGAATAACAACTACCAGACTTTTAGAAGACATCTGAAGGCAGCCCTGTTTAGGGAAGCTTTTAATGTTTGATGTATTACAGTATTTTAATATTTTGTTGGAAGCCGCCCAGATGGGCGGGGTATAAATAAATTATTATTATTGTCAGGGCTGCCACCCAGTCCCAGCTCACATAGGACCACGTTAGCCAGCGTTCACGTTAAAAGAGTCTTTATTAGATTACAGGTTCCATTTCCAAACTGCAATGTGCAGCCCTACTTCTTCTAGGTCAGACCGGCGAAGACCCGTCTGAGTCTCCGCCTCTAGCACACCAGTTTAATACCCTAGCCTTGCTCCACCTCCTGCGCCTTTCCTTCCGTCTCTGGGTCCTTCTGCCCCCCGGGGTCTCTTCTTTCCTACTCTCTTCTGACGCGGACCCCCCTGACCCTTCCGCCTCCTTGCGGCGGGCTTTGGGACCTGGCTCACTCTCTGGGCTGCTTACTGCGCCAGCTTCCGCTACATTTGAACTTGGCGCGCGCGCCCAACTCCCTACCTTCCTCTTGATCGTTTCGTCGCTCCCCGAGGTGGGCGTGACTACTCCTGACTCATGCCCTCCCTCCTTCTGAAAGCCTCCGGAACCCGATATCTGGTCCCCTTTCTCCCCGCTGCTCCCGGCTGGGTACGTGGGTCCCGATCTCCAACTGCTACTCTCTGATCCCTCTCTGGACCCTTCTTCCTGGGGTGTCCCCCTGCTTTCCCCCCTTGCTCTGACCGCTGGCGCTCCCTTCTGGGAATCCTCGGACTCACTGGACAGGCTCGGTGATCTCGGGTCGTCATCCCCACTCATCTTTCCTTCGTATTCCTCCCCCTCGCTCTCTGTCTCCTCCCTTCTCTGCGTCTCTGCTCCTGAACCCCTGACAATTATTATTATTATTATTATTATTATTATTATTATTATTATTATTACTATTATTACTACTATTACTACTATTACTACTATTACTACTATTATTATTATTTCAATTGCTTTTGTTTGATTTGCTCATTGCAAACAGCTGAAAGTCTGTAATAAACATGATTTTCAATGCAGGTTGAATAATTTCAATTGCAACTGTAATCACTGGGTTGCTGTCAGGGCAAACTGGATTTTAATTGCTGGTTCAAAATGTGTTTTAATGTATTTTACTTATTGTTTTTAACTAGTTTGTTTTTATTACATTATATTTTACATCATGATGATTTAAAAAGTTTGAAGTTGAATTTCAACTTGGAGAAAGGATGGATATAAATATATTAAATAAATACACAGTAAATAACTAAGTAGCATCACTTTGCACCATGCAGTCATAAAACCCAGAGCAACCCAGACCCAGCAAAAAGCATTAACTCACTCCCACACCGCCCCTGACAATACCAGAAAAGCAGCCCTTGAGGAAACCTGTCCTGAACAGCCTCAGCCCATTTCAACTGATTCAAGCCTTAGAAACCTTCCAGGCAGCTGAAACCTGGCAGAAAGTTTCCCGCCTCCGCTCCTGGCCTCCAGGGGGAGCCTCACTCTGCCCTTCTGGCTGCACTGAGGCTTTCCTCCGCAGAGACTTACTGTGCCAAAGCGAGCAGGCAAGGAAGGCGGAGAAATGCAGGAGTTATTTTTGTCCCCCTCCCTCAGTGATGACACCCAGGGCAGCCCACACCCACACCTTCCTTTGCCATTGGGTGCTGCAGCACTAGCTGGGCCACAGGCCAGCGGTGAGACTGAAGAAGCATAGATACAGTGGCTAATTCAACAGAATTTGGTACTCAGAGGTCATGTAGAAAGTCTGACAAACACAGTAAATCAGCAGCACCTGGCAAGCATGCAATAATTGGTGAGGCGAGCTGCAAGACCCCCTCCCCCATCACCCCAGCTACGTTCAGTGACAAAGTGATGGATTATCCAGGGTTCAAAGCGAATATGATGTTGCTCTTCAGAGTGCGGGGGGGGGGGAGACAGAATTCAAAGATGATTCTGAGCATGTTTTCTTTCTGATTAACCTCTTAGAAGGAGCAGCAAGACGCTGGGTAATACCCCTAATGGTTAATGAGCACCAATGTTTGTCGGATTTGAACAGTTTTATGATGCAGCTGGATTTGATGTTCCAAAACCCTGAATGTCAATCCGCTGCCAACAGGAACATTCTGATATTGTGTCAAGGGGGCTCCTCTGTAATGCTTTACACCACGGAATTCAATTTAATCGCACAAGAATTAAATTGGAATCAGGAGGCTCTAATGGCGGTTTATCGGGCGGGGCTAAATGGGACTCTGCTAGATGAGCTGGCTAGGATGGCCCCTCCCTCTTCCCTGGAGGAGCTTATGCACATGACGTTGAGAATGGATCAAAGGCTGCAAGAGAGGAAAGAGGAATGGAAGCCCCTTTTCTGGGTGTCAGTGAAATTGGGGGGGGGCATGCCTATCCTTCATGTCAGAGAGCCGGGGGGGGGGAGGGTTGCCAAGGAGCGAGCCAGAAGAAGAGCCGATGCAGCTTGGCACTGCTTGTGGGCACCACATGTGGCCACAGAGGAGAAAGAGAGGAGGAGAAGGGAGCAGCTCTCCTGTTATTGTGGGAAAACTAACCACACGGCCAGGAATTGCCAGCCAAAACCCCAGTGAGATCTCTTTCTGGAGCTAGTGTGGAGGGAGGGCCACCCTGTGGGACAGCAGGCAGGAAACAGCCGACCCCAGTTCCAGTAAGAGGCCCAGAACTGGGAGGAAGTTCAGCTGCAGAGCCTCCATCTCCACGGGCGGTTCCTAGTCTCACAGTGCTTGCTGTGCTACAGTTCCCAAATGGGCGCAGAATGCAGTTGCGAGCTCTCATAGATTCAGGTTCCTCAGTGGATTTTGTGGATGTGGAATTTGCTAAGGAACATGGCATATCCATGCATAAATTATCCACCCCATTGAAAGTACAAACCATAGATGGGAGACCCCTGGTGTCAGGGGTGGTCTCTTGTGCAACCGTGTCTTTGAACTTGGAGCTACCTGGCCACCATGAGCAAGCTATTTTCCATGTGGCAAAGCTGGCCACATACCTTCTAGTCTTGGGGATGACCTAGTTGTCCAGACATGATCGTGTTATCGCCTGGGGACAGAGATCCATAATGTTTGCTTCAGCGTATTGTCACCTCAATTTTTTGGGCTACAGACCCTTGGAAGTTGCAGCAGTATTGGGTGCAGGAGTGCTGGGTCCTTAATGGGTAAGGAGAGCCAACTGCCCCAAGAATACCAGTCCTTCCAAGATGTCTTTTGTGAAAAAGAAGCAGACAAGTTGCCACCCCATAAAATAGACCTTGTGCCAGGTGCGAAACTGCCCATAAGTCGCCTCTATTCAATGTCGGAAGTAGAGCTGGTGGCCTTGAGGGAGATTTTAGAGAAGAATCTTCATCAGACCCCCCATGGCACCAAGTGGATCCCCTGTACTCTTCATGAAGAAAAAGGACACCACAGAACTTCGTTTATGCACCAACTATAGAAAGATTAACCGGATAATGGTGTCCAATCGCTGTCCACTACCACGTATCGGGGATCTATTGGAAAGGTTGTGGTCAGCGAAGATCTACACTAAGCTGGATTTGAGAGGGGCCTACACCTTAATCCACGTGGGAGAGGGAGATGAGTGGAAGACGATGTTCTGCACCAGGTACGGCAGCTTCAAATATCTGATCATGCCTTTTGGACTTCAGTCAGGTACAGCAATGTTCCAAGCCTTCATCAGCTACATCCTCAGCTGTCTAGTAGATAAGTTTGTGGTGGTGTATCTCGATGATGTGCTGATTTACTCAGAGAACCCAGAGCAACACGTCCGACGTGACAGGTGCTGCAACGATTGAGAGAACACCAGCTTTATGCGAAGTTGGAAATGTGCCAATTCCTTGTCTCTTCTGTAGATTTCCTGGGTTACAGACTCTCGCCTGAGGGGTGTGCATGGATCTGCAAAGGTAGAGAGTGTGGTGTTGTGGCACAAACCCAAAACAAAGAAAGACTTGCAGAGATTCTAGGGGTTCGCAAACTACTACCGCAAGTTCCTGCCAGCCTATTCAAGGCTAACTACACCTCTCACAGATTGAGAGGCAAAAAGTCTTTCCAGTGGACAGCTGAGGCATGACGGGCATTTGAACAGCTCAAAACCATGTTCTCTTCAGAGATATATCTAGCACATGCAGACCCGCACAGGCCACTAATCGTGGAAATGGATGCTTCAGACAGGGTGATGGCTGCGGTGTTGCTGCAGGCTGACCCGGGTGGCAACCTTCATCTGGTCACCTTCCACTCTAGGAAGCTGAATCCTTCTGAGCAGAACTACACCATTTGGGAGAAGGAACTTTTAGCTATCAAGGAAGCTTTTGAAGTGTGGAGACATTTCCTGGAAGGGGTGCAGCACCAGGTAGAGGTGCACACTGACCATCGTAATATAGAGTATTGGCAGACGGCAAGGTGTTTGAAACAGAGACAGACTCACTGGGCGCAGGTCTTTGCCAGGTTTGATTTCAGAGTCCAGTATGTGGCTGGGAGTCAGAATCAGGGGGCAGATGCCGTTTTGAGGAAGCCAGAGTACCAGGAGCTTGAACCAGTCTCAGTATATAGGCATATCTTGAAGCCAACACACCTGCAGTTGGCTGTAGGATCGGTAGGGGATAGCACAGAATTTCTACAGTGGACAAGAGATGATAACTTCGCTGGAGGCAAATTAACTGCGTTGTAAGGAGAGACTAAGAATGCTCCAACTACCGCACAATTGCATTCATTTCACACGCTAGCAAGGTTATGCTTAAAATTCTACAAGGAAGGCTCAAGCAGTATATGGACCGAGAACTCCCAGAAGTGCAAGCTGGATTTAGAAGAGGCAGAGGAACCAGAGACCAAATTGCAAACATACGCTGGATTATGGAGAAAGCTAGAGAGTTCCAGAAAGACATCTACTTTTGCTTCATTGACTATGCAAAAGCCTTTGACTGTGTCGACCACAGCAAACTATGGCAAGTTTTTAAAGAAATGGGAGTGCCTGATCACCTCATCTGTCTCCTGAGAAATCTCTATGTGGGACAAGAAGCTACAGTTAGAACTGGATATGGAACAACTGATTGGTTCAAAATTGGGAAAGGAGTATGGCAAGGCTGTATATTGTCTCCCTGCTTATTTAACTTATATGCAGAATTCATCATGCGAAAGGCTGGGCTGGATGAATCCCAAGCCGGAATTAAGATTGCCGGAAGAAATATCAACAACCTCAGATATGCAGATGACACAACCTTGATGGCAGAAAGTGAGGAGGAATTAAAGAACCTTTAATGAGGGTGAAAGAGGAGAGCGCAAAATATGGTCTGAAGCTCAACATAAAAAAAAACGAAGATCATGGCCACTGGGCCCATCACCTCCTGGCAAATAGAAGGGGAAGAAATGGAGGCAGTGAAAGATTTTACTTTCTTGGGCTCCATGATCAGTGCAGATGGTGACAGCAGTCATGAAATTAAAAGACGCCTGCTCCTTGGGACAAAGGCGATGGCAAACCTAGACAGCATCTTAAAAAGCAGAGACATCACCTTGCCAACAAAGGTCCGTATAGTTAAAGCCATGGTTTTCCCAGTAGTGATGTATGGAAGTGAGAGCTGGACCATCAAGAAGGCTGATCACCGAAGAATGGATGCTTTCGAATTCTGGTGCTGGAGGAGACTCTTGAGAGTCCCATGGACTGCAAGAAGATCAAACGCATCCATTCTTAAGGAAATCAGCCCTGAGTGCTGACTGGAAGGACAGATCCTGAAGCTGAGGCTCCAATACTTTGGCCACCTCATGAGAAGAGAAGACTCCCTGGAAAAGACCCTGATGTTGGGAAAGATGGAGGGCACAAGGAGAAGGGGACAACAGAGGATGAGATGGTTGGACAGTGTTCTCGAAGCTGCAAACATGAGTCTGACCAAACTGCAGGAGACAGTGGAAGACAGAAGTGCCTGGCGTGCTCTGGTCCATGGGGTCACGAAGAGTCAGACACAACTAAATGACTAAACAACAACAAGGAGAGACTGGCGGGGCAAAGGGCTTCTCGGAGAAAGAGGGACTCTTGTACAAAGGAGAAGCTCTCTACATTCCCATGGGAGACCTTAGAGCCAAGGACTTGTGTCAATGCCAGGAGAACCCCACAGCGGGTCACTTTGGACAGTACCAGGTGACACAGCAGTTTTGGTGGCCAAGAGTAAGAGAGGAGGTGAAGGAGTATGTGAAAGCCTGTGAGACATGTCAATGGGCCAAGGGACCCAAGGCTGCTCCAGCGGGCTTGCTACAACCGCTGCCTACCCTGTAGGGTTCTTGGGAAACCATTGCTATGGATTTCATAACAGATCGCCCTAGGTCACAGCAGCAAACAGTGATCCGGGTAGTAGTCGATTTGTTCACCAAGATGGCGCACTTCGGGCCTTGTAAAGGACTACCAACAGCACAACTTTTCGTAGATCCCATATTCAAGTTGCATGGGCTTCCCCTTACAGTAATTCCAGATCGTAGAACCCAATTCACTTTGCACTTTGCTTTAATTAAACAGTTCTATCCAGTTCAATCCAGATAGCCCTTTATTACTTTCTTCATCTTCTTGTTGTTATCATATATTCCTTTCTTTGCGATCTCTGGTAATTTTCACAAGCAGATTGGAAACGGGTATCCTCTGTGTGGGTTTTGTACCCTCCAAAGATCATATCTCTCAGGGACAGCCGCTGTTCCACGCTTCCATAAAAAAATTAATCTTTGGTCTGTCCTTTACTTTTCTCAGACTTGCCAAGTATATCAGGAGGCTCTGTCAGGTCAAGATTACATTCCAACAATCCTTCTCATTCCAATGGTCCTGATTCTCCTCCCCCTGTCCTTCTTTCTCCGGCAAGCCTGTCTTGGCAAGACGCCATTTTTTAACTGTGTCATAAAATTTTCCTCCGTTCTCATTGTTTACCAATCCTCTCTTTAGCTATAATCCATCCCACACAGTTCTTGAATTCCTGCTTGTGGTTAGTAAAACGCAACGATCTTATTTCTTTCTGGGGTGAAGGGTTATTAATATCACATAGTACAAAGGGGGGGAAAGGTTTTTTCCTCCACCCCCCCCCTTCATTCCAAACATGCAGTCTCATAATGGTGGTTCATGAGAAGATTTACTTATCCGTCCGTCACTCCCGGTCACAGAGATCCATTAATCAGCAGTCTTATCTCTCGAGCGTTGCTTGATGTATGTGCTTCAGCTTCATTCCAATCGTATGTTTCCAATTATAATTCCGAGCTGAAGCTAACCAGCACGCGCTGATTGGAATCGGCGTCAGGAAGAGCTGACCTCATCAAGGGCTCGTGCCAAGTGACCGGCACCCCCATCTCACGGATCCGGGGGTGCATTGTGGACACCGCTGGCAAGGCAGCCCCCCACCTCCTTGGGGGGTGGTAGGAAGACTGCATACTTCCCATAGCAGCCTCTTAATTACCTCGTATGGGTCAGAGAGATGTTATTGTCGGCCATCTTCCAATGCGCCACCTGGTGGCCCCCCGGGCCCGGCACTTTCTTAGGTCACTCCGTACCTTGAGGCCGACGACCCTCTGCTGGGGAATTTGGACGACTTCATTGCCGCCCTGGAGGGCATGTTTGGGGAGCCGAATCGCGCCCAGACGGCTGAAATGGCCCTGCAGAACCGAGTACGCCTCAGAGTTCTGTCGGTAGGCTGCGGACACCCTATGGAATGAAGCTGCCTGCCGGTTCCACTTCCATCAGGGACTTCATCCCTGCATTAAGGATGAACTGGCTTGGGTGGACCCCCCCCCCCCAGCAGCCCTGAGGTCCAGCGCCGAGGGCCTTCTGGCGGTTCCCTCATTGCGAGAAGCAAAGCTACAGGGAACCAGGCAGAGGGCCTTCTCGGTAGTGGCGCCCGCCCTGTGGAACGCCCTTCCAGCAGATGTCAAAGCGATAAACAACTACCTGACATTCAGGAGACATCTTAAGGCAGCCCTGTTCAGGGAAGTTTTTAACATGTGATATTTTATTGTATTTTTGGTTTTTATGGAAGCCGCCCAGAGTGGCTGGGGAGGCCCAGCCAGATGGGCGGGGTATAAATAATAAATTATTATTATTATTATTATTATTATTATTATTATTATTATTATTATTATCACGTTGTGTGTTAACACTGACACGCGGTTGTCTGAGAGAGATTCCAAGCGCAGATCGAGGGAGTCCCTGGGGTCCAGTGCTGCAGTGGTGTTGGAAGAAGAGCTCATGCAAGTAGGTGCGGCCCGCCGCTCCCTCTCTAGCCAAGAGAATAGTCTGAGGCGGGCCCTGGGACTGTGCTTGTATTGCGGAGAGGGGGGCCATTTCGCAGTAGAGTGTCCAGCGAAGAGGCCCGCATCGGGAAACGCCAAGCCCCGGCTGCGCTAGGAGGGGCTCAGCCGGGGCCCAATCACTGCACACCCCATTTCCTGCTCCCTATCCATATTCTCCTTCCCCAGGGGGGCATGCTAACCCTGGAGGCAATGACAAACAAAGCAGGGCAAAGGCTAATAGAGCTCTGCCAAGATAACAAGCTGGTCATCACAAACACGCTTTCCCAACAACACAAGAGATGACTCTGCACATGGATGTCACCAGATGGGCAGCATCGAAATCAGATTGATTATATTATCTGCAGCCAAAGACGGAGAAGCTCTATAAAGTCAACAAAAACAAGACCTGGAGCTGTCTGTGGTTCAGATCATCAGCTTCTTACAGCAAAATTCAAGCTTAAACTGAAGAAAGTGCTGATAAGATAGGGAGCTGAATCTCTTAAAGCAGTTGTGAATAAACTTATGGTCATCAGTGTTTGGGGCATAGACATTTACTATTGCTATTTCTGTCCCTTCTGTTTTAATTACAATTATTAAGCATCGACCATCTTTCCTCTCTTATTATATCTTGTATTTCATAAGGCCAGCCTTTCCTAAAAAAAATTGTGACTCCCCTAGCATTTTCGTCTAAGTTTGTTGAAAGAACTTCTTTTACCCACTGACATTTCAAAGTTTGAGCCCCTTGTTCTGTCAAATGTGTTTCCTGTAGTAAACCTATATCAGCCTTTAATGACTGTAGATATTTGAGTGTTGTTTTTTCTTTTTTCTTTTCCTTTAACCCCTTGACATTCATACTTATAATTCTCATTATGACTTTAATCTGTAAGCTTTCTTGTCCTCTATTTTATCTTTAGCAAAATTGTTTGGAAGGCCTAATATAAACCAAATATACTAAAAATTATTATCGCTCCAACCTGAGTCATATATCAACCATGCTTATATTTAACATATGGATTACAAAATATATGAATAATTAACATTCTTACATATCTAAATATAAATAAGGCAGACTCTACCCATTATATCTATATACACACTGAAATTAACTTTAAGTATTCCCAATCAAAAAATTATTATTTGAAAATATTCAAAAAAGGAAGTAGAGAAAAAAGGAGAAAGGTGTAAAGGAGTTCTATCAACAGTATAAAGGATTCAGAAAGGGTAGGCTCAAATATATACCAATAGCCAACAATTAATAATATAATATTAGCACTAACGGTAAGAAAAGAAAAAGAAAACTACTTAATACACTCAAGAATAAAACAGAAATAAATAACGAAAAAAGGGGGGAACCAAATGCACGACTTCCGCTCTGTAGGAGACGCAAACATTTACCCCTTTGAGCTCCTAGGTTCACATATATATATATAATAGGAGCTTTTAACTTGGCACATAAGGAGCCCTTTATATACATAAGAAAACAACATATATTACTTAGTTTGATACTTATTAAATGGCAAATCAATATCTCCACGGACGTTCAGCTTTTATAGTAATATTTATTGTACCACCGCCATTATTAAATTGCTAATTTATCTGGGGTTTCATAGCTCTATACTAAGGAAGCTTTGTTCAGAGGGTGAATCAACATGAGTCAGTGGTTCTTCAATCAGGAAAGTCAAGTTGAAAGCTTCAAAATGGAGGGTGGCTGCCCCGCCCTTTTCCAAGTCAAGTAGGAGAGGGAGGAAGGGAAAAAATAGCCCCCTTACCCTTCACCTTGGCTCTTTATCCACATTTATTGCTTGTAAATAGGATATCACATTATCATGGTTTTGAAAGCGGCACAGTTCATCATTTATCTTTAGGCAGAAATTAGCCGGGAATATTGTGAAATGCTGTATTTTTAATTCCCTTGCTAGCTTACGAGCAGGGGCAAATAGTCGTCTCTTTTCTGCCACCACTGGAGCATAATCTGGGAAAATATAAATTTTGTTTTTCATCCATTCAAGGGCTTTAGCATTTGATTTCCCCCGGAAATTTTTAAGAATATCATCTCGCACCCTTGTGCATGCAAATTGAATTATTGTTATATGTTTCCCCTCTTGCTTTCTTGGTTTTCAGTGGGAAACTTTTAACACCATTTATCTCCATCCTTAAATCCAGTTGTTGTAGCTCCAAGAGTTCTGTTAAACAGTTCACAGTATATTCAATTTCCTGAATTCCTTCAGGTGGATGGTTTTTAAAACCTATAAGTTTAAGGTTGTTCCTTCTAAGTTCAGATTGCAGTTGGAGTAAGCATTTGTTGGTCTGGTTCTGAGCTGCAAATGAAACTTTCTCCAAGACATTAACACACTGTTTAATTGTATCCATGCGCAATGTTAAGACTTGTAAATCAATTCTCATTTGTGAAGTGTCTTGTTTAATCGCTGAAATTTCTGTCGTAAGCGCCCCCATGTCTTCTTTTATTTGGTTTTCCTGCTCCAGTTCCAATGCTCTGTTATCAAAGCTTTTCTTTCTTTCTGTGGCTTTGGGGGAGTTAGAACTGATGCATCTCACTTCATTTGTTTTGAGACCGTGTTATTATTTGACTTGGTCTTCTAGCCCTACGCAAGCCCACAGCGTCTTTTTGAAATTTGATATTCCCCAGCTGGTAAAGTGCCGATAAGCTCAGTTATAGTTGTTCTGAAATTCCCTCCACAGCTTTCCTCCAGTCCATAAATCATTAAATAGGTTTTAATCACCTTTAATTTATGCTTCTCCTTGCATTCTTGCTGCGGAGCTTCTCAGCGTGTCTGCTCACACCTCCATCTCAAAAGCGGAAGTGATGATTAATAGCAAATATTTAAAAAGCTACAATGGGACCAATAATAATATCAGATCATACTATGCTAGACACCACATTGCAACTCTTACCAGAAGTTAGAGAAAGGCTTACTTGGAGATTAGAATCTGCCCTGTTACACAAAAGGCATGTATTTGATAAAATTAAGGCAAGAATAGAATAATTTTATATCCATAATGATCCCGCACAATATGAAGAGGCCTTACTATGGGATACACTAAAGGCTGTTCTTACAGGTGAATTTGTAAGTACAAGCATCTGTATTAAAAAGGAAAGAACCAAAATGAGAGACACTTTAATGACAAAGATCATTAAACTTGAACCGCATAAACAAATTGGGAACAACAAAAAATCACATAGCAAATTAAATACAGAAAAGAGCTGAATTACAGACACTAGCAATTGTGAAAATAGCTGTCTCTGTACAATAGCTAAATCAAAATTTTAATGAATTTGGTGCTAAAAATTCTAAATTATTAGCATATTAGTTAAAACAGTGAAATCTCAAAAATAGAATCAAGTCTCTAAAAACAATGGCTCACAAATATTTCATTCTAAATTGTTCAGAAATTAATTCAAAACATTTTATAATAAACTATATACAGAGGAAAACTTGAACTTGGGTTCAATCCAACAATACATAGAAACTAGTATGTTAGAGAAAATTACAGATGAACAAAAGCAGTCCTTAGCAGCACCAGTAATGCTGGAAGATATAACTAAAGCAATCAAGAAACTTGAACCACATAAAGCATCAGACATGGGTGGTTTACCTGGAAAATTAAAAACAAACAAACAAAAAACAACTGAGATATTGCCCCATATGCAAAGATTGTTTTACAGTGTATTGCCTGGCAAGACAGTGCCTAAATCATGGAAAGATTCTATAATCGTTGTGATACTGAAACCAGGTAAAGATCCAGAAAATCTAGAACCATGCAGGCCTATCTCCTTAATTGGACAAGATGCAAAAGAATTAACAAGCATATTAGAAGATAGAGTGGCAAAATACTACCAAACATAATCCACATTGCTCAAGTGAGGTTTGTAATGGACACATAGCAGATCCTATGCAGAAAATACTGAATGCAGCGTACAATGAAAAAGCCTCAGGAATACCCTGTGCAATAGCCTCTCTAGATGCCCACACGGCTTTTGACAAATTTCATTGAAAATATTCCAGCTGCTATCTAAAGTGAACTTTGGAAATGACCTTATACTAATTTTTAAAAATCTGCACAGCAGTAGCAGAACAGGAATACAGGTAAATGGACAAGACTCAGAATACTTGAGCATGCAAAGAGGCACCAAACAAGGATGCTCTTATTATTTGCAGTGTCAATGGAAGCACTGGCTAGTGTTATCAGAACTAATCAGAAAATAAAAGGAATATTAAGAAATGGACGTGGAATATTATTGAACCTCTTTGTGGATGATATTGCCCTGATGATTTTGAACTCAGAGACATCCTTGTCAGAGGCCACCAGGGAAATTGAATCATTTGGGGAAATAGCTGGACTATTTATCAATAAAACAAAATCAGAACTATTACGCCTGAACGTCCCCTCAGAAATGCAAGCAAAAATACAAATCCATGCTGACATGACCTTACAAGGGGCTGCTCAGGATTTTGTCGGAAGCATGGCCTCCATGTGGCTGTCCCTGAATAAGTTTGGCCCAACTCATAGTTGCGGACATTCCTTAGACCTGGTGTTCACCTCTATGGACGTGGGTGATCTGACATTAAGTAAAAGTGAAACAAAAGAAGTGCCATAGTGCAGTGTTCCCCAACCTTGGGCCTCCAGCTGTTTTTGGACTACAACTCCCATCATCCCTTGCTAGCAAGACCAGTGGTCAAGGATGATGGGAATTGTAGTCCAAAAACAGCTGGAGGCCCAAGGTTGGGGAACACTGCCATAGTGGATCTCTCATGGATCTCTCAGCAGCCGTTGATACCATCAACCATGACATCCTTCTGGACCGTCCAGAGCAGCTGGGGGCACTGCTATGCAGTGGTTCTGCTCCTTTATCCTGGGCCGTGTCCAGAAAGTGGTGTTGGGGGATGAGTGTTCATCCCCCTAGGCTTTCACTTGTGGGATGCCTCAGGGTTCCGTCCTCTCCCCCATGCTTTTCAACATCTACATGCGGCCGCTGGGAGAGATCATCGGGGTTTGGGCTGGGTGTCCACCAGTATGTGGATGATACCCAGTTCTACCTCTCCTTCAAGTCAGAAATAGTGAGGGCAGTCAAGGTCCTGTGTAAGTGCCTGGAGGTGGTTGGAGGATGGATGGCGGCTAACAGATTGAGGTTGAATCCTGACAAGACAGAAGTATTGTTTTTGGGGGACAGGGGGCAGGTGGGTGTGGGGACTGCCTGGTCATAAATGGGGTAACTGTGCCCCTGAAGGACCAGGTGCGCAGCCTGGGAGTCATTTTGGACTCACAGCTGTCCATGGAGGTGCAGATCAATTCTGTGTCCAGGGCAGCTGTCTACCAGCTTCACCTGGTATGCCAGCTGAGAACCTACCTGCCCACAATCTGTCTCACCAGAGTGGTGCATGCTCTGGTTATCTCCCGCTAGGACTACTGCAATTCGCTCCATGTGGGGCTACCTTTGAAGGTGACTTGGAAACTACAATTAATCCAGAATGCAGCAGCTAGAGTGGTGACTGGGAGTAGCCACCGGGACCATATAGCACTGGTCCTAAAAGATCTACATTGGCTCCCAGTGCACTCCTTGAGAGAAAGGGCTGCTTTGGGGAAAGAAAGAGAGAGAGGGAGTGAAATATACTCAGAGTCGCAAAGTGATTTCATGCTCTTTATTCAGCTCATAGTGGTGAGGAGGAATGAATGAATGTCCCTTCACAGTATCTGCTTTATATACACTATTTACACAATGGGCTGCACATGATTGGCTAATTCCGGAATTCTACTGTAAGCCAATCAGGTTGTGGATTCACTTCTATCTGGAGCAGGATTGGGTGGTTCCTGCCAACCAATCATACTGCTGCATTGTTCTAGGGCCAATCAGACTGCTGCATTCTGAATCCTATTGTTCTAGGACTAATCAGACTGCTGCAATTTGGATCCTATTGTTCTAGGACCAATCAGACTGCTTCAGTTTGGGTCCTATTCAACTCAGTACATAACACCCCTCCCCTCTAAGTTCCAGTCCTGCCCGGGAGGTCGCATTCATAGTCCTCAAGGTATGCCGGCGGCCTACGTGTGCGTTGCGGCCTGTGGTGTTCCCTGGTCCGGGCTCCAGGTTCTGGCTCGTGTTCCAAGGATGCTGGCTGTGATGGGCCTGTTTGGTCTGGCGCAACCGGCTCGCTCAGTCGTGGTTCTGGTTCCGGTGTCCTTTCGGCCTCACGGGTCCTCTCTGTATTTACTGATTCTGCCTCTCCTGCTGGCCCCTCCTGCTCTATGGGCCTCACTGCCCCGCTGTTCCCTTGGGACTCCTCTGACCTGTCCTCCTCCTGGGTTTCTCCCGGGAATCGTCGCCGTATCTGGTCGCAATGGCGGCGCCAGCATTGCCCCCCATCCGTTAGCACCTCGTACGACACTGGGCCAGTGACCCTGGTGACTGTGGCGGGTACCCATGCTGGGCCTGCCCCAAAATTCTTTGCGTACACTGGGTCCTGGGCCTTGAAGGTCCGGGGGTTCCTGCCTTCCCCCACCACTACCTCATCCTGAGCTCTATCGGGGTGAAGGCGGTCCAATCTGATTGCAAGGCGCCGACCCATTAGTAGTTCAGCGGGGCTCCGGCCAGTCGTTGAGCTGGGGGTGCTGTGCTGTGCTAGAAGGAATGTGGCAAGGCGGTCCTCCCAGTCCCCTTGCGTCATGCGGCGAAGGGTGTCCTTGGTGGTCCGCACCATGCGTTCTGCTTGGCCATTGGTGGCAGGGTGGAACGGCGCCGAACGGATGTGGCGGATGGCGTTCTGTGCTGTGAAGGTTTGGAATTCTCCTGACGTAAATGCAGTCCCGTTGTCTGAGACGAGAGTGTCAGGGAGCCCGTGGGTTGCAAACAGCCTGCGTAGTACCCGGATGGCTGCGGACGTGGAAGTGGACGGTACCAGTGCGACTTCCAGCCCTTTGGTGTAGGAGTCCACCACTATGAAGAATGTTTTCCCCTGAAAGGGGCCAGCGAAATCCACATGCAGGCGTGACCATGGTGCTCGGGCGGACTCCCAGGACTGGACTGGGGCCCTTGGGGGATCTGGGCGGGATTCTTGGCAGGCCTGGCAGTGTTTGACCCAGGCCTCTATCTCTCCATCGATCCCCGGCCACCACACATAACTCCTGGCAAGGGCCTTCATTCTTACTACCCCTGGATGTGTCTCTTGTAGGGCTGTGAGGACCCTTTTGCGGAGGGGCTGGGGAACAACGACTCTGCTTCCCCATAACAGGCACCCCTTGTGGGCCGACAGTTCATGTTTGCGGGTTGTGTAGCCGGCGAATTCTGGCCCGGGGCTGCTGCTGGGCCATCCCCTCCACACCCAGTCCAGGACCCGGGAGATGACCCTATCTTTCTTGGAATGGTGTGCAACTTCTTGTGCCTGAATGGGGCGGTCGGGAAGCAGCTCCAGGCTCATAACCTCTTGTGCAGGTGCTGGGTCAGGGCCTGTTTCCGGCAGTGGTAGCCTGCTGAGGGCGTCCGCATGGCCCATCGCCTTCCCAGGTCGGTGAATCAGTGCATACTGGTAGCTGGCAAGGAAAATTGACCACCTGAGGACGCGAGGAGACAGCACTTGGGGGGTCTGCTTTTTGGGGGCAAACAAGCCAAGCAACGGCTTGTGGTCAGTCACCACGGTGAAGGGCCGCCCGTACAAGAAATCATGGAATTTTTTTACTCCCTTCACGATTGCCAGACCCTCCTTGTCAATTTGCGAGTAGTTCCGCTCGGTTGCGATGAGTGTCTGGGAAAAGTACGCCACCGGTACCTCTCTTCCATCCGGGAGTTGGTGCCCCAGGACAGCGCCAATGCCATATGGTGAGGCGTCGCATGCTAGCACCACCGGCAGCCTCTCGTCGAAGTGTGCCAAGACAGAGTTTGAGACAAGCAAGTCCTTGACTGCCTGGAATGCGGCCTCCTGGCGCTGGCCCCACACCCAAGGGGCCCGCTTGTCCAGGAGTCTGTGTAGGGGCTCCGCTACCGCCGCCTTGTGGGGAAGGAAGGAATGGTAAAAGTTCAATAGTCCCAAGAAGGCCTTAAGTTCAGTCTTGCTCTTGGGCGCTGGGGCATCACAAATGGCCCGTACCTTGTCCCCAGTCGGGTGGACCCCTTCTGCGTCCACCATAAATCCCAGAAAGTCCACCTGAGGCACTCCTAGTAGACATTTTTCCCGCTTCACCTTGAGACCCGCCGTCTGGAACCGGTGCAGAACGGTGCGGAGGCGGTCCTCAAACTCCTCTGGTGTGGGCCCGGCAATCAACACATCATCGAAGAAGGGGGTGACACCAGGAATCCCTTTGAGGAGAGAGTCCATTAGATTCTGGAATATGCCTGGTGCCACGCTGACCCCGAATTGCAGCCGCTTTACCCTGAACGCTCCTCTGTGCGTCACAATCGTCTGTGCCTCTGCTGTGGCCTCATCTACTGGCAGCTGTTGATATGCTTGGGCCAAGTCCAGCTTGCCAAAAATTTTCGACCCAGCCAGGGTGGCAAGGACATGGCTGACCACTGGCACTGGGTATGCGTGGGCCGTGAGGGCCTTGTTTATGGTACATTTGTAGTCTGCGCAGATGCGGACCGAACCATTAGGCTTGACGGGTGTGACGATTGGAGTTTCCCAGGGGGCATTAGGCACCGGCTCCAGCACTCCTTGCTCCACGAGTCGGTCCAATTCCTCGTCTATACGGGGTTTCAAGGCGAACGGGACCCGGCGGGCCTTGAGCCTGACCGGTCGTACTGCGGGGTCAAGCTGTAGCGCAATGGGGGGCCCCGTATACTGTCCCAATTTCCCGTCGAAAACCCCTGGAAATTCCTTGCATATGGCGTCCACGTCCACTTGTAAGCTAGTGTGGTTCACCCCGGTGACAGCTAGCCCCAGTGGTCCAAACCATGCCAATCCCAGTAAGCTAATGTAGGGGCCCTTGACCACAAGCAAGTCCAGTTGCCGCGTCCGCCCTCGATATTGCACCCTGAAGGTCCCCACCCCCATTGTGGGGACCTTACGTTTCTGGAAGTCCCGGAGGGTGAATGGGGCCGGCCTGAGTTTGGGACCCCCAGTAGGACACAGTTTCCTTAAGGTCTTTGCCGAGATTATGGATAGAGTTGAACCCGTGTCAAGCTCCATGCGGCATGGGGCCCCCTCTATCTGTACCTCTACATAAATTTTCTCTACGTTGGGGTGGGGCAACTGGTATACCTGGCAGTCCGTGAGCTCCCTCGAGTTGCCTTGGTGCGTTGGGCCCCGGGACCTGGGGCTCTTGGGTTGGTCATCTGATGCCTGGTGTCGGGTGGGCCGAGCCCGACACACCCGGGCGATGTGTCCCGATTTTCTGCACTGCCTGCACTCTGCGTTGCGGAAACGGCAGGTCCTCCTCTCGTGACTCTCCCCGCAGCTTGCGCAGTTTCCTCCTTCTCGTCGAGACAGCTGTGGTCTGTGCGCTGCTTGAGTGCGCTGCTGTACTCGGTGCACCTCCTCCCTGTCAGATCCTGAGTCGTCGGTGAGGTCTTCATGGTGGACCCTCGGTTGGGGTGGCAGGCTCGGCCGTGCCTCTTGTGTCGACCTCTCGGCAGCTTCCGTTGCCAGGGCCTCCTCCAGAGCGACCTGGAACGTTAGGTCCTTCTTAGCGTAGAGGCGTCGTTGCAGCTTCTCATCCTTCAGGCCACCGACGAGGCGGTCACGAAGCATGTTCTCCAGCTCTGAGAAGTTGCAGAACCGGGCGGCTTGGCGGAGAGAGGTCACAAACCCAGTTATGGTTTCCCCAGGGGCTTGTCGCTTTGCGTAGAAGGCATTTTGACGAGCCACCACTGAGGGCTGCGGTGAAAAGTGCCCCTTCAGCTGTTCCATTATTGTTTTGTATGGAACAGTAGCGACGTCTTCAGGCGCAAGGAGAGCCCGGGCGATTTCAAACGTCTCCTCTCCGCAGACACTGAAGAATATCGCCCTCTTCTTGGCGTCTTCTTCGTCGGTGACCCCTTTGGCTTCTAGGAGGAAGGTGAAACGGGAGGCGTACGCTTCCCAGTCTCCAGATGCTGGGTTGAATGGCGAGAAGCTGCTGTTGGCTGCCATTCTGAGTTCCTTGTGTCCCGGAGCTGAAGCCTGGATACACGGTGCGAGGCAGCGGTGCGGCAGGTGGCGGTGCTGCGGTGCTGTGTGTGGCAGTCAGCTCAGCGGGATCCCATCCTCGTCGCCAGTGAAATATACTCAGAGTCGCAAAGTGATTTCATGCTCTTTATTCAGCTCATAGTGGTGAGGAGGAATGAATGAATGTCCCCTCACAGTATCTGCTTTATATACACTATTTACACAATGGGCTGCACATGATTGGCTAATTCCGGAATTCTACTGTAAGCCAATCAGGTTGTGGATTCACTTCTATCTGGAGCAGGATTGGGTGGTTCCTGCCAACCAATCATACTGCTGCATTGTTCTAGGACCAATCAGACTGCTGCATTCTGAATCCTATTGTTCTAGGACTAATCAGACTGCTGTAATTTGGATCCTATTGTTCTAGGACCAATCAGACTGCTTCAGTTTGGGTCCTATTCAACTCAGTACATAACAGGGAGGGAGGGAGATGGTGCTGGACATTCCAGGATCCAGCCCTCGGGGAGAGGACTGCATTTCCTCCTCCCTCCCTGCTGTAAACTGATGAGCTCTCTCACCTTCAAGGTAGGGGGGGACCCTTCCTAGCTGCTGCCATCCCACCCACGCGGGAAGGTGTGTGCGCTGGCTCCTCCAAGAGAGAAAGGGCTGGTTTAGGTTTACTCGAAAGGAAGGGGTGGGTTGGATCCAGGGGAAAGGGCTTCTACAGGTTTCGTCCTGTTCTTAAGGTGGTGTTTGAAGACTGTCAACTCTGCAGTTGAGTTTACCCAATTTCTGCTTCAAACTATGGGGGAAACCGCTGTGGTTGACATGTGCCCCTGACTCATTTGAAAAACAGCAAGAGTCCTGGGGCACTTTAAAGGTTTAACACATTTATTATGGCATGAGCTTTTTGTGAACAACAATCTGTGCATCATGTTCTGATTATATAGGACCCTGTCCTCAATGTTATTTTCTTATGTTATTACAAGTATACAAAGTATGTATTTTTAAAAATATATTAATTTAGGATGAACTTTTCAGGTTTTATGGAAGCGACTATCATTTGTTATTATTTTTCTCATAAGCTCAGCCAAATATAATATGTTTAAGTTAAAGAATGACAATGGGAGAGTGTGGTAGATCACTGCCAGTTTTTGATATTGGATGGTAGATCTCAGGCTACTTGTAGCTGGACCTGCCTGCTGTAAGCCACCCAGAGTGGCTGGGAAAATCCAGCCAGATGGGCGGGGTATTAGTAGTAGTAGTAGTAGTAGTAGTAGTAGTAGTATTAGGCTACGAGTGATTGTCGAAGAAGAAAAGGCTTGCAGTGTAAGGCTTCATTTACAATAAATGAATCAACACTCAATGTGTTTCCTAAAAAATGGCTAGCTGCTGAAGTATTGCAATTAAAGAATTTAAACTGGATTGGTGGCATTTTCCTTCAAAACAATAGCAAGGGCTTCATATGGCAGCGTCACCATTTCCTTCCTTTGGTGTAGGTATTGTATTTTCAGTATAAACAGGACTCCATTTTTGCACCTATACACACAAACACCACTTTTAATTGTTATCCAAGACATGGTGGGAAGGAAAAAGGCCAAGCAGGACATTCTGGGATCAAATCAGAAATCAGTATGGCTTCTGTAATTCCGGAACTCTCCCTGGAAAATAGAGACACCAGGAAGGTGTCAGGCTTTGGGGAATTCTACCCCCCCCCCCAGTGGCAGCAAGAGGCACAGAAAAACAAGGGAGTTATTACTAATGAATTTATTATTTTTTTCAAATTAAAAAAGGTGGCCCTGAATATAGGAATCAGGCATTTAGTGTTGTGGTCCCTACCTGTCAGGAATGAGCCAGCTCCTAGTGGAACTTTTCAGCCGGCTGCAGAACAGAGAGGCTTAGATTTGATGCAGGTGGAACAGCGGCCAGCGCCGACTCCCCTGGACATTGGAATGCCGGTTGCCAAGGGAACGACTGAGAGTGGGCTGGAACACAGCCAAAGCTCTCAGGAAGCTCAAACAGGCGTGAACAGACACAGAGATAGTCTATCAGAAAAGGAAGAGGCTGGAGCTGATCCAATAAGTCTGAAGAGTTGGTGAATGGGAGGGCTGCTAGACGGGAAGGAAAGCAAGAGATTAAAGGTGCAAAAGTTCAATATCTTCTGTAGGAACCGGAAGAAGTCTTCAGAAGGGTCATCTTGAGTGATAATGTCGGCGGCTTCGTTAGAGCCATCCAGAGCTATCTGTTTGTTTTTGCAATAAATCCTCCTTTTTAATTACGTACGTTACTGTATTATCAAGCTGGAACCTGGACTCCTGACACTAGCCTTTGAAATTCCTTCCACCTTTGAATGTTAGATAGGCACAATCTCTGTTGTATTTCCAACACCTATGGAAGAGCTCCCTCATCCCAGTGTGCATCTGTATTGGAATTGTTTTTAGATATTTTGATTGGCTTATTGCTTGCATTTTTTATGCTGACCAGAGCATGATGAGAATTGCAGTCCAAAACATTTGAAGGGCATGCCAGGGTGGCAAGGACTGATCTAATCCATGTGATTGGATCTTCCTACTTCCACGCATCTTTGATAACTGCTGAAAATATAAAGTGGAAGACTGAGCAGGTTCTACCTCCCTTTTCTTCCTCCCCTCTTGCTTCCTTGCAGGTGGAGAGAATATCAAGAACATAAACCAACAGTCTGGGGCCCATGTAGAGCTCCAGAGAAACCCACCTCCCAGCACAGACCCCAGCATACGGATGTTCACCATTCGGGGTGTCCCCCAGCAGATTGAGCTTGCGAGACACCTCATAGATGAGAAAGTTGGTGTGAGTTGCTGCTCCTTCTCTTCCCTTCTGTTTGCTTCTTCCTTTTTAAAAAATAAAATAATGTTTTGCAGATTACAATACAGTATGATCACATCTTACACACAATTAACTTGTGTGATTTCAACCTTGTGTGGTTAAAAACTAACTGGTTGAGGGGGGGGCACTAGGTGGCGCATCGGAAGATGGCTGACAATAACATCTCTCCGACCCACACGAGGTAATTTGGAGGCTATGATGGGGGTAATTAGCCTCCCTAACCCCCCCAGGATTGTGGGGGACGGGACGGCCCTTGCCTGCTGTGCCCTATACCACCCCCGAATTTGTGGGGGTGGGGGCGCTAGGCACAAAGCCCTCCTGTGGGATTTCCGGCTCTCCTGGACGCCGTCCCTGATTCGCGCCGCTAGTTGCAATGATCTTTAAAAGAAACAATTTGGACGAGATTAATTGCACATGCTTCAAGGAAAAAGGGGAGTAAAGACTGCTGACAGAAGAGATCTCTGATAACAAGACAAGAATAAAATATGAGAAGATACGTCAAGATACGGTATGACAAATGGGGGAGGGGGGAGAAAACCTGCCTTCCTTTTTTTTTAATGTGATTTAACAAGAATCCCCTCCACTAATGAGTCAGAAACTAAGGACTTAAGCTGTGGATTTAAGGCTGTGTGGAGATAAACTTTCGATCCAAAGCAATGTTTCAAGATGAAGCTGGAAAGCTAAGAGTTTTGGAATGACGCAGTTAAAAATGCCGTCGCCATTTTGAGAGGCATTGTTGGAGCTCTTGGGTCTGGGAGGAGAAAGAGAGAAATAGAGTTGTTTACATATCGTGGATCAACTCCTTGGTGGGACTTAAGAGCGACAAATGCCAAAATTTGCGATGGAAAGAGCGATGTTATCTACGAAGGAGATATATGGAAACCATCTGGACTTAGTGGAGGAACGGGAAATCCACACAGGATTATTATACTTTCTATCGGCTTAAGGAGACCAACAGAAGAGATCGTAAAGGAAAAAGAGAAATTATATGAATAAGATATGATGTGGAAACACCAAGATAAGACTGGATAGAATTATGAACTTTGTTTGGACTGATTGGGACTGATTTGGACATTAACACAGTAATAAGAAGATGATCTGAACCCCCCTTTGGATCTTGAAGTATGGGTTCCCCCAACAAAATTTAAAAATTTGGCTTTGTAATTTGGAATTTATATGATGTGATTTAATTTGATGTGATTGGCCAGTTAATAAAAATTATTATTATTATTATTTTAAAAATAAAACTAACTGGTTGAAATCCTGCAAATTAATTGCACACAAGCTTGGCACAGAAAGAGCTTTTAAACTCTCTGCCTTGCTTAGAAGGTAAAGATGGTCACGCAGGGACAGATACGCCATTCCCAGAATGTAACCCTTGCACAACACACAATCATACTATACATTAAAGACCAATGATAGCAAAACATTTACATAATTTTCTTGTGTCATCATTACACCTTTGAGAGAAGAAAATGCTAAGGAGTAAACCTACAAAAATCCAGACTGGAGTCCCTAAAATGGTTGGATGGTGCCTTGTATGCCTACTTCGGGCAACTCCTGCAGCCAAGCTGGTGCCAAATATATTGCTCTGCTTTCATTTGGACCACATCTCAAGGCAGAGAGGTGGGTTTTGTTGTCTGGGTGGCCCAGGACCTCCATACACACTGCCCAGGCTTGCACCCCAGAAGAGGTCGATTTGATGCTGCTAACGCAGCGGTTTGACTTCTCGAGACAGATGGATGCCAACAACATTTTTGCTAGGTGCACAGTCCCATTATGTGACGTGTAGCACTGTTGTTCCCACTCTACAGATAGGAAAATTGTTCTGTGGCCCAGAGCCCCATTCAACACTCACTATGTACCTTGCATAAGAATTTTGGGGTCATTTACCAGCAAAATTAGACAGGCACCTAATGTCACAGTGTTCAGATGCCTATTTGAAGGCATTTTTTATTTAAGAAGACTTTCCCCTTTGGGTGACCTGATCACTTATGGGATATTAATTATTTGCAACTACAGTTTTATTATTTCTTTAGGATTTGTAATACAGGAATTGATTGCTTTTAGAGGTTTGTAGGAATGATTTTATTGCTTTTTTTAGAAAGCAGGTTTTGTTGTGTTTATCCTATTTTATCTTGTACTCTGCTTTGAATAGCCTCTGGCCATGAATCTGTTTATAAATCTGTTAAATGAAATAAAATTATTCATATTGAGAAGCCTTCCACAGCTCCTTAACTCTTAGATGCATTCTCAATTATCTTGTAGCCTGAGTGACAGAAAGGTCAATTAATTACCTGTGTGTTCCTTCTCCAGTGTACTGGTCTGGGTGGCCCTGGGGGTTTCGGCCAGAGCCCCTTCAACCAAGCACCTGCTGCACCTCACCAAAAGTACGTAGCCATCTTGCTTGCATTCCCATCACCGTTAGATCCTCCCCACTCCCCGGCCCACCAAATATAGCTGTAGTTGTGATGGTAGCATTAAGCAGCATCCTGGGTTCATGATGCTTTTATAGAAGAACAAGTCGTCTATGCTTTCCCCTGAGAAACTTAAATAAATTCTGTAATTTTGAGGTGCCTGGATTGGGAGGGGGGAGGGGCAGGCAGGGGCTGTGGCCACATGCAGCCTTGGATGGCCAATAAATATAGTTGGGACTTTCCTTCCCATCATAAAGCTCATTGGTACCTTCCAGGAAGAGTCTTGGATTATTGGTTGGGCAGGGAACTTTCTTGCCATTAATTAAAATCAAGTATGGGAAACCTGTGGCCCTCATGTTGCTGAACTACAACTCTCATCATCCCTGAACACTAGCCATGCTTGCTGGGGCTCATGGGAGGTGTAGTCCAGCAACATGGGGGGGGCAGTAGCGAAAGATTCCCTACATCTGGTGTTTGTTTTTTTTAAAAAAAAAACTCCACTGGAATCAGTGTTCTTTTTTAATATTGATGAGTTGGTAGTGAAATGAGTCCAGAGCTAATCTTGTGCATACTATGGTCTGTTTCAACCCTTTTTGACAAATTTTAATATGGACACATCATTGTGGATGGACCAGCTCCTTTTCCCTTCAATCACTAATGATCTTGTCCTCCACAGCGGTCCTCAGACCTTCATGACGCAGGGTTGGGGTGGCACTTATCAGACGTGGCAACAGCCTGGGCAGCAGGTTCCAAGTAAGTGTCTTGTAATCATAGAGCTTCCAAAAATCACCCAGTTTAAGTTGATTGAGTTAAAGAGTGGGGGAACCTCTTGCCCTCTGTATATTTCTGGGCTACATCTCCCATTGACCATTGGCCATGCTGATGGGAGTCATAGTTCGGCTACATATGGAGGGCCACAGGTTCCCCACCACTGGACTCTTAAAGGAAACGTTTCTTCAAACATGCAATATCTGGAGTTGTATATCATGCAGCACCTCAGTTTGCTACTGCTTAAGCACTGGTTAAACATGAGCATGTGAGAACTACTAGCAAGAATAATAGAATCTTAGAGCTGGAATGTACCCAAGGGTCATCTACTCCAACGCCCTGCAATGCAGGAATCTCGGCGAAAGCATTCATGACAAACGGCCATCCAAACTCTCTTTATAAACCTCCAAGGAAAGAGAGTCCATCACCTCTCATGGGAGTCTGTTCCACTGTTGAATAGCTCTTACTGTCAGAATTTTTTCCCGAATGTTTAGTTGAAATCTCCTTTCTTGTCACTTGAAGCCATTGGTTCGAGTCCTACCCTCCAGAGCAGATATTTGAAGATGGCTATTTCTTTTCAGTCTCCACTTTTCCAGGCTAAACATACCCAACTCTTTCATGCGCTCCTTGTAAGGCTTAGTTTCCAGACCCTTGATCATCTTGGTTGCCCTCCTCTTCACACGTTCCAGCTTGTCAACATCCTTTTTAAATTGTGGAGCCCAGAATTGGACACAGTATTCTAGGTGGGGTCTGAGCAAGGCAGAATAGAGTGGTACTATTACTTCCCTTGATCTGTACACTATACTTCTGTTGATGCAACCTAAAATAGTGTAACCTTTTTTGCTGCTGCATCACACTGGTGGTTTTTTAAAAAATGTATTGGTTTTCAAAAGTATGAGCAGTGCCGGCTTCCGGTTTGGCAGGGACATCAGGAAGAAGTGCGGAATAGCCTCTCAGGGAATTCTGAGCAGCGCGGGGGCTTTTTAGAGGTCCGCAAATACCCTGCGGACCTTGGAACCTCAAGGGGAATACCTTGAGGGACGGAGCACCCAGCGGCGCCCAGACGTGCTCTCCTGCTTCTTGGGTTTAAATAATAATCTGAGGACGGGATAGAGCTGTGGGCGCGAAGGGGAAGCACCTCGGACCTCACGCTGTGCAGTCTCAGGCTTCTGATGAAAGTGCCAAGCTTCCATGATAAAATTGAATTCCAAAGAATGGGATATTTTTAAACACTGACAATCGGGAGGAATTCAAAGAATTTGACCAGCCAAGGGATGCAAAAAGGGAGTCCGTCCTGGCTGCGGTGTAAAGATGGCACAGAGAACAAAGACATAAGAACAAAGGCGGAAGTGAAGGTTCCTGCTGAGTAAGTGTAAAACTGAAAGTCCTCAGAGGCACTGCACTGAGGCAAACGCCATTTTATAACGTTGAAAGAGGGAAAAGAGTTAAAAAGGGACTTCGTTTCTCTTCTTTTCTTGCGAAGACTTTGTGGCTCGGTGGGAGAAACAGTAACGTGCTGAGCTCCAGCCCAGAGACTCAGATACTTTGTATAAAACTTTATATAAAACAGAGGGGAATGCTGGCAACATTGGAAGGGACTGACAAGTGAAAGTGGGACAGAGCAGTAAAAGTTTTAAAGTGTGTTGCAGAGATCCCTAAGCCTCTCATCTCTGATTAAATGGACATAGAAGAGGTTTGAATTGAAACTGTGATCATTCTCATACCCCCACTGGAATGAGAAGGGAGGAAATTAATTTGGAAAAATGCTTTATACCCAAATATCCTTTGAGGATTAAGCCTGCGAGTGGCTAGAAAAATCACCTCCCTGGCTCCCTGATTGAATTACAACTCCACCTGGATCTATAAATTGGATTGAGCCGACAAGTGGCGGAAGACCAGAAAAGGACCTTTAAATTGAGACAGTAGTTGGGACAAGGTCTATATATTTCTGACTTGTATTACTTATTTTTTCCTTTCCTTTTCTTTTGAGACAGTACTTGATGTGCATTTAAATGGGTGATCTTTAAAGTATGTGGCTAAGACAAAGAAATTGAAAGCTATAGTGAAGAGAAGGGAAAACATCTGAGGACCCCTAAGGGTTATTGCCCAAATTTTCGGCTCTTTGGAGTACATGCTCCCTCTAGTGGTGAAAGTATAATATTGAGTTATATGCTTAGAAATGCCAGGGGAAAATGGGGGGGGGGGGATGGAGGAACGCCAGGGGATAGAAGACAGTCGAAACAGGAAGAAATTAAGGACTTGGACATTTTATGGTTAAAAATAAAGGAAGAATTTAAACAAAATGAACAACATATGGAGAAAAAATTGGCAGAAGTACAAGAAACTCTGGATAAGAAAATCGAGGGGGTGGTGGAGGAGTTGTCAAATAAAATTAAAGATTTAATGGTTAGATCAAAAACAACGGAAGAGCTAGCGAAACGAACTCAGAAGGAAGTTAAGGAAAATAGGAAAGAGACAGATAGAATTAAAGAGGAAATGACAGAGGTTAGTAAAATACAAGAACAGATCTGGGACAACATGGCGCTGATGGAGATGAGGCAGAAGCAAAGAAATTTAAAATTTAGAGGGGTAGTAGAAGAAGCAAATGAAGATATAAAAGCAAAAATTATTAAAGAATTGGCAAGATGGATGGATATGAAGGAGGAAGAAATTGAATATACAATTGAGAATGTGTTTAGAATTAAAGTGAGATCGGTAAAAGCCAAGGCCAAAAAACTGCCTGGAGATTAATTTTTAATTCATTAGAGATGAGTAATGCAATTCTGAGAATGAGTTATAATAACAAATTATTAATTGATGGAAGACCAATCATCATTTTTAAAGAGATTCCTACCAGATTTTTACGAAAAAGAGATGGATACAAACAACTGGTGACTCTGCTGAAGAAAAATGGAATCCAACAGGTGGGAGTTTCCTGAAGGAATCTTTTTATTACAAAGACAAAAGATTTAGACTAACAGATCTCCAAGAGGTAAAGAAATTCTCTAGAAAATATGAGAAAGAATTAGGCAAGATGGAAGGAAGCCTTGTTGGTCCCAGATCCACCGGAGCAGACCTTTATGTCGAAGAAGAGAACAAAAAGAAGAGGAAAGACAGAAACAAAGGAGAAGGAAAGGGAGAGGGAGAAGAAGAGGTAGAAGAGGAAGAGGAGGAAGACAACACTAACAAAACCACCCAAATTTAATTCATCTCTTTGTCTCAAAAGTAGATTAAGGAAATGACATAGAAATTGATAATCTGGAATATTAATGGGCCTAACAAGAAATCTAAACGAAATAAAGTTGAAAATGTTTTGGAAAAAAAGGAATCTTGATGTAATCTGTTTACAATAAACCCATGTTGCTAAAAAACATAAGACACATTTTGATTAATAAAAGACTGGGTAGAAAGCTCATAACTTCAGATGTTAATAAAAAAAGAGGGGTGGTTTTATATATAAAGGAGAGATTAGATCCTAAACTGATTTCTAAAGATGAGGAGGGGAGAGTGATTGTGGTACAAATAATGCTGCAGGGCGAGAGGTTAATTGTAGTGGGAATATACACACCTAATGGAAACAAAGCGGAATTCTTTAAGAGATTAGAGGAAAGGTTGATGGACTTTATGGATCAGAAGATAATTTTGATGGGGGATTGCAGTGGAGTGGTAATGCTGGAAATAGATAGAATGTCAAAGAAAAAAGGTATAAAAGAGGGTAAACTTCATAAGACATTCTTTGATTTGGTTGAAAATTTTGGCTTAATAGACATTTGGAGGTTGAAACACCCAATTACAAAACAGTTCACTTTTTTCTCGGAACCCCATCAAAGCTCGAGCAGAATAGCCTATGTATGGGTATCCAAAGAATTGGCCCCAAGAGTAAGTAAAAATGAGATTATTCCACAAACCCAATCTGATCACAATTCAATATATTTGGAATTGAGAGGTAAAGAGCAATCTTATTTCAGATGGAGGATGAATGATACATTGTTTGAGAACCCAAAAATAGTAGAGAAAGCAAAAGAGGCAATAAAGGAATATTTTGATTGGAATTTACACAAAGAGGCTGGTTTGGATATAATGTAGGATGTGAGTAAAGCAGTTATGAGGGGTTTCCTGATACAGCAAAACAGCTTCAAGAAAGAAAAGAAAAGAAAAGAAAAGAAAAGAAAAGAGAGGAAATCCTGACTCAACTCATGGAAAATGAGAAAAAATTAGTAATAAAACCAAAAGATGAACAAATTAAACAGACTATTAAAATGTTACAAACTCAGTTTTCCATGTTGGTGAACCAAGAAGTGGAATGGAAATTAAAATTAATGAGACAGAAGTATTTTGAATCAGCTAAGAAAACCGGGAAGCTACTGGCATGGCAACTAAGAAAACGTCAAAGTCAAAATACAATTAATAAAATCAAGATAGGAGAACAATTGACGGAAGACCCAAAAGAAATAAGAAGAGCCTTTCAAGGATTTTATAAGGAACTTTACAGAAAAGACAAGGAAAACATTAAAAAAAATAGAGAGATAGTTGGAAACACATAAAGGAAAACAGATTCCACCAGAAGAAAGAACAACTAAACGCCCCAATAACAAAACAGGGACTCCAAAGGACAATAAAGAAGATGAAACAAGGACCAGGACCAGATGGGCTTACCTCAAAGTATTACAAAACCCTTAGTGAACAGCTGTTACCGGTTCTCTGTGAAGTAATGAACTCTATCCTACAAGGAGGAAAAATACAAAATTCCTGGAAGGAGGCATATATAAGGTTGATCCCCAAACAAGACACAGACCATTTGAATGTCAAGAATTTCAGACCACTATCATTGTTAAACAATGATTACAAATTATTTGCGGACATTATGACAAACAGATTAAAAATAATACTAAATGAACTAATTCATAAAGACCAAGGAGGCTTCTTACCAGGCAGGCAATTAAAAGATAATGTAAGACATATTATTAATATATTGGAACACTTAAGAGGTAAGAAATGACAAACCAGCTGTATTAATGTTTATTGATGCTGAAAAAGCGTTCGATAACACCGGTCAACAACAAATTTGTTGTCTGCATTTTTTCAGTTGATTTAGGACAAATCTGATGCACTGAATCCAAAAATCACATTGGTTTTGCTCAATCAGGTCAAGTTTTTGAGCTATGGCCACATGTCTTTTTTTACGTTTTTGTTCACATGTACGCTTGTGTGGAGCATTTTAGAAGAAGTTGGTGGGGCTAAAATGCCATGTTGAATAATTGTTTTGATTGGAAATGATTATTTTAATGACAGGAAGTATTCAGGTCCGATAGTTCTGGGTGATTATGTCGAAAAGGGATCAGTTTGAAGTCATAAAACCTCGAAATCTTCTATAAATTGGTGCGGCAAAGCATAAAGTTGGGGGATCAAAACTAAGTTAATGGGGCAGCCGCCCCATGAAGTGTATAGGAAACTTCACCTGCGCATGCTCCAACTTATGACTAATTTGTAACTATTTTTGTTTGGAATTCCCATGGTTTGGAGGGAGCTGACAAACCATGTCACTGACTGCTACTTCTGCGCTGTTGATGTGACTGGGATCAACAGAAAGAACTGGAGCAGCCTCAAGTATCCTGATCTTCAATCAGCACGTCGTCCTGTAGCTCATTGTGATGAAATTCCAGTGCCTATCTTTGGAGAATTTCCTGACATTAGTGACGAAGATGCCTCCAGTATTGAAGGACATGAAGAAGAAGAAGTGGTTCTTGAAGATGATGCTCCACATCCATTTTCCCAAAAGGAGTTGAATGATCTAGTTCGCAGCCTCAGCTTGTCAAAGGACTCTGCCGAACTGTTGGCATCCAGATTGAAGGGAAAAAACCTCCTCTCTGACAGTGCTTGCATCAACTTCTTCTGCAACAGGCGTCAAGAGTACCTCCGTTTTTTCTCGGAAGAGAAGGACTTGGTGTACTGTGCAGATATTGCGCAGCTTCTGCTCAAGCTTGGAGTGCCACAGTACGAACCCAAAGATTGTAGACTGTTCATTGACAGCAGCAAGCGATCACTGAAATGTGTTCTGATACACAACGGCAACCAATTTGCCTCTATACCCCTGGCTCATTCAAGTACACTGAAGGAGAACTATGAAGCGGTGAAGTATGTGCTGGAGAAAATTGGTTATGATCAGCATAATTGGTTTATTTGTGTTGACCTGAAGATGGTGAGCTTTTTGTTGGGACAACAGTCTGGCTTCACCAAGTACCCATGTTTTCTGTGCATGTGGGATAGTAGGGACCGTGCTCAGCATTACACGAAGAAGGACTGGCCTGTGCGGGAGGAATTGGTGCCTTGCAGAAAAAGGAACGTCATCAACGACCCTCTGGTGGTCAGAGACAGAATACTCCCCACCGCTGCACATCAAGCTCGGCTTAATCAAGCAGTTCACCAAGGCTCTGGACAAGGATGGTTACTGCTTCACTTACTTGTGCCAGGCTTTTCCAGGATTGACCATGGAGAAGTTGAAAGCTGGCATCTTTGACGGTCCTCAGATCCGTCAGCTCATCAGAGATCCAGAGTTCGGATACTCAATGAACGAAATGGAACTGGAAGCGTGGAAGGCATTTGTTCTGGTAGTGAAGAACTTTCTTGGCAACAGTAAGGCCAGAAACTACACAGAACTTGTCAACAACATGCTGACTGCTTTCAGAAACCTGGGCTGCAACATGAGCGTCAAGATGCACTACCTCTTTTCACATATGGACCGGTTTCCTGAGAACCTGGGTTCAGTGAGTGACGAGCAGGGGGAGAGATTCCATCAGGACATGAAAGAGATGGAGACCATGTCTCAGGGTCGCTGAGACGCAGTCATGATGGCTGACTACTGTTGGACTCTGAAGAGAGACCTCCCTGCCGCTGAGCATTCCAGGAGTTCCAAGAAACGGAAGTTCAAGCCCTGAAGTTTGAAAAATGATGAAGCAACATGCAATTTACGTGTACTTACTTTTATCAATGCCCACCACTCAGTTTACAGTAATCATTGTTTCTATCAGGTAATCAATATATGTTGTTGGAAAAACATTTTTTTCTCTTAAAAACATATTTAGGATGATATGTGTTGACAAAAATCAGCTGATAATGCCACAAAAATGTAATCGATTTTGTCACAAGATCTGATTTTTTTCAAATCAACATAGCACAAAAACCTGACCTGATGGAGAGAAACGGATGCCATTTCCTGATTCAGCAGTGCAAAAATAACCTAAATCAATTGTAGAAATCTAGACAACATTCAAAAAGTAAAAACTTGTTGCCCAGTGTAATATATCTTGGTTATTTATGAAGAAAAGTATGGGGATGGTGGGGGTTTTGTGGCTCTTTCCTGAGAGGAATTGAGGCAATTTATTCGGAACAGAGAGCGAAACTAATAGTGAATAACGCTTTGACAAAATCATTCGACATCACAAAGGGTACCAGACAGGGGGGCCCACTGTCTCCGCTATTGTTTATAATGGTATTAGAGGTATTAGCAAATAGTTTGAGAGAAACATCAGAGGTAAAAGGAGTTAAAATAGGTGTTAAAGAATTTAAACTTAAGGCCTATGCAGATGACTTAGTATAAACCTTAGAAGAACCCCAGAAAAGTGTCAAAAAAGCATTGGAAGAAATGGACAAATTTGGACAACTGGCAGGATTTAAACTGAACAAGACAAAGACGAAAATGGTGGTCAAGAATATGGAAAATAATGAGATAGAAAGGCTGGAACAAGAAAATGAAATTAAGGTGGTTAAGAAAGTAAAATACTTGGGAAATTAGATGACAGCAAAGAATGTAAATTTGTTTAATGGCAATTACCAACCAGTGTGGAAAGAGATTAAAAGAGACTTGGAAATATGGGATAGATTAATGTTGTCAATAAGTGGAAGAATGTCAGTGATCAAAATGAACATATTACCAAGGATGCTATTTTTATTTCAAACGATTCCAATAATCAGAGGCTTAGGACAATTTAGAGAATGGCAGAAGGTTCTCTCGCACTTCATATGGCAAGGGAGAAAACCGAGGATTAAATTTAAAATACTGATGGACAGAAAGGAAAGAGGGGGGGGGTTCTTGGTACCTGATTTGAAACTTTATTACGAAGCAGCCTGCTTATGTTGGATAAAGGATTGGATAACCCTGGAAAACTCAGACCTGTTAGATTTGGAGGGATACAATAACAAATATGGGTGGCACTCCTACCTCTGGTATGGTAAAGTGAAAGTGCACAGAGGTTTTACAAACCATGTGATAAGGAGTGCCCTATATTGTCAGGATCTTTGTTCGACCGAGCTGATAAAGTTCATCTTCCTCCGGCCGAGTCCTTCGGAATTGCCTCCGACGTGATTGACGACCTGAGCCTCTGATAAGGCTCCAGGCACATCCCCCATTCAGCAGAGTTTCCAGCACAGGGAAGAGACGAGAGGTTTGGGCTACATTCCTAGGAGTTTTATTATCTAGCTACGCAGACAGAAAAATACATCCTCTCTCTGTGAAAGCAGAGAGCAACTGAACAACAAAGGAACATGAAACCAGTTTGTCACATCCGTCTCCTGTCTCCTGTGAGACTTCCAACAGTATGCAATGTGTGGAATGTAAACAGAGTCTTGTGACTCCAAAGCACTGCACAGTGGCACAAACAGAAACTAACATCCTCCCCCTTTCTGTGAACACCACTGGGCAGTGTGTCAGTACAATCTCAGTACAGGCCCAATTTCTGTACATAGGTACAGTGTTGATCCTTCGGAACAACCTTTGATAATAAATCAGCAGGAATTTCATTACCTGGCATGTAGGACACCGTTACGAATCCTTTCTGAACACATTCTCTAGCATGTTGCAGCTTCACTTGCAAGTGCTTTGTGCTTTGCTTACAACCTTCAGAAGTCAGCAAAGCCAAACATTCAGTTCGGCTTCACAAGAACTCAAGCTTACTGTTGTTTGCTTCTTGCACGACCAATCAAATAGACCCTGGTTGTACATGTAGCAAACTCCAGACGTGCTTTTCCTGTCTGTAGTGTCACTTCCAAAACTCGCATCAGTAAATATCTCAAGACCACCATACTTCTGATTTTTAAATCTCAGTCTGTAGTGCATAGTGCCTTTCAAATAGCGTGCTATGCGTTTCAGAGCTTTCCAATCCTTAACAATAGGATTGTTGACTTGTCTGCTTAGCAAGTTCGTGCTAACTGCAATGTCAGGTCTACTAAAATATTACCATGTTGGTCTCTCTCTCTCTTTCCAGAGATAGGTAGTTGGTTACCTCACCAAGATCTTACATGTCAAAGTGCTCCTTCAGTTGAGCTAGGGCGGTATTGTACATTTTGACATCCTTCCAAAAGAAAAAAATATCATCAACATAAAATAAGCAATACAGCTTCTTTTGCCCTTCCTCTTTGACAAATACACATGGATCAGCTTTACCTTGCTGAAAACCTAGAGAAAACAACACTTCAGTGAGTTTAGAGTGCCAGCATCGTGCACTTTGTTTGAGACCATATAGGGACTTCTTCAGAGAGCAAACAAATCCCTGTTTTACCTGTACGCCATCAGGTGGAAGCATATAAAGTGATTCACCTAAGGTTCCGTACAAAAATGCTGTATTCACATTCTGATGAGAAACGTGTAGATTCTCTTCTGCAGCAAGTTTGAGCATAAGCCTAATGCTCTCATATCTCACGGTGGGTGAGTAGGTCTCGTGATAGTCTTCTCCTGATGCCTGTGAAAAACCTCTGGCTACCAATCTGGCTTTGTGTCTGACTACCTTGCCATTTTGATCTGTCTTTGCTTTGAATACCAATTTGCTGTCAAGCAGTTTCATCCCTGGAACTGTTGGAACTAGCTCCCATGTTTTGTTCCTCTCTAAGGAATCAAGCTCAGTGTCAGGATGATATGTGGGTGCTAGCTGAGATAACAACCCGGGACTCCAGCCTGCTTTACAACATTTATTAAGTCCAAAAACTTTGTACAATCCAGAGCTCTTAAAAGCATGTCTTCCTCAGTCACTATCAGTTGCCGGAAGTGGCTCCTGCATAGAAACTTCCTGAGCCTCCCCCCCCCCTTTTCCTTCTCTCTCTACGTAAAGACCGAAGCGTTGGAGGCTGTTCCTTTCTCTCTGTTTCCGTGTTTCCTGACAGCCCCTCCTCCTCTTCTTTCTCTGATGAAGTGCAGCTGCTCAGTAAAGGAGGCGGCTCCCTGTACATTCCGATCTCTCCCCCCTTCTCAGCCAACAGATCCCTGACATCCACCCCCTCCTCAAAACCCCCCTTCCCATCCTCAGGACAGACGGCTACCTCTTCCTCACTGATATCGTGAGGAGAGGGAGAGAATCCTAGAAAGATGTCGTCATGGTCTTCTGTGTCCACAAAACCATCCTTCCAGCCCTCCCCCAACCCCGTTGTTTCGAGGTGATCCTCGGGGTGGTCTTCTGCAGTGCAGTTCCCATCGACCCCCCCGTGCCCACTCGTCACCCTCAGATGGTGTGAACCCTTCGAAGTCCTCCTCGTCCTCCGTCGGCCCAAAAATCTCCCTAAAGTACCTACCCGGGGGTTTTGGCTTGTCGGGAAATAAGGCGTGGAACCTCCACCAGAAACTCCTCAGTGATACAACTCTCCGGCACCCACGTGTTTTCTGAGCTAGGTGGCCCCTCCCAGGCCACTAGATACTCTAGTTGCTGCCTGCACCACCAAGAGTCCAGTATCTCTGTCACCTCATTGCATTTCTCCCTCTCCGCTATGTCTGATGTTGTGGTCACCCCTTGCCCCCTCCCTGGATGGCTGCTCCCCTCCCTGTAGGGCGACAACAGCGACCTGTGGAAGACAGGATGGATCCTCATATTGTCCAGCAGCTTCAACTTAAACGCCACGGGATTGACCTGTTGGATGACCTCAAAGGGCCCCACCCTCCTAGGCTTGAGCTTTTTGCACCCACCCCTTCAGGGCAGGCCCTGCGTGGACAACCACACCCTATCCCCCACCCGGATGACCTCCCCTGGTCTTCGATGCCTGTCTGCTTCCCTCTTGTACACCTCCTTGGCCCTCTCCAGGTTCAACTGGAGCTGTTCGTGAATGGCTGCCATCTCTTCCGCAAACTGCTCGGCGGCTGGCACACTCCACGACTCCTCCCCCCGCCCCGGAAAGGCCCTGGGGTGACACCCGTAATTGGCAAGGAAACGACTCATCCCTGTGGACACGTGTTCAGCGTTGTTGTGCGCAAATTCTGCTAGTGCTAATTTCTCCACCCAGTCATTCTGTCTCTGACTTGACATAACATCGCAAATACTGCTGCAAAATGGCATTTGCTCTCTCTGCTTGCCCATTGGTTTCGGGGTGCCTTGCTGTCGTGAAGCTCACCTCTACCTGCAGCAAACCCATGAGCTTGCACCAAAATCGTGAGGTGAACTGCGCCCCGGATCAGAAATTACCCTTGAAGGAACCACCACCACCATGACTGCTGTTTTACCTCTGGATGTGTGTAGGTCCGTTATAAAATCTATGGACACCACCTCCCATGGCTTCCCTGGTGTGGGCAAAGCTTCTAGTAATCCTGCCGGAGCAGCCCTCTCCCCCTTAGCCCTTTGACATGTGTCACGACCTCTCACATATTCCCACACGTCCTCCCTCACTTTGAGCCACCAAAAGTCCCTTGTAACCAACAGCATGGTCTTGTGTTGCCCAAAATGCCCCACAGTGGGGTTGTCGTGGAGCTGCTTGAGAATTTTGGCCCTTCGGGATTCACCCGGCACATACAGTGCCCCCCGATAAAAGAACAGCGCCCCTTTCTCCTCGAAGCCTCCCTCAGCTCCCCCACCCTCCTTGAGTTCGCTCAGCTTCCGCTGAGCAAAAGCATCGTCTCTCATCAGTTGCACCAGTTCATTTTCCTCTACCACTGCCCTCCCCACAAGTCCACCTGTCCTCTGGGAACATGAGCCTGGCTACAGGAGGTCCCTCTTCTGCCCAGTACTCCAGTTTATGTGATAGCACATCCGCCCTCACGTTCTGCTCTCCTGGGATGTACTGAATCCTAAAGTTGAAGTTGGCAAAAAACTCCGCCCAACGTATCTGCCTTTGGCACAACACACGTGCGGTCCGCCAGTACTCCAGGTTCTTATGATCCATGCACACCTGTATCTGATGTTTCGCTCCAATCAGGAAGTGCCTCCACTGTTTAAAAGCTGCAAAAATCACCAGCAACTCCTTGTCATAAATACTGTAGTTTAGCTCCGACTTTTTCAGCTTCCGGGAGAAAAAGGCACACGGTCTCCAATCTCCCCTCCCATCTTGCTGCATCAGGACCGCTCTGATGGCCCAGTCTGACGCATCTGTCTCCACTCGCAGCGGCTTGTCAGGGTTGACATGCAATAACTGCTCCTCCGATGCAAAAACTTTCTTCAGTTTCTCAAATCCCTTTTGTGCCTCTTCAGTCCACAGAAACTTGTTCCCACTGAGGCAATCCGTTATGGGCGCCATCAAACGCGGAAAGTTCTTGATAAACTTCCTGTAGAAGTTGCTGAAGTCCAGGAACCGCTGAACATCCTTGTCTTGGGGCTCTTCCATTCTACCACGGCCTTCACCTTCTCCGGATCCATTGCCAGACCCTTATTCGACAGCCGGTAACCCAGGAACTCTAACTCCCTCGTGTGGAACTGGCATTTTTCCAGCTTCACCCACAAGTGATGCTCCTTTAGCTTCCCCAGAACCTGACGCACGTCCTCCACATGCTGCTTTTCTTTTTCTTTTTTTTTAATAAAATTTTTATTAAGTTTTCAGATACAAAGTTAGAAACATACATTGAAGAAAAAAGTAAAAGAACAAAAAAAACAACAAGAAAAAAAAACAACCTTTCACAACATTCTTTATATAACTAACCGGACTTCCTCACATCTCCCTTACCCTGCATTCTTTATAATAAAAATATCAGCAAATTATTACCTTGTTTCGTACCTTATTTTGTACTTTTCAAATACTATACCTCTAAATTTAAAATACTTTTCATCAATTACTTATATCTTAAATTAAACATAGTATTACCTTAGATTTTGACCTTTTCTTACTTAAAACATAATTTCCTATTTCCCGAATCTAGTTGCTGAAGCTATAATTTCCGAATCGTGTAAATTTTTAACATGCATACAACTTATATTGTTTTTGTAAATAGTCCTTAAATTTTTTCCAATCCTCTTCCGTTGTTTCTTCTCCCAAATCTCGGATTCTGCCAGTCATTTCAGCCAGTTCCATGTAGTCCATCAATTGCGTCTGCCACTCTTCCAGTGTGGGCAAATCTTGTGTCTTCCAGTATTTTGCAACAAGTATTCTTGCTGCTGTAGTTGCATACATAAAGAAAGTTTTATCCTTCTTTAACACTTTCTGGCCAACAATGCCCAAGAGGAAGGCCTCTGGTTTCTTGGGAAAGGTATACTTAAATACCTTTTTTAACTCATTGTAGATCATTTCCCAGAAGGCCTTCCACATGCTGCTTTTCGTTTTCGGAGTATATCAAAATGTCATCCAAAAAACAAACGCAGTTACAGTACAGTAGCGTGGTGCATGAACGCCTGGAAGCACGGGCTTCCGCTTTGTAAACCGAAGGGCATAACGAGATATTCAAATGCCCCAAGGGGGGTAAACACGGTGGTTTTCCATTCGTCTCCCTCGCACACCCTGATGAGATTGTACGCCCCCCTGAGGTCCAGTTTTGTAAAAAAAAATCACTCTCCAAAACGTCGATTCTCGGCATGGGAAAGGCCAGGGGTGTTGGGATACTGCCAGGGAGATAAAGTCCATCATGGCCCCCAAGCTGGCTGCCGGACGATCCATCGATCTCCCGTATTCACGCAGTATGAGCGATTAGCGACACGAGTTCCCTGAAAATACCTTGCCACATTCCAGGGCTCATGCACACTCTTATCAGCAGATAATGCACAGCCAGAAGTTGCACTCAGGAGAGCATTATTTACAAGCTTTTATTCAGCGTTGATCAGAACAAAGAAAGACATGACTGTCTGCATCAGTGTCTTCGACAGAGAGAGAAACGAAAGCAATAGCAAACATAAACATCCTGTGAACAGGAAATACGCAGGCTGTGACACAAACATCCTGCTCCCTTTTAAGGTGGAACGGAAATATCCTAACATCCTCCCCCTTTCTGTGTAACCTGTCGTACCTGTGGTTCAACCCAATTGCAACCTTTGTACGTAAACCTTAAGTTGTTCTCTGTTAACAACCTTAGACAACAGATCAGCAGGAATTTCATTTCCTGGCATGTAGGACACCTGAATGAATCCTTTCTGAATACACTTTCTTGCACGATGTAGCTTAATCTGCAAGTACTTGGTCCTTTGCTTGCAACTCTCTTGAGTTCAGCAAAGCCAAACACGATCTATTGTCTTGATACACTTGTACAGGACATTTCACAGACACTCTGATGTCCTTAAACAGTTGCATCAACCATTCACAATCCATGAGTGAAAATGACAGAGCATTGAGTTCTGCTTCACAGGAACTTAGGCTCACTGTCGTCTGCTTCTTGCACAGCCAGTCAAACAGACAGTGGTTGTACATGTAGCATACTCCAGAAGTGCTTGTACCATCCGTGGCGTCACTTCCAAAACTTGCATCTGCAAAGATTTCAAGACCTCCAGTCTTCTGACTGGTGAACCCAAGCCTGTAGTGCATAGTCCCTTTCAAATAGCGGGCTATGCGCTTCAGAGCTTTCCAATCCTGAACAGTAGGATTATTTGCATGTCTGCTAAGCAGGTTAGTGCTTACAGCTATGTCAGGTCTTGAGCATCTAGCAATGAAATTCAACTTGCCTAGAATGCATCTGTACAGCGTAGTGTCAGAAAACGCTTCAGCAGTACTGTCTACCTGGTAACCTGTCACCATCGGTGTGTCTGCTGGGTTTGCATCAACCAAATTCAACCTGGTTAATACATCAGCAATTTTCTGTGTTTGGTGTACCAGAAAATTACCTGCTTGGTCCCTCTCCACCTGCAGAGAAAGATAGTTGGATACCTCACCAAGATCCTTCATGTCAAAGTGCTCCTTCAGCTGAGCTAGGGTGCTTTGGTACAAAGGCTGATTCTTCCAAAACATCAGAAGATCATCAACAAAACATAAACAATATAGTTTGTTTTGCCCCTCCTCCTTGACAAACACACATGGATCAGCTTTGCCCTGGTGAAAACCTAGAGAAAGCAACGTCTCAGTGAGTTTCATGTTCCAACACCTGACACTCTGCTTGAGACCATATAAGGATTTCCGCAGTTTACAGACCATTCCCTTCTGTATCTGCATCCCGTCAGGTGGAAGCATAAACAGCTCCTCCCACAAAATCCCGTACAAAAAAGCTGTATTAATGTCATGATGGGAAACATGCAGTTTCTCCTCCGCAGCAATCTTGAGCATCAGCCGAATGCTCTCATATTTGACGGTGGGTGAGTAGGTGTCAGGGATTTAGGAGCAGAGGCAAGGCCAAGGGAGGAAACAGAGAGCGAAGGGGAGGAGGCAGAAGAAAAGATGAGTGATGACGACGACCCGAGATCTCCTAGTCTTTCCAGTGAATCAGAGGATTCACAGAAAGGAGCACCAGTGGCCAGGGCAAGGGGGGAGTCTAGGGGGGCACCCCAGGAAGATAGAGCCAGAGGGGACTCAGGGGAGAGCAGTTGGAAATCGGGACCAGCGTCACCGCCAGGGAGCAGGGAAGAAGAAGGGAGCCAGGGGGCAAGCGCTGGCAGCTCACCACAGGAGGGAGGGCATGAGTCAGGAGTGGCCACACCTCCATCGGGGAGCGAAGAAACGGTTAAGAGGAAAGTGGAAGGTTGGGCGCGCGCGCCAAGTTCAAATGCAGAGGAAGGCGGCGCAGTAAGCAGCCCGGAAAGGGAACCAGGTCCTAAAGCCCGGCGCAAGGAGGCAGGAGGGTCCGGGTCAGCGTCAGAAGAATCCAGGAAGGAAGAAACCCCGGGGGGTAGAGGGACCCAGAGGAGGACAGTCAGGCGGAAAAGGTGGAGCAGGGCTAGGATATTAAGTTGGTGCACAAGGGGCGGAGACTCAGACGGAGCTTCGCCGATCTAGCTACTAGACGTAGAGTTGCGCGCAGCAGCGTGAGAATGGAAACTGCAATTCAATAAAGACTTTTACTTAATGATCGCTGGCTAGCGTGATCCTCTGTGAGCTAGGATCTTCAAGCAGCTCTGACAGTAAGCTCCGTCTCTCTCAATTGTGGGCATCTACAACCTCGAGGAGGGGAGAGAAGCAGGTGCCCACTAGCGAGCTCACGAACGGCAGACGACATGACGGCTGAGCAGCAGATAGAGGAACTCAGAAAAGCAGTGGCACAACTGAATGCCGAGGCTCTCGCATCCAGGAAGAGAGAGGAGGAGGCAGCTGCCGCCTGCAGGGATCTCCAGGTCAGGTTAGATGTGCTGACAAAGCAGACACCCCGGCAGGAGGGAATTGGGTTGGCGAGACGCACAGGCGGGCTGGTCTCTCACTTCGATGGGAACCTGCAACAGTATCCCAACTTTAGAGCAGACGTACTGTGCGCACTGCAACTGCTGCATAAAGACTTTAGAGATGAGCAAGAGAGAGTGGGATTCATCATGTCTCATTTGCATGGGGATGCTAAAGCATGGCTACGCAATTTATGGAGAGATAAGGATCCGGCGCTCCAGAATGCAGATGCCTTTATTAAAGCGATGGATGGGTGTTTTTTATCAAGCATTGACGTGGATCTTGCCCGGAAGGAGGTGCATGGGCTAAGACAAGGGAGGGCCAGCGTCCGGCAGTACCATGCCCGCTTTTTCGCCTTGGTCAGTGCCCTGGAATGGGACAGAGATTCGGCCCCTGTAAGAGACCTCTTTTGGGAGTTGTTGCACAGCTCGATTAAAGATGAGATCGCGAGGGGGGAGAGACCCCGAACCACCCAGGAGGTCGTTCAGAGGGCACTGGCAGTGGGGGTGAGGCTGGAAGAACGCCCGTGGAGCAGGGACGAAGGGCGTGGAGGGCGCGAACCAGCCAGGGGCCCCTCCTTCCTTCCCAGAGAAGCAGCGCGGGCGCAATCCACGCCTCCGCCAGGAGGAGGAGCCGAACCTATGGAGGTTGGAGGTGCAAGGGCTCAGTCAGCAACCAGAGCCCTAGCACCGGCAGCAGTGAAAGCGAAGCCTCCTAGAGGGAACAGGAAGTGTTACGTCTGTGAGGAGCCAGGGCATATGGCAAAAGAGTGTCCCCAGAGGCTCCACAAGCTCACTGCAGCCTCGGCAATGGTGACTGCAGCAACGCAGCAAGGAGGAACACAGCAGGGAAACGAAGCAGTCTGGCTGGAGGAAGAGGCCCTGGGGCCCAGCCAGACGTGTTAGTGCCGCAGTCCCCAGAGATTTTACAGCCCGTGAACCCCCTCCCGCCCAAACCAGTGGTGAGGCTCACCGCATCTCTCCAGCTGCCCAATGGAATCACCATGGACGTGCCCATCACAGTGGACTCGGGCAGCAACGCGGACTTTATAGGGCAGGACTTTGTCGACAAGCACGCTATACAGTTGCTGCCGGCCACACTGCCCCTGCAGGTTGTCACGGTGGATGGCAGGGAGTTGCTAGGGGGGCAAGTGGTGAAGCAGACGCCGCCAATGGCGATGCGACTTGGGAATCACAAAGAAATCATCAGCTTCAATGTCACTCAACTATCGGATACGCCCATTGTATTGGGAATGAGTTGGCTGGACAAGCACAGCCCAACGCTGGCTTGGTACCAGAGGCAGCTGGTCTTCGGCTCTTCCTTTTGTGCTGAACACTGCATCGTGCACCGGCAGGAAGGAGAGGAAGAGGAGTCACAGCTGCTGCTAGGCACGCTGCAAGCGATTCCCCACAAGTACGCAGAATTTTTGGAAGTTTTCTGCGAGAAGGAGGCGGACAGGCTACCCCCTCACAGACCATATGACTGCAAAATTGACCTGCTGCCGGGGGCGGCGCTGCCTAAAGGGAAACTGTATTCCATGTCGGAGGACGAGCTGCAGGAACTCAAAGAGTTCATCGATCATAATTTGGAGCGCGGTTTCATCCGAGAGTCCAAGGCAGCGGGGGGCAGTCCTGTATTCTTTGTTAAAAAGCGAGACACGCCCCAGAAAAGACTGGTCGTGGACTATCGCATTTTAAACAGTGTGACCAAGCCGTCGGACTTCCCCATGCCCCGAATCGACGACCTCCTGGCGAAGGTGCGGAAGGGAAAAGTGTTCACCAAGTTAGACCTGCGAGGGGCGTACAACCTCATTCGCATGCGGGAGGGAGATGAGTGGAAGACGGCCATGTTCACGCCACTGGGTACCTACGAATACAGAGTTATGCCTTTTGGACTGCAAAATGGCTCCCACGTTTTTCAAGCTTTCATGCATCACGTGTTGGCGGGACTTCTCTACAAGACGTGCGTCTGTTTCTTAGATGACATCCTGATCTTTTCGGAATCGCAGCAGGAGCATGACAGGCACGTCAAGGAAGTGCTGACCAGACTAAAGCAACATAGGCTCTACGCCAAGCTGGAGAAGTGCCAATTCGACGTGACGGAGGTGGATTTTCTGGGCTACAAGTTGTCTGACAAGGGGCTCGCCATGGACAGCGCCAAGGTTCGAGCGGTATTGGACTGGAAGAGCCCACGCAACCGGAAAGAGGTCCAAAGGTTTGTTGGCTTTGCGAACTTCTATCGCAAGTTTATCAAGGGCTTCGCTATGCAGACAGCGGCCATCACAGACACGCTTAGCTCCAAGAAAAAGAAGTTCGTTTGGACGGAGGAGGCAGAGCAGTCCTTTCAGGCACTCAAGCGTCTCTTCGCGTCGGAAGAGCAGCTGCTTCACGTCAACCCCAGCAGGCCGATGAGGGTGGAGACAGACGCCTCGGACAGAGCCGTGGGGGCGGTCCTGCTGCAAAAGGACCAGCAGGGGGTGTGGCGACCGGGAGCGTTTTACTCCAGGAAGCTCAGCAAGTCCGAGCAGAACTACACCATCTGGGACAGGGAGTTGCTGGCCATTCATGCAGCGTTCAAAGCGTGGCGGCACTTCCTGGTCGGCGCCAAGCACACGGTGCAGGTTTGCACGGACCACAAGAATCTGGAGCACTGGCGCACGGCACAGTTCCTAAACCAGAGGCAGATACGCTGGGCTGAGTTTTTTGCGAACTTCGACTTCCGCATAGAGTATGTCCCGGGGGACACTAACATCATGGCGGACGCCCTCTCCCGTAAGCCACAGTATCTGGAGGACGCAACGCCAGCGGCAGCCATGCACATCTTCGCACCAACAGTATGGGCGTGCGCCGCGGCCACCGTGGACCTGGAGGCGGTGCGACGAGCGTTGCAGGATGACTCCTTCGCGCAAGCAAAGATGGCAGAGGTGCAAAGGGGCAAGGCTGTGGCCGACGGTTTCCAGCTACGAGATGGATTGCTCATCCGTAAAGGGGCCATCTACGTGCCGGGAGACGACCTTCGCGCCAAGGTGCTGCAGCAGCTGCACGACGCGCCCACGGCCGGGCACTTTGGCAAGGAGAAGATGGTGGAATTAGTAGCCAGGGATTTCTGGTGGCCTGGAATGAGAGGGGAGGTCGCAGACTACGTGGCGAGGTGTGACACCTGCCAGAGGGCCAAACCAGTGCACAGACCGCCGGCCGGACTGTTGGAACCGCTGCAAACTCCGGTCGAACCTTGGGAAAGGGTGGCTCTGGACTTTGTCACAGATCTGCCCAGCTCGAGGGGCAAGACGGCAGTGCTGGTGGTGGTGGACCTGTTTTCCAAGATGGCCCATTTCATTCCGTGTGCTAAGGTGGCCACGGCGGAGCAAACCGCCAAACTGTTCATAGACCACGTGTTCAAGGTTCACGGTCTGCCACGGTCCATTCTGTCCGACCGCGGGCGGCAGTTCATCTCGAATTTCTGGCAGAAGCTGATGGGCTTCCTGAACGTCAAGATCAACCTGGCGTCGGCGAGACACCCGCAGACCAGCGGGCAAGCGGAGCGGGTCAATGCCATCATGCAGCAGTACCTGAGATGCTATGCGAATCAACAGCCTGCGACGTGGGTGGATTACCTGCCGCTTGCCGAGTTCGCCTACAACAACACGAAGCACGTGTCCACGGGGGTCACGCCGTTCTTCGCCAACAACGGGAGGCACCCCAGAACCTTCCCGGGACTGGAAAGAATGGGGGAGGGGGAGCCTCAGACGGCAGATGCGTTCGCGTCGGAGCTGCAGGAAGTCCACGATCAGCTGAGGCGCCACCTGGAGCTGGCCAAACACGCATACAAGGTACAAGCGGACAGACACAGAAGGGTTGGCGAAGAGCTCCACGTGGGAGACTGGGTCTGGTTAGCAGCCCACGCAGTGCCAGCCAGGTCGTTGGCCAAGAAGAAACTAGGGCATAAACAACTGGGGCCCTACCAAGTCGAAGAGCAGGTCAACCCGGTAGCTTTCAGACTGGCACTTCCGGAGGGTTCCAGAATGCATCCGGTGTTCCACAGATCGGTGCTCACTCCCTACAAGGCACCGCACAGGTTCCAGGAACCCGGAACGGCGCCGAGTCCGGTCAGAGACAGAACAGGGCACGCGGGAGTGGCACAGAAGGAGCGCATCAACGAAGTCACGGAGATTTTGGACTCCAGATGGGGGGAAGAGGGGGTAGAATACTTTCTCGCCAAGGAGGGCACCCCGGCCAGTGCGAACAGCTGGGTGCCGGGCTACGCCTTGGACGAACCTCTACTCAAAGACGAGTTTCATGCCCTCTTCCCACATAGACCTATGCCAGCAGACTTTTTCGACGACTGGCTTTTCACGCCCACGCTTTCGGCCAGCACTTTCCGGGGGTTCGACTCGGAAGAGGACCCGACACAAGACGTCCGTTCCCCGGAGGGGTCACCCTCGGGATCTGCATCAGAACCCTCGTATTGGTGGGACGATAGACCAGAGGAGCAGTTCCGCAGAAGGTGGCTGGAAGGCCCAGGACGAGCAACGCCGCCAGGAGGAAGTGAGGGAGAAACGGACATGGACGTTTTCGGGGACGACCCTGGTTTCGAGCACGGCGGCACAGAGATGGAAGCGGAGGTGACCGTCGTCGACGAGAGCAGGGAGGAAGACCCGCGAGACTTCAGATGGAGGCCCGCCACGGGAAGCGAACGATATCCGACGTTCGTCCCTTTGCAACAGCAGCACCCAGCTCCAGCACCGGAAGGAGGGGAGGGGGGAATGGGGGGCTTCGAGGGGGGGATGGATGTCAGGGATTTAGGAGCAGAGGCAAGGCCAAGGGAGGAAACAGAGAGCGAAGGGGAGGAGGCAGAAGAAAAGATGAGTGATGACGACGACCCGAGATCTCCTAGTCTTTCCAGTGAATCAGAGGATTCACAGAAAGGAGCACCAGTGGCCAGGGCAAGGGGGGAGTCTAGGGGGGCACCCCAGGAAGATAGAGCCAGAGGGGACTCAGGGGAGAGCAGTTGGAAATCGGGACCAGCGTCACCGCCAGGGAGCAGGGAAGAAGAAGGGAGCCAGGGGGCAAGCGCTGGCAGCTCACCACAGGAGGGAGGGCATGAGTCAGGAGTGGCCACACCTCCATCGGGGAGCGAAGAAACGGTTAAGAGGAAAGTGGAAGGTTGGGCGCGCGCGCCAAGTTCAAATGCAGAGGAAGGCGGCGCAGTAAGCAGCCCGGAAAGGGAACCAGGTCCTAAAGCCCGGCGCAAGGAGGCAGGAGGGTCCGGGTCAGCGTCAGAAGAATCCAGGAAGGAAGAAACCCCGGGGGGTAGAGGGACCCAGAGGAGGACAGTCAGGCGGAAAAGGTGGAGCAGGGCTAGGATATTAAGTTGGTGCACAAGGGGCGGAGACTCAGACGGAGCTTCGCCGATCTAGCTACTAGACGTAGAGTTGCGCGCAGCAGCGTGAGAATGGAAACTGCAATTCAATAAAGACTTTTACTTAATGATCGCTGGCTAGCGTGATCCTCTGTGAGCTAGGATCTTCAAGCAGCTCTGACAGTAGGTCTCGTGGTAATCCTGTCCTGGTACCTGTGAAAAACCTCTGGCAACCAATCTGGCTTTGTGTCTGACTACCTTGCCATTCTGGTCTGTCTTGGCCTTGAAGACCCATTTGCTGCCAACCAGTCTCATCCCTGGGACTACCGGTACCAGTTCCCAAGTTTGGTTCCTGTTCAAGGAATCAACTTCAGCCTTCATGGCATTAAGCCAAGGAAGGCTCAGCATCTTTAGAGGTTAACTCCTGAACCTCTTTGAAGCTTGAAGGTTCCCACACCTTTTCTGAGCTACTAAGAACCGCAGTTGCTGTCTTAGCAAACTCATCAGCAAATCTCTTTGGAGGTCTGCCCCTCGTGGCCCTCTCAGATCTGTGTACTAGACGCAAGTCTTCTGGACTCATCTCCTCTTTCTTAGGAGAAAAGTGACCAATGGTGAACAGTGGTTCTTCCAGTTCATTGTCAGACGCATCAGATGGTCTGACTGAGGCCTTTGCACTCTTGTAGTCTGTTGCGCTCTTGTAGTCTGCTGTGTAGACCTGCAGTCAAACTCTGGGCTGGAATGACTGGCTGGTGGGCTAACTTTAAAGCATCCCACATCTTACGCGCAGTGACGTGGCCAGCCAACGTTGCAATTTCCTCCAGAGAGATGGACAAGACGATTACGTCTATCGCCTTCAAATCATCGGCTTTCCATCTTTCTGTCAGAGGAACTGGAGGGGCCACAGACACAGTATGCCACACTCCAAACTGACGCAGCAAACTCTCACACCATTTTGCCCAGGTTTTATAATTGTGCCGATTTAACTTTGGGCACTCAGTAGCCTCAGAAGCTTGGAAAAAAAATCCATTGCAGCTTTTTCTTTGAGCCGTGAGTCTCATTCACTTCAGAGATGTCTTATCTCAGCAGCTCATTAATCACGAAGCCTTTGGCGCGGCTCCCAGATCCATTAATCTGCTGGAGTTCAAAGGCTCTTGCCACGGCAAGCAGAAAAGCCGTACTTTCGCTTTTCCTCCACATACCTCTCAACACAGTCTGTCGCAGTCTTACTCTCCTGTAAGTGCTGTGAATCTGGGCCCGAAACCTGTTGTTGGGATACTGCCAGGGAGATAAAGTCCATCATGGCCCCCAAGCCGGCTGCCGGACGATCCATCGATCTCCCGTAGTCACGCAGTATGAGCGATTAGCGACACGGGTTCCCTGAAAATACCTTGCCACATTCCAGGGCTCATGCACACTCTTATCAGCAGATAATGCACAGCCAGAAGTCGCACTCAGGAGAGCATTATTTACAAGCTTTTATTCAGCGTTGATCAGAACAAAGAAAGACATGACTGTCTGCATCAGTGTCTTCGACAGAGAGAGAAACGAAAGCAATAGCAAACATAAACATCCTGTGAACAGGAAATACGCAGGCTGTGACACAAACATCCTGCTCCCTTTTAAGGTGGAACAGAAATATCCTAACAAGGGGTTCCGTCAAGGAATTCAAAATTCTAAAGTCCACCACCAGCCTCTGTTCTTTCGTCCCTCCCTTGTCCACAAAGAACACAGGACAGCTACCCACCGCCTTGGACTCCCTGATGAACCCCCTTTTCAGGTTCTTGTCAATAAACTCCTTCAAATCCTGTATCTCTTGGTCGGACATTGAGTACAGCTTACCAGCCAGTAACTTGGCCCCCAGGACCAAGTTGATCTGGCAGTCGTATGGCCGGTGAGGCGGTAACACGTCAGCCTCTCTCTCACTGAACACCTCCTCCAAGTCCCTGTATTGTGGAGGGATCTTGCCTTCTCCCCCAGACACATTGTCGCCACCTGGGCCTTTCTTTCCCGGGGTTCCCCTCTTCCCAGGCAGTGCTCTAGGCAGTGGGTCGACCCAAAAGACAGGGACCACTGGTGCCATGACACCACTGGGTCATGCAAGGCCAACCAACTCATTCCCAAAATAATGGGTGGCCCTGCCAAGGTGGCCATGTGAAAGGTGATGGTCTCGGAGTGCATGGAGATCTGCATTCTCATGGGAGGAGTCTGATGTGTGACCTCCCCCCAATAGTTCCCTACCATCAATCGTGGTAACTTGCAAAGGAAAATCAAGCGGCAGTAGGTACAGCTGGTGCTGTGCAGCAAAGTCCCTGCTGAAAAAGTTTGCACTGGCCCACGAATCAACTAGGGCGTGGACCTCCATTGCGTGGCCATTGGGGAGCTCCAGCAGCACCCTGACCACTATGCCTACTTTGAGGTGGCCTGGTCGGGGCTCTTCGCTGCTGCTCCTGCCTGGCTGTTGCCTTGGTTTCCCACCAGCCAGGCCTTCCCGTTTCCCTGCACCTGGGGCACTTCCTCTCCCCCCTGTGGCGTGGCCCCCACCATCCCCTGCCAGTTACGACGTTCCGGACACACTCTGGCAAAGTGGCCTGGTCTTTGGCACAGAAAACACTTCTTGGCAGCTTTCCAGTCCTTTCCCTCCTTTTTCTCCTGTTGCTGAGCTTTTGAATGCTCCCGCATGCGGGCTGAGTTGATTTCCATGGGCTCTGGCTGACTCTGACCTTGAGAAACCCCTGCTGGTATCTCAGGAATGCGGTTGCCATGGAAACGCTCCCCTCTGTTCTCCCTCCTCTCCAGCAAACGGGTCTCCTGCCGCACCCCCACAGCTAAGGCAGCCTTAGTTAACACGTCCATGTCCTTGGGTCGGGGGCACCTTGAAAGCTCATCCTTCATGTCTGAATTTAGCCCTGCCTTAAAAAGAGCCTGCACTGGTTCATAGCTCAAGTCCCAGCCCAGCTTGTGGACAAGCATTGCAATTTGAGACCAGTAACTGCGGACAGTCAGACTCCTTTGCCTCAAGGCCAGTAATTGCTGCTGAGTCATATCAATTTGGCTCTCATTTGTAAACATGGCTGTTGGAAACTGGCCCCCTCGGGAAGGCTGGCTCATCTTCCCAGGCTTGTCGGGGCCTGTTTGCTGGTGACCCACCCTGGCTGGCATCCCGGCAAACCAGGGAGATCTTGATAGGCGACACCTCCCTGATGAAAAGTGCACACCCCCTTCCCCCTCGTATAGCAGCAGGAGAAAGAAATCAGTCAGAAAGTCTTTTTCATCTCTACTTTATATCTGACTGTACACTGTACAGTGATGCCCCGCAAGACGAATGCCTCGCAAGACGGAAAACTCGCTAGACGAAAGAGTTTTCTGTTTTGGAGGTGCTTCACAAAACGAATTTCCTATGGGCTTGCTTCGCAAGACGACAATGTCTTGCGAGTTCCTGCTGGTTTTTTCCCGTCCCCCCCTTTTTCTAAGTCGCTAAGCCGCTTATCAGCTGATCCGATCAGCAGATAAGCCGCTAATAGCGCTAATCCGCTAATCCTTCAATGGGCTTGCTTCGCAAGACGAAAAAACCGCTAGACGAAGAGAATCACAGAACGGATTCTTTTTGTCTTGCGAGGCACCACTGTACAAAAAGCATGTCTGCTCACTCAGTCTCCTCCGAGCAACTGCGTTAGACTTCCTCGACACAAGCAACAGGAAGGTCTCATATTACACAGAGAACAAATCCCTGAGAATTGCCTGGAACATCCTGTCCCACGGTTAGACCCATCATGTGATGTAAACATCAAACTGCTTGTTCGCAGCTGCGTAGTACTCATATCCCAACATCGGCATCCATCACCTCATAAAACTTCCCCAGATCCCGGAGTGCATCATTATCGGTGGCAATTAGGAGCCGCACCCATTCCCTCGCTGACCCTGCCAAATGACTGATTACGAAAGCCACCCTCTGCTGATCGTTGGCAAATTCACTCCTCTGGAGATCCAGGGCATATTTCATTTCAGTCTTAAAGCTCAAATATTCCTGGGGGTCCCCATCGAACCTACCGACCAATGAAGGCATTTTCCTTCCCAGCGGGGCACCCCTCAATTCCTGATCTTGCGACCTGCGTTCCTCCAGCCTAATTCGCAATTCCTGCGCATGTTGTTCCAGTTCTAGGTGTCATTGTTTCAAAGCAGCAAATTCTTTCCTCGTCCCCTCCTCCATCACTGGTTGTCTCTCCCTCCTTGCTAGCTCCCGGCAATGGACTTCTGGCAAACTGTCAGGATGATATGTGGGTGCTAGCCGAGATAACAACTCGGGACTCCAGCCAGCTTTACAAGATTTATTAAGTCCAAAAACTATGTACAATCCAGAGCTCTTATTTTTTTATATATATATAATATTTTATTCAGTTTTTAAACATAAAATATGTACAATCCAGAGCTCTTAAAAGCATGTCTTCCTCAGTCACTATCAGTTGCCGGAAGTGGCTCCTGCATCTTCCCTTTCCAGCATAGAAACTTCCTGAGCCCCCCCCTTTTCCTCCTCTCCCTACGTAAAGACTGAAGCATCGAAGGCTGTTCCTTTCTCTCTGTTTCCGTGTTTCCTGACAGCCCCTCCTCCTCTTCTCTCTCTGACGAAGTGCAGCTGGTCATTAAAGGAGGCGGCTCCCTGTACATTCCGATCTCTCCCCCCTTCTCAGCCAACAGATCCCTGACACTCAGCCTTCATGGCAGTTAACCATGGCTCAGCATCCTTCGAGTCCAAAGCCTGGATCTCTTGGAAACTTGAAGGTTCAAATACCTTCTTGGAGCTATTAACAGCAGTTACAGCTTTGGCTGCTTCAGCAAATTCATCAGCAAATCTCTTTGGAGGTCTATCTTTTGTGGCTCTTTCAGACCTGCAAATTAGATGTAAGTCTTCAGCACTCCCCTCTTCTTTCTTAGGAGAAAAGGGGCCTGTAGTGAACAGTGGTTCCTCCAATTCTCGATCATACCCTTCAGAGTGTCGCAGAGAGGCCTTAGCACTCTTGAAATCCTCTGAATCATCTGATTCATTTTCAGATTCAGAATCAGAACCTTCATCAGTGGGTGTGGGGTTTTGCTGCTGTTTATCCTCAGACTCTTCACTGTCATCAGGATAACATTGGAAAATTCCCACATTCTCCCCCCACTTGGCATTGTACTCAACACTTCTAGTGAGTCTAATTGTATTAGTGTCAGTCATCATTACTCTGTAAGAACCTTTCTGATATCCTAGAAAGATACCATGCAAACCATGTTTGCCTAACTTGGAGCTTTGTTGTGTGTGAACCCACATGTCAGAACCAAAAAATCTCATGTGCTTGATGTATGGTTTCTTGCCAAACATCTTTTCATAGGGGGTACAACCAATCGGTGATGATAATCTGTGTTTGTAAGTATAAACAAAACAGCTGAGCGCTTCTACCCAATAACTCTCTGGAAGATTGGCATCATGCAGCAAGGTTTTCAAGCCTTGAAGCAAAGTTTGGCTTGCTCTTTCACAAAGTCCATTCATCCAAGGAGACCGTGGACTTGACAAATCATGTTGAATTCTTTTCTCAGTCAGAAAAGCTTCAAACTGCTGAGAAGTGAATTTTCCCCCTCGATCTGTAAATAAACATTTCACCTGTTTATCATGCACATTTTGCAACCAAGCACAGAATTCCTTGAACCTAGGAAACGCTTATGATTTCTGCTGGAGATTGAACACATGGAAAATGTGTTCATACCTGGAAAATGAATCAGGACCATGAAGTAACTGGCTCCACCCAAAGAGGGTGCTAGAGGATTAACGAGATCAGCATGCACTACCTGATATGGTTCTGTAGCTTGTCTACTAGATACCTTACCTTTTGCAGCCATTTTAACCTTGTTTGCTTACACTTTATGTGGTACCTGCCTTACACTTTATGTGGTACCTGCAGGGTTTAATAGTCATACCTTCAATTAAGGCAGGCATTTTGGAAACTGCCTCGAAGTTTAAGTGACCAAGTTTCCTGTGATAATCATGAATACATCCTGCATGCAAAACCTTGCTAGTATCTTGCACAACATCAACAGAATCATCATAATGCAGTACAAACAAATGATCAACATAATCAGCATGCAATAGAAAGTCATCTTTCTTGGTGATGGTGCACTTCCTCTTCTTGAAGGAAACGTCTGTGTCCTGTTCAGTCAGCTGTGAGATGCTCAACAGGTTGTGTGCAGCATCTGGAACAAAAAGAATGTTGCATATCGAAGCATCCAAGCTGTGAAGAACAACCATTCTGTAGCCTTGACTGGAGATCGTGTGGTCATCCGCTTGGTGAATCGCACCTTCCTGCGGAGTAAAGGACACGAACAGGTGTTTGTCTTTGCAGATGTGCTGGGTGGCTCCCAAGTCGACGATGAAGGAAGATCTAGACATCTTCTGGACCTTTGGAGTGAAGCATGAGAACATAGCCTTGTGTTTTTTTGTCATGGACTTCTGACCTTTGCCTTTGCCTTTGCCTTTTCCACGCGTTGAGCTTTCACTGCGCTGCTCTGTTGCTTTGGCATTGGGTTGTTTGCAATCCCTATTCACATGGCCTAGACATCCACACAAGTAGCATTTCACTGCCTTCAAAGCTTTGGCACCATCTAGTGGTTGCACTGCATTCTGGGATGACGTCTGTGAGGACTCCCCCTTAGTGATACAGCTAGTACTACACCGATCCGCTTCATTTAACACCACAGCAGTGACATGCGCTACCGTTAGCTGAGCAGTAGGCAAAACAGCAAGCTGGCTGGCAATCGCTTCCCAACTTGAACCCAAAGAATGTAGAATCATGAAGGAATGCACAGCCTCTGGAAAGGTGATTCCACGCTGTTGCAACTCGTGCCTGAGATTCTGCATTTCCTATTTTTTTATTTTTTTTTTTTTTTTTTTATATAAACTTTATTACAAGCACATAAAATTACACATACATAAAATCAGACATATACACCTGGAAAAGAAAAAAGCAAACAAAGAAAAAAGAAAAAACCAATCACACCCTTACACACATTTGACTTCCAATAACCTCAGCTTTGGATTAAATATTCTACATATATCATCTGCAGTTATTTTCATTCATCTTTCCACGTCGTAGGAGTTAAACATCATCTACTGTTAAATTATTAATTCCTAAATTAATCTCAAGGTAACTTAAAAATTTGGACCAATCCTCTGTCTTTTTAGGGTTGTCCCGCCTGATGTATTGTGTAAGTTTCGCCAATTCCACATATTGATACAATTTCACCCGCCACTCTCTCATTGTTGGTATTTCGGGGGATTTCCATTTCTTTGCTATTAAAATCCTCGCAGCAGTAGTAGCATACTGAAAGAAGGTCTGATCTGATTTTTTTATTTCCTCCCCAATCATCCCTAAGAGGAAAGCTTCGGGGTTCTTGGGGAAATTATACTTCAAAATTTTCTTTAACTCCTCGTAAATTTGTCCCCAGAAACCTTTCACTTCCCCACAGGTCCACCAAATATGAATGAAGGTCCCCACCTTATCTTTGCACCTCCAACAAGTATTATCTGCTGTTCTATACATTCTCCCTAATCTGGCCGGGGTCAGGTACCAACGGTACATCATCTTGTATAAATTCTCCCTTAAATCAGCACATGCCGTAAATCTCAAACCATACTTCCACAAAGTTTGCCATTTGTCATAACCTAGCTCATATCCAAGGTCTTTATTCCATTTAGTCATTACCTCTTTAATCAGCACTTCCTTATTTTCATTTTCCAGCAGTTGCCTGTACATTTTAGATAATAATTTATTGTTACTCTCAATAATCTCTACTTGGAATCTAGATTTATTTTCTCCCATGCCTATTCTCTTATGTTCCCTCCATAGTGCGTTAATTTGGTGTAAATGAAACCAGTCCTTGATTTTCTCTTTTAATTCATCCTGCTGTCTTAATTTCCACCCTTCTTCTGATTTAATTAGGAGATCTTCATACGTCCACCTTCTACCTGTCATGTTTACTTTCTTTATTTTGATGATATCCACGGGTGAGAGCCACCAAGGGATACTTTGTTCTATCACGCTTTTCTTCCTATTCCAAACTTCTAAAAGTGGCCCTCTGACTGAATGATTATAAAAACCTCTATGAATTTTATCTTTCTCCTGCCAGAGGTAGGCATGCCACCCAAATCTTAAATCAAATCCTTCTAGGTCTAGTAGATCAGTATCTTTCAGTGTGACCCATTCTTTAATCCAAAGTAAACATGCCGCCTCGTAATAGAGCCTTAAATTTGGTACACCAAAGCCCCCTCTTTCCCTAGAATCCATCAAATATTTAAGTTTCACCCTAGGTTTCTTCTCCTGCCAAATATATTTGGTCAAGGTCCTTTGCCAGTTTTTAAAGCAGGCGGTACCTTTTATGACTGGTAAGTTCTGGAACAGAAATAACAGCCTCGGGAGAATACACATCTTAATCGATGCCATCCTCCCCGTCCAGGATAGATTCAATCTACGCCAGGTGTCCATGTCTTTCTTCATTTCTTTCCATAGTTTATTGTAATTGTCTTCTACTAAGTTAATATTCTTTGGGGATAACCAGATCCCCAAATATTTCACTTTATTTACTACTTTAATGTCCACCTGTTGTTCCAACTGTAATCTCTCCTGTGCTGTTAAGTTCTTTATTAATACTTTGGTTTTCCCCCTATTTAACTTGAATCCGGATAATTTGCCGAACTCTTCCAGGAGTTCTACCGCTCTGCTAATACTTTCAATTGGGTTCTCTAAGAAAAGGACCAGGTCATCAGCGTAGGCCTTTAGTTTGTATTCTTTCTCTCCAATCTTTAATCCCCTAATATTCGGTGTCGCTCTTATTTTATTCGCGGCTGTTTCTAACACCAAAATAAACAGTAAAGGTGACAGAGGGCAACCCTGCCTTGTCCCTTTCATTATTGAAAAGTATTTAGTCAGGTTGTTATTAATAATCAGCCTAGCCTGCTGTTCTGTATAGATCGCCCTAATGGCCTTCAAGTAGGGGCCCCCTATTCCCACCTTATCTATATTTTGCAACAGAAATTCCCAGGAGACGCGATCGAAAGCTTTTTCTGCGTCAATGAAGATAAGGGCCGCTGGTACGTCTGGTCTTGCCTCCAGGAACTCCATTATATCTAGTACGTGCCGGACATTGTCCCTCAATTGCCTCCCTGGGAGAAATCCCACTTGATCTCTGTGTATATATCTGTTTAGTAGATTCTTGAGTCTACTTGCCATGATATCAGCGAAAACCTTGTAATCACAATTTAAAAGTGAAATTGGCCTATAATTTTTTAAATCTGTCTTTTCGTTTTCTGTCTTGGGAATCAGCGTAATGTACGCCTCCTTCCAGGAACTAGGAATCCTCCCCTCTTGGAGAGTGTTATTTATTACCTCTGTTAATACCGGCGCTAACAGATCTACCAATTTCTTGTAATATTTTGCTGGCAGGCCGTCCGGACCTGGGGACTTCCCGTTCTTCATCTTATTAATGGCATCCCTGACCTCCTTTCCATGAGGGCCAAAATGGAGCCCGGCAGGCTTTCGCTGCGCATGCAGCTCCTTGCCGAACACGGAAATGTCCTCCTGCCTCTTTGGCCGGTTAGCAGAGCGATCACAGCGGACAGAAGCGATTGCAGTGTGTGGGCAATAAATCAGAACACACACAAGGCGTTCTCTTATCTTCTTAGCCTTTAATCGTGTAGCATAACATCATGGATGTGAGGGCGATCTGGCTGCGACATCTGTCACCCCATTGATCGCCAGGGTTGATTCGGCTGATCTGGCTGGCTAGGCGGGTGTCCCCTTCCTCCCTCACCGCTCCATGTGCGTCCCTCCCGAAGCTGCGCGCTCGGTGGAAGAGGACGACCATCCCAGATAGAAGGAGTGTACCGTTCTTCGGTCAAGGGTATACGATAGCTGCGCTCCCCTGCTAGAACCTCCAAACAAGCTCAAGGTCATAAATTACACCCAGCGAAAGCTCGCACATCTTTCCTCTCGCATAGTGTACGAGAATGAAACACTCAGAGTAAACCACTCCCGTATGTGTCTTGCAGCCACGCCTCAAGATGTGAGACGTCACTCAGAACTCTTTAACCCTGTAAGTTCTGAAACCCTTAACAGTGAGCACGTACTTCTGCTCCTTCAACAAGTGCCATATCATGCAACTTAGCATAAAAGAACAAAGAAGCTCCCACGTCTGTTCTTAAATGTGAGTGTTGGAGACTGTCCTACATCTCTTTGGCTGAGGCCTTGTCACGCAAAAGACATAATTCTTCAGGAGACACGATAAGCGTCAGATTTCCCTTGCTTTGGAATCCTTAGCCTCCCATGCTTCGGTAATTGGAGCTGGGGGGGCATTTGTTATCACATTAAACAGACCCTCTTTTCTTAGCAGAGCTTCTGCATACTGCACCCACTCCTGATAATTCCACTTTGAGAGCTTAGGAATTGCCATCACATTTTGAAGGGCCTCCATTATTCTGGCATTGGCCTTCTGTGTCATTGAAGCATGCTGCGTATGTTTACAAGCAGCTGCGTTTCAAACAGCATACTGCTTGAGGCTTTTGCATGCTCATGAACTTCTGCCGCAACCGGTCAGTGCTTTGGCTAGAAGTTCAAAGTCCACCCTAATTGCCAATTAATTAGGGACTGGCAGGCTTCCCGGGGCAATGAGCACATACCTCTCATCAATCTTCTTGACACGCAGAGAAGATAAGCTGCATTCCGTTCTTCTGGGCTGGAAACCAAAAATGTCAGAACCTGCATTCGACTGAGCTCCTCCAAGCTCCTCCGGAATCGCCCTCCGATGATAATTAACGACCTGAGCCTCTGATAAGGCTCCAAGCACGTTCCCATTCCGCAGCGTTTCAAAGCGGCAGAAGTGACGAGAAGTATGAGCTACATGCTAAGAGTTTTATTGCTAAGCTACGCAGACAGAAAAGAAATACACCCTCTCTCTGTGAGAGCAGAGAGCAACTGAACAAGCAAAGGAACAGGAAACCAGTAACGTCACATCCGTCTCCCATCTCCTGTGAGACTTCCAACAGCCTGGAATGTCTCTGGAATTTAAACAGAGTCTTGTGACTCTAAGCAGCTGCACAGTGGCACAAACAGAAAGCAACCATTTTTTTCTACATCTATTTGCTAATAGTCTGGCGTTTTCCCCTCTATAGTCATAGAAGCGTTGTTTAGAGTATAGAATGCTGATCATTTTTTTGTTGATTTCTAGGGAGTCTTCTCTGGTGACTGCTTTCATTGCGTCCCATAGGAGGGGGGTTATTATATTGTCTACATCGTTTTCCTTGAAGTTGTTTTGGAGAGTTTTGGTGAGACTCTCTCTAATTTGATTGTTTGAGGTTAGGATGGAACTGAAGGACCATGATGGGGTGGTTTGTGTCTCCTCTCCTATATTAACTGTGACTTCTACTGGGGCGTGATCTGTGATTTTAATGTTACCTATGTTTGTTGATTCCACTGAGGGGATCAGACCCTGTGTGAGCAGGATGCTGTCCAGTCTGGACACTGTATTCTGGCATCTGGATTGGAATGTGTGGCTGGTGTCTCCTGGGTTTTGCTCACTCCAAATGTCGTAGAGACCTCTGTTTTTCTAAGCATTTTTAGTTAGTTTAATTAACTTTTTCTCATTTTCCATTATCTGATTTAAAATTTCCTTTTTTCCTTTCTCTCTAAATTTTTTCCTGATGCTGTTTTGTTGAATAAAGAAACCTCACATAACCGCTTTACTGGCGTCCCACGCCATGTTGATTTGGGTTTCTTTGTTACGGTTACCGTATTTTTTCGTACCATAGGACGCACTTTTTCCCTCATAAAAGGAAAGGGAAAATGTGTGTGCGTCCTATGGAACGAATGCAGGGGGGAGGCAGGCGGGAAAAGCCCCCAAGAGCCGCACACAAGCTCCGTGAGCTCTTGCGGACTTTTCAACAGGAGGGAGAAGGGACTGACTGGTGGCATCAGTCCCTTCTCCCACCTCCCAGAAAAGCCAGGAGAAGCTGCGATCTCTTTAAAGGGATTGCGCGGCTTCTGCGGGCTTTTGCGAGAGGTGAGGGAATCCCCCCACCTCCCAGAAAAGCCAGGAGAAGCCGTGCAGCCCTTTTAAGTGCGCGCGGCTTCTGCCGGTTTTGCGGGAGGTGGGGGAATCCCCCCACCTCCCAGGAAAGCCAGGAGAAGCCGTGCAGCCCTTTTAAAGTGTGCGTGGCTTCTGCCGGTTTTGCGGGGGGTGGGGGAATCCCCCCACCTCCCAGGAAAGCCAGGAGAAGCCGTGCAGCCCTTTTAAAGGGCGCGCGGCTTCAGCCGGCTTTGCGGGAGGTGGAGGAATCCCCCCACCTCCCAGGAAAGCCAGGAGAAGCCGCGATCTCTTTAAAGGGATTGCGCGGCTTCTGCGGGCTTTTGCGAGAGGTGAGGGAATCCTCCCACCTCCCAGAAAAGCCAGGAGAAGCCGTGCAGCCCTTTTAAAAGTGCACGCGGCTTCTGCCGGTTTTGCGGGAGGTGGAGGAATCCCCCCACCTCCCAGGAAAGCCAGGAGAAGCCATGCAGCCCTTTTAAAGGGCGCGCGGCTTCTGCCGGTTTTGCGGGAGGTGGGGGAATCCCCCCACCTCCCAGGAAAGCCAGGAGAAGCCGTGCAGCCCTTTTAAAGTGTGTGCGGCTTCTACCGGTTTTGTGGGAGGTGGGGGAATCCCCCCGCCTCCCAGGAAAGCCAGGAGAAGCCGTGCAGCCCTTTTAAAGTGCGCGCGGCTTCTGCCGGTTTTGCGGGAGGTGGGGGAATTCCCTCACCTCTCACAAAAGCCAGGAGAAGCCGCAATCCCTTTAAAGGGTTTGCACGGCTTCTGCGGGCTTTTGGGAGAGGTGAGGGAATCCCCCCACCTCCCAGTAAAGCCAGGAAAGCCCTGTGCAGCCCCTCCGCCAAGGAGAGGCTGCACAGGGCTAAAGGGGAAGCCAAAACAGCGAGCGGAATCCATCCTGCTCACTGCCTTGGCTTCCTCCATAGCTGTGCGCAACCCCTCTGCCAAGGAGAGGCTGCACGGGGCTATGGATTCTTTAGCCCCACACAGCCTCTCCTTGCCGGAGGGAGAGGCTGCACGGGGCTAAAGGGGAACCCAAACAGCGAGCAGAATCCATCCCGCTCGCTGCCTTGGCTTCCTCCATAGCTGCACGCAACCCCTCCGGCAGGGAGAGGTTGTGTGCAGCCTGTACGCTGCTCTTTGGGGCTGCGGGGGGGGGAGATTTTTTTCTTGAATTCCCCCCCTAAAAACTGGGTGCGCCCTATGGTCCGGTGCGCCCTATGGTGCGAAAAATACGGTATTTACAAAATATTCCATTAGCATCTTCTGTGCCTTCTCATTTGTTTTCTGATCCTCTAATAGATTTTCATTTAACCTCCATCGAAAAGTCCTTTCCTTTAATTCTTTTATTTCACACTTAATCACTTAATTGCATTATGATCTGAAAGTATCTTTGGTTGTATTTCAATATTTGTGACTCTAGGTGTTAATTCACTAGATGTCCACACGTAATCTCTTCTTGAAGCTGATTGATTTGGTTCTGAAAAGTGGGTAAATTGTTTATCTAATGGGTGTCTCAGTCTCCAGACATCTATCAAATTACAGTTCTCTATCATAGAGAAAAAGGTCCTAGGTAATTTCCCTTCCTTCGATTTTTCTTTTCTCCTTGATCTATCCAATGAGACCACTCCATTCATATCTCCCATTATTATAATTTTTTGATCCATAAATTCCAATAATTTTTCTTCCAGATCTTTATAAAATTCCATCTTATTACCATTTGGTGCATAAATTCCCACAATTATCAGTTTTTCGCCTTGCCAAGTGACTTGTACTGCAATTACCCTGCCCTCTTCATCTTTGCAGATTTGCCGAGCTTCTAGTTTGTTTTTTATATACATCATCACTCCCCTCTTCTTACTTTTATCTGATGAGATAAATTCATTTCCCAATTTTTTATTAACCAGTACTCTTCTATGTTTTCTGGCTACGTGAGTCTCTTGTAAACAAATAATGTCCCAATTATTGTTTAACAAAAAATGCTCAATTTTGTTCCTTTTATTTTTATTATTTATGCCATTCATATTCCAAGTCCATAATTTTAATGCCATTTTGGTTTCTTTTGATAAATAAAACTATAAAAGTTCTAAACCTGTTCTTCTTCCTCCTCTTCTTCCAAATTATCAATATCTTCTCCTTCCGGGGCCACTGCTGCTGCTTCTTCTCCTCTTCCCAACTCTTTATATCTCCTCAAAAATTTATATGTCTCATCCACACTCTTGAATTTGAATTTCTTTTCTTTATAATAGAATGGGACTCCTTCTGGGAACTCCCATTTAAATTCAATTCCGTTTTCCCCTCAATATTTGTGTCAAAGTCTTATATTGGTCACATTTTTTCAACAAACGAAGTGGAATGTCTTTAAAAATGATTGTAAATGTTCCCTCAATACATACCGTAATCTCTTCTCTATTTTTCTGCAAAATCAAATTTCTCATTTCTCTATCTTTGAATATAATCTAACAATCTCCTGGAATTTTTTTTTGCCTTTGTAGTCTTTGTTTTGATCCTAAATGCATTTTGTATTGTTTTTGCCACTTCCTCTACCTCCATATTTAACCATTGTGCGATTTCTGTTGTTAGTTTTTCCAAAATATTTTCCTCTTGTGATTCTGGAATTGATCTAAACCTCAAATTCATTTCTTGTTGCCTCAATTCATTCATAGCAATCACGTCCCACAACTCCTCCTGTGTTTTGTTCATTTCTGAGACTTCTCTTTCTTCCTCCTTTTTCATATCTCTTACTTCTTGCTTTGTTTACAGATGGGTAGCCGTGTTGGTCTGCCATAGTCAAAATAAAAAAATTCCTTCCTGTAGCACCTTAAAGACCAACTAAGTTAGTTCTTGGTATAAGCTTTCGTGTGCATGCACACTTCTTCAGATACACTGAAACAGAAGTTGCCAGATCCTTCTATATATAGAGAAGGTGGGGAGGGGTATTACTCAGAAGGGTGGTGGGAATCGGAGATTGGCAGATAGCTGAGATGAGCCTGATGAGCCTGTTGACGACTCTTAACGACTGTAGTAGGTCTTACAGGAAAAGGCAAGGGGTGAGAAGGTGAGAAGTGGCTTAGTCATGTATAATGAGATAAGAATCCAATGTCTCTGTTCAGACCAGGTGTCTCCATTGTTTTAAGTTTGGTAATGAGTTGCAATTCAGCTTTCTGAATTGGAGTTGCTGAATTGCAACTCATTACCAAACTTAAAACAATGGAGACACCTGGTCTGAACAGAGACATTGGATTCTTATCTCATTATACATGACTAAGCCACTTCTCACCTTCTCACCCCTTGCCTTTTCCTGTAAGACCTACTACAGTCGTTAAGAGTCGTCAACAGGCTCATCAGGCTCATCTCAGCTATCTGCCAATCTCCGATTCCCACCACCCTTCTGAGTAATACCCCTCCCCACCTTCTCTATATATAGAAGGATCTGGCAACTTCTGTTTCAGTGTATCTGAAGAAGTGTGCATGCACACGAAAGCTTATACCAAGAACTAACTTAGTTGGTCTTTAAGGTGCTACAGGAAGGAATTTTCTTGCTTTGTCTGATTCATTCTAAACTTTGTGTTCTTTTAGTTATCTCTTTCATCTGACCTCTCAGTTCAGAAACAGTCATATCATTTTTTTAATCCATTTGCTCAAGCCTTGTCTCAAGATTTTTTTCACTCTGTTTTATATCTGTTTTTATATCATTTTTTATTTCTGCAAACATTTTCGAAATGCCTCCTTTATTTTTACTTTCTTGTTTCGATCTCCTCCTTTCTAATGGTGTTCGTCCTTCTCCTGCCTTTTTCTGTGCTAACATTATGCTTCTATTCTATTATAAACTCTTCACCACTAGGTGTCCCCCACCAATGTTAAGCATTCAGAAAGAAAACAAAGGAGAAAAAACCAATATTTTCCACCTCTTGTTTGGCTAATCCACCGTGTCAGAACAAAAGGATTAAAATCCCCAAAATGACTCAAATTATTAAAAATCAAAGATAATAAATTTCTTCTGCCACTTGCTTGGCTAATCCACCACACAGCTTTCCCCACACAATAAGCACAGGAACAGTGAATCCGTTAATATCAAGGAACAAGAAATCTTCTATTTGCCTTCAAGTGTTTTAATTTTTAAAAAAATCGCCAAATAAAAATCAAACCAATTCTTCAGCCACTTGCTGGCCTAATTCCATTTGAAGTCCCATGATCCAAAAAGTAAAAAAGAAGAAGAACAGGTAATATCTATATTTAAAAAAGAAATCCAAATAAAAAACAATCCACCAATCCAATATCAATCCGTAAAGAAGAAGGCGGGGGGTAATTTAAGGTATTATTTTCTGCTCCACTCCTCCTCAAAAATATAAAAATATACAATCCATAATTCCAAATCAGTTCCTGCTTGGGCTTAGTAGCTTTCCCCCAACACATTGCTGTCTGGCAATAACAAGAACTAAGAGAAATAAAATATATGAAGCTTTTTAACTTTAACTACGCAGTTCCACAAAAACAAAAGTAAAAGTTTTCCAGGAGGTTCTCCTCCTGCCGTCTCAGAGATCCTAAGATAGACAAACAATATCCACAGTAAGAGGTATTCAACCCTTTTAAATCAATATATAGACAGTTCTACTTTTCAGCAAATGTGTTTGTGTTGAAGTTTATATTTCCACTGTAGGTAAGATCATATGTTTGTTGTTCCATAGGAACGTCATGTATCTAAGTTCAAATCCCAGACAGGGCTGACCTCCTTTTTTCCACCCCGCTGCTTCCAAATTATTCTAATTATTAAAGTTTTTTATTTCTCATCAAATTAATCCGAATTTTCTTCTTCTTTTGGAATCGATCGCTGTGCCAGGTAAGCTTAAGGCTGTGCTTCTCAGGAGTAGAAAATGGCGTCCCGCACTGGTGTCTCGATCTCGCCGATCTTCCCACTCCTAAAAGGAGCGTATTAGGCAGTGGAGAGACCGCTCTTTGGCTTTGCTGGGAACCTGCCCTCAGAATCTTCCTCCTGAGGTTTTTGGGGGCTTGCAGCACCCATGCAATGCCCCCCTTTCCCCCGAAAAGCTGGATTCTCCCCTAAGGGCTGAATCCCACTTGCTCATGGCTTTGCGATCAACCACAAGTTGTTTGCTGTTGTTTCATCGTGGTCATTGCTGTCACTTGGTGTGTCTGTCAGTTGCCATTCTGGTGGAGGGTTGAGTTCAAGGTTCTTCAGTAGTTGCAGGGCTTCAGGTATGTTGGTTGCCATGTGTTGTGTTGTGTTGTGTTGTGTTGTGTTGTGTTGTGTTGTGTTGGTTGTTACAGAAGGGGAAGCCCCATTGGTATTTGATCCCTGCTTGTTGGAGATGCTGGGTGCATGGGCATAGGCTTTTTCTCTGTTTTAGGATGTCCTGAGATAAATCCTGTAAGGCCAGTATGGGTTTGTCTCCATATCGAAGGTTGATTGAGTTTCTGAGGTTATTCCATGCCTCTTCTTTATTTTTGTAGCATGTGAAGCACACAATTATGTCTCTTTGGGGGGGGGGTGCTGGGTTTCGGCATAGGTTTTAGGGCTCTGTGAGCCCTCTCCAGGTCGTCTACTTCAAGTGTCAAGTTTGGGATTGTATTTTTCAGCCAGCGTACAATTAGGTCTGCTGGGCTTTTCTCCTACACTTTTTCAGGAAAGTTGTGGAAGCGGATGTTGCAGCGTCTACTACGGTCTTTGAGGTCCGCCTGTTTTCATGACTTTATTTTCCGTTTCTATTATTTCCAGGTGACTTTCCAGTTCAGCCAATTTATTATTCACACGTGTGTTTTCCTCTTGGTACTTCTCTAGTATTCTTTCTTGTATTTGGTTCTTGTTTTCTAGAGTTTCCACTTTAGAGGTTAGGTCACTTAATGCTTTCAGTAGTTCTTTTAGTCTCATTTTCACATCCTTCAGTTCTCATTTTGTTGCTGGGTCATTGTCATCTTGGGGGGGGGTGTTCTCAGTGCTGTTTGCCATCTCCCTGGTTAGTGTCATCACAGTCTCACTGATGTTTTTGGTTTGAGACCTGCTTGGTGTTCTCTTGGAGAAGGGTGTGTTGTGGTTAGGAGTTGTGGTGGTTCCTGGGTGTTGTTGAGCTGAACAGGCGTTGTTGACTGGTGGCTTTTACAGAGTGTCTGGATTAGGCAGCCATTAGCGTTCCGTCTGGGCTGTGCTTTAAGGGCTTCTCTGGGGTTCCTGCATGTCTCCTCAGCGGTGTTGCCAGGGCCGGGGGGGGGGGCAGACAAGCAGACAGATGAGTAAGCCAATAGACAGACAGTTCACATAAAGGGGATGGTAGGCAGGGGTGTGAGATATTGATGGGGTGGGGTCAGAGGAAGGGTGTGTGTTTGAGGGGGTTATTCGCGGGTGCCCCTGTGTGTACACGTCTGTGCAGTCATATGCACCAAGGGGGTATTGGGGTCCAGTTGAGGGTGGAGGGTGGGGTTATGGGTTCATAGAAAAGAATTAAGAATTTAAGGTTGGCAAGGGTGTGTTCAGGAACAGAGCCAAACAAAACAATATAGAGGTTAAAGATGAAAAAGAAGTGGAGGAAAGGGGGAAGAGCAGAGAATTGGAGGAATGGAAGTTAGGGTAAAATAAAAAGGAGAGAAAGAAAAAGAGAGAAAGAGAAGGAAAAGAAAGAAAGAAAGAAAGAAAGAAAGAAAGAAAGAAAGAAAGAAAGAAAGAAAGAAAGAAAGAAAGAAAGAAAGAAAGAAAAGGGGGAAGAGACAAAGAAAGATGAAGATACTTGGTTGCAAGTGGTGGTTTTAGTTTTAGTAAATAATAACTTTATTAACCTCCTCCTCCTTGACTTCCCAGTCAAGGAGGAGTTGGTATGTTTTCGAGAGAGCTTTGGTTTTTGTCCTAATTAAGTCTAACTCAAATCTTGAACTTTCTTGAGCAAAGCTTTTCCCTTTGTCAACTTTGAATCTCTCAAATAATTGATAATATTGGAACCAGTCAACAACATATTCTCTTCTTCAAATTTCTTCAGCTTTAGCTGGTTCTCTTCTTCCTTCAATAGTACTTGGTACATCGGCCAGTTTCCTTCTGTGTTTTTTCTTTTAACTCCTAGGGCTTCCATTGGTGATAATCCACCTGGGCATCTTAGGTTCCAGAAGGTCTTTATATTTTTTCCAGACCTTATACAAGGATTTCCCAGCAATATGGCTCAGGAAGTTTTGATGTACAGTGGTACCTCGGGTTAAGTACTTAATTCGTTCCGGAGGTCCATTCTTAACCTGAAACTGTTCTTAACGTGAAGCACTACTTTAGCTAATGGGGCCTCCCGCTGCCACTGTGCCGCCGGAGCACAATTTCTGTTCATATCCTGAAGCAAAGTTCTTAACCCAAGGTACTATTTCTGGGTTAGCGGAGTCTGTAACCTGAAGTGTATGTAACCTGAAGCGTATGCAACCCGAGGTACCACTGTACTTTTACTTTCTCATATACTAGGTATGCATGCCAGCCGTACCTATTGTTGTGTCCCTCTAAGTCAAGCAATTCTGAATTTTGGAGTGTACACCAATCTTTTAGCCACGTTAGACAGGCCACCTCATAATACAATCTTAGGTCTGGCAGGGAGAGACCTCCTCTGTTTTTAATATCAATTAAGATCTGATGCTTGATTCTGGGCCTCTTCCCATGCCAAATGAACCTTGAAATAGATGCTGCCATTCCTTGAGGTGGCCCCTCCTGCGCAGTATTAGGATTGATTGGAATAAAAAAAGTAGTTTTGGTAGAAAACTCATTTTTATGACTGAAATTATTCCTGTAAAAGATAGTTTAAGTCTGGCCCAAATATCCAAATTTATTTTGATCTTCTCCCAGGTTTTTACACAATTATCCTGAAATAAGTTACCATATCTTTCGCTCTATAAGACACACCTGGCCATAAGATGCACCTAGTTTTTGAGGAGGAGAACAAGAAAAAAATATATTCTCTCCCTTTCTGCGCAGCGCCCCTTCAGTGAAGCAGCAGGAGAAGCAGAGCCCCTTCCGTTTCTCCTCCCGCTTCACTGAAGGGGCGCTGCGCAGAGAGGGAAAGCTTCAGCGAAAGCAACACGAAGCCTCCTGAGTACAGCAGTAGGCTCCCGCTGCGCTCAGGAGGCTTTGGGTGGCTATCCCTGAAGCCAGGAGAGCAAGAGGGATCGGTGCGCTCCTGGCTTCCGCGAAAGCTGCGCAGCCTGCACATTTCCTTACTTTTTAGGAGGGGAAAAGTGCATCTTATAAAGCCAGACGCCCAAGTATTTTGCTTTTTGGCAGATTTTCAAACCAAACATTTTTTCAAGTTCTTTTTCTTTCTTTTTTAATATAATTTTTATTAACAGGCCAATCAAATCACATCAATTCCAAATCACATTAGTTCCAAATTATACAACCAACTTTTTAAAATTTTGTTGGGGGTACCCATACTTCAAGCTCCGAAAGGGATCCAAACATCACTCTTGCTGCTGCTTTAATTAAACAGTTCTATCCAGTTCTGTCCAGATAGTCTCTTTGTTATTTTCCTCATCTTCTTGTTGTTATCATATATTCCTTTCTTTGTGATATCTGATAATCTTCACAAGCGGGTTGAAAATAAACATGCCCTGTGTGGGTTTTACACTTTCCAAGAGTCCTATCACATAAAGGACAGACGCCATTTCCACACCTCCGTAAAAAACATTCCCACAGTCTGTCCATTGATTTCACAGGCTTGCCAATCTATATCTCAGGGGGCTCTGCCAGGTCAGGATCACATTCCGATCACCATACATTCACATTCCGATGACCCTGGTCCTCCTCCCCCTCGTCCTCCTATGAGCAAGCCTGTCTTAACGAAGCTCCATTTTTAGCTGCGTCATAAAGCTTTCTTTCCAATCCCCGATGTTTCCACCAGTCCTCTCTTTAATCAAAAATTCATTTCCACACAGTTTCTTATTCTCCTGCTTGTGATTAGTAATTTGCAACGATTCTTCTCTCTGGAGGGGAGGGTTATTGAATACTCACATAAGACCAAAAAAAAAGTTTCCCCCCCCCCCCTTTCCGGTTCAGTCCAACATACCGATCTTTTAATGATGATTCTTCACTTGATTTATTGTCCAGCCCGTCGCTCCGCTCACAGAGATCCCATTATTCAGCAGTCTTTATTCCCGATCTTCACTTGATGTATGTGCATTAGCTTCTTTCCAATTATATATTTCCAATTATATATTTTGAGCTAATGCTAACCAGTGCGCAATTAGAGACAGCGTCAGGGAGAGCCGACCTCACCCGAGGGCTTCGTGCCAAGTGCCCACACCCCCTTCTTTCAAATCCGGGGGTGAATTATGGGCACAGCTGCCAAGGCAGTCCCCCCATTCCCTTGGGGGGGGCAAGGGAGGCTGCATACTCCCATATCAGCCTCTTAATTACCTCGTGTGGGTCGGAGAGATGTTATTGTCGGTCATCTTCCAGTGCGCCCCCTGGTGGCCCCCTCCAGTTCTTTTTCTTGATTTGATGTGTTCTTAACCAATATTTTTGTTTTTGTTTTATTTCGTTTGAATCCTGCTACTTTGCCAAATTTTTGTATTATTTCCATTATTTTTGATAAGCTCTCTTTTGGGTTTTCCGTCATTATAAGCAAGTCATCAGTGAATGCCTTTATTTTATAAGACCTATCTCCCTTTAATTTGGCTTTCTTCTAGTATTCTTCTATTTAAAATTTCCAAAACCAAAATAAAGATTAAGGGATATAAGGGGCAGCCTTGGCATGTACCTTTATTCATTTGGCATTCCTTCGTAATATTGCCATTAATAATTATTTTAGCTTGCTGTTCGGCATATATGTCCCTTATTCCTCTACAAAAAAATTCTCCAAACTTCATTTTTACCAGTAGTTCTTTCATAAATTTCCACGAGATGTTATCAAATGCTTTCTCAGTATCTACTAGCATAATCACAGCAGGTTTGTCTATTTTGAGATCCAAATATTCCAACACTTTAATAATATGTCTAATATTTTCCTGCATTTTGCGCCCTTGTAGAAATCCAGTTTGGCTTCTGTGTATCAGTTCTTGTAGAGTTATTTTGAGCCTGGAGGCTAGGACATCTGCGAAGATTTTGTAGTCATTATTTAAAAGCACAATTGGCCTGTAGTTGGCTTTGTTTGTTAGGTCAGCTCCTTGCTTTGGAATAAGTGTGATATAACTTTCCTTCCACGAGTTTGGGAGGGATCTGTTCATCAGTATGTCATTCATTAGATCTTTTAGGGGGAGAAATAGAATTTATTCCATTTTTTTGTAATATATTGCTGGGAGCCCATCTGGACCAGGGGTTTTCCCTGTTTTGGATCTTTGTATTGCTTGTTGAACCTCTAAAAGCATAATTGGTGAGTTCAATAAAGTAATTTTATCCTCTGGGATCTACGGTAATTTGTTTTCCTCTAGGTAGTTTTTAATTTTGTCTATTCCTTCTGACTCTTCTTGGTATAGTTTTTTATAATATTTGATAAAGTTATTATTTATTTCATTTTGGTCATCAATCCATTGATCTTCTATTTTGATTTTATTAATTATCCTTTCCTCTCTCTTTCTTTAATTGCCAGGCCAGAGGTTTTCCAGGCTTATTCCCAAATTCAAACTGTTTTGGGTTCAACCATTTAATTTTCCATTCCAGCTCTTCATTTATCAACATTGAGAATGACATTTGAAGAATTTTGATGTTTTGCTTAATGTTTTCATTATCTGGATCTTTGAATAATTCTCTTTCCTTTTGCTTTAGTGCTTCCCATATTTCAATGTTTTTCCTTTCTTTCATTTTTCTTTCATATGCATTTTGTTGAATAAAGAAACCCCCAAGCGGGTGGCGCTGTGGGTTAAACCACAAAGCCTAGGACTTGCCGATCAGAAGGTCGGCGGTTCGAATCCCCACGATGGGGTGAGCTCCCGTTGCTCGGTCCCTGCTCCTGCCAACCTAGCAGTTCGAAAGCACGTCAAAGTGCAAGTAGATGAATAGGTACCACTCCGGCGGGAAGGTAAACGGCGTTTCCGTGTGCTGCTCTGGCTCGCCATGCTGGCCACATGACTCGGAAGCTGTACGCAGGCTCCCTTGGCCAATAAAGCGAGATGAGCGCCACAACCCCAGAGTCGGTCACAACTGGACCTAATGGTCAGGGGTCCCTTTACCTTTACCTAAGCTTTACTTGACTCCCAGACAGTTTTCATATCTGTTCCTTGACTTGAATTCAATTCAAAATATTATTTTAGTGTTTGTTGGGCTTTTTGTAAGATCTTTTCATCTTTTAATAGATTTTTGTTCATACGCTACCTCTTTTAACTATATTTCCACCAGGTTATGGTCTGAAATTGTGCTGGGGTGAATTTCAGCTTTTTGGAATTCACTCAACATGTCCTTTGTGATCCATATTTAGTTGAGTCTTCCCACTGAATTATTGGGATCAGAAAAGTGGGTAAATTATTTTCCCGTTGGGTGATTAAACTGTTGGGATAATGCTCCGGGCTATCTGCAGCCCCCCCCCCCCCCCGGGATCTGTGAGCGTCCTCTGGTGAGCATAGCTCTGGAAAAGGCATCCCCGTCCTCTCCAGGGTGCTCCAGCGACATAAACCAACTTGATTTATGCACACTAGCCTTCTCTCCTGACACAGCAAAAGAAAGAGGCATTGTAGTTCTAAACTACAGTGGTACCTCAGGTTAAGATCTTAATTCGTTCTGGAGGTCCGTTCTTAACCTGAAACTGTTCTTAACCTGAAGCACCACTTTAGCTAATGGGGCCTCCCACTGCCACCACGCCACTGCCACACGGTTTCTGTTCTCATCCTGAAGCAAAGTTCTTAACCCGAGGTACTATTTCTGGGTTAGCGGAGTCTGTAACCTGAAGCGTCTGTAACCTGAAGCGTCTGTAACCCGAGGTACCACTGTACTATTTGTTTACACTGTATTACACAAACAAGGAATCATGGTGCTCTCTCTCATCCAGCTCAGAGAGAGAACAGGCAGGCAAAAGTGAAAGTACAGTTTCACAGTCTTACAACGGAAGAGTGATAAGACAGACTTCCTTTCTCAGGCTTTACTCAGACAGGCTTGGGAATTATACCAATCATAAAAAAACAGCATTGGGAAGCATGAAATCCTAACATAAACCTTCAAGTGTCATTCAAACCCATTAAATCTATCAATTGGATGAACGTATTTGGTAGCTTATTTTGTTTGCTGTCTTTTTTATTCTTTGTTCTGACTAAGTAAGGGTGAGTGGCTCCATTGAAGTCACCTAAAAAAAAAAAAATCCCCTAAAAGTCCACCATAAACAAAAATTGGTTGTAGCTCGTTGTGTGGAGTGAGACAAACCATGAGCTCAGGCTGGTATGTAACTCTTTTTTATAATTAATATTTTATTAAGTTTTATCAATAAAGTAATTCAGAAACAAGTACAAAAACAGAAAAATACAAAATCACAAAATACAAAAATACAAACATTAAACACAAAAGGGAAAAGAAAAAAAAGAAAAAAAGAAAACACATAAAAACAAAACTCCCTCTTTTTTAAATTCTCATCTTTAGTTAACTTATTGTCCTGACTTCCTCACATCTCCCTTTTTTGTATCCCTTTTTAAAAATTTAGTTCAGCAAATTCATATCCAATTTAACTTATCTATTATCAATCCCATCTTACATTTTACCTTGTTGCTAGAACCCCTTCAGTTCATTTCAACGTCATCAGCATTCAAAATTTTTACAATGTTTCTGTAAATAAATTTTAAATTTCCTCCAATCTTCTTCCACAAGCTCTTCTCCCTGGTCTCAGATTCTGCCAGTCATTTCCGCCATTTCCATGTAGTCTATTAATTGCGTTTGCCATTCTTCCAGGGTGGGTAGATCTTGTGTCTTCCAGCGCTTTGCAATGAGAATTCTTGCTGCTGCTGTAGCATACATAAAGAAAGTTCTATCCTTCTTTAACACCAATTGGCCGACTATGCCCAGGAGAAAGGCCTCTGGTTTCTTCAAGAAGGTATATTTAAATACCTTTTTCAGTTCATTATATATCATTTCCCAGAAAGCCTTAATCCTTGGGCATGTCCACCAAAGGTGAAAGAATGTACCTTCAGTTTCCTTACATTTCCAGCATTTATTGTCGGGCAAATGATATATTTTTGCAAGCTTGACTGGAGTCATGTACCACCTGTACATCATTTTCATAATATTCTCTCTTAAGGCATTACATGCCGTAAATTTAATCCCGGTGGTCCACAACTTCTCCCAGTCAGCAAACATAATATTGTATCCTATATCCTGTGCCCATTTTATCATTGCAGATTTTACCATTTCTTCCTCAGTATTCCATTTCAGCAGCAGATTGTACATTCTAGATAGTATCTTAGCATTGGGTTCTAACAATTCTGTTTCTAACTTTGATTTTTCCACCTGGAAACCAATTTTTTTATCCAAGTTATAAACCTCTCTTATTTGAAAATAATGTAACCAGTCTCGCACCTTCTCTTTAAGTTTATCATAACTCTGCAATTTCAATTTGTCACCTTCCTGTTCTAAAATTTCCCAATATTTTGGCCATTTGGCCTCCATGTTGAGTTTTTTCAAAGCTTTCGCTTCCATAGGTGATAGCCACCTTGGGGTTTTACTCTCCAGAAAATCTTTGTACCTTGTCCAGACATTAAACAATGCTTTCCTGACAATATGGTTTTTAAATGCCTTATGTGCTTTTACCTTGCCATACCACAGATATGCATGCCACCCAAATATGTTATCATACCCTTCAAGATCCAAAACATCTGTATTCTCAAGAAGTAGCCATTCCTTCAGCCAGCAAAAAGCTGCTGACTCATAATAAAGTTTAAGGTCTGGCAGGGCAAACCCCACTCTGTCTTTAGCATCAGTAAGTATCTTAAATTTTATTCTGGGCTTTTTGCCCTGCCAGACAAATCTAGATATATCTCTTTGCCACTTCTTGAAACAGTCCATCTTGTCAATAATTTGCAATGATTGAAATAAAAATAACATTATCGGCAATACATTCATCTTAATAACAGCAATTCGACCCAGCAAGGAAAGCTTCAAATTCGTCCAAATTTCTAGATCTTTTTTCACTTCTGACCAGCATTTCTCATAGTTGTCTTTAAATAGGTTCACATTCTTAGATGTCATATTCACCCCCAGGTATTTTACCTTCTTTACTAATGTTAAATCTGTCTCTTTCTGAAACCTCTCTTTCTCTATCGGCGTCAATTTTTTCTCCAAAACCTTAGTTTTCAATTTATTCAATTTAAAGCCTGCCACTTGACCAAAATCCTGGATTACTTCTAGGGCCCTCTTAGTACTGGATATCGGCTCCTGTAGTGTCAAAACAAGATCATCTGCAAAAGCTTTAAGGGTGGTATGTAACTCTTAAGCCAATCCATAGCTCAGGTCCGGGTAATGTGGCAGCAAGGTGACAGGAGAGAAGCAAAGCAGCTACCATTTCTACTAGGAATGCTAGCACATTCATGCTTGGCCATGGTTAACTGAACCAGGCCCCAATGTGATAATAGACACTAGCTCAGAGTGGAGGGGGATTGTGTTGGATGGTTTGTGATGATAGGTAAAAGTGTGTCTCCACAATCAGAGGCAGTTTGTCACTGGAAACCAGTTGCTGGGGATAAATGGGACAGCCACTCTCTCCTTTGTGCCCAGACTGTAAACTTCCAGCTGTCTGTTGCCAGAAGCAGAATTATGGTTTAAGAACTGTGGTGGGCATTATGGGAAATGAGGAAGCAAAATTCTGGATTGAGCTGCTTCAACATTGCAAATGTGGTCATTGTTTGCCTTAACTCTTCAATGCTTTCCCACATAAAAATATGGCCTAAATAGTCATTTTAAAATTAACTGCTCATGGATAAAGTACCGTATTTTTCGCTCTATAACACGCACCCGACCATAACACGCACATAGTTTTTAGAGGAGGAAAATCCGTAGGCATGCCACCCATAGGCATTCCCTCCATAACACGCACAGACATTTCCCCTTACTTTTTAGGAGGAAAAAAAGTGAGTGTTATGGTGCAAAAAATACGGTACTTCTTCCAAGCATATAATTGTCATGTTTCTGCTCCATATTGATCCAGAGCAGAGCTCAACTTATGTTAGCAGAGTAAAAACTTAAACACAATGCAGGGTTCCCAAAAAAATGACTCAGAGGGAATCTGCTTCATCCAGCAGAGCTTTTCACTACTGAAGGCAGCTGAGCATAACAGTTACAAATCCATAAACTCAGCATTGGCATAGTCCATAAAAAATCCAGTTGCAGCAGACTTACACTTACAATAAGACTAAAACCTTAACACTTAAACATAATGTGATGGGATGATGAGCTGCTTGTGCGTAAATTCCAAATCCCTCAGAGTTTGTTCAAGTCCGCAAACCTCTGTCTGTAACGGAGCCCCTTAAGCATGTCTCCGTCAGTCACTGGCAGATTCCGACAGTGGTTGCTTTCGGAATCGCTTCCAACATAAAAGCTCCTTAACGGAAACACGTTGTCAGAGCTGCTTCAAGATCCTAGCTCACAGAGGATCACGCTAGCCAGCGGTCATTAAGTAAAAGTCTTTATTGAATTACAGTTTCCATTCTCACGCTGCTGTCTGCAACTCTACGTCTACTAGCTAGATCGGCGAGGCTCCGTCTGAGTCTCCGCCCCGTGCGCACCAACTTAATATCCTAGCCTTGCTCCACCTTTTCCTCCTGACTGTCCTCCTCTGGGTCCCTCTACCCCCCGGGGCTTCTTCCTTCCGGGATTCTTCTGACGCTGACCCGGACCCTTCTGCCTCCTTGCGCCGGGCTTTAGGACCCGGTTCCCTTTCGGGGCTGCTCACTGCGCCGCCTTCCTCTGCATTTGAACTTGGCGCGCGCGCCCAACCTTCCACTTTCCTCTTAACCGTTTCTTCGCTCCCCGATGGAGGTGTGGCCACTCCTGACTCCTGCCCTCCCTCCTGTGGTGAGCTGCCAGCGCTTCCCCCCTGGCTCCTTTCCTCTTCCCTGCTTCCTGGCGGTGACGCTGGTCCCGATTTCCAGCTGCTCCCCCCTGAGTCTCCTCTGGCTCTATCTTCCTGGGGTGCCTCCCTAGACTCCCCCCTTGCCCTGGCCACTGGTGCTCCTTTCTGTGAATCCTCTGATTCACTGGAAAGACTGGGAGATCTCGGGTCGTCGTCATCACTCATCCTTTCCTCTGTCTCCTCCCCTTCGCTCTCTGTTTCCTCCCTTGCCCGTGCCTCTGCACCTAAACCCCTGACATCCATCCCCCCCTCGAAGCCCCCCAGTCCCCCCTCCCCTCCTTCCGGTGCTGGAACTGGGGGCTGCTGTTGCAAAGGGACGAACGTCGGATATCGGTCGCTTCCCGTGGCAGGCCTCCAGCGGAACTCTTCCAGGTCTTCCTCTCTGCTCTCGTTGACGACAGTCACCTCCTCTTCCATCTCTGTGCCGCCGTGCTCGAAACCAGGGTCGTCCCCGAAAATGTCCATGTCCGTCTCTCCCGCACTACCTCCAGGCGGCGTTGCTCGGCCGGAACAGTCCAGCCACTTCCTGCGGAACTGCTCCTCCGGCCTATCGTCCCACCAATACGAGGGTTCTGAGACAGATCCCGAGGGTGACCCCTCCGGGGAACGGACGTCTCGTGTTGGTTCCTCGTCCGAGTCGAACCCCCTGAACGTGCTGTCCGAAAGCGTGGGCGTGAAAAGCCAGTCGTCGAAAAAGTCTGCTGGCATCGGTCTATGTGGGAAGAGGGCATGAAACTCGTCTTTGAGCAGAGGTTCGTCTAAAGCGTAGCCCGGCACCCAGCTGTTCGCACTGGCCGGGGTGCCCTCCCTGGCGAGAAAGTATTCTACTCCCTCTTCCCCCCATCTGGAGTCCAAAATCTCCGTGACTTCGTTGATGCGCTCCTCCTGTGCCACTCCCGCGTGCCCCGTTTCTTCTCTGAGCGGACTCGGCGCCGTTCCGGGTTCCTGGAACCTGTGCGGTGCCTTGTAGGGAGTGAGCACCGATCTGTGGAACACCGGATGCATTCTGGAACCCTCCGGAAGCGCCAGCCTGAAAGCCACCGGGTTGACCTGCTCTTCGACTTGGTAGGGCCCCAGTTGCTTATGCCCTAGTTTCTTCTTGGCCAACGACCTGGCCGGCACTGCGTGGGCTGCTAACCAGACCCAGTCTCCCACGTGGAGCTCTTCGCCAACCCTTCTGTGTTTGTCCGCTTGTACCTTGTATGCGTGTTTAGCCAGCTCCAGGTGGCGCCGCAGCTGATCGTGGACTTCCTGCAGCTCCGACGCGAACGCATCTGCTGACTGCGGCTCCTCTTCTCCCCTGCATTCCAGTCCCGGAAAGGTTCTAGGGTGCCGCCCGTTGTTGGCGAAGAACGGCGTGACGCCCGTGGATACGTGCTTCGTGTTGTTGTAGGCAAACTCTGCAAGCGGCAGGTAATCCACCCACGTCGCAGGCTGTTGGTTTGCATAACATCTCAGGTACTGCTGCATGATGGCATTGGCTCGCTCCGCTTGCCCGTTGGTCTGCGGGTGTCTCGCCGACGCCAGATTGATCTTGACGTTCAGGAAGCCCATCAGTTTCTGCCAGAAGTTCGAGATGAACTGCCGCCCGCGGTCGGACAGAATAGACCGTGGCAGACCGTGAACCTTGAACACGTGGTCTATGAACAGTTTGGCGGTTTGCTCCGCCGTGGCCACCTTAGCACACGGAATGAAATGCGCCATCTTGGAGAACAGGTCCACCACCACCAACACTGCCGTCTTGCCCCTTGAGCTGGGCAGATCCGTGACAAAGTCCAGAGCCACCCTTTCCCAAGGTTCGACCGGAGTTTGCAGCGGCTCCAACAGTCCAGCCGGCGGTTTGTGCACCGGCTTTGCCCTCTGGCAGGTGTCACACCTCGCTACGTAGTCTGCGACCTCCCCTCTCATTCCAGGCCACCAGAAATCCCTGGCTACTAATTCCACCGTCTTCTCCTTGCCAAAGTGCCCGGCCGTGGGTGCGTCGTGCAGCTGCTGTAGCACCTTGGCTCGAAGTTCGTCACCCGGCACGTAGATGGCCCCTTTACGGATGAGCAAGCCATCTCGTAGCTGGAAACCGTCGGCCGCTGCCTTGCCCCCTCGCACCTCTGCCATCTTCGTTTGTGCGAAGGAGTCCCCCTGCAACGCTCGCCGCACCGCCTCTAGGTCCACGGTCGCCGCGGCGCACGCCCACACTGTCGGTGCAAAGATGTGCATGGCGGCCGCTGGTGTCGCGTCCTCCAGATACTGTGGCTTGCGGGAGAGAGCGTCTGCCATGATGTTGGTGTCCCCCGGGACATACTCTATTCGGAAGTCGAAGTCCGCAAAGAACTCAGCCCAACGTATCTGCCTCTGGTTCAGGAACTGTGCTGTGCGCCAGTGTTCCAGATTCTTGTGGTCCGTGCAAACCTGCACCGTGTGCTTGGCGCCGATCAGAAAGTGCCTCCACGCCTTGAACGCTGCATGAATGGCCAGCAACTCCCTGTCCCATATGGTGTAGTTCTGCTCGGACTTGCTGAGCTTCCTGGAGTAAAACGCTCCCGGCCGCCACACGCCCCGCGGGTCCTTCTGCAGCAGGACCGCCCCCACTGCTCTGTCCGAAGCGTCTGTCTCCACCCTCATCGGCATGCTGGGGTTGACATGAAGCAGCTGCTCTTCCGACGCGAAGAGACGCTTGAGGGCCTGAAAGGACTGCTCCGCCTGCTCTGTCCAGATGAACTTCTTCTTCTTGGAGCTAAGGGTGTCAGTGATGGCCGCCGTCTGCATCGCGAAGCCCTTGATAAACTTGCGATAGAAGGTCGCAAAGCCGACAAACCGTTGGACCTCCTTCCGGTTGCGTGGGCTCTTCCAATCCAACACTGCTCGAACCTTGGCGCTGTCCATGGCGAGCCCCTTGGCAGACAGCTTGTAGCCCAGAAAATCCACCTCCGGCACGTCAAATTGGCACTTCTCCAGCTTGGCGTAGAGCCTGTGTTGCTTTAGCCTGCCCAGCACTTCCTTGACGTGCTTGTCATGTTCTTGCTGCGACTCCGAAAAGATCAGGATGTCATCCAAGAAACAGACGCACGTCTTGTAGAGCAGTCCCGCCAACACGTGATGCATAAATGCTTGAAAAACGTGAGCGCCATTTTGCAGTCCAAAAGGCATAACTCTGTATTCGTAGGTACCCAGTGGCGTGAACATGGCTGTCTTCCACTCATCACCTTCCCGCATGCGAATGAGGTTGTACGCCCCCCGCAGGTCCAACTTGGTGAACACCTTTCCCTTCCGTACCTTCGCCAGGAGGTCGTCGATGCGGGGCATGGGGAAGTCCGACGGCTTGGTCACACTGTTCAAAATCCTGTAATCCACTACGAGTCTTTTTTGGGGCGTGTCTCGCTTCTTAACAAAGAATACAGGACTGCCCCCCACTGCCTTAGACTCCCGGATGAAACCGCGCTCCAAATTATGATCGATGAAGTCTTTGAGTTCCTGCAGTTCGTCCTCAGACATGGAATACAGCTTCCCTTTAGGCAGCGCCGCCCCCGGCAGCAGGTCAATTTTGCAGTCATATGGTCTGTGAGGGGGTAGCTTGTCCGCCTCCTTCTCGCAGAAAACTTCCAGAAATTCTGCGTACTTGTGGGGAATCGCTTGCAGCGTGCCTAGCAGCAGCTGTGACTCCTCTTCCTCTCCTTCCTGCCTGGGTACGATGCAGTGTTCAGCACAAAAGGAAGAGCCGAAGACCAACTGCCTCTGGAACCAAGCCATCGTTGGGCTGTGCTTGTCCAGCCAACTCATACCCAATACAATGGGCGTGTCAGACAGTTGAGTGACGTTGAAGCTGATGACTTCCCTGTGATTCCCAAGTCGCATCACCATTGGTGGCGTCTGCTTCACCACTTGCCCCCCTAGCAGCTCCCTGCCATCCACCGTGACAACCTGCAGGGGCAGTGTGGCCGGCAGCAACTGCACAGCGTGCCTGTCGACAAATTCCTGCCCTATAAAGTCCGCGTTGCTGCCGGAGTCGATGGTGATTGGCACGTCCATGGTGATTCCATTGGGCAGCTGGAGAGATGCTGTGAGCCTCACTACTGGTTTGGGCGGGAGGGGGTTCACTGGCTGTAAAATTTCTGGGGACTGCGTCACTAACACGTCTGGCTGGGCCCCAGTGCCTCTTCCTCCAGCCAGACATCGTCGTTTCCCTGCTGTGGTCCTCCCTGCTGCGTTGCTGCAGTCACCATTGCTGAGGCTGCAGTAAGCTTGTGGGGCCTCTGGGGACACTCTTTCGCCATATGCCCTGGCTGCTCACAGACGTAACACTTCCTGGTCCCTCTAGGAGGCTTCGCCTTCACTGCTGCCGGTGCTAGGGCTCTGGTTGCTGACTGAGCCCTTGCACCTCCAACCTCCATAGGTTCGGCTCCTCCTCCTGGCGGAGGCGTGGATTGCGCCCGCGCTGCTTCTCTGGGAAAGAAGGAGGGGCCCCCGGCTGGTTCGCGCCCTCCACGTCCTTCGTCCTTGCTCCACGGACGTCCTTCCAGCCTCACCCCCACGGCCAGTGCCCTCTGAACGACCTCCTGGGTGGTTCGGGGTCTCTCCCCCCTCGCTATCTCATCTTTAATCGAGTTGTGCAGTCCCTCCCAAAAGAGGTCTCTTACAGGAGCCGAATCTCTGTCCCATTCCAGGGCGCTGACCAAGGCGAAAAAGCGGGCATGATACTGCCTTACGCTGGCCCTCCCTTGTCTCAGCCCATGCACCTCCTTCCGTGCAAGATCAATGTCAATACTTGATAAGAAACACCCATCCATCGCTTTAATAAAGGCATCCGCATTCTGGAGCGCCGGATCGTTATCTCTCCATAAATTGCGTAACCATGCTTTCGCCTCCCCATGCAGATGGGACATGATGAACCCCACTCTCTCCTGTTCATCTCTAAAGTCTTTATGCAACAGTTGCAGTGCGCACAGTACGTCGGCTCTAAAGTTGGGATACTGTTGCAGGTTCCCATCGAAGTGAGAGAGCAGCCCGCCTGTCCGTCTCGCCAACCCAATTCCCTCCTGCCGGGGTGGTTGCTTTGCCAGTACGTCTAACCTGACCTGGAGATCCCTGCAGGCGGCAGCTGCCTCGTCCTCTCTCTTCCTGGATGCGAGAACCTCGGCGTTCAGTTGTGCCACTGCTTTTCTGAGGTCCTCTATCTGCTGCTCAGCCGTCATGTCTCCTGCCGTTCGTGAGCTCGCTAGTGGGCGCCTGTTTCTCTCCCCTCCTCGAGGCTGCAGATGCCCACAATGTAGAGACGGAGCCTACTGTCAGAGCTGCTTCAAGATCCTAGCTCACAGAGGATCACGCTAGCCAGCGGTCATTAAGTAAAAGTCTTTATTGAATTACAGTTTCCATTCTCACGCTGCTGTCTGCAACTCTACGTCTACTAGCTAGATCGGCGAGGCTCCGTCTGAGTCTCCGCCCCGTGCGCACCAACTTAATATCCTAGCCTTGCTCCACCTTTTCCTCCTGACTGTCCTCCTCTGGGTCCCTCTACCCCCCGGGGCTTCTTCCTTCCGGGATTCTTCTGACGCTGACCCGGACCCTTCTGCCTCCTTGCGCCGGGCTTTAGGACCCGGTTCCCTTTCGGGGCTGCTCACTGCGCCGCCTTCCTCTGCATTTGAACTTGGCGCGCGCGCCCAACCTTCCACTTTCCTCTTAACCGTTTCTTCGCTCCCCGATGGAGGTGTGGCCACTCCTGACTCCTGCCCTCCCTCCTGTGGTGAGCTGCCAGCGCTTCCCCCCTGGCTCCTTTCCTCTTCCCTGCTTCCTGGCGGTGACGCTGGTCCCGATTTCCAGCTGCTCCCCCCTGAGTCTCCTCTGGCTCTATCTTCCTGGGGTGCCTCCCTAGACTCCCCCCTTGCCCTGGCCACTGGTGCTCCTTTCTGTGAATCCTCTGATTCACTGGAAAGACTGGGAGATCTCGGGTCGTCGTCATCACTCATCCTTTCCTCTGTCTCCTCCCCTTCGCTCTCTGTTTCCTCCCTTGCCCGTGCCTCTGCACCTAAACCCCTGACACACGTCTTCTGGACTCACGTCGTGACAGTTTCCGGCGCGGAGTGGGTGTCCCTATAGGAGGTCCAGAAACCTCCCCACTGTTCTCGCTGGAAGTGTCTCTGAGCCATCCCTCCTGCTCACTTTCCCTCAGAGACCTGCCTCTCCCCCTGCTGGTTCCCTCTTCAGCTGCTGAGTCTCTCCCAACCTCCGTGAGCCCTTCCACCACCTGTCTTTCCGATGGCAGTTCCCTGACACATACTACGTACAGAACACCACACCAGAAGGAGAGACAGAAAGTGAAACCCAGACTCCTTCTGACCTTACTATTATAGTCAGCATGACCTTGCATGAAAGAGATAACAAAACCAGTTCGTGTTTTTGTTTGATAACATTTTTTTGATATCCCAAAAATAACAAAAAGAAAAAGAAAAAAATCATAACCAAATTAAACCATAATTTTTGGGTTGACTTCACTCCCCCTCTTGGTTCCATTATAATATACTTGTTCATGCACGTCCATAAAATCTTATATACTTAACAATCCCATTTCAAAACCTTCATCTTATTACAAGTGACTTTTAAAAGTTATACTAATGTAAAATGCTATACACAAAGCTTAAAAAATATGCATTAAACAGTTGCCCTTTTTTGTAATAATTTGTCCTGCATAGTTCAGTAACTTATTTTGCCAGTCTTCTTTATCTTCTTTGGCCAAGGCTTCTTCCTTCCATAGGGGCTGGCTGGTCTTGGCCTGGCATCCAGTCTCGCATATCGGAACAAAGTCTTTTGCTCAAACAATCCATCAAGTCCTGTACATCTCAAGATCATAACTTCAATTTTTTTAACAACAATCATTTCCCACAATTTCTTCAAATCTTTATATGTCTTTTCCCAGGCCTTTTTGATAATTTTACATTGCCACCACATAAAGTAGCCTCTTAAACCTTTTGCCCTCCCTTCTTGTTTCTTCTCTAGCACAGTCAAAGCCTCCCTAATCATTTCACACAAGGTACCATCTTTATCAGTCAGGTCCTCCCATATCATATCACATTAAATTCCATTTTTGTCTTTGACTATTCTCACTTTCCCTCGTATGTTCTTCAGACCTCGTTTGTCTACCCGTCCCACCTTGGTGGTTTGTGCATTCACTTCTTTTAATTGTCTTGCAGCCTCTGAAAGTACATTAGTATTTTTTAAAAAAGTAGAGGCTGTTTTGTTAACATCTTCCTTTATCTACTCACATTCTCTTTTAATATCTAAAAGCAAATCAAACCACTTGTGTTTTAAATTCTCTTGCCTTGCGTCCTGACTAGTTAGTTTTAGCATTGAATTTTTTCCTTTTGCCATTTCCGGTTTAGAGTGAGGGGGGTCAATTCTCTCCCCCTTTCCCAGCACAGAACCAGTTTGAACTGGCTGTTCAGCTTCTCTGAAGGAATAACCCAAACATCAGGAACCTTCTGCTTGTTTCCAGGCAGAATAGAAGCTTACTTGACAGCTAGAAACCTTCAGCTTGCACTAGCTTGTATCACACAGAGAAGCTTCCAGAACCTTATTGAATTAAATAGAATAGTAAAGATCTCTACACCTTAAACCAATAATTTCTGTACAAAAAAAATGCAAACCTGACAATAATATCTGGAGTTCTTTGTCACACCATGCCCTAGTAACACTACTCCAAACCATGGCTAAGTGTCCAACTGTTGGTTTAAAGCAGAGTCCCGTGCCCAGCGGAAGGATGAGGAGTACGTGCTGCATACTCTATATTGCTTTATTATTTACAGTTCAAAGCTGGTATATTACAGAAAGACATCTTGCCTCTGCCGGAGCAGAAAAATGCATCCTCTCTCCTCAACAGCTCGGAGAGAATCACACAGTGAAAAACAGGAAACCAGTGTACGTCACATCCAGCCTCCCTTTCCCGTGAGAAACTCCAACAGTACAGACTGTGGAATGTAAACACCTGTCTCGTGACAAGCCCTTTCGCTGCACAGTGAAGGAAAGCAGAAACCAACATCCTCCCCCTTTCTGTGAACATCACTGGGCAGCGTGTTCGTACATTATCAGTACAAACCCAACTTCTGCACATAGGTACAGTGTTGATCCCTTGATACAATCTTGGACAATACATCAGCAGGAATTTCATTACCTGGCATATAGGACACCGTTACGAGTCCCTTTTGAATACATTCCCTAGCATGCTGCAACTTTAATTGCAAGTGCTTCGTGCTTTGCTTACAACCTTCAGACTTCAGCAAAGCTAAACATGCTTTGTTGTCCTGGTAAACCTGGATTGGACATTTGACAGGAATTTTCATATCTTTGCACAATTGTACTAACCATTCACAATCCTTAAGTGAATAAGACAGTGCATTCAGTTCAGCTTCACAAGTACTTAAGCTAACTGTTGTTTGCTTCTTGCATGACCAATCAAACAGACCCTGATTGTACATGTAGCAAACTCCAGACGTACTTTTCCTGTCTGTAGTGTCACTTCCAAAACTTGCATCTGCAAATATTTCAAGACCACCAGACTTCTGATTGTTAAGTCTCAGTCTGTAATGCATAGTGCCTTTCAAATACCGCGCTATGCGTTTCAGAGCTTTCCAATCCTTGACACTAGGATTGTTGACTTGTCTGCTTAGCAAATTACAGCTAGCAGCAATGTCTGGTCTTGAACATCTGGCAATGAAGTTTAGCTTGCCTAGCACACTTCTATACAGTGTAGTGTCAGAAAATGCTTCTTCAGTGTCATCTACCTGATAACCTGTTGTCATCGGTGTGTCTACAGGGTTAGCATCCATCAGGTTTAGTTTGCTTAACACATCAGCAATTTTCCGTGACTGGTGTACTAGAATGTTACCATCTTGATCTTTCTCTATTTCCAGAGATAGGTAGTTGTTTACCTCACCAAGATCTTTCATGTCAAAATGCTCTTTCAGTTGAGCTAGGGCGTTATTGTACATTGCGACATCTTTCCAAAAGAATAATAAATCATCAACATAAAACAAACAGTACAGTTTCTTTTGCCCCTCCTCTTTGACAAATACACATGGATCAGCTTTCCCTTGCTGAAAACCTAGAGAAAACAATACTTCAGTGAGTTTTGTGTGCCAACACCGTGCACTTTGAGACCATAAAGGGACTTCTTCAGAGCACAAACAAATCCCTGTTTTACCTGTACGCCATCAGGTGGAAGCATATAAAGTGATTCATTCAGAGATCCGTACAGAAAAGCTGTATTAATATCATGGTGACTAATGTGTAGATTTTCCTCTGCAGCTAGCTTGAGCATAAGCCTAATGCTCTCATACCTCACTGTGGGTGAGTAGGTCTCGTGATAGTCTTCACCTGGTACCTGTGCAAAACCTCTGGCTACCAATCTGGCTTTGTGTCTGACTATCTTGCCATTTTGATCTGTCTTCGCTTTGAATACCCATTTGCTTCCAAGCAGTTTCATTCCTGGAACTATTGGAACTAGTTCCCATGTTTTGTTCCTTTCTAAGGAATCAAGCTCAGCCTTCATGGCATTTAACCATGGCTCAGCTTCCTTAGAATCCAAACCCTGGATTTCTTGGAAACTTGAAGGTTCAAATACCTTCTTGGAGCTTTTAACAGCTGTTACTGCTATCGTAGCAAACTCATCAGCATATCTCTTTGGAGGTTTGCCTTTTGTGGCTCTTTGTGACCTACGAATTAGCCTTAAGTCTTCAACACTCTCCTCTTCCTTCTTAGAAGAAAAACGACCTATTGTGAACAATGGTTCCTCCAATTCTTGATCAGAGCTTTCAGAGGGTCGCATAGAGGCTTTCGCACTCTTGAAATCCTCTGAATCACCCGATTCAGTTTCAGATTCAGACTCAGAACCTTCATCAGTGGGTTGTTGTGGTTGCTTTTGACTATCCTCAGTCTCATCACCGTCATCAGGATAACATTGGAAAATTCCCACATTCTCCCCCCACTTTGCATTGTACTCAACACTTCTTGTGAGCTTAATTGTCTTAGAGTCAGTCATCATTATTCTGTAAGACCCTTTCTGATAACCTAGAAAGATACCATGCAATCCACGCTTGTCTAACTTGGAGTTTTGTGGTGAGCGAACCCACATGTCCGAACCAAAAATTTTCATGTGTTTGATGTATGGCTTCTTGCCAAACATCTTCTCATAGGGGGTACAACCAATCGCTGAAGATAACCTGCGATTGTAACTGTAAACAAAACACGAGAGAGCTTCGGCCCAATAACTCTCTGGAAGATTGGCATCATGCAGCAAGGTTTTTAACCCTTGAAGCAATGTCTGATTTGCCCGTTCCGCAAGTCCATTCTGCCATGGCGAGCGAGGACTAGACAAATCGTGTTGAATTCCTTTCTCAGTCAGAAAAGCTTCAAACTGCTGAGAAGTGAATTCTCCCCCGCGATCACTGGAAAGAGTCTTTATCTTCTTACCATGCACATTTTCCAACCAAGCACAGAATTCCTTGAATCTAGGAAAAGCCTCTGATTTCTGCTTGAGATTGTACACAAAAATATATCTAGAAAATGCATCAATGAGAACCATGAAGTACCTATTTCCACCCAAAGAGGGCGCTAGTGGTCCAACCAAATCTGCATGAACAACCTGGTATGGTTCTGTAGCTTGCCTACTAGACACCTTACCTTTCGCAGCCATTTTCACCTTGTTTGCTGCGCATGCTTTGCACTTCATGTGGTACCTGCAGGGTTTAATAGTCATACCTTCAACCAAGGCAGGCATTTTAGATACTGCCTCAAAATGCAAATGACCAAATTTTCGGTGAAAATCATGAATACATTCTGCATGCAAACTTTTGTTAGAACCTGCAATGCAACAAGTGTCATCCTTTTCAACATCATCATAATACAAAACAAACAAACGATCAACATATTCAGCATGCAATACATAATCATTTTTCTTTGTGATGATGCACTTTTTGTTCTTGAAGGAAACGTCAATGTTCCGCTCATTCAGCTGTCCAACGTTGAGCAGATTATGTTTGGCGTCTGGCACGTAAAGCACATTCTGTATCGATAAGTCCAAACTGTGAAGAACAACAGTTCCGTAGCCTTTACTGGGAATAGTGTGGTCATCCGCCTGGTGAATCGCACCTTCCTGCGGTGTAAAAGACACAAACAGTCTCTTATCGTTGCACATGTGGTGAGTTGCCGCTGAATCAACCACGAAGAAAGATCTAGACGTTTTCTGGACCTCTGCAACCTTTGGAGTGAAGCGTGAAACCATAGCCTTGTGCTGCGTTGTCCTAGACACCGGACCTTTGCCTTTGCCTCGGCCTTTTCCACGCGATGAGCTTTCGCTGCGCTGCTCTGTCTTGGCCCTGGGATATCTGCATTCCCTCTTCATATGGCCTAGACGTCCACAAGAGTAGCATTTCACTGCCTTCAAAGCTTTGGCGCCATCTGGTGGTTCCACTGCACTAAGGGGCGACGTCTGTGAAGATTCCCCCTTGCCCATGCAGCTAGCACCCCGGCGATCTGCTTCATTTAATATCACGGCAGTAACAAAGTCCACTGTCAGCTGAGCAGTTGGCTGCACAGCAATCTGGGTTGCAACAGACTCCCAACCTGAACCCAAAGATTGTAGTATCATGAAAGAATACACAGCCTCTGGAAAGTTGAGTCCTCTCTGTTGCAGCTCATGTCTCAGATTTTGCATCTCCATCAGATGTAAACGCACGTCTCCACCTTCAGCAAGAGCCATATTATGCAGCTTGTTAAAGTAAAACATAGTGGATCCAGCTTCTGTCCTTAAGTGAGCCTCTCTCAAAGCGTCCCAAATTTCTCTGGCTGAGGTCTTATCACGCAATAGACAGAGCTCTTCTGGGGATACTATCAATGTAAGAGTTCCCCTTGCTTTGGAATCTTTATTTTCCCATGCATCTGTAACTGGAACTGGGGGGGGTTTCTGTAATCACCTCAAACAAACCCTCTTTCCGCAGAATTGCCTCTGCATATAGAATCCAGTCTGCATAATTTTTCTTGTTGAGCTTAGGAATCCCACAAGCATCCTGAAGGGCCATCATGACTCTGGCATTAGCCTTCAGCGTCATATATGCTGCTTTAAATCTTGCTGCGTCACTGCTGCAGCTGCTTTATTCCAAAAGCGCACTTAAAATTTACTTTCGATTTCCCCAGCATAGTAACTTGTGCCTGGGAGCCTTTTGCCTCTTCCCGGCAAAACGGCTTTAAAGGTTCAAAGTCCAGCCATAAAGCCATAAAGCCATTAACTAGAAGCTGGCAGGCTGCCCGGAGCAGTAGCACATACCTCATCAATCACATTTACGCGCAGAGCAGATACCGTTCCGATCTGTCCCTCTGCATTCCGATCCTTTGCCGGCACTCCGATTCGACTTCTGGAGCCCATAACCACGTGTTGGTTTAAAGCAGAGTCCCGTGCCCAGCGGAAGGATGAGGAGTACGTGCTGCATACTCTATATTGCTTTATTATTTACAGTTCAAAGCTGGTATATTACAGAAAGACATCTTGCCTCTGCCGGAGCAGAAAAATGCATCCTCTCTCCTCAACAGCTCGGAGAGAATCACACAGTGAAAAACAGGAAACCAGTGTACGTCACATCCAGCCTCCCTTTCCCGTGAGAAACTCCAACAGTACAGACTGTGGAATGTAAACACCTGTCTCGTGACAAGCCCTTTCGCTGCACAGTGAAGGAAAGCAGAAACCAACACCAACTTGGATGGCTTTAAATTAAACAAATTCATGGTGCATGAGGCTGTAAAACAAATTAAGACAAATTTAACATTTTTTCCAAATCTAACTGACTGACTTCCCACATGCTTTCCTGGATGTGTCAATGGTTCTCAATAGTGCTGCATCATATTTCCCACTTATTTCTAGTTTATCTTCAAACATTACACATACCTTACATCACCATACAATATATTTGCTTTTCAACTTACCGGTAATTTTTTTTCAAACAACTATCCATCAGTCAATTCCTGCATGTATATTAAGTTAACATTTCCAACTTCAACAAGTGAGGTTACTTAATCAGATTGTCAATCCCTGCTAATACCTGCTAATACCCCTCCCCACCTTCTCACTATATAGAAGGATCTGGCAACTTCTGTTTCAGTGTATCTGAAGAAGTGTGCATGCACACGAAAGCTCATACCAAGAACTAACTTAGTTGGTCTTTAAGGTGCTACTGGAAGGAATTTTTTTATTTTAATCCCTGCTAAATCATTAATTAATATTAATTAACATGAAATAAACTTCTCCTTCCATCTGTGTGTGTCGAGACATAACAATCTTCTTGCTGCTCAGCTCCTATGTCCCATGTAATCTGTAGTCTTCTTTTTTTAAGATAGGAACTCCAAGGTTGACCATCTCACTTGATATATTTTCCTACCAGCAACTTCAAAGCAAACAGCCCATAATGTCAGGGGGCTAACCGCCTTCTCCTAGATATTTCATAATCCTTATTGCAGCCTCTCCCCCTGATGCTAACCGCTCAAGTGGATGTGTCCCCCCAATGGAATTTCCAGTTCTTCTCTATGCAGACAAATCTGCTCCTTTCTGGCCAGTTTGCTTTTAATGTGGTGTAGTGGTTAAGAGCGGTAGTCTCGTAATCTGGGGAACCGGGTTTGTGTCTCTGCTCCTCCACATGCAGCTGCTGGGTGACCTTGGGCCAGTCAAACTTCTCTGAAGTCTCTCAGCCCCACTCACCTCACAGAGTGTTTGTTGTGGGGGAGGAAGGGAAAGGAGAATGTTAGCTGCTTTGAGACTCCTTAAAGGGAGTGAAAGGCGGGATATCAAATTCAAACTCTTCTTCTTCTTCTTCTCTTCTTCATCATAGAATATCCAATGATCCAAAAGTCCAAATTTTAATTTGCTTCATTGGTAGTTCATTAATAGTTTTGTCCTCCGTAAGTCTCATCAGTCAAGGAAAGGAAAGGCATTTCTGTCTTAGCAAAACATCTTACGGCAGCCTTTGCTTCCTCCATTGTTCCAGCAGCGTCACATTACCCTGAACCACCTCTCCCTCACAAGTTTCCAGTCTCTCTCTATCTTGTTTAAAAATCCTCACTTGTACTCTTATATTTCCATGGTCAAGGGGGGGGGGGCGGATTCTGAACCCTTACTTAATAAAAATAAGTTTTAAACTTTGTTATCATAAATGTTTGCAAAAATAATAACAAAAGATTATCTAAACCCCCCCCATCTTTAATCTAGACTATGCAGGAATTGTCATTCAAGTCTCATACCTCATTTTTTTGTGGGGATAGCCAAATAGTTTGTAGCTTGTAGTTCACATCCAGTCCTGGGTGCTCCTTTAGATTTATTCCAATGGTCCCAATTGCAAAGGTGCTCGGCTGCTTAGCATGGCGGTCTTGGAGACAGCTTTAGTGATGGAGGACTTTGCAACCAGCACCTCACTCCCCCCTGCTTCCACGGCGGCAGGAACAAGCTCAGGATATGACCATGAGTATCCTTTCCCCTCAAGGGGAAATGGAAGGCAACTCTGCCTCAGGTTACCCCCTTCTCCTACGCCAGAATCTCTCCCACGAGTGAGAGAGGCACCACCATTGCTGCAGACTGAAACAGGAAGCTGGTTGCTTATGTTCTTATACTGAGCTAGAAGGACCAATTTAGTATAAGGCAGCCTCTTGCATTCCTGGGGTACTTAGACACCACTTTTCCCAAAGGCTGAAAGAGGGTGACAAAAAAATAAGTATTGTAAACACAAAAGATAAAGTTTTGTTGTAAACCCTTATTGTTTTGAAAGATGCACATTCAAACCTACAGGCACCTTGTGACATCTCCAAAGTTAGGAGTGGGATAAGATTCCCAGTGGCACTTCTCCATGGCTAGGAAAACCAGAATAAAACAAATTAACCATGATGTTATGACTATGCAAAGCTGCCTTTCAATTTCCATGATTGACTCAGTCCATGAAAACGTGGGTTTCCTTAGCAAAGAATGGTGGTTTGTCTTGTTCCTTTTGGAGTACAATCCAATCCACACATAACATAGGTCATGTTGCTGCATGTGTTTCCTGATACAAAGAGCACACATAACAGAGGGGGGGAAAACTATTTCTGTAGCATCCTACAAATTTGGGCTTTCCATTTCCCCCAACCCCATAACAACAATGTTTTAAGATTGAAACTGAATTGTGCTCCAAAATTATATGCTTAGTAGAAGTAGCCAAGTTAAGGTGGTAAATGTCCTGTGTAAGTGTCAGGAGGTGGTTGGCGAATGGATGGTGGTCAATGAATTGAGGCTGAATCTTGATAAGACAGAAGGAATGTTTCTGGGGGCACGGGGCAGGTAGGTGTGGGGGACTCCTTGGTTCTGAATGGGGTAACTGTGCCCCTAAAGGACCAGGTGCACAGCCTGCGAGTCATTTTGAACTCTCAGCAGTCCATGGAGGCACAAGTCAATTCTGTGTCCAGGGCAGCTGTCTACCAGCTCCATCTGGTACACTGGCTGAGACCCTACTTGCCTGTGCACTGTCTTGTCAGAGTGGTACATGCTGTAGTTTTATCTCCCGCTTGGACTACTGCAGTGCACTGTATGTGGGGCTTTTTTTGAAGATGACTCAGAAACTACAACTAATCCAGAATGCGGCAGCTAGAATGGTGACTGGGAGCAGCCGCCGAGACCACATAACACTGGTCCTGAAAGACCTACATTGGCTCCCAGTATGTTTCCGAGCACAATTCAAAGTGTTGGTGCTGACCTTTAAAGCCCTAAATAATAATCATCCCATCCATTCTATTTTCCCCTCTTTTTCTGTCCCACGGTGCCTTGCACAGATCAACAAAGCCAGCAACAGAACAACCAACCAGACTACAGCAAGGCATGGGAGGATTATTACAAGAAACAGAGTGAGTAAAAGTCTGTATGTGTGCATGTGCGTGTTGCATCAGTTAAATGTGTTGGGCTAGGATCTAGGAGATGCCAGGGTTCAAATCTCCTCTCAGCCATAAAGCTCACTGGGTGACCTTTTAATTTATATATATATATAACAATTATTCAATATCATCATTTAACATCCATTTTCTAGTTTCCCCCCTCCCTGTTGACTTCCCCCAACTTCCATTTCTGGTTTGTTACACCAAATGTTACATTCTGCTGTTTATACATAATGTTCTGTTATTACTGATTATATTTCTTGTTCTCTGTAAATAAAGTTGTAAATGTTTATTTAAATCCTGACAACGATTGACAAATAGTAAATTTTGAAGTAGAAAACAATATATGGTGGATGAAACAAAGATCATTCGAGTTTGCAGATAAACCTGAAAACATGTTGGCATGGCAACTGAAGAAAAAACAGAAAGAGATGATAATCGACAGAATAATGGATGAAGGGAAACTCCTAGACAACCCTTTGTGAGATACTTTAAAAAACTATATAAGAGGGAGACCGAGACTGAAGATGAGATAAAAGAATATCCGAAAGGGAAACAACTACCAGTGATACCAAAAGGAAGAACTGAATCTTTAAATGCCCCAGTGTCTATGATGGAAATACATGAAGCCATAAGAAAAACAAAGAAAGGAAAATCCCCTGGTCTGGACAGAATTACGGCCCTTCACTATAAAAAATTAGAATAATAATAATAATAATTTTTTAAAAGATTATATCCCGCCCTCCCCAGCCGAAGCCGGGCTCCGAGCGGCTAACAACAGTAAAATAATATAGCATTCTAAAATCAATTCATTATAAAATCAGTTCAAATAAAATTAATGGCAACCATTGGGCTAGAGTTCTGTGAGGATTGCCAAAGGCCTGGTGGAACAGCTCTGTCTTGCAGGCCCTGCAGAAAGATGTCAAATCCCGCAGGGCCCTAGTCTCTTGTGACGGAACGTTCCACCAGATTGGAGCCACAGCCGAAAAAGCCCTGGATCTGGTTGAAGCCAGCCTAACCTCCCTGTGGCCCGGGACATTCAAGATGTTTTTGTTTGAAGACCGTAGGTTCCTCCGTGGGACATACCAGGAGAGGCGGTCCCATAGGTACGGGGGTCCTAGGCCGTATAGGGCTTTAAAGGTTAAAACCAGCACCTTAAACCTGATCCTGTACTCCACCGGGAGCCAGCACAGCTGGGATAGCACTGGATGAATGTGATCCGGCAGCGAGGACCCCATAAGGAGTCTTGCCGTGGCATTCTGCACCCACTGGAGTTTTTGTGAGTTTTTGATTAGCTCTGGCCCATCTGGAGCTGATACAGGCTCATTTTATCTTGAGCCCAAGCAGAGCGTAGTCTCGCAACAAAAGGATAAGCAGGTAATGTGCTACATGCTGAAGTTTATTTACAAGCTATGCTGAGAGCATACAAACATGCATCCTGCCTCTGTGAGAGCAGAGAAGCAACTCTTCTCGACACAAAGAAACCGAGAGAACACTGAAAAACAGGAAACCAGTGTACGTCACATCCAGTCTCCCATTCCCGTGGGAACCCAACAGTAATTCTGACTGTGGAATGCAAACAATGTCTTGTGACATGCAGCTGCTGCTCAGTGAGGGAAATAGAAACCAACAGTTTCTGGGTCAGTCCCAATGAGGGCAGCCCCACGTAGAGTGAGTTACAATAATCCAGTCTGGAGCTGACCGTCGTGTGGATCACAGTGGCTAGGTCAGGGCGAGAGAGGTAAGGAGCCAACTGCTTAGCTTGGCGGAGATGAAAAATGCTGCCTTTGTTATAGCTGCAATCTGCGCCTCCATGGAAAGGGAGGTGTCAAAGATTACACCCAAACTCTTAACGGACGGTGCTGGCACTAATTGCGCCCCCACAAGAGATGGGAGTTGCCCCCCCAAATCCCATATCGCCCAGACCCAGCCAAAGGACCACTGTCTTCGAAGGATTTATCTTCAACCGGCTCCCACGTAACCATCCAGCCACAGCTTCCAAACATCTGATCAGTGTGTCTGGGGCCGAGTCAGGATGGCCATCCGTCAACAGATAAGAGTTGGGTGTCATCAGCAAACTGATGGCAGCCCAGCCCAGCCCAAAACTCCAGACAAGCTGGGCGAGGGGGCCTATAAAGATGTTGAAAAGCATCGGGGAGAGTATCACACCCTGCGGCACTCCACACACCAAGGAGTGGTGCGAGGACAGTTTCCCCCAAACGCTACCCTCTGTCCCCGACCAGAGAGAAATGAGCGCAGCCATTGAAGGACTGTGCCCTGGATCCCCACATCGACGAGGCGGTGGTCCAGGAGTTCGTGATCGACCATGTCGAAGGCTGCTGACAGGTCTAAAAGAATCAGCAGCCTCGACCCGCCTCAATGCAGCTGCCTACTGAGATCATCTGTTAGGGCGACCAGAGCCGTCTTGGTCCCATGACCAAATCAGAAGCCGGATTGGAATGGATCCAGAGCCGATGTTTCATCCAGAAACCCACCAAGCTGTTCAGCAACCACTCTCTCAATCACCTTACCCAGGAACAGAAGATTCAAAACCGGGCAGTAATTGGATAGATCTAAACGATCTAATGATGTTTTCTTTAAGAGCGGGCACACCACTGCCTCCTTCAATTACTCTGGGAATGTCCCAGTGCCAAGGGACAAATGGATTATATCCCGGGGGGGGGCGCACCTTGTCTGGACACGCTCTAATCAGCCAGGATGGGCACGGGTCAAGAGGACAGGTGGTGGGCTTTCCAGCTCACAGGAGTCTGTCCACATTGGCTGGGGATATCCAGTCAATGTGGTCCAATACTGGACCCAAGGTATGGTTTCACTTCCATACAAAAAGGCTTCTGGTTTTTTCACAAAGGTTATTTTGAACATTTTTTTCAATTCATTATATATCATTTCCCAATTTTTTAGAATAATCTTACAATCCCACCACATGTGATAAAATGTACCTTCTTCTTTAAATCTCCAACAGTTCTTCTGTTCTGTTTTATACATTTTGGCCAGTTTTAATGGTGTAAAACCTGTACATCATTTTCATATAATTCTCTTTCAACAATATACAAGTTCACTTTCCAAAGCCTTAGTCAATCCTCAAATTGTATGTTATGACCTATGTCCTGTGCCCACTTGATCATTACTGCTTTAACGTCCTCATCTTTAGGTTCCCATTCCAACAGAATATTATACGCCTTCTTTAACAATTTAGAATTATCATCAATTATATCCTTTTGGAATTTGGAAACTGTGTAAGTGAATCCTCTCTTATTATCTTCGTCGAAGATTTCATTTAATTGCCTATAATGCAACCAACTCCGAAGGTGTTCCTTTATCTCATCATAATCTTTCAATTTCCACTTTCCGTCTTGTTCTACTAATAAATCTCTATATGTTGGCCATATCCCTTTCATTGTTAACGTTTTAAGTGATAATGCTTCGATAGGTAACAACCACCACGGAGTTTTGGATTCCAGTAATTCTTTGTATTTTCCCCATACCCTTATCAGGGACTTTCTAATTACAGTGGTGCCTCGCAAGACGAAATTAATCCGTTCCGCGAAGCACGGGTATTAGCGGCTTAGCGGCTATTAGCGGCTTAGCGGCTATTAACGGCTTAGCGGCTTAGAGGCTTTGAGAAAAAGGAAACAAACTCGCAAGAACTCGCAAGACGTTTCGTCTTGCAAAGCAAGCCCATAGGGAAATTCGTCTTGCGGAACGACTAAAAAAACGGAAAACTCTTTCGTCTAGCGAGTTTTTCGTCTTGCGAGGCATTCATCTTGCGGGGCACCACCGTATGTAATTGTGGAATCTTTTGTGTACTTTTACTTTTCCATACCACGGGTATGAATCTGTCAGGGAACTGCCATCAGCTCAGAGGCGAGAGGTGGAAGGGCAGTTGTGTTATAGGGAACCTCCGAAGATCTTGCAAAGCAGTTCCTCCTCCAGTGGGGAGGAGGTGCAGGGACCAGGAGATGCTAGGGAGAGCCTCAACACCAAGCCTGAGCAAAGCGGACGGGAGGGAAGTACCCCTTTGCCAGCGCCCACTCTGCACAGTAGGTTTCGGTGCAGAGAGGGGAGGAGAAGGCTGGGGATCATGCGACTGTTATGCTGGGGGAGGTACAAGGACCGGCCACTCCCAGATTTTGCTAGCAACTGAGCCAGACATGAACTTGCGACACTCTTCACTGTAAATAGTTTGCACTAAGAATAAAGCTTGGAAAAGACAGGTCAGAGTCTTGCCTGTTTGCTCTCGAGCAACCACACCACCACCTGACAGAATGCCAATCAAATCTGTTATCGTGTCCTTCTAACTATTGCCTCCTCTTTTTCCAATTTAATCCAATCCCAAATCCAAGTAAGGCATGCTGCTTCATAGTAAATTTTAAAATCTGGAAGAGAAAACCCTGCTCTCTCTTTTAAATATGTAAGTATTTTATACTTTATTCTTGGCCTTTTCCCATTCCAGATAAATTTTGAAATATCTTGCTGCCATTTTTTGAAGCAAGCATTATTATTATTATTATTATTATTATTATTATTATTATTATTATTATTATTATTATTATTATTGGTATTGTCTGAAAAACAGCATTTTTGGCAATACATTCATTTTTATTGCAACAATTCGTCCTAAAAACAGAGATTCATCCTATTCCCAAATTCCTTTTTATTTCATTCCAATTTTTTTTTCATAATTGTCTTTATAAATATTAAGATTCTTTGTCATCAACCATATTCCTAAATATTTTACCTTTTTGTGGATTTCTATATCTATAGATTCTGATAGTTATTTCTTTTCTGATTCTTTAAAATTTTTAACTAACAGTTTGGTTTGGTTTTTATTACGTTTAAAACCTACCACTTGTCCAAACTTTTGAATTTTTTCTTTTACTCTCGGGAGAGAATTCTTTGGGTCTTCTACAGTAATAACCAAATCGTCCGCGAAAGCTTTCAATTTATGTTCATTTTTCTTTATTCTTATTCCTGCTACTTCTTTATCCATTCTAATATTCCTTGCCAGAACCTCCAGGACCAGAATGAACAAAAGTGGTGATAATGGACACCCTTGTCTAGTTCCTTTTTGTATTTTACATTGATTTGGTTAATAATCAACTTTGCATTCTGTTCTGAATAAATAGCTTGTATTCCCCTATTAAATTTTACTCCAAATTCCATTTCTTCAAGAACTTTTTTCATGAAGTCCCAAGAAACATTATCAAATGCTTTTTCTGCATCTATAAACATCAATGCTGCTTGTTTTTTCTCATTTTGCACTTCCAGGTTACGAACTTGGGGGTGGTTTATTGGGCATCCGCAGATGAGACTGCATCTTCCCTTACACCGAGAAGAATTTGGGAGGCTGATTACTCCCATCTCAGCCTCTAAATTGCCTCGTGGGAGCTGGAGAGATGGTATTGTCGGTATCTTCCGTGGCACCTCAAGAGGAAGAATTACATGTTCAATCCTGATTCTCTTTCCTTTGTTATTCAATCCATTCACATTCCAACTTAGTACTTTAAGATTTGCCATTGTCATGTTTGTTTAAAGAATTTATTTTTCCACCCACTGCTTCCTCCAAGTGTTCCAGTGCCTCCTTTTGCTGTTCCAGGGGGCTTTTCAGTTCTTTTGTGCCGTCTCTAAATTCAGGATCCCTGCCATGTTTTTCCAGAAACTAATGGACCTGACTCTCCATCACCAGCCTGTATCTTTTCTTTCTATAGGTTCAGGAAATTCCCATTTGTATCTTATGTCATTTTTTCTAAGGGCTATTCTCAAGATCTTGTACCTCTGTCTCCTAACTCTTAATTTAAAGGGAATTTCCCGGAAAATGTCCACTTTTTTACCCTCAACCTGCAGACCCTCTTCATAATTTTTTTGAAGAGGGTCTGCATCCTTAACTCTTTGTGACAAAAGTTACCAAGACATCTGCAGGCTGCTTTCTTTCTCTGGGTGCTCTTGTTTTCAATTAATTTGTGCATCCCCGCTTGCCCCTCCCCCATCCGACCTGCTAGAATCTTACTCAAATATGTGGTAAGGCCTTGCTCTTTTTCTTTTTTTTTTCTTTTTTTAAAAATGAATTTTATTAGTATTTTCCACACAACATACACAACACACAAAAATCAACATTCAAAAACTAAAAAAAACACAAAAACAAATCCATATCTTACAAGTTAGCATTATAAACACTAAAACAACAACAAGACATTGACTTCCACCAATCCCACAGCACCTCCTTTATCTCTCATTGTGTCTTCCTGTTTTCCTGTTTTCTTTATCATCTCTATCCTAACATCTAGATATAAATCCTTCTTTCATATCCTTTCACTTCACAAGGTTATTCCAGACTCAGCCAGATTTCTGCCCTCGAACCTTGACTTTTGAGGTATTCATTTAGGCACTCCCATTCTTTTTTTACTTCACTTTTTGGTTTTTGTCTTATTATGTCTGTCAATTTGGCTAATTCTAAGTATTCTGACAGTTTACATAGCCACTCTCCCCTAGTGGGTAACTGATTCCCTTTCCAGTACTTAGCCACCAGGATTCTTGCTGCAGACGTTGCGTATAAGAAAAAATTAATTTTGTCTTTTGGGATATCATCATTTAAAATTCCTAAAAGGAATGCCTCTGGCCTTTTACTATATGATATTCTTAATATTTTCTTTATTTCTTCGTGGATCATGTTCCAAAATTTCCCAATTTCGGGGCATGTCCACCACATATGGTAGAAGGTTCCTTTTTGTATCTTGCATCTCCAGCACTTATTATTATATGTTTCATTCATTTTTGCAAGGCTTTCTGGTGCCACGTACCACCTGTGATACATTTTCATATAGTTCTCTCTTATTAGGTAACATGCTGTAAAATTTATATTTTTTGTCCATAGTCTTTCCCATTCATCATATTCAATTGGGTGGCCCAGATCTTGTTCCCATTTTTTAATAGCGTCTCCTTTTTCCTCCTTTTCTACTTTCCCATTTTGTAACAATTTATATATTATTGAGAGTCTGTTGGTTGTTATATAAAATTTATTTTTCCCATACCAAGATTTTTTTATCAAACCCCTTAAGCTTACTATGCTTCTCAAATATTGTTTTTAATTGGAAATATTCTAACCAATTCACTCCCCACTCTTTTAATTATTCAAATTTCTTTACGGTTGGGCAATCTTTTATCTCGTCTACGAGTTCCCTATATGTTAGCTAGCTATCTTTCATATTGCTTCTATGCAAGGCTGATGACTCTATAGGTGATAGCCACCAGGGAGTTTTGGCTGTTACTATTGTTTTATTTCTTTCCCAGACTTCGAATAGGGCCTTTCTCACCAAATGGTTAGTGAATCCTCTATGAGCTTTTATTTTATCGTGACCCAGGTAGCCATGCCACCCAAAAACTTTGTCCCAGCCCTCCAGGTCCAAGATTTTGGTATCTGTCAGTAATATCCAATCTTTCAGCCATGTCATGCATGCAGCCTCAAAATGCAGCTTGAGGTTTGGGACTGTGAACCTGCCCCTTTCTCTAGGCTCCATCAGAACTTTGAACCTTACTCTTGGTTTCTTACCTTGCCAGATAAAATTAGAAAGATCCCTTTGCCAACCTTTAAAACATTTTGTCCTGATAATTATTGGGATCGTCTGGAAAAGGAAGAGCATTTTTGGTAGAACTGACATTTTTATCAATGATATCCTTTACCCTTTCCCATAAGGACAAGTTCAATTTATTCCATTTATTTAGATGTCCTTTTATTTCCTTCCACTTCTTCACATAGTTATCCTTGTACAAATTGGTATTTTTATTTGTGATCCAGATCCCCAAATACTTAACTTTTGTGGTAATTTTAAGGCCTGTTACTCTTTCCAATTCTTCCTGTTCCTTTACCCCCATATTTTTCGTTAGTAATTTAGATTTTTCTTTATTTAACTTAAAGCCTGATACTCCTCCATATTCAAACAATTTCTTTAGTGCTTCTGGTATACTTTCCTCTGGGTTTTCTGTAGTAATGATTACATCGTTCGCAAACGCTTTGACTTTATATTGTCTTTTACCTAGACTAATCCCCTTGATTTTTGGGTCCTTTCTTATCGCTATTAGGAGTTTTCCCAGCGTCATAATAAACAAAAGTGGGGATAGAGGGCATCCTTGTCTGGTGCCTCTTTCAATTTGGAATTCTTCAGTTATTTCATTGTTAATTCTTAGCTTAGCTTTCTGGTTTTCATATATCGCTTTAATACCATTCGAAATTTTGTTCCCAAGTTTCAAACTTTCCACAGTGTGGACCAGAAAATTCCAGGCCACACTGTCTTTAAAAAAAAAGAAAGATATTTATTAAGCATTTTAAAATTACAGAAAAAACAAAGAAACAGAGAAGAAAAAAACAAGGGAAAAACAAACAGCAATCAAACAATAAAAATCAAAAGCAAAAAGCAAAACCAAAACATATAACACATCAAAAAACAAAAGTAAACCACAAAAATTTAAAAACAGATCCAATATTCTCAAATCCTTAACTGTCATTACTTTATTTCATCGACCTCCTCACACCTCCCTTTTTTGTATTCTAGTTATTAATTATCACAGCAAATCCTTCCCATTTTTCATAGTATTCTGTCATTAAATTACCTTAATCTATTTTAACCTTATCTTACTATAAAAAACCCTAAAACTTAAAACTTAAATCTTATTTATACCAATTTCTCATAACCATAACATATTCTTGCATAGTTCTTTTTATCATTTCTGCTAAAGCCAAATAATTTCGTTCCAACATTTTTCTAATACTCATTAATTTTACAGAACAATCCTAAGTAAATTTTTAAAAAAACTTTTTTCCAATCTTCATCCAACGTCTCTTCCTCCTGGTCCCGGGTTTTGTCAGTCCTTTCTATCCCATCCATCTAGTTCATTAACCTGGTAATCTTATGTCCGAGGCCCTTGAGTCTCTTCCATGTCCCTTCCGCAGATCTTCTTCATATTTATACCTGTACTTTACTTTGTCTCCTGGTCCTTTCACTTGTGGAAACTCCAACTTGACAGTATTTTTGTCCCTTCTCGACAGATCAGCCCCTTTTCCATAGTCCACACTGAGCTCCATGTGCTATTTAAAAGCATGTTTCAAGGTCCCTCCAGAGTTGAGGACCCCCACAACCCCAAACTCCTCACGGCCCATTGCCAGACTTGAAAAGTCAAGACATCCCTGCATAGGGGGGTCTATCCAGCCCCCCATCTCCAAGCCAAACAAAACTCTATCTCTCCACATCTGGCTTTTTCCAAGTTCATTTGTCAGATCCAACAACTCATGTTCCTGCTGGGCCACAGCTCCCTCCATCTCTGCCACCCGAGGTCCAGCAACAACCTCCTCCCTCATCTGATCTGTCAGAGCACACTCCTGAGTTGCTTCCTGGGTGGGCTCTATATAGATACCCACAACCTGTCCAAAATTTCTAATCGCAACAGTCATCAAATCCGTCTTCTCATGTAACTGTTCCAATAAAGCACTTGTCTTGCAGAAAGCACACACCAGAGCCTCTGAATACATTGTTATGCAAGGTCAGAAGTCTGTTCCCACGATCTTAATCTGTTTGCAGCTGCGAAGCTCCCCAGTTCAAATTTAATAACAGTTTCACAAGCTCCCTCTAGGGGAAGAACTTCTATTTGTATCAATCTCTTTTCTTTTTTTTCTTTTTTTTTAACAGCAGATCTAACAACCAAGTTTCCTTTTTCAGATATTTTGCTAATATTTGTTCCTTTAAAATGTGAAAGAGAACAATGGAATCACTATGTTTCTCTTCTTTTAACTGTCTGTCAAAAACATTTGTCTATAGTCAATGAACTTCCCAAAAACGTCTGTCCTGACACCCCGCTCCCAGGTTCAAGACGGTGGAAAATTACTTTTCTTTACACTCTCTTCTGCAGGTTTAAACAATCCGGAAAAAATCCCCCCTCTTATCCTGCTTCCGAAGGGGGTTCAGTAGTTTTAGATGATGAAAGTTGATCCTTTACAAACGATTTTCTAAACTCTAGTTTGACATGTCTTTGCTTTAATCTATCTACAAGAAACGGAAGGCTGACTTCCTGTTTAGACCTTCCCGCTTCAGTGCCAAATTAATAGGAATTTCTTAATCCAATTTTCCGTTCTACTCACAGATCGTTGTTTAAAGTCCAATTGTCCAAATTTGATCTGCTCACGGGTAGTTGTTTTTGTAGCCAAATTGTCCCAGGAAAAAGGTAGCGCTCTCCGGCAACGGCTGTGCGGCTTCGCTCCACGGAAGAAGCAGTTGACTTTCAGCACCGCGCCACTAGCCCCTCTTCACTCCGGAGCCCGTAATTGGGTTCCTTTACGAATTGGGGGGGGCGCAAAAGGTGCCCGCCGAGTCCCATGGTCACAGGCTTCATCCGCCTGTGATTTTTTAAAGGGTCCCCGCTTCGCCGTAGCGGAACAGACCCGTTTTCCGTGGAGGCAGTCCCTCCGGATCAGAGGGAATCCGCCATTACCGATGGCGCCACCCCGGAAGTCCCACACTGTCGAAGGCTTTCTCTGCATCTACCAGTAGCATTGCCACCTTCTTGCTAGGTTTCATATCAATATATTCTAGAAGATCAATCACTATTCTTGTATTATTTTTTATCTGTCTCCCTGGTAAGAAGCCATTCTGGTCCCTGCCTATTACTCTGTTCAAGCATTTTTTCAATCTATTTGCTAACACAGCTGCGAAAATTTTGTAATCAATATTCAATAGTGAAATTGGCCTGTAGTTCTTTATAATATTTGGGTCCATTCCTTGTTTTGGTAATAAGGTTATCCACGCTTCGCGCCAAGAGTCAGGAATTTTCCCTTCTTCCATTATCTCATTCATGATCTTTTTAAGTCTAAGGATTATTACTTCTTCTAGTTTCTTGTAATATGTAATCGGTATTCCGTCTGGGCCTGGTGATTTCCCAGTTTCCATTTTCCTTATCACCTCTCTTATTTCTTCTGAGCTTATGCACGAGTTTAAATTACTAAATTCCTTGCCATCTAGTTCAGGGATTTTGTTTTCTCTTACATACTCTTTAATTTTATTCTCATCTTTGTCTTCCAACTCGTATAATTTTTTATAAAAATTCCTAAACATCATTTTTATTTGGTCCGGGTCTGTAATTTCTTTTCCTTGTACAATAATCTTATTTATAACCCTAACCACTTGCTTCTCCTTTGTTAGCCAGGACAACATCCTACCCGGTTTATTTGCCGATTCAAAACACCTTTGTTTTGTCCATTTAATCTTATTTTCTACCTCTTTGTTTATTAAATTATTTAATTGGGATTGTAAAATTTTAATATTCTGGATTATACTCTCTTGTTTTGGATTTTTCAACAGTTCTTTTTCCTTCTCCCTTATGTGTTTATTTATTTCCGTAGTATCCTTTGCTTTATCCTTCCTTATTCTTGTCATTTGTTGTATTCCAATTCCTCTCATATAGGCTTTACTGGTATCCCAAATGATTTTCCTGTCTGTCCCATGTCTCTCATTAATTTCGAAAAATTCCTTCAACAGTTCCCTCATTTTATTCACCTTTTGCTCATCTCTCCAAAGTTCATAATTCATCCTCCACCTCCCTCTCGTATGTTTTTTAAATCTTATGTGTATAGTAACTGGATTATGGTCTGAGAGAGATTTATTCAGAATCTCTGCTTTTACCAAGCTCAATGTCAATTTTTTAGAGGCCCAAATTGCATCTATTCTCCCTCCCGATTTTTTATCTCCGGAAAAATAAGTAATATCCTTTTCAGTGGGATGCTTCAATCTCCAGGTATCGAATAAATTAAGATTATCAGTCAACTGGAAGAATGATAATGGTAGTATGCCTGAGTTTGATTTTTCCCCTCTCTCAGTTCTATCCATTTCAATAGATATAACTCCATTCATATCTCCCATCATAATTATCTTTCCATTCTCGAATTCCCAAAGCTTCTCTTCCAATTTTCTGTAAAATTCGGATTTATTATTATTTGGAGCATACACTCCTACCACTATGATCTTTTCTTGATTTATTTGTATTTCTACTCCTACTATTCTACCTTCCTCATCTTGAAATATTAGTTGTGGACTTAACACTGGTTTTACATAAATTACCACCCCTCTTTTCTTTTCCGCCGCTGCGGCTATAAACTCTAGACCCAAGTTCTTGTTTTTTAGTTCCCGTATATGATCTTTAGGTACATGGGTCTTTTTCATTTTCTGGTAATCCCCTTATTCGAACAGTGTTAGCATTCTGTTTTAATTGTAGTAGAAGAATTTGTTCTTCCAGCTCATTCTGTCTATCAGTGAGACACCCCCCCATCGCCCCTGCCACCGCCCCTTGTTCTGTCTTAATATCTTCCACCTCCCCTGCTGACTTTTCCAATTTCTCAATTTTTGCTTATAAAGAATTCACTTTTTCATCTAGTTTATCAAATTTCTGTGAAAGCACTTTAGTACTATTTTCAATGTCAGCTTTTACTTCCCTAGTTAATTTCTCCATTGACTGGTCCATTTCCTGTTTGAATTCTGCAAAATGTAAAGCCATGAGTTCTGAAAAATCTGCTTTGGCCATTTTTTTCTGTTTCTTCCTGAGCAGAGGCCCTTCTTTTCTCTGCTTCTTTCTGTCTTGTTCCTATAGTCGATTCTTGTTTACTTTTCTCCGCCATGACTGTCATCAAAACAATTACTTCAGTCCCCCCAACTTCAAGGTTAGGGCTGCCTGGACTTATCTCTTTCTCACTGGAAGGCTCAGAGTTGGAAAGTTCCACTTCCAAGCCTACCAGCAAAGTCGCCTCTTTACCTCCCAAAAGCCTGGCACCCCCTGGTACAATGTCTAATCTGTCTACAACTTTTATATACACAAAATTAAAAGTATTTAACAAAAATGCAAATTTAAAATTGTTTAAAAGCAACAAGTAGAAAATAAAAGGAAGAAAAAGAGAGAGAGGAGAGGAAGAAAAAAATAAAGAAGAAAATAAACACGATATTGCTGTCACTTAATAGTTACTTGAAATTAGCTGCTTACGAACTTTGATCCGTGTACTGTAGGTGAACTAAGCGTTTTTTCTTCGGGTTCCAATTTTGTATTTGCGGTTGTATTCCAATAATGTTCCAAGTATATTCCAAATAAGCTCAATATGGTTTATAATCCAGAAGATGGCAAATAGAAATGGCAGATGTAATCCAGATGTTGTTATTATAATCCAATGGGTGGCTAGTTCCAATATTTAAATTTTCAAATGTGGTACCCTGGTCTTCGTGTAATATCAATATGGAAAGAACCAGTGTGGTAATTTCTTCCAAATCCAACCCCTGCTCTTCCAGGTACTCTGCCTCTCTGGAGTTTCTGTTAAAACTTTGAAGCCTGTTGACCTTTGAAGTGCTTTCACCTGCTGCACAGCTTAGCAGAGTATTGCAGCATTTCTTAAGCAACTCTCAAGATTGTCCAGTCAGGACGACGATCAGGAACAAAGACTGACGACTAGTAACTTGATTATTGTGGTCATGCTGCCTATATGGGAGACCTCAGCCAATCACCAAGCTGTTACTGTGTCCTCTTATTTCTAGGCAGATTCTTTCCGTGCTCCTTCTCCCCAGCATGTAGCAGAGACGCTAATTGCTCACTTGCCAAGCTGCACATAGACTATGAATTCCAACAGTTTCTCCCCAAGATCAGCAGAGTGTTCTCCTGCCAAGCTTAGGTTGTTCATGCAATGTTCCAGGGTCCTTTTAGCTTAATTCCAAGATTGTTTGTCCAGGTCTGTGTTTTAATCCATCTCCAAACCTGTCTGCTAATTACTTGCTCACCCAGCCTTCCATTCACAAAAATCTTCAATCCAAATTCAAAAGGACAATAGTTCATCCAATTTAGTTGATTCCAAGAGAAGAGGAATCTTTAACTACTTGCCAAAGTGCAGCTTAATAGTGTAAAAGATGCTCAAAAGGCTGTAGAAAGGCTCTCGTCTCCCATTCACAAATCCCTGCTTATAGAGCCTGTCAGTCAGAAAATGGAAGTTGACTTCCTGTTTGGTTTCTGTCTTCACCAAATTACTTTAAAAGTCCAAATTTATTAAATAAGATTCTAAAACGTTTTAGCATTAATTACCTTGTTTGGAAAGTCTGCTACTTTTGGTGGCGACTTGTGGCTTCAGCTACTGGACTGCGATATCACCGTGAATGGACTCAAGCCGCTTGCTGCCCCCCCCACTCGCTGCTGACGCAGTGGCAAGAAGAAAGAGAAGCTGTGGCGAGTTACCCCCATTTCAGCTTGTCCCCTCAAGACCCCACTCTTCTGTGGGGCTTTTTCAGGGGAGCGCGTAGCCTTGGCGCTTCCCCTACGGGTCCGAAGTAGCAGACTGGAATTTTCTCACTGGGTGACCTTGAGCCAGTCACTGCCTCTCAACTGGGCCTCCCTCACAGGGTTGTTGTGGGGATTGAAGGGGGAGAACCATCTGTGGCAACATGGGCTCCTTCAAGGATTGGTGGTGTGATATTATTATTATTATTATTATTATTATTATTATTATTATTATTATTATTATTATTATTATTTTGTCCACCTTTACCTTAAGGTCCCAGGTAGGGCTGGGCGATATCAGGTTTTCAACATCACAATATATCACCAGCTAAATATCTCTATATCTATATACATCTATATCTATATGTATATCTATCTATATATATATATGGTGGTGGAGGGCCTCGCTGGGCATCCCCGTGGTGTCAGAGGGTCCTGCCATACTTCCCCATGGTGGCAGAGGGTGTGCTGCATTTTCCTGCAGCAGCCGAGGGCTTTAACGAGGCTCCCTGTGGCAGTGGAGGGCCTTAAAATGTAAGGAAGTAGTAGATTTAATAAAAATATTAAATAAACTTCCATATTTTATATTTAATATATTTTCAACTAATTTAAGAATAGTTCAAGTGATTTACTAGTCAAGCTGCATCTGCTTCCCCACTCAGAGATCTAAGTACAATCTATGCACTGAGTTCAACTAAACTTACTTCTACTTTCCTGGGAGTAAGCCCCATTGAATTCAGTAGGGCTTGCTTGTGAGTAGACACACATTTGCTTGCACCCGCCCCATCATTCTCACACATTATCCAACCTCCTATTTCAGCATAAAGTAGCCTGCTAAATCTTCTCCCTTCCATCCCCCCCAGGGCCCCCCAAAAGCCCTCATTCCGCCAATCTCTCCCTTTTTATCAAAGGGAGGGGGGACAAGCAAGCAAAAAGATAAGTCTCCTTTAACTTACTAACTAACTAACTAACTAACTAACTAACTAACTAACTAACTAACTAGCCCTTCCTTTTTAATATGGAGGAGAGCAATTTAGGAGAAACCAACAACATAAACACCACCAGAAAATAAAAATAAAAACTCTTCCCCCTCTTTTTTTTTCACCTGTGGGAGTGAGTGTGAGGGAAGAAATAAGAGCTTTCCAGTTCTTTGTTTACATTCTTTGTTTACTCCCCCCCCCCCCCGCTGGATTTTTGTCTAGCTATGGGAAGTTCCTCCTGGATTGTTAGCAGGCTCTGCATAATTAACTGAGCTCTAAGTGGAAATATACAGGTGAAGCTGAAAGAATTTGCTGGTTTGTGTGAGGGCTTATCTTCATTTATTTTCAGGGAGGAGGGAGAGAGCAAGCAAAGCTGGAGTATTGTACAGCTGAGCTACACCCTGGGAAGCTGTAGTCTCCACCTTTTGTTCATTGGTATATTGTCTTGTTGAAACACTTACCACAATGTTATTTCAGTACAATGGTATGGCGATTTATTGCATAGCACTAGTCCCAGGGCAGGTTACAGCAACATAAAAGCAATATTAAGAACATTTTAAAACAACTTACCATCAAAGGAATAATGTGGCTCCCCAAAATATACACCTTAAGTTGTCAAAAGCCAGAATAAAGAGGCACATCTTTAATATTCACCTCTGTGGGGAAGGAGTTCCACAGCTTAGAGACTGCCACAGATAATGCCCTCTCCTAGCCCACTTCTCCCACCTCCCAAACCTCTGAGGGTGGTGGATCAACTAAGAGCCCCCCCCCCCACGCTGATCTTAACAGACAGGAGGGTCTGTAGGAAAGGAGGCAATCTTTCTTCTTCTTCTTCTAGACCTGTCAGCAGCCTTCGACATGGTCGATCACGAACTCCTGGACCACCGCCTTGCCGACGTGGGGATCCAGGGCACAGTCCTTCAATGGCTGTGCTCATTTCTATCTGGTCGGGGACAGAGGGTGTCGCTTGGGGGGAATTGTCATTTCTATCTGGTCAGGGACAGAGGGTGTCGCTTGGGGGGAATTGTCATCGCGCCACTCCTTGGTGTGTGGAGTGCCTCAGGGTGCGATACTCTCCCCGATGCTTTTTAACATCTTTATGCGCCCCCTCGCCCAGCTTGTCTGGAGTTTTGTTCTGGGCTGCCATCAGTATGCTGATGACACCCAACTCTATCTGTTGATGGATGGCCATCCTGACTCGGCCCCAGACACACTGACCAGATGTCTGGAAGCTGTGGCTGGATGGTTATGTGGGAGCCGGTTGAAGTTAAATCCTTCGAAGACAGAGGTCCTCTGGCTGGGACGGGACGATATGGGATTGAGGGGGCAACTCCCATCTCTTGCGGGGGCGCAATTAGTGCCAGCACCGTCTGTTAAGAGTTTGGGTGTAATCTTCGATACCTCCCTCTCCATGGAGGCGCAGATTACAGCTATAACAAAGGCGGCATTTTTTCATCTCCGCCAAGCTAAGCAGTTGGCTCCTTACCTCTCTCGCCCTGACCTAGCCACTATCATCCACGCGACGGTCAACTCCAGACTGGATTATTGTATCTCGCTCTACGTGGGGCTGCCCTTGAGACTGACCCAGAAACTCCAGCGGGTGCAGAATGCCGCGGCGAGACTCCTTACGGGGTCTTCGCTGCGAGATCACATTCACCCGGTGCTATACCAGCTGCACTGGCTCCTGTGGAGTACAGGATCAGGTTTAAGGTGCTGGTTTTGACCTTTAAAGCCCTATACGGCTTAGGACCCTCGTACCTACGGGACCGCCTCTCCTGGTATGTCCCACAGAGGAACTTACGGTCTTCAAATAAAAACATCCTGAAGGTCCCAGGCCACAGAGAGATTAGGCTGGCCTCAACTAGAGCCAGGGCTTTCTCGGCTGCGGCTCCAATCTGGTGGAACGCTCTGTCACAAGAGACCAGGGCCCTGCGGGATTTGACATCTTTCCGCAGGGCCTGCAAGACAGAGCTGTTCCACCAAGCCTTTGGTCAGGGCGCAGCCTGACTCCCTCCTTTGGCAATCTTTACAGAACTTAAGCTTAATGGTTGCCATCAATTGGATTTTAATTAATTTTTATAATTAAATGTTTTTAGAATGTTGCACTATTTTATTGTTCTTAGCCGCCCTGAGCCCGGCTTCGGCTGGGGAGGGTGGTATATAAATAAATTATTATTATTATTATTATTATTATTATTATTATTATTATTATTATTATTAAGGTATTTGGTGCCTGAGTCATTGGAATATGAACCTGGGACCTTCTGCATGCAAAGCATGCACTCTGCCACTGAGCTATGGCCCTTTCCCTAAAAATAAAGATTTCTATTCCTTGTGAGAATGATTTAAAAAGGAATGTAGAAAGCTGCCTTAGAATGAGTCAGATGCTCTCCAGGGTTTCAGACAGTGGACATTCTCAGTGTGAATGTTTGTGATCTTAACCAGGGGTTGCGGGCAACTAATCACAATTAAGCACGGTCTGCCCTGGGGTCCTGTATTTGGAAAGGGGGCAGGGGGGATCTGGGTTTGTTGACTGCATTTGGAAATTTTCTTACTTGATTCCTCTGACAATTGGCTTTCTCTGAGTGCGTTGTTCTTTTTCCCCTCCAGGTCATGCTGCCACTGCTGTGTCTCAAGCCAGCTCCCAGCCCGACTACACAATGGCCTGGGCAGAGTATTACAGACAGCAGGCTGCTTATTATGGCCAGACATTAGGACAAGCTCAGACTCACAGCCAGGTGAGTCTCGCTTCTCTGCCGTATCTGCATCCCCCTTACTGACAACTGTTCCTTGTTCAGTTCAGCCTTGAAAACAATTAAACAGAAGCACCTAGCCCTGTGTACAGTGGTACCTCGGGTTAAGAACTTAATTCATTCTGGAGGTCTGTTCTTAACCTAAAACTGTTCTTAATCTGAGGTACCATTTTAGCTAATGGGGCCTGCCGCGCTGCCGCCGCACGATTTCTGTTCTCATCCTGAAGCAAAGTTACTAACCCGAGGTACTATTTCTTGGTTAGCAGAGTCTGTAACCTGAAGCGTATGTAACCTGAAGCGTATGTAACCCAAGGTACCACTGTATCTTATTATGTTGCTTGTGGCCACTCCCACCCCCCTAAAAAAAGAGAACCAAGTCAAAGTTTTTGCAACATTTTCTACCTTGGTTGCTTGGAAGGGATTCTGAAGTCACACCAGACGACTGTATTCCAAACTTAGTTTAACTTAATTTAAACTTAAAACTTAAGTTTTTCTCCTCTCTCATAACATTAGGACTCATGGACAAACAGTGCAGCTGAATGTTGGAATGTTGTCAGATTCAAGGCATATAAAAGAAAATGACTTATTCACGCAGTGCATAGTTTAACTATGAGACTAGCTCCCACAGGAGGAAGTGATGACCACTAAGCTGGATGGTTTTCAAATAATATTGGACAAGTTCATGGAAGAGAGGGTTATCAATAGCTACTAGCCATGATGACTATGCTCTGCCTCCACAGTTGGAGGCAGCAGTGCTTTCAAATACCAGTTGCTGAAAACCACAGAGGGGCGAGTGCTCTTGTGTTGAAACCCTGTTTTCTGGTTTTCCACAGGCATCCAGGTGGCCACTGTGAGAACAGGAGGCTGGACTAGATGGGCCATTGTTCTTAGGTTATGATTCCCAAACTTAGTTTAGCCTCTTCCGGATCTGGTGAAAGCAAAGTCAAAACTGTAACAGTGTAACGTACATTTCCAAGTAATGAGCTGCATACTGGCAAGCAGCAGATTCTGCATTTCTCAGATTTATGAGAGCTCAGGTTCATTTGCGCTCACATTTTCTGAATTAAAATCGAAGTCAATGCTTTGCTCTTACTCTTTGCCTTTTAAGGTGGTGTGAGATAGCATGAAATACTGATAATTACCAGCTCCTTACATTTCTGTGGAGAAGCCAATGGTGGTCTCTGCTAACAAAAGCGTAGGGGATGATTTTTGCCCATTCTCCACCTCTTTGTGGCCCCTAGAGAGAGGGGCCATAGCTCAGTGGTACAACATCTGCTTTGCATGCAGAAGGCCCCATGTTTGATCCCTGTTGGCATCTCCAGGTAGGGCTGCAAATGTCTCCTGCCGGGAGAGCTGCTGCCAGTCAGGGCAGACAGTACTGAACTAGATCGACCCAATAATCTGATTTAGTAGAAGGCTACCCATTTTAATGAGGAGGACACCACTCAGTGTTTATAGCATATTTCTTGCATGCAGAATATTCCAAGTTCAATCCTCGGCATTTCTAGATAGAGTAGAGAGAGACTCCCTGCCTGTGTAACCCCTGGAGAGTTGCTGCTGGTTAGGGTAGACTATATTGAGCTAGATGGGCCACCTTTCACTCTTTTATGGAGGGTCCCCCAACTCCATTTCCATTAGTAGATACCTCTTTCGAGATCCAAAAGCTGCCTGTGATTATAAGGCACAGAAGCCACAGCCTTGCTCCACTGTTAGCTAGCCCACTCATGCAAATGGTGCTCAGGGAACAATGCTTCTCAACATGAGGGCTTTGCCTCTGAACACCAGTTGCTGGGAGCACACAGTTGGAATAGGGGAATTAGAGGAATCTGGCAGGCCACTATGGTAAACTGGGGTAGAGTGGAGAGAACCTGTGGCTTTCCAGATGTTGCTGGACTACAACACCCACCATCCCTGGACCATTGGTCAGGAACCTGATCTAAGAAGAGGCATTCCCCCACCCCCGCCACTCCTCTATCTTGTGGGAATGCCTCTTTAATCTCTTGCATGCAGCAGGTAATGTTGCTTCTCAGATCAGGGAATGGTGACCCTGTAGCCTTCTAGTTGCTGCTAGACTACAGCTCCCATCATCCCTGACCACTGGCTATGCTCGCTCGAGGCTGATGGGAATTGTAGTTCAACATCACAGTTTAGCTACTTCTAATCCAAATTAGCCCCTTTGGTTTGATCCAGCCACAAGTTATTTTGTTTTAATTATTTCCTGAAAGTTCTCTTTCCTTCTTAACACAGATTTTTCATTTTGTCTTTTTCTACTCTTTGCAGGAACAGTAGAACTACATCCTTGACTCGTCTTCATTTCCCTCCCCAACCACTTTCTCTCTTTCTTTCTCATAATCATTGTGGAAATTAACCTTTTTGTAACAGAGGGTTTCTAGATTTGCAACATTTTGATGAAGAACTCTTGGGTTTTTTGTGTGTGAAACACTAGTTGTTAGGATAATCTATACTGAACTTTTTTCTAAGAATCAGGAACAATTAGTAATGTACTAAACTTTATGGACTTTGCTGGGTAATCTTTTATTTTTCGGTTGTTTTTTTGGGGGGAGGCTTTTTTGATTTTCCAAATTTATAAGGAAAAAGAGAGAGAGAGAGAGAGAGAGGGAGAGAGAGAGAGAGAGAGAGAGAGAGAGAGAGAGAGAGAGAGAGAGAGAGAAAGCAAGCAAAACTCTTGGATCTGTATTTTGGGGTGGGAGGAGAGAAGAATAACTGTCATCTAATCTTACCCCAGAGCTGTGAGATTTCAACAAGTGGTTTTTCTTTCTTTCTTTTCTGTTGTAGCAGAAAAAGGCTTGGAAGTCTTAGGTGATATGTAACAAATTTTAAAAATAAAAAATGGGAAATTATAAAAAACAGTATTTAAAAATTCTTAAATATGTAAATTTATTAAATATTTTACTACTAATTTCTTGTACCTTTGCTTTCTTTTTGATTATATTGCATTTTTTAAAAAAGAAAAAGAAAAACTGAACTATAGTATGTTATTATAATTAATTGTGTGAATTCTTATCAGGATGGTTAGTGTTTACTGTCAAGCTGGTTATCAGCGGGCAAATTTTTGTAGCGACGGCTGTATAATTTCTAGAAATCTAAAGGGATAATATAAAAAATTATGTGTTTAATTTTTTTAGCAATTCTGGTTTGCTTTCCACATTTTCCATTTTCTGGTTGCATCTGTGTATCTAAGACCTCCAAGCTTTGTCTAAAAAAATAAAAAATAAAAACAAAATACCTTTTGTCTATTTCAGAAATAAATACTGTTATTTTTAATATTAAGATGAAACTGCTATTATTAGTACCTTTAACAAAAACTGTGGAACATTAAGTCATATAAAATAGTAGTAACTATTTTTTAATTCCAGGGTTGGTGTGTATTGCTTCTCCCTCCCCATTTTTATTTGTTTTTAAGTATTTTGTTATCTTAATAGTTGTCAAAAAAATTACCTAGAGAAATAAAATAAAAGTGACATCTAGTATTAACCCCAGGTATGCCAATAAATAATGTTTTGATTTAATAAAGGGGATAATATGATTTCCAGTGTTTACTTGTAGTACTTTCTTGTACAGATAAGTGTATTTTTAAAGGAGAAAAAAATAATAATAAAGAAAGTAAAGCTATTTTTTCTTGACATTTTTGATTGACCTTCAGGACATTTTATTTTGAACTGTACTAAAGTTATTGATCTAGGTTATTTCCCCCTCCCCCTGATTTCTTTATAATACTTGAAATGTCTAACTATACGGAAACACAATTAGAGAATGTTGAGCATGATGTGTTTTAAACAAACAAAAATTGTTCATTTTATTTGACTGGCAGTTGCATTTCACAATCTCTATAATAATAAAAACCAATCCACAAGGCAATTTGTGGGTTAAGTATTAAGACTGTTTGATCACTGCTCCATTTCCTGAAAAGAGTAACCCCCATCTTCCGTTTTAGTTTTCCGGAGGAAGTGGGACATGTTTTGTTTGTGTGTGTGACTTGCTGGTGAGAGTCTTTTATAAGATATCTGAAGGCAGCCCTGTTTAGGGAAGCTTTTAATGTTTGATGTATTATAGTATTTTAATATTTTTTTGGAAGCCGCCCAGAGTGGCTTGGGAAGCCCAGCCAGATGGGCGGGGTATAAATAATAAATTATTATTATTATTATATTATTATTATTATTATACAGCTATACTGTAGTGGCTGATAGTTCCCAACCAGTCCTTTTCATCCCCTGTGAACTCTGTTTCAATGTTACACCAATGTTTTTTCCTTTTCCTCCATGCTCCCCCCCGATGTGCTGTGGTGGTTATGGAATGCCCCAGGCCCAGGGCAAAGAAACAGCTCCTCAAAGGAAGCATTTTATAAGCAGAAAACTCTTCTGATTATTTCCTGCTGCTCTTTGCAAGTCAAGCTTGAGGGTGGATGGGGTGGCATTTTCTCTGTCTACGACTCTCACTCTCCTCCATCCCAACTGTTGCTCTTCTAACTTCAAGGCTGCAATCCTGGTCCCACTTATTTGTGAGTAAGCCCCATTGAACATAATAGGCATGTTCCATGAGTTGATTGTGGTTTGGATTACGTTGCAAAATATTGCTGTGTTTCCCCAAATCCTTGGCAGCATAAAATTTCTTCCTGGAGATTAGTTCTTCTTTGACACTCTTGTTAGCATTTCACTCCTTTGTTGCTGGATGTGTGATTGTTACATCACATGTCTGTTTTACTTTCTAGGCTTGGAAAGTCTGAGAACGGAAGTCAGTCTTATCTCTTCCGCTGTACTGTACTTTTGTACTGTTTCTTTTTTTCTCTCATAGAAGAGAGAGGATGCCATGGTTGCTTTGTCCTGTATATATTGCTTAATAAATCAGTTACAATGCTACACTCACGCTCCACGATCGTTTCTGCTATACTCTGCTGATAGAGTGTGCACGTCTTTAGATATGTCTTTAGATATGTGTCGCTGGTGCACACCAGGACTGATTTGTGAACGTCCCGGGCTGCACTTCATCAGGAAGACGGCTGGAGAGGTCTGTCTCATTCCGGGGGCTGTGTGTGCCCCCCAGGCGTGTTCTGACAATGGTTTGTGAGATTTTGAACAGCTTCGGTCCATCTGAAGCTGATACAGGCTCGTCTTATCTTGAGCCCAAGCAGAGTAGTCCACACAGCAGAAGGATAAGCAGTATGTACCACATTCTTAACTTTATTTCCACTCTATGCTGAGAGCATACAAACATGCATCTTGCCTCTGTGAGAGCAGAGAAGCAACCTCATCTTGGGGAAAAAGAACACCGAGAGAACAATGAAAAACAGGAAACCAGTGTATGTCACATCCAGTCTCCCATTCCCTTGGGAATCCAACAGTAACTCTGACTGTGGAATGTAAACAATTGTCTTGTGACAAGCATTTTGCTGCACAGTGAGGGAAATAGAAACCAACATGGTTATGGGTGCCAGAGTGGAGCTGCGACATCGGTACCAAAGCCCAAAGTGGAGCAGTGTATTGGTTCTGAGTCTGGGGTGTGCTGCAGAGTGTCCTGAGTCCTGTCTCAGTGATTTAATGAGGTATGTAACCTCTCAGTTCAACGAGTGGAGCTTGGTAAGCCGCTTGCAAGATTTATGACTGTTTGCTGTGGAATTTCCCCGGCTGAAGTAAAAGAGCCAGAGAGGGATCTATTACAAGGATTGGGAATTTCCTCATGCCCTCTTTTAACGAAGGATAATTATGCTACCTGGAATCTCAAGGTTGAGGCTTTGCTGCTGAAACAGGGTGTTTGGCACACGGTTGACCTTTGGCACACAGGTGTCTGCCAGCCCAGCCCTCCCAAAGGTGGAGGAAGGCAGATCAACAGGCTAGAGCTACGCTCACACTGGCTGTACGTGATCAGCAGCTGATCCATCTTCAGGTGAAGAGGTCAGCTCAAGATGTGTCGATTGCTCTTTGAGAGGCACATCTGAGAGTAGCTGTGGGATCAGCGTTGCTTCATTTCCAGAGGCTGTCCAAGATGGCGTTACAGCCTGGGGGAGAGCTCCAAAGGCATCTGACGCAGATGAAATACCTAAGGGAGCAGCTGGTGCAGAGGGAAGTCGCACTTCCAGAGTCTTTATTTTGCTTTATGATCTTGAATTCCCTGGGCGACAGTTACTCAGCTGTCACATCTCAGCTGGCTGTTCTGCCAACTGCTGATTTATCTGTTTCATGTGTTTGCTCTGTCCTGCTCAATGAGTCTGACCGCAGGAAGGCTATTGCTAATGATCAGGGGGAGGCTGTTGCTTCTAAAGCACCCCAGTCGGTGGCGTGGAGTGCAGAAAGTGCCACAGCTTTGAAAGCACAGCAGTGCTACAATTGCGGTGAGAAGGGGCATCTGCAAAAGGATTGTAGAAAGCGCCCAAAAGCCAAGGAAGCTACCAAGAGCTTCAAGGACAGAGGGGCCAAAGGCAAGGGTCAAGCCCAGCCCAGTTCTACCCAGGCAAAGGCTTTGATCATGCAAAGCACCAACCCAAAAGCCCAGAATGTGTTCATAATAGATTTTGGGGCATCAAGACACCTATGCTGTGACCGGCACCTCTTTGCCACCTTTAAGGCGCAACAAGGGACTGTACTTCAGGCAGATGGTCATCGCTTGCAGAGCGAAGGTATTGGTACTATTAACCTTCAGAGCATCGGGACAGCTGTGCAAAATGTACTTTTTGTTCCTGGTTTGGCTGATAATCTACTCAGCATTTCCCAGTTTACTTCGCAAGACTTTACTGTTGCCTTCAGTAAAGAGAAGTGCATCATTAGCAAGAACAATGAGAACATATTGTACGGCTATAATGTAAATGGATTGTATTTACTATCATATGGTGGTGGTGGTGGTGATGTGGTGAAAAATGAAACATGTGTTATGTCTGAAAATAAGGATCACATGAAGTGCAAGTCATGTGCAGAAACAAAGGTTGAGATAGCTCCCAGAGGGAAATTGTCTGGGGGGAAAGCTATAAAACCTTATCAGCAGGTGCACGCTGATTTAGTTGGTCCTCTATCTCCCTCTAGAAGCAATGCTAAGTATTTTCTGGTTTTGGTTGATTCTTTTTCCAGATTTACTTGGGTGTATATGCTGCAACAAAAGGATCAAGCCCTAACCAAGTTTAAGGAATTTTGTGCATGGTTGAAAAGTGTTCATAATGTGCAAATTGATTCTCTTTTCCAAGATCGGGGAGGAGTCTTTTGTTCAAAAGGTTTTGAGAGTTTCCTGACTAAGGCATTCAGCATGATGTTGGTACCCCAAGATCACCATGGCAGAATGGTTTGTGTGAAGGGGTGAACCAGATCTTGCTACAGGGCATGAAATCATAGTTGCATAATGCAAATTTGCCAAATTCATTTTGGGCTGAAGGACTGAATTGTTTTCTGTATGTTTCTAGCAGGAGATACTCCTCAGCTGTAAACAGCACACCCTATGAGAAATTGTACCAGAAGAAGCCTTTTCTCAAGCACCTGATATAATAATAATAATAATAACAACAACAACAACAGCAACAACAACAACAACAACAGTTATTGTGGAGTATGGTGGTTATAGGGTTAACCTTCTTGGTGTTCTGTATCGGGGGGGGCGTCTACGCGACGCTATGCTATCGTCACAGTCTTTCTTCTGTGAGTTGGTTTCAGTTTTAGACTGAGAGTGCTCCGGCATGGAACGGAGAGGAAATGTCTGAAAGTTCTGATGGTGATTGTCAGGGAACTGCCATCAGAGGCACGGGAGAAGGAGAGGGTCTCTGATTCTGCAGGGGAAGGTCCAAGCGCTAGAGGGAGAATCAGCTGGGAAGAAGGGGAAGAGAATGAGTGTAACACCAGGGATCCAGGAGAGCAACGGGACAGAGAGGTGCAGGGGCTCCAGGACTCTTCGTTGGAAGTTAGCGAGGAGAGCCCAAGCACCCCGCTGCCCACGCCCACCCTGCGAAGGAGACTCCCGCGCAGTGAGAGGCGGAGACGATTGGGCGTCAAACAACTCTTATGTTGGCAACGCTTTAAGAAACGCCCACAGACAGATTCTACAAGTGACTAAGGGCAGCCACGCAAATATGGGCTGCGTAGTCCGGAGGGTTTAACCAGGCAATCCGATGCTCAAACGGAGCAGGATTACGCATGAGTAACTCCCAACCACTACAGCAATCTGTCTGTCTCTGAAAGTTGCTCGTGCGCAACAAGCAGAAGGGGGCATCATGAGTAAGACCGGAGGAGCTGGAGCCACGGGAGGGGCGGCTGGAGGCCAATCGCTGGAGGAGAGAAACCGCGATTTGGAAGAGCACATAGCCATCCTGACGGCGAGGCTGGAAGAACGACGGTCGCTGGATGCTCAGGGGAAACCCACCCCCATAGCGAGGAAGGTACCGGGACTGGTGCACAATTTTGGGGGAAAGCCTCAAGAGTATGGGGCGTTTAGGACAGAAATAGAATATGCCTTGAAGCTGCAGAAAGATGATTTTGAAAATGACGCAGCCAAAGTTGCTTATATTGTGGGGCACTTGCAGGACGGGGCGAGAGAGTGGATTCGACCACTCATGGCGACGCAGAATGACGCCATGGAGGATCTATCGAAATTCTTTCAGGCGATGGACGCTATGTTCAGTAGCGATGTGCAACAGAGTGTGACCAAACGGGAACTGCTAAGCTGTAAGCAGGGAGAAGGGTCAGTTAGAGACTATTGGTCAAGTTTTGCAATGATTGTTCATCGTCTGGGGTGGCAGCTGGACTCGGAACCCATACAAATGCTATTTGAGGAGGGGTTGTCACCAACGGTCAAGGATGAGCTTTCGCGCGCACCCCGCCCACAGTCTATGGACCATCTGACCAAGGCAGCCCTTGCGATTGGAGTAAGACAGGAAGCGCGGGCTCAGGAGAGGCGGGAAGGGAGAGAGCAGCGTTGTCATGACTACCGCATTCCTAGAATGCCTAGGCAGCCTTCCCCGCCGGTGGAGCCAATGGAAATAGGCGGTGCGCGCGCCCAGGAAGTTTCAAACGCCAGCGAGAGTCGCAAAAAGGAGGGAAAGGATGTAAAAACGACCAAGAAATGTTTCCTTTCCCAAAAGCCAGAACATTTTGCCAGAGTCTGCCCACAAAGAAAGGCCTGGCAAGGAATGGTAGGGGCAGTGGGGGGCGAGGAGGAGGAACCCCAAGCTCCGGAGCAGGGAAACGGAAACGCTTGGCTGCCAATCAGCGGGCACAGCAGCCGAGCTCACAACCAATAAATGTGCCCAAACCAGATTCTCCAAGAGCAGCAATTGCCATTGAGGTGGTGCTTGAACTCCCAAATGGGCACCCAGTGAAGGTTCAAGGTATGCTGGACTCAGGAAGCTCATGCAACTTTTTTAGCAGGGACTTTGCCTTAGAGCATCAGCTTCACCTGCTACCTCTGGATGCACCTCTGCAAGTCACCACCATTGATGGGAGGGAACTGATTGGGGGGGAAGTTACACACCAGACCCCACCTATGAGAATGAGAGTGTCCAGGCACTCAGAGACAATCGCCTTCCACGTTGCCTCATTAGCGGGTCCCGCGATAATATTAGGGATGAGCTGGTTAGCGCAACATGATCCGGTGGTGGCGTGGAGGGTAAAGGGAAGGTGCCACTGCAATACGCTGATCTGAAGGAGGTTTTTAGTGAAAAGGAGGCAGATAGACTGCCACCCCACAGGCCGTTCGATTGCCAGATCAATTTGCTCCCTGGGGCGCATCTGCCGGTGGGTAAGCTGTATGCCATGTCAGACAGAGAGATGAAGGAGTTACGGGACTTTATCGACAAGAACCTAAAGAGAGGGTTTATAAGAGAGTCAAAAGCAGTGGGGGGCAGTCCAGTATTTTTTGTGGACAAAAAGGACACTGATAAACCGAGGCTGGTCGTGGACTTTAGGGGGGTAAATTTGGTGTCAGAACCTGTGACTTTCCCGATGCCCAGAATCGATGACATTCTGACAAGAGTGAGGAAGGGAAAGATTTTTACCAAGCTAGATCTGAGGGGGGCTTACAACTTAATCCGGATGAGAGAGGGGGATGAATGGAAGACCACCATGTTCACACCCCTGGGGGCCTTTGAATATCCCATTATGCCTTTCGGATTACAGTCAGGCTCCGCCTGTTTTCAAGCGTTCATGTACCACGTGTTGGGGGCTCTGCTTTACAAGAACTGTGTAGCATTCCTGGACGACGTCTTGATTTATTCAGAAAATGAGGAGCAACATGCGAGAGATGTCAGGGAAGTGCTACAACGTTTGCAGAAACACCAGTTGTGGGTCAAGCTAGAGAAATGTCAGTTTCATGCCCGAGAGGTGGAGTTCCTGGGGTACATGCTATCTGACAAAGGCTTAGAGATGGACCCAAGCAAGGTGCAAGCAGTATTGGAGTGGAAGACCCCAAAGACACGAAAGGATGTGCAGAGGTTCCTAGGTTTTGGCAATTTCTACAGGAAGTTCATCGTGAACTTCGCACACTTGACGGCCCCAATCACGGACTGTCTCAGCAGTAAAAGAAAGTTTGTGTGGACGGAGGAAGCTCAGCAATCCTTTGAAAGATTGAAGAAGGCATTCGCGTCGGAGGAACAATTACTACATGTGGATTTGGAGAAACCAATGAGGGTGGAGACGGACGCATCAGACAGAGCCATCGGGGCGGTTCTGTTGCAGCCAGGACGGAACCAGCAAGAATGGAAACCGTGCGCCTTCTTCTCGAGGAAGCTGAGCAAGTCGGAACAAAACTACACCGTGTACGACCGAGAACTGCTAGCAATTTACGCCGCCTTTCGTCGGTCGCGCCATTTGCTGATAGGGGCGCAGCATAAGATCCAGGTCTGCACAGATCACAAGAACTTGGAATATTGGCAGACAGCACGGGTACTCAACCAGAGACAGATTCGCTGGGCGCAGGAGTTTTCCAAGTTTTCTTTCGAAATCCAGTATGTGCCCGGTGAGCAAAACGTGAGAGCAGACACTCTTTCGCGGAAACCAGAGTACTTCGAAGGAGAAGGGCCACCGGAGACCCGCCACGTCATACCTGAGGACCGATGGGTGTGGGGGGGTACTCTAGTGGGCACGAGAGAACTGGCAGGACTCACTAGGGATGATGAATTCGCCCGGACCAAAATCAGGGAACTCCAAGAGGGGAGGGGAGCACCAGAGGGGTTTGAAGAGAAGGAAGGGGTGTTGTACTACAGGGGGGCGATGTACGTACTGGGGGAGGCTCTAAGAAGAAGGGTACTCAAACAACTACATGACACCCCCACAGCGGGACATTTTGGGCAACACAAAACCATGATGCTGGTGACCCGACAATTTCGGTGGCCACGGGTGAGGGAAGATGTACGTGAATATGTAAGAGGGTGTGACCGCTGCCAGAGGGCCAAAGGGGAACGCACGATGCCAGCAGGTTTGCTGGAACCCTTACCCACGCCAAACAAACCCTGGGAGGTGGTGTCAATTGATTTCATGACGGATTTGCCCAAATCGAGGGAAAAAACAGCAGTGATGGTAGTAGTAGACTTGCTAACCAAAATGTGCCACTTTATCGCCTGCTCCCATGCGGTGACGGCGGAAGAAACAGCACGGTTGTTTGTAGAACACATTTTTAGGCTGCATGGCGCCCCCTTGAGGGTTTTATCTGACCGCGGAAAACAATTTACTTCCCGGTTCTGGAGGAAGCTCATGAGCCTACTGCAAGTCGAGGTCAGCTTCTCGACAGCGAGACACCCAGAAACCAATGGGCAGGCGGAAAGGGCCAACAGTGTACTCCAGCAATACTTACGCTGCTACGTTAGCGAAAGGCAGAATGATTGGGTAGAAAAATTAGCGCTAGCAGAATTTGCGTACAATAATGCAGAACATGTGTCCACTGGTATGAGCCCCTTCTTGGCCAATTATGGGTGTCATCCCAGGGCATTCCCGGGCAATGAGGAACAGAGCTGGAGTGTGCCTGCGGCTGAACAGTTTGTGGAAGAAATGGAAGCGTTACATCAACAGCTCAAGATGAACCTAGAAAGGGCTAAAGCCAGTTACAAGAAGCAAGCAGATAAACACCGGAGGGAAGGGGAAACCATTAGGGTGGGGGATCGCGTGTGGTTGTCCACTCAAGGGTTACCCTTTAAGGGAGGGTGCAAGAAGTTGCAGCCCAGAAGACTGGGCCCGTTTTGAAGTTATACAACAGATAAACCCAGTGGCGTTCAAGCTCAGGTTGCCCAACAACATGAAAATACATCCCGTGTTCCACAGATCCTAGCTCTCACCACACAGAGAGGGGCGGGAATTCGAGGGGCGGGAGGTAGAAGTCTTGCCACAACCACAGGTAGAAGAGAGGGAGCACCAGAGCTCGGCCGCAGAGATAGTGGATTCAAGGTGGCAAGGGCGGTAGGTGCAGTACTTGGTGGCGTGGGAAGGAGAACCCTGGTTGGAAAACACGTGGGTGCCGGCAGAGGCAGTTGGCGACGAGCATATGGTGGAAGTGCTCCACCGACGGTTCCCAGATAAACCCAAGCCCTTAGAGCGATTCTGGGAAGAACAGTTCGGCACCACGGAGGAGGAAGAGAGTTTCGAAGGGTTTTCAGAATCCGAAGAAGAATCGGATTGGGAGAGTCATTCCTTGGGTGGGAACCTTAGCAGGTGGGAAGAGGTGTTCACACCCACAGATGAGGAGGAGAGCTCTTTCAGGGGTTTCCTTGGCTCGCCGACCAGAGAAGAGGCCGCAACAGAGCACCCGGGTCGGAGGGGGAGTGAAGGGGGCCCTGGGAGGGAGGTGGATGTCAGGGAACTGCCATCAGAGGCACGGGAGAAGGAGAGGGTCTCTGATTCTGCAGGGGAAGGTCCCAGCGCTAGGGGGAGACTCAGCTGGGAAGTAGGGGAAGAGAATGAGTATAACACCAGGGATCCAGGAGAGCAACGGGACAGGGAGGTGCATGGGCTCCAGGACTCTTCGTTGGAAGTGAGTGAGGAGAGCCCAAGCACCCCGCTGCCCATGCCCACCCTGCGCAGGAGACTCCCGCGCAGTGAGAGGCGGAAACGATTGCGCGTCAAACAACTCTTATGTTGGCAACGCTTTAAGAAATGCCCACAGACAGATTCTACAAGTGACTAAGGGCAGCCACGCTGAGATGGGCTGTGCAGTCCGGAGGGTTTAACCAGGCAATCTAATGCTCAAACGGAGCAGGATTACGCACGAGTAACTCCCAACCACTACAGTGATTTACTGCTGTAAATAAACGCTTATAGATAGAAGAAGCTGTCTCTGGACTGTATCACTCCCTCTTCTCTCACACGGAAGGCAAAATGCTGCATCTCTGCAATTTTTTCCTACCTAGGTCGTTTTTCTCAGAGTGTGCGCAAGGGGAAATGGCTGGACGGTGGAATCATATTTCCTCAGTTATAATTATAATTATAATTATAATTTATTATTTATACCCCACCCATCTGGCTGAGTTTCCCCAGCCACTCTGGGCGGCTCCCAATCGAGTGTTAAAAACAATACAGCATTAAATATTAAAACTCCCCTAAACAGGGCTGCCTTCAGATGTCTTTTAAAGATAGGATAGCTGCTTATTTCCTTCACATCTGAAGGGAGGGTGTTCCACAGGGTGGGCGCAACTACTGAGAAGGCCCTCTGTCTGGTTCCCTGTAATCTCACTTCCCGCAATGAGGGAACTGCCAGAAGGCCCTCAGCACTGGATCTCAGTGTCCGGGCTGAACGATGGGAGTGGAGACGCTCCTTCAGGTATACAGGACCGGGGCCGGTTTAGGGCTTTAAAGGTCAGCACCAACACTTTGAATTGAGCTCTGAAACGTATTGGGGAGCCAATGCAGATCTCTCAGGACCGGTATTATGTGGTCCCGGCGGCCACTCCCAGTCACCAGTTTAGCTGCCGCGTTCTGGATTAATTGTAGTTTCTGGGTCACCTTCAAAGGTAGCCCCACGTAGAGCGTATTGCAGTAGTCCAAGTGGGAGATAACTAGAGCATGCACCACTCTGGTGAGACAGTCTGCGGACAGGTAGGGTCTTAGCCTGCGTTCCAGGTGGAGCTGGTAGACAGCCGCCCTGGACACAGAATTAACCTGCGCCTCCATGGACAGCTGTGAGTCCAAAATGACTCCCAGGCTGCACACCTGGTCCTTCAGGGGCACAGTTACCCCATTCAGGACCAGGGAATCCCCCACCCCCGCCCACCCCGTCCCCCCAAAACAGTACTTCTGTCTTGTCAGGATTCAACCTCAATCTGTTAGCCGCCATCCATCCTCCAACCGCCTCCAGGCACTCACACAGGACCTTCACCGCCTTCACTGGTTCTGATTTAAAAGAGAGGTAGAGCTGGGTGTCATCTGCATACTGATGAACACCCAGCCCAAACCCCCTGATGATCTCTCCCAGTGTCTTCAACGTCTGTAACCCAAGGTACCACTGTAAAATCATTGCTCCGACTCACTACTCATTGCCTCTCATTGGAGAGTTATTGGAGAGGTTGAGGTCTGCAAAGTGCTACACAAAATTGGACCTGAGGGGGCCTATAACCTCATTCGCATACAGGGGGGGATGAGTGGAAGACTACGTTCCGCACCCGCTATGGCAGCTTTGAGCACCTAGTCATGCCCTTCAGAATGCTGACAGGGACAGCAACATTCCAAGCCTTCATCAACCACGTGCTGGGGGACTTTGTGGATCAGTACGTGGTAGTTTATTTAGATGACATCCTGGTGTACTTTGAGAACCAAGCTCAACATGTGCAGCATGTCTAGGCAGTACTGCAAAGGCTGCAGGAGCATCAGCTGTATGTCAAGTTGGAGAAATGCCAGTTTCATGCCACCACCATGGATTTCCTGGGGTATTGTCTCAACCCCTAGGGGGTAAAGATGAACCCAGCCAAGATGCAGAGCATGAGCACTTGGCAGACCCCAAGGACAAAAAAGGATTTGCAGAGATTCCCGGGATTCACCAACTACTACCAGACGTTATTACCCGGCTATTTGAGACTCGCCACTCCCCTCTAGGACTGTTTGAGAGGCAAGCAGCCATTATGGTGGGCTGCAGAGACGCAATAGGCATTTGAGCGCCTAAGACAGTTCTCCTCGGATGTGTATCTTGCGCATGCAGACCCCCTTCAGCCATTCCTGGTGGAGACTGAGGCCTCCAACAGGGCCATTGGCGCTGTGTTGCTTGCACCCTCCACTTGAGGAAGTTGAATCCCTTGGAGTGGAATTATACTATCTGGGAAAAGGAACTGCTGGCCATCAAGGAAGCCTTTAAAGCAGGTATGGGCAAACTCGGCCCTCCAGATGTTTTGGGACTACAACTCCCATTATCCCTAGCCAACAGGACCAGTGGTCAGGGATTGTGGGAATTGTAGTCCAAAACATCTGGAGGGCCAAATTTGCCCATGCCTGCTTTACAGGCTGGAGACATTTCCTGGAAGGTGCCCAGCACCAGGTGAAGGTACGCACCAACCATCGGAACCTCGAGTACTGGCAGACAGCACACCATCTCAATCAGAGGCTGATCCATTAGGATCAATTCTTTGCAAGGCTCGATTTCAGAGTCGTATATGTACCAAGCAAGCAGAATGAGGGAGCGGATGTTCTATCCTGGAAGCCCAAGTTGGGGGGGGGGGTGGCCCTACTCTAGAGCCGCAAAACATTGAGCCTGGGACAGCTACAGCTAGCATCAGAGTCAGCCACGGTGGTCTCTGATTTCCAACAACAGATGGTGGCTGCCACCTTCACCAAAGACAAGCTGGCAGCGCTGAGGGAAGGCAGCACAGAGGTGGAACTGTTTTCTAAGAAAAATGGCCTGCTTTACCATGGAGAGGTGCTCTACGTAACCACCAGAGAAATCCGAGTGAAAGTTCTGCATCAGTGCCATGACAGCCTGATGACGGGCCACTTCAGATAGCTCAAGATTTTGTATTATTTGACGTAGGAGTTTTGATAGCCTTGAGTATGCGAGGCCATCAAAGAGTATGTCCTTCTCCTGTAGGGAGGGAAATATGATCCTTTGTGGGTTGTCACTGCCCATCTCACCACTGGCAGGAAGTAACCGAGAGAGAGAGAGAGAGAGAGAGAGAGAGAGAGAGAGAGAGAGAGAGAGAATGAATATGTATACCTAGGGCAGGGATAACCCCTTTATCTATAGTTCCAACTTCCTGCCAGCCACTGGTAGGATGTCCTGTTGGCTTCTCTAGGTATGGCAAAAGAGAAGAGGCAGGAAGGCCATCTTGGAAGGGATTAATCCTTTGTTTACTCCTTGATCCTCCTTCTGCTCCCTTCTGCTACTTACAGCCTGGGAGGCTTTCTGGGTGCTCAGGGGAGGGGGGAAGAGCCTTGGGAAGGGCTTAAACAGGCAAAAAGGACTTTGCTCAGGAGGAGAGTTGCTTTTGGAGATGGATCTTTCTGCAGACTCATCAGAGGAATCACTGGGCACCTGTGCAAGGGGCCATGTGATTGTTAGTTTCTGTTTCTCACTGTGCAGCTGCTTGGAGTCACAGGACTGTGTTTACATTCCAGACACAGTCCAGGCTGTTGGCAGTCTCACGGGAAAGGGAGACGGGATGTGACATTAGTGGTTTCCTGTTTCCTTTGTTCCTTTGTTTCAGTTGCTCTCTGCTTTCATAGAGAGAGGATGTCTTTTCTGTTCTGCGTAGTTTAGAAATAAAACTCTTTAAAATGTAGCCATAAATCTCATCACTTCCGCATGCTGTTTTGATGCTCTGCTGGGAGGACGTGCCTGAGGCCTTATCAAAGGCTCAGGTCGTCAATTAACCGTCGGGAGGCGATTCTGAAGGCTGGGGAAGAAAATGAGCTTTATCAGCTTGGCCGAGCAGAGATCCTGATATTTTTGGTTATGGGCCCAGATGAACGGCAGAAGAACGGAACGCAGCTTATCTTCTCTGCGTGTCAAGAAGATTGATGAGAGGTATGTGCTCGAGCCCCGGGAAGCCTGCCAGTCCCTAATTGATGGCATTAAGGGGTGGACTTTGGACTTCAAGCAGAAGGCCTCAGGAAGTGTGCTTTTGGAATGCAACTGTTAAATAGACGCAGCTTGCTTTAAAAGACACTGAGATGGCCAGTCCAAGAGTAATGGGCTCTTGAGAACGTGTTTGGTTTTCCAAAGCTCGGAAAAGGGAATTATCAAAACTGGGTGCAGTATGCAGAGGCTCTGCTATGAAAAGAGGGTCTGTTTAATGTGATATCAGACGTCCCCCCCCCCCAGCTCCAATGACTGATGAATGGAAGGCTAAGGATTCCAAAGCAAGGGGAACCCTGATGCTTATTGTGTCCCCTGAAGAGCTATGTCTTTTGCATGACAAGGCCTCAGAGAAAGAAATGTGGGACAGTTTGCAAGAGTCACATTTGAGAACAGAAGCAGGAGCTTCTTGGTTCTTTTATGCCAAGCTGCATGATATGGCACTTGTTGAAGGAGCATGTTCAGTTTCGGTTTCAGTTTCTGTTAATTGGTTCTCGTGAGAAACTTGCAGATTCTAGCTTCACCAATTAACTCCAGCTGGTGGCAATTTACTCTTGGCAGAAAGCCCAGGTCTGCTTGACCTAGAAACTACTCACTCTGATTGGTTAACGAGCAGCACTCAACTCTGTTATCTAGGGATTGCTAGCACAGTTTGGTGTGAGGTGTGTTAGGAGTTAGAAGTGCTGTGTATGGTTATGAGAGAGAGAGAGAAAGAAAGAAAGAGAGGGTTTATTTTGCTTTTATTTGTATGCAGAAACTCTGCTGGTTTTATTTTTCTCTTTTAATAAATCCTGTAAATAGTTCTTCTGAGTCTAGCTGACTAGTCATTACTGCCGCAACTAGCTTCCTCGCTGTGCAGGAAAACTCTGCTACGTTTGGGCTAAAGCCAGTAGGGCTATGCCTGACACTCCAAAGTTCCATGAGGTTATGGGCATTGTACTGCCAGCCTGAGTTGCGGTGGTGTCAGCATCAACGGCGTTGGTTCCAGTAGTTCCAGAAGTTGTTGTTCCTGGCTGGTTCCTGACCGTGGTGAGCTGGTGACGCAGCGGACACAAGGACAACAGCTGCAGCGTGTGAGTGCTGGGTGCTGTGGTTCCTGTTTTCTCTCTCGGTGGTCGTGAGTAGCTGGTTCCGGGTTCCAGGGACATCGCTCTCAAGATGGCCTCACAACCAGTTCAGATGGCTTTTGAGCGTCTGAATGACTCCAATTACTTGCTGTGGTCGGAACGCATGCAGGCAGTGCTGCAGAGGGATCGTCTCTGGCAAGTGGTGAGTAAGTTTCCTGCGAAGCCTGATGATGAAGACCTTGATAAAGACCAAAGAGCAAGGGCCACAATTGTCTTGGGGCTGGAAGATTCCCAGTTGCCGTATGTGAGGGGAATCAAGACAGCTAGAGGTGTGTGGCAAGCACTTAAAGAACTCCATGTGCGTGAGACAGCGGTTTCCAAGCTGTTCATTCGCAAGGCATTGTACAAGGCAATGTTACAGCCTGGGGTTACAATGCAGGAACACCTACACAGTTTACAGTTAAAGTTTTCTGCGCTACAGGAAAGAGACTGTGCCTTAGACCAGCAGGAGAAGGTGGCTATTATTTTGAGTTCTCTCCCGGAAAGCTGGGATAATTTAGTTTTGTCTCTAGAAGGCATACAGGAGCGTGATTTATCAGTCAGTTACGTTACTGGGCGTTTGATTGAAGAATGGCAGAAGAGGCAAGAAAGGTCGGTGGCTGCAGAGGCTTCTACTGGTGGACGGTTTGGAGGGAGTTCTCATGCCGTGCCAGAGGTGAAGCAAAAGCAGCGTACTGGTGAGGAGTCAGCGTTTGCTGTTAGGCGTTGTTTCCGATGTGGGTCTTCAGCGCATCTAAAACGACAATGTCCGGAGTTGGTCAAGTCTCAGTTGCCGGTGCAGGAGCAGAGACGAGATCAGCAGCAGCAGCAGCGTAAAAAGAAATTCTTCAAACGAAAACAGTCGGCTCAGCTGGTGACCGGCGAGGTCAAGATTGCTGATGAGAAACAAGCGGTCTGGGTGGTCGATTCGGGAGCATCTCGCCACATCGTGAATTCAGATGAATTGTTTGTTTCCAAGAACTCAGCACAGCGCAGCCAGGTGGCTCTAGCAGACGGAAGTACTTCCGAAGTGATTTCGGGGGGTGCAGTTTTTGTTCCTTGTCTTCGTGAATGCCTGCAAAATGTACTTTGTGTGCCTTCATTAAGGAGCAATCTGATGTCTGTAGATTGTTTGCTAAAAGCTGGGTTTAAAGTGCATTTTGAAGGAGACAGTTGCATTATTAAGAAGGCTGGTGAGATTTTAGGCACTGCTAAGTCAGAGGGAGGCTTGTTTTGGCTTAAAGCAGGATCTCAAATTGCAGCAGTAGTCAGTAAATCTCAGCCTGCAGTGAATAACAAAGCTATACATGACAACTGTGTGCACTTATTGCATAGGAAAATGGGGCATGCTTGCTGGAAAAGTGTACTAAAAATGTCTGAATTGGCTGATGGGGGTAATTTAAAGAGTTGTAACAAGTACCTTGATTGTAATGTCTGTAAAAAGGTTAAAACCCACAGAGTCTCTTACCCCAGAAGTGACAGAGTTAGTGAGTCACCGCTACAGCTGGTTCACATGGACGTAATTGGTCCATTTGCTGTAAGCAGGGGTGGATCGCGCTTTTCACTAACAATTGTGGATGACGCCACGCGTTATTCTTGGGTTTTTCCCATGAAGAATAAGGGTGACGTGTTCACTAAGTTTAAAGGCTGGGTGGCATCTGTGGAAAGATTTCTGTCCATTAAACTCAGAAGGATTCAGATGGACAGAGGTGGCGAATTTATGTCAAATGCCTTTAAAGATTGGTTACAAAAGCGTGGCATTGGGCATAGAAAAACGAACGTTTTTTCCCCAGAGGAGAATGGCGTTGCAGAGCGAAAAAACAGATCTTTACAAGATATGATGTTTGCCATGCTTGATGATGCTGATTTACCCATGTCTTATTGGGGGGAGAGCATGCTCACCGCGTGTTATCTCCAAAATAGGCTCTTTCATCAAACAATAGGTACAACCCCGTACTTTAAATTGTTTCAGAAGAAACCTAAAATTGACCATTTGCATGTGTTTGGATCAAAAGCCTGGGTATTAATTCCGAAACAAATGAGAAAGAAGGGAGATCCTAAGACCAAACAGTTAGTGTTTGTGGGTTACCAGGAGCTGGGAAAAGGTTTCCGCTTTGCAGAAGGGACAAATGGCATTGTGATCTCCAGGAATGCCAGTTTTTGTGAACATAGTGGCTGGGAGAGACTACATGCCAATACTGAGGTTTGGTTTGAACCTTCCCAGGAGCTTCATGACTCTGAAGGTAAACATAGAGAATCAGAGTCTGAGGGGGAGGAAAGTTCAGATAAGAGCTCTCAGGAAAGTGAAGTTAGCCAGAGACCAGTTGCCAAGCAACAAAAGAGAGGTCGTAGTTCTGAGGAGGAAAGTGGGTCAGAAGAAAAATTTTCTCCCAGAAGATCTAAAAGACAAAACAAAGGAGTGCCTCCGGTGCGTTTTTCTCCTGATACTGCAAATGTGTTTAGTGTAAGTGCAGAACCCAAGAGTTTTCAGGAGGTGTTAAAGTTACCAAAAGAGGAGGCAGAGCGCTGGAAACAGGCAATGGAGGAAGAGATGTCCTCTCTGAATGAGCACAAGGTTTTTACACCAGTAGCAGCGCCTGAGGGGGCAAAGATTGTAGGCTGCAGGTGGGTGTACGAAAGACTTAGGCCCGGTTAGGACATATCTAGGGTTGGAAGTGTGCTGGGCCCAAGATGGCAGCTGCCTAATTAGTCAGCAGAACAAAGTTAAACAACTACTGACTACATACAGGATGCAGGATTGCAAAGGGGCAGCGGTGCCTATGGATCCAGGTTTCATAAAAACACTTCATATAGATGAGAGTCCTGATTTTGAACATCCTGATGTATATCACTCTGTAATTGGAAGTTTATTGTATATAGCACAGTGGTCCAGACCTGATATTAGCTATGCAGTAGGCATATTAAGTAGATTGGTCTCAAAACCCACACTAAATGCCTGGAAAGGGGTAAAACAAGTTCTGAGGTATCTCAAACAGACAATTGGCTATATGTTACAATTAAATTCTTCAGAGGATGAAATGTTGAGTTGCTACTGTGATAGTGACTGGGGAAATTTGCCAGATAGAAAATCTGTCACAGGACTAGTCATAATGGTCGGTGGAGCTTTAATCAGCTGGCGGTCACGCAAGCAAGACATTGTAAGTGTGTCATCAACGGAATCAGAGTATGCCGCATTGAGTGAATTGTGCAACGAGGTGATTTATTTCAAGCATTTGTTAACAGATTTAAATGTAAATTGTGGAGAACCAGTACAAGTTTACATTGATAATCAAGCTTGTATAACCTTAAGTAAAACAGAGGGCTTCAAATCGCGTTCAAAACATATCTCTGTAAAATACCAAAATGTACGTTGCTGTGTACAAGACAATGTAATCACCTGTACTTATGTGTCAAGTGAAGAAAATGTAGCAGATGTGTTAACTAAACCATTGGCAAAGGTAAAGAACAAGCGAATGTGCAAGGGTTTAGGTTTGCTGGAAAAATGATCTCCTACATAGGTGTATTTGGTGTTAATTGTTCAGCAGAATCTGTGAGGGGGTGTTCAGTTTCGGTTTCAGTTTCTGTTAATTGGTTCTCGTGAGAAACTTGCAGATTCTAGCTTCACCAATTAACTCCAGCTGGTGGCAATTTACTCTTGGCAGAAAGCCCAGGTCTGCTTGACCTAGAAACTACTCACTCTGATTGGTTAACGAGCAGCACTCAACTCTGTTATCTAGGGATTGCTAGCACAGTTTGGTGTGAGGTGTGTTAGGAGTTAGAAGTGCTGTGTATGGTTATGAGAGAGAGAGAGAAAGAAAGAAAGAGAGGGTTTATTTTGCTTTTATTTGTATGCAGAAACTCTGCTGGTTTTATTTTTCTCTTTTAATAAATCCTGTAAATAGTTCTTCTGAGTCTAGCTGACTAGTCATTACTGCCGCAACTAGCTTCCTCGCTGTGCAGGAAAACTCTGCTACGTTTGGGCTAAAGCCAGTAGGGCTATGCCTGACACTCCAAAGTTCCATGAGAGCAGACATACGTGCTCACCTCATGGAAATGCAGAATCTCGGGCATGAGTTGCAACAGCGTGGAATCACCTTTCCAGAGGCTGTGTATTCCTTCATGATTCTACATTATTTGGGTTCAAGTTGGGAAGCGATTGCCAGCCAGCTTGCTCTTTTGCCTACTGCTCAGCTAACGGTAGCGCATGTTACTGCTGTGGTGTTGAATGAAGAGGATCGGCGCAGTGCTAGCTGCATCACTAAGGGGGAGTCCTCACAGACGTCATCCCAGTATGCAGTGGAACCACTAGATGTTGCCAAAGCTTTGAAGGCAGTGAAATGCTACTCGTGTGGATGTCTAGGCCATGTGAAGAGGGAGTGCAAACATACCAAGGCCAAGGCAACAGAGCAGCGCAGCGAAAGCTCAATGCGTGGAAAAGGCAAAGGCAAAGGTCCGATGTCCAGGACAATGCAACACAAGGCAATGGTCTCACGCTTCACTCCAAAGGTCCAGAAGACATCTAGATCTTTCTTCGTCATCGACTTGGGAGCGACCAGACACATTTGTTGGGACAAACACCTGTTCGTGTCCTTTACTCCGCAGGAAGGTGTGATTCACCAAGCGGATGTGTCAGGGAACTGCCATCGGAAGGACAGGAGGTGGAAGGGCTCACACAGGTTGGGAGAGACTTAGCAGCTGAAGAGGGAACCAGCAGGGGGAGAGGAGGTGATCCGAGGGAAAGTGAGCAGGAGGGATGGCTCAGAGACACTTCCAGCGAAAGCAGTGGGGAGGTTTCAGGACCTCCTGTAGGGACACCCACTCCTCGCCGGAAACTGTCACGCAGAGAGTCCAGAAGACGTGTTTCCGTTAAGGAGATTTTATGTTGGAAGAGATTCCGAAAGCAACCACTGTCGGAATCTGCCAGCGACTGACGGAGCCATGCTTAAGGGGCTCCGTTACAGACAGAGGTTTGCGGACTTGACCAAACTCTGAGGGACTTGGATTTTACGCACAAGCAGCTCATCATCCCATCACAGGATGACCAAACGATCTCCAGTCAAGGCAATGGAACAGTTGTTCTTCACAGCTTGGCTGCATCGATACGCAACGTTTTTGTTCCAGATGCTGCACACAACCTACTGAGTGTCTCGCAGCTGACTGAATAGGACATAGACGTTTCCTTCAAGAAGAGGAAGTGCACCATCACCAAGAAAGATGACTTTGTATTGCATGCTGATTATATTGATCGTTTCTTTGTATTGCATTATGATGATTCTGTTGATGTTGTGCAGGATGAAACTTGTTGTGTTGCAGATACTAACAATGTTTTGCATGCAGGATGTATTCATGATTATCACAGGAAACTTGGTCATATAAACTTCAAGGCAGTTTCCGAAAGGCCTGCCTTAGCTGAACCCTGCAGGTACCACATGAAGTGTAAGGCATGCGCAGCAAACAAGGACAAAATGGCTGCAAAAGGTAAGGTGTCTAGTAGACAAGCTACAGAACCATACCAGGTAGTGCATGCTGATCTCGTTGGTCCACTAACACCCTCTTTGGGTGGAGCCAGGTACTTCATGGTCCTCATTGATTCATTTTCCATGTACAGTTATGTGTTCAATCTCCAGCAGAAATCAGAAGCGTTTCCTAGGTTCAAGGAATTCTGTGCTTGGTTGAAAAATGTGCATGATAAACAGATGAAATGTTTGTTTACAGATCGAGGGGGAGAATTCACTTCTCAGCAGTTTGAAGCTTTTCTGACTGAGAAAGGAATTCAACATGATTTGTCAAGTCCACGGTCTCCTTGGATGAATGGACTTTGTGAAAGGGCAAGCCAAACATTGCTTCAAGGCTTGAAAACCTTGCGGCATGATGCCAATCTTCCAGAGAGTTATTGGGCAGAATCGGTCAGCTGTTTTGTTTACACTTATAATCGCAGATTATTATCACCGATTGGTTGTACCCCCTATGAAAAGATGTTTGGCAAGAAACCATACATCACGCACATGAGAATTTTTGGTTCTGACATGTGGGTTCACACAACACAAAGCTCCAAGTTAGGCAAACGTGGTTTGCATGGTATCTTTCTAGGATATCAGAAAGGTTCTTACAGAGTAATGATGACTGACACTAATACAATTAGACTCACTAGAAGTGTTGAGTACAATGCCAAGTGGGGGGAGAATGTGGGAATTTTCCAATGTTATCCTGATGACAGTGAGGAGTCTGAGGATAAACAGCAGCAAAACCCCACACCCACTGATGAAGGTTCTGATTCTGAATCTGAAACTGAATCAGATGGTTCAGAGGATTTCAAGAGTGCTAAGGCCTCTATGCGACTCTCTGAAGGCTCTGATCGAGAATTGGAGGAACCACTGTTTACTATAGGCCACTTTTCTCCTAAGAAAGAAGAGGAGAGTGTTGAAGACTTACGTCTAATTTGCAGGTCTGAAAGAGCCACGAAAGGTAGACCTCCAAAGAGATTTGCTGATGAATTTGCTAAAGCAGCAAAAGCTGTAACTGCTGTTAATAACTCCAAGAAGGTATTTGAACCTTCAAGGTTCCAAGAGATCCAGGCTTTGGATTCGAATGATGCTGAGCCATGGTTAACTGCCATGAAGGCTGAGCTTGATTCCTTAGAGAGGAACAAAACATGGGAGCTAGTTCCAACAGTTCCAGGGATGAAACTGCTTGACAGCAAATGGGTATTCAAAGCAAAGACAGATCAGAATGGCAAGATAGACACAAAGCCAGAATGGTAACCAGAGGTTTTTCACAGGTACCAGGAGAAGACTATCACGAGATCAACTCACCCACCATGAGATATGAGAGCATTAGGCTTATGCTCAAAATTGCTGCAGAAGAGAATCTACACGTTTCTCATCACGATGTGAATACAGCATTTTTGTACGGAACCTTAGGTGAATCACTTTATATGCTTCCACCTGATGGCGTACAGGCAAAACAGGGATTTGTTTGTTCTCTGAAGAAGTCCCTATATGGTCTCAAGCAAAGTGCACGATGCTGGCACTCTAAACTCACTGAAGTGTTATTTTCTCTGGGTTTTCAGCAAGGTAGTGCTGATCCATGTGTATTTGTCAAAGAGGAAGGGCAAAAGAAGCTGTATTGCTTGTTTTATGTTGATTTTTTATGTTTTATGTTGATTTTTTCTTTTGGAAGGATGTCAAAATGTACAACAGTGCCCTAGCTCAACTGAAAGAGCACTTTGACATGAAAGATCTTGGTGAGGTAACCAACTACCTATCTCTGGAAACAGAGAGTTACCAAGATGGTAATATTCTTGTACACCAGTCACAGAAAATTGCTGATGTGTTAAGCAAACGAAACCTGATGGATGCTAACCCTGTAGACACACCGATGACAACAGGTTATCAGGTAGATGACACTGAATGAACATTTTCTGACGCTACCCTGTACAGAAGTGTGGTAGGCAAACTAAACTTCATTGCCAGATGTTCAAGACCTGACATTGCTGTTAGCTGTAATTTGCTAAGCAGACAAGTCAACAATCCTACTGTTAAGGATTGGAAAGCTCTGAAACACATAGCAAACTATTTGAAAGGCACTATGCACTACAGACTGAGATTTAACAATCAGAAGTCTGGTGGTCTTGAGATATTTGCAGATGCAAGTTTTGGAAGTGACACTACAGACAGGAAAAACATGTCTGGAGTTTGCTACATGTACAACCAGGGTCTTTTTGATTGGTCGTGCAAGAATCAAACAACAGTAAGCTTAATTTCTTGTGAAGCTGAACTGAATGCACTGTCTTATTCACTTGTGGATTGTGAATGGTTGTTACAATTGTGCAAAGACATGAGAATTCCTGTCAAATGTCCAATCCAGGTTTATCAGGACAACAAAGCAAAGAGGAGTTCATTGAACTTATTAACAGTGATGCAGCGACAACTGATTTCTCTACAATGCCAGTTACAAAATTCTGGATCATGTGTTTGCAGTCATATCCTGTTATGTCTGAGACTGTGTTGCGCCTTCTTCTTCCATTTTCAACAACATATCTTTGTGAAACAGGGTTTTCCAGCTTGTTGGTTATCAAGTCTAAATACAGAAGTAGACTTGTTGTGTAAGATGATCTTCATTGTGCTCTTGCAAAGGCTGCCCCGAGAATTTCAGATCTGGTGAGAAAGAAGCAATCTCAACCTTGGCACTGACGTTGGCTTTTTATGCATACTGTTGCAAAATGTAGCAATCTAGTTTACTGTTGTTATATTAAGACTGTTATCCATGCTACACTATGCTTCAAGACAAAATTTCATTTATTTGTAATTAGAAATAAATATTTCACAATATATAATTACTCAGGCTTTGACTCGGCTTTTTAAATGAACTAAGGGAGGTGGAGCTGTGTTGCAGGAGTGTTCCGTTTGGGCTTGCCTCCGCCATCTTGGCTTGTGGGTCCAACTGTGCTGTGTGCCTGCTCTGTCTTCCCAGTTGTGGGTCTGGCTGCCCTGCGTGCCAGCGGTGCTCCTGGACTGAGACAGACTGGTTGAGTGCTCGGCATGGAGCCTGGGTCAAGATATATTACTCTGCAGATGACTCAGTTGAAAGGCACCTAGGGAAGCTGGGGGGGGGGGTTCCACTCTCAAGACGCCAGAGACTCTTAAGCCACAGGGCTGGCAGCTGGTCGTAGCAGAGGAGGTAACCAACAGAACTTACGTGAGGCCAAGGCTCTCAGGGGCCTTTGTGGTGAGGGCCTTCCACCTGGGGGTGAGTTGACATCCGTTCTTCAGGTGGCAGCTGGAGTTTAGGATGAGGACAACTTTGCACCTCTCAGGTCTCGAGACATCCAAGATTGAACCTACCCAGGTGGCAGCTGGGGAAAGGTCAGTCCTGGAGGTAGCAACACTGGTGGCTCTCACCCTGGCATGGAGAAGGATGATGTAATGGAGGCTCCCCCCCAAGGTATCATCCTGTGGCCCTGAGAACACCAGCTGTGGGGGAAACCAGAGGACTCCTGATGCCTTCTCTGCCACTACAAGTGCTAGCGCAACAGCAGGAGGAGGGTCCCCTGAGACCATTGGGCACGGCATCGACATCGAACAGGGCATTTACTGAGCCTGCCCCGCCTTCCTTTGCCCATCCCCTGATGTCGCCTGGTTGTCAGGTTGGCAGATTCAGAGATCATTCAAGTAGACTCTAGCTGGCGCGTGATGTTACAAGAACTTCGTCTGCTACAAGAACCTTTTTTCTTTCTTTTCCCCCTCCCCCCTTCCTTTGCCATCTGTTTTAGCTCTTTATAGTCCATTGTTTCATGATTATATTTAAGTTTTGCTTGCTTACTGTTAGATGTTTGGTTGTTGTTCTCCTGCCATTTAGGTGGTTTTTCTTCCCTGAATGTATGTTATATGGTAGTTCTGTTTAGTTGTGGAATGTTTTGTGGTTTATTTTCCAATTTAATTAATTGGTTTGTCTAATATTATAATAGTAGGCTGATAAAGAATATAATAGTTTCATATAATCAGAGAGGTAGCTGATGATTAGCTGGTTTGTTCTACTCGACTAATTAGAGTTATTGAGTTGTTGATACTATAAGCAGAATAACTAGGCTGGGAAAGAATAACACCAATTGCAATCAATGGAGGCTAGTATGAGGCTTGGGATTGCTACCGTGGAGGGGCAAGGGAGGTATGGCGGTGGGGACAAATGTGATAGGCGAAGGGAATTGAGATATGGATATGCTCGTACCCCTTCCAATCTGTGCCCCATCCCGAGGGACGAGGGTAGGGTGAGCAAGGATTACTCACCTCTGTCGCTGGTGCTGTGCAATGCCAGATCTATAGGCAACAAAACCGCCACCCTGCGAGATTTCTTTACCTTGCAGGGGGTCGAGCTGGCTTGTGTGACGGAGACCTGGGTGCGCGAAGGGGAAACTGTTACCTTACAAGAGATGGCGCCCCCGGGTTTCTCCGTCCTCCACCAGTTGTGGACTGTGGGCCGAAGGGGGAGGGGTGGCATTATTAATCCGGGAAGATTGTTTTTTCAGGGCTCTACCATTGCCATTGATCCCCGGCATTGGATGTGTTTGTTAGGATATTTCCGTTCCACCTTAAAAGGGAGCAGGCTTTGTGAGTCACAGAGTCTGCATATTTCCTGTTGACAGGAAGTTTATGTTTTCTGTTGCTTTCGTTTCTCTCTCTCGCTGCCTGAAACACTGGAGCAGGCAGTCATGTTTTTCTCTGTTCTGACTAACGCAGAATAAACTCTTATATAATGCTCTCCTGCGTGCATCTTTCGCTGTGCATTATCTGCTGATAAGAGCGTGCATCAGCCCTGGAATGTGGCAAGCTATTTCTGGAGCTCGTGTCGCTAATTGCTGATACTGCGTGTCTACGGGAGATCGATGGACGTCCGGAGGCGATGTGGGGCCATGATGGACTTTGTCTCCCTGGCAGTATCCCAACAACAGGTTTCGGGCCCAGATTCACAGCACTTACAGGAGAGTAAGACTGCGACAGACTGCGTTGAGGTATGTGGGAAAAGCGAAAGAAAATAAGGCTTTTCTGTTTGCCGCGGCAAGAGAATTTGAACTCCGGCAGACTAATGGATTTGATTAATGAGCTGCCGAGATTAATGAGCTGCCGTGATTAATGAGCTGCCGAGATAAGAAGTCTCTGAAGTGAAATAGACTCACGGCTCAAGTAAAAAGCTGGAATGGAGTTTTTCCAAGCCTCTGAAGGCACTGAGTGCCCAAAGTTAAATCGACACAATTATAAGACCTGGGTTGTGTGGTGTGAGAGTTTACTACGACAGTTTGGAGTGTGGCATACTGTGTGTGAGGCCCCTCCAGTTCCTCTGACAGATAGATGGAAGGCCCAAGATTTAAAGGCCATAGACGTAATAGTCTTATCCGTCTCTCTGGAGGAAATTAAAACACTGGCTGGCAATGCTACAGCACGTCAGATGTGGAATGCTTTGAAAGTAGCTCATCTGCCGGTCATCCCAGCCCAGAGTTTGACTGCGTCGGAGGTCCTGGCTGTTTCCCAGAATGCGAGTGAATGCAGGGATGCTGAGGGCACCGGTTGCAAGCTGCAGGGGGAGCTGACTGTGATGTCATCCCAGGCAGCATTCCAGCCTCCAGGGGGAGCCAAGGAGTCGGCAGCTGAGAGCTCTGTTTCTCATGGGAGCCAAGGTCATCCTCACAGATACCGGAAGGCTAGAAGTAAACAGAGACAGATGCCTGCAGACAGCGACGTAGCGTGAGTTGTCAGCACCCGGGGCAACGCAAGTAATTTGCGCCCCCTAAACCGGGGCAAGGCACGTAATTTGCGCCCCCCAACCCCTAACCTGCGAGTTGCCGCTGGCGCTGCTGCCCAAACGACGCCGCTTGCCCGGAGGAGGAGGGGGGCAGAGAGGCGAGGAAAATGCAATGGCCCAGCAGCTGCAGCGGCAGCGGCAGCGGCGGAGGCGGGGCTGTGAGGAGGGGCTGCCTGGCGCGTCCTCCGCGGCGAGCGCTGAGAGCCGCTGCCTGCCGGGCGCCTTCAGCCGGGAGCCGCGAGACATGCGGCTCTGCTACAGCCTGCGCCCGAGGCTCTTCAGCGACTCCGGAGGCAGCGAGCGCCCCCCCCAGATGTTGCGCCCGGTGCGGCCTGCCCCCCTGGCACCCCCCACGCTACGCCACTGCCTGCAGATGGCCAGAAGCAGAGGGAGGGTGAAGAGCCCACACCAGTGGAAAACAAGGCTTTGTTTGCTGGCACAGCTTCACCAAAGGCTAAGGGCAAGTCTGATGGCCAGGAGCAGGGGGGCAAGCAGCAAAAGCCCACGCCGGTGGAAAACAAGGTTTTGCTTGCTGCAAAAGCTGCTCCAAAGGCCAATGCCAGATTTAGCATATTGTGCTTGATGGAATTTAATTTCTCTCAGAACCTCCTTAGATTTTGGTTTTGATCTCAATTTTTCGCTTATCTTCTCTAAGATCTTATCCTTTTTTTCATTCCAAAGTCTTTTCTTAATCGTGTTCTGTTGTATCAGAAACCCTCTCATGACTGCTTTACTTGCGTCCCAGATTGTTCTCTTTTCCACCGTAGTGTTCAAATTTATTTCAAAATAGTCTTTTAAAGTTTTTTGGGTCTTCTTCACAATCTCCTGATCTCTTAATAGGGTGTCATTCATTTTCCATCTGAAGGAACCGATTGGAGTAAGTCTCAATTCCACTTTCATAGCATTATGGTCGGAGCAGGTTTTTGGGCAGATTTCCACTTTTCTAGTCTTAGGTGCCAGCCCTCTAGTTATCCATATTTGGTCGATTCTTGTCCATGACAAATGGACTTCAGAAAAGAAAGTTCCTTCTTTACCTAAGGGGTTCTTTGTCCTCCATATATCAATCAAGTCCATATTGTCAGTTAGTTCAAAGAAAGTTTTAGGTAGTCTGCCGTCTTTTGTTAAGTTTTGATTTTGTGACTTGTCCATGTTTGTAGAGACCACCCCATTCATATCTCCCATCATGATGATGTTGGTATAGTCTAGATAGTCCAGCATTATCTCATGCAGATTCTTATGAAATTCTGATTTCCCCTCATTCGGTGCATAAATTCCTAATATTAAAAAATTTTCTCCTTGCGTCTGTATTTCAATTGCCAAAATTCTTCCTTGCTCATCTTTATATAAAAATTTGGGTGACAGGCTCTCCTTTGCATAGATCACCACTCCTCTTTTCTTGACTCTGTCCGATGAGATAAATTCTTGGCCTAGTCTTTTATTAATTAGCACTTTCCTGTGGAGCCTAGTCACATGTGTTTCCTGCAAGCAAATAATGCTTTATTTCAATATATGAAAGATTCTTCTTCTTTTTTCCGGAGAATTCCCGCCATTAATGTTCCAACTGAGAAGCTGCAGAGACATCCTGGATCAATCTGTTAGTCCTGTGGTGGCGTCTCTTCCTTTTGGTCCTCTGGTCCCGAGGGTACAGGTGTCGGTGCAGGTACAGGCAGAGGTGGTGGCCAAGATCCTGCTGCTCCCTTTTGAAGGTCCTCTTCATGGTCGTTCAAAAACTTTTGTTGGTCTTCTGCTGTTTTGATTTTAACTTTCTTTCCTTTGAAGTTAAAAGATAATCCTTGGGGAAACTCCCACCTATAAGGAATTGAATTGCCTCTCAGTAGTCTTGCTAATTCTGTGTATGTAGCTCTGAGGTCCAAAAGTTGTTTCGGTATGTCTCTGTAAATTTCTGCTCTGTTGCCTTGAATAACAAGTGATTTTCCAAAATGAAGGCCTAGTATTTTATCTCTCTCTTGCTTGGATCTCAAAATGATCAAACAGTCTCTGGATCTGTCCTTCCTCACCACTCTTCCCAGTCTAAAAGCAGTTACAATTTTGAAGTCCTTGTCTTCTTCTATACCCCAGAACTTTGAAAGTTCTGATGTCAAATAACCAATCAAGTCTCCCTGTTCAAGTTCTGGAATAGCTCTCAATCTGAGATTGTTTTCCCGGTTTCTCAGTTCAACCATAGACAGGTAGGCCTGCTGTTCACTAATCTGTTTATGCAGCGGCTTTACCTCCACTTTTATTGCCTCGGCCTTCTGATTGGCTTCCTCTGCTTTTTGATTGGCTTCCTCAGCCAATTTATGATTTTCTGCAGTTGCTTCCTGAAGATTCCCAATTGCTTGTGTATGTTGAGCAACTTGATCAGTCAGTTTGCTAATAGAAGCTGTGGCTTGGTCAATTTTGGTCGAATGCTCATCAGCCTTTTTGTTTAAAATTGCCAGTTGTTCCAAAATTTGATTTAAGACTGCTTCAGATCCTCCTGAAGCCATATCCTCTGATGATGTCTGCTCAACTTCCCCTTCTTGTGTTCCTAAAACAGCTGGGACAGATGATCTACGTGGTTGAGAAGTCAAGGTTGTTTGTACCAATTGTTTTGCTTTCGTTTTAGCCAGTCTTGCTTTCCCTGTGCCACTCATTCCAAACCTGTCTATGTGTCAAGGTCAAACTGTATGCAGTCCCATGGGAAAGGCAGTTCCAGAGTATAAACAACAAGGCAGCAAAGAGTCAAAACAAAATACAGTTCCCAGACACTTATAAATCCAGAATCCTCTAGGGGGAGTGCCACTGTAATTCAGAAGAAAGAAAGAGGTTTTTCCGCCATTAAAGTCCCTGCAGTCCAAAACAAATTACAAAGGAACCTTCAACTTCCTTTTTGGCGTGTAGAGCTTTTCCCAAGTTAAAACAAAGTCTCAGAAAAGGTGCAAGAAACAGTTTCCCTGTTTGTATCCAAACTGTAACGCTTGCATGTAGCACTTTCAAAGTTAGATACAGTTTCAGCAATTTGACAGTTCTTCTTTAGCCTGGCAGTCCGAGGCTTTGGGTTTCTTAATCATTTATAAGTCCAAAAGGGAGAGGAAAATCCGATCAAAAGTCCAGTATGCTAAACTGATAAATCAAGAAGTTGAGTGGAAAATTAAACAAATGAAACAAAGATCATTTGAATCAGCGAACAAGTGTGGGAAACTGCTAGCATGGCAGTTGAAAAAGAGACAAAAATTGAATACAGTTACTAACTTAGAGATTGAAGGGAGAAATATCCAGAAACCAGAGGAAATTAGAAAGTGTTTCCAGAGATACTTCAAAAAACTTTACACACAAGGGCCGCAGGAAGAGACTGAGATAGATCAATTTTTAAAAATTAATGGATTACCAAAATTAGCCCAGGAAAAGAGAACAATCCTGAATTACAAAATAACACAACAAGAAATTGAGGGTGCCATTCAGAATATGCAACTAGGCAAATCTCCAGGTCCAGATGGGCTTACCTCCAAGTACTATAAGATATTGAAAGACTACTTGATACAACCAATAATGGAGGTTTGCAACCAGATTATGGAGGGGAAGAAGGCACCGGAATCGTGGAAAGAAGCTTTCATCACATTGATACCCAAATTGGAATCTGAAAAGACTCAACTTAAGAACTACCGTCCCATCTCACTCCTAAATGTGGATTACAAAATTTTTGCAGATATTTTGGCAAGTAGATTTAAAAAAGTGCTAAATGAAGTAATTCATAAAGACCAGGCAGGCTTTCTCCCAGGTAGACATTTGTTTGATAACACTAGGAATATTATTGACATTTTGGAACTTTTGCAAACTAATACCAATACAAAAGCAGTGTTAATCTTTATTGATGTGGAGAAGGCCTTTGACAACATTTCTTGGAAATTTATGAAGAAAAATTTGGAAGGGATGGGAGTGGGACGGGGGTTTGAAAATGGTATAGAGGCAATTTATTCAGAGCAAAAAGCTAAATTGATAGTTAACAATGTGGTGACAGAAGAGTTTAAAATTGAAAAAGGAACACGACAAGGGTGCCCCCTATCCCCTCTTTTATTTATTTCAGTCCTGGAGGTGCTTTTGAACATGATTAGGGAGGACCGGTTGGTGCAAGGAATACAGGTCGGAGTGAAACAATATAAACTGAAAGCTTTTGCAGATGACTTGGTTTTAACATTACAGGAGCCAGAATCTAGTACGAAAAGAGTTTTAGAATTGATTCGCGAGTTTGGTCGGGTGGCGGGATTTAAGCTGAATAAGCAAAAAACTAAGGTTTTGGGGGGAAAATTGACACCTTTAGAAGCAGATGGGTTTCAGAAAGAGACAGAGTTAAATGTGGTTTAAAAAGTGAAATACCTAGGGGTTAATTTGTCTGCTAAAAATTTGAATTTATTTAAAGACAATTACGAAAAATGTTGGTCAGAAATCAAAAAGGATTTAGAAATTTGGTCAAGATTGAAACTTTCCTTGTTGGGTCGAATTGCAGCTATAAAAATGAATGTATTGCCGAAGATGTTGTTTTTGTTTCAAACCCTACAGATTGTGGACAGAGTGGAATGTTTTGGAAAGTGGCAGAAAGATATTTCTAAGTTTGTCTGGCAGGGCAAAAAGCCCAGGATAAAATTTAAAATTCAAACTGATGCAAAGGAAAGAGGGGGATTTGCCCTGCCGGACTTAAGATTATATTATGAAGCTGCAGCTTTCTGTTGGATGAAGGATTGGATACTTTTAGAGAACACTGATGTCCTAGATCTGGAAGGGTTTAATAATGCTTTTGGATGGCATGCATATTTGTGGTACGACAAGGTAAAGGTTCACAAAATGTTCAAAAACCATATTGTCAGAAAAGCAATATTTATTGTCTGGACAAAATACAAAGACTTATTAGAAAATAAGACCCCGAGATGGTTATCACCAATGGAGGCTAAGGCCCGAAAAAGACTCAATATGGAAGCCGGTTGGCCGAAATATTGGGAAATAATAGAAAAAATTGGGGACAATTGGAGGCTGCAGAGTTTAGAAAAATTAAAGAATAAGGTGCGAGATTGGTTACATTACGCTCAAATTCAAGAGGTTTTCAAACTGGATAAAAAAATAGGATTCCAGGTGGAAAAATCGAAATTAGAGTCAGAACTGCTTGAACCAAAGACTAAGGTACTTTCGAGAATGTATAACTTGCTGCTTAAATGGAACACCCAGGATGAGACAGTCAAATCAGCCATGATAAAATGGGCTCAGGATATTGGGTACAACATCATGTTTGAGGACTGGGAAAGGTTATGGACCACCGGAATGAAATTCACGGCATGTAATGCCCTGAAGGAAAATATTATGAAAATGATATATAGGTGGTACATGACCCCAGTCAAGCTTGCAAAAATATATCACCTGTCTGATAATAAATGTTGGAAATGTAAGGAGGCTGAAGGGACATTCTTTCACCTCTGGTGGACCTGTCCAAAAGTGAAGGCCTTCTGGGAAATGATCTATAATGAGTTAAAAAAGGTATTTAAGTTTACCTTTCCCAAGAAACCAGAGGCCTTCCTCTTGGGCATTGTTGGCCAGAAAGTGTTAAAGAAGGATAAAACTTTCTTTATGTATGCAACTACAGCAGCAAGAATACTTATTGCAAAATATTGGAAGACACAAGATTTGCCCACACTGGAAGAGTGGCAGACGCAATTGATGGACTACATGGAACTGGCTGAAATGACTGGCAGAATCCGAGATTTGGGAGAAGAAACAACGGAAGAGGATTGGGACTTCCGGGATAGCGCGAACGGGTAATGGCGGATTTCCTCCGAGCTCCGGAGGGAATCGGCTCCGTCGAGGACGGGTCTTGCCGTGCCGGCGACACGGGGACCCTTAAAAACCGCAGGCGCGGAAGCCTGCGGACTTCGTGACTCGGTGGGCACCTTAAGCGCCCTCCCCGACCTGCGAAGAGCCTTTTTAAAGGCTGCGGAGTGGACTGGGGGGTGGCGTGGTGCTGAGAGTCCATCGCTACCTCGGCGGAGCGAAGCCGCGAGCCAGGACCGAAGAGCGCTATCTTTCTTCCTGAAATTGGACTGGAAAATGAAACCCGTGAGTAGAAGGAAATTTCGGCACTAAAAGACTTTATTTTTGAATTTAAGTACGATCGGGGGGACGTGTTAAAAAGGAAGTCCACACTCCCCCCCCCACTAAAAGATCTAAAGCAAAGAGAGATCACTAGGTCGGAAAAGACGCTGGTGTTTAAATAGATAACTTTCATAAATTGGACTAAGAAGTATTTGCGCTGGAGAGGAAGAGAGAGGAATTTCAGAGGTCTTCTTTTTGGGTCGACCCCCCCCCCCTAGACCCGGGAAGTGCCCTGTGTGTGAGCCCGAGAAAAAGAACAAGGAGTTTGACAGCTGTCAAAAGAGCTATCAAACGGGAGACTAAAGATTGGAACTGTGTTAACAATATCTTTTTGGATTAAAAGTGCTACATTAAAAGTGAACTGATTGGAAACAAGGTGACTGTGAACAACAAAGTAACGGACTGTTGGAAAGGAATTGATGGAAATCCCCCTGGAGGGAACTAAAGACATTGCAATGGCTGCAGAAGGAAAAGTATGGGCGGAGATAGAAAGAATGCTTTGCCTTGTGGGAATTCTACAAGAGCACAGTACTCTTATGAGTGAACAATTGATGACCTTCAATCTTGAACTAAACAACTCTGTCGATGACACAAAGGGGATGGAAAAAAACTCTGCAGCTGCAGAAGAAAAGATAACCTTGGAGCTGGGGGAAAAAGAAGAAGAGAGAGGAGAGGAAAAGCAAGTGGAAAAAACCAACCAAGAGCCTGCAACCTTTGGAAACAAGGGAAGTAAAGAAGATGACCAGTGGATTACAAATCTGCAGAAGGAGAGAAAGATAAAGGAAGAAGCCCCTGGAATAATTCGAATATTGGATTATAAAAAAACAGACATTTATGATCGGGACTTCTTCTTTAGGTTGGAGTTTGGGAGATTGATTGATCCTGGCCAGAAATTGCTCTTGGTTGACCTGGAAAGAGGGAAATATGAGGGGTGGATGGTAGAACCCCCTCGAGAAGAGAAGGTCAACAAAATGGACTGCCAACAAAACTGGTGGAGAGAGACCAACTGGGGCTTAAGGGCCTCGGATGTGAGAAATCCGGGCTAAAATGGTTTCTTTTCTTTAAGGACATTGGTTTGGGAAGGGACGGAAACCGGGGAAGGGGGGAGGGGAGAGTAGAGTAGTGAAAATCTGAGATTTAGAATGGGAATATATGATTTTTGGTTTAACATTTTAAGGAGGGAATTTGTGGGAGAGAATTTAGGCCGATTCTAGAGAAAGTACTTAATGTATAAAGCTGGATAAGCAAAATTGGGCCAAGAAAAAGTAATAAACTTTAAGAAAAGACAAGAATAACATTTAAGAGACGGGAGAAAATAATTTGCTGAGACAATTAAGGAAATTGGAAGGTGGAAAGGGGGGTGTGGGGAAGTCAAGGAAAGAAGGGAATGAAAGTAAATTTATGAAATTATACGTGTTTTATTGTGTCTTTCTATGTTTGTATGTCTTTTAAAATGTGAAAACCCAATAAAAATTTTATTAAAAAAAAAAAAAAACAACGGAAGAGGATTGGAAAAAATTTAAGGACTATTTACAAAAACAATATAAGTTGTATGAATGTTAAAAATTTACACGATTCGGAAACTATAGCGTCAGCAATTAGATTCGGGAAATAGGAAACTATGTTTTAAGTAAGAAAAGGTCAAAATCTAAGGTAATACTATGTTTAATTTAAGATATAAGTAATTGATGAAAAGTATTTTAAATTTAGAGGTATAGTATTTGAAAAGTACAAAATAAGGTACGAAACAAGGTAATAATTTGTTGATATTTTTATTATAAAGAATGCAGGGTAAGGGAGATGTGAGGAAGTCCGGTTAGTTATATAAAGAATGTTGTGAAAGGTTGGTTTTCTTTTCCTCTTTTTTTTCTTGTTCTTTTACTTTTTTCTTCAATGTATGTTTCTAACTTTGTATTTGAAAACTTAATAAATTTTTTTTAAAAAAACAAAACAAAGGCCAAGGCCAGATTTATTGTGGATTCAGGATGCACCCGCCATCTCGCAAAAGATAAGCATCTTTTTATCTCCTTCAAGCCTCAAGATGGAGAGATCCACCTGGCTGATGGAAAGACGTTGCGAATTGCAGGAGAAGGGACTGTGAAACTGGCAAGTCTGCACACTACCATCAAAGATGTACTTTATGTTCCATGTGCTGCAGACAATTTGCTCAGTATCCCACAGCTGACTGGGCGTGGCTTTGAGATTTCCTTCAAGAGGAGCGTCTGTGTCATCAGGAAAGGCAAAGAGGACATTTTGCATGCAAAGTTTATAGATGGATTGTTCTGTATAACTTATGATGACAATGGTGCTGTTGTGTCTAATGTTGATTCTTGTTGTGTTGCACAAACTAACAAAGTTCTTCATGCAGGATGCATTCATGATGCACACAGAAGATTTTGTCACATGTCTTGGCAGGCGCTGGCCAAGATGCCTAAGTTGGTTGAGGGTTTGAACATCAAACCGTGTAAGTTTCACATGAAATGTGTATCTTGTGCAGAGAACAAGGTGAAGGTTGCTCCAAAAGGCAAGGAGTCTAGCAGGCAGGCTTCCAAACCCTACCAGCTAGTTCACGCAGACCTGGTTGGTCCACTTGCGCCCTCTTTGGGTGGAGCAAGGTACTTCATGGTTCTAATTTATTCTTTTTCCAGGTACATTCATGTGTTTATGCTCCAGCAGAAATCGCAAGCATTTCCTAGGTTCAAGGCATTCTGTGCTTGGTTGGAGAATGTTCACGGTAAATGCATTGGTTGTTTGTTTACTGATCGAGGCGGGGAATTCACTTCTCAGCAGTTTGAAGCTTTCCTGACTGAGAAGGGAATCCAGCATGACTTATCAATGCCTAGATCGCCATGGATGAATGGGCTTGTGGAGCGAGCAAATCAAACATTGCTGCAAGGACTGAAAACCTTGTTGCATGATCCCAATCTCCCTGAGAAGTTTTGGGGGGAGGCTCTGTCAAATTTTGTTTACACTTTTAATCGCAGATTGTCATCACCTATTGGTTGTACTCCCTATGAGAAGATGTTTGGTAAGAAACCTCTCATCAAGCAGATGAGAATCTTTGGTTCTGACATGTGGGTACACACCCCACAAAGCAACAAGCTTGGGAAGCGTGGGGCACATGGTTTGTTCATGGGGAACGAAAAAGGTGCATACAGGGTATGGATGACTGACTCTAAGTCCATAAAGTTCACAAAGAGTGTTGAGTACAATCCTAAGTGGGGGGAAAATGTGGGAATTTTCCAGAGTTACCCAGAGGAAGATGAATGTAATGTGAAAAAAAAGCAGATGATGCTGAGGAAGCTGAGGAAGCTGAGGATGATGATGATGGTGATGATCAGAGTTCGGATTCCAGCTCAGTGGGTGGCGCTGCTGCTGATGTTGGTGACAGTGGTGACACAGCAGACTACAAGAGCGCAAAGGCCTCAGTCAGACCATCTGATGCGTCTGACAATGAACTGGAAGAACCACTGTTCACCATTGGTCACTTTTCTCCTAAGAAAGAGGAGATGAGTCCAGAAGACTTGTGTCTAGTACGCAGATCTGAGAGAACCACGAAGGGCAAACCCCCAAAGAGATTTGCTGATGAGTTTGCTAAGACGGCAACTGCTGTTCTTAGTAGCTCAGAGAAGTAGCTCAGACTAACTCACCCACCGTCAAATATGAGAACATTTGGCTGATGCTCAAGATAGCTGCAGAGGAGAAACTGCATGTTTCCCGACTTCCGGAGGCGGCGCCAACGGTAATGGCGGTCTCCTTCTGAACGGGAGGAGAAGCTCCGCGGAATTTGGGGGTCTTACCGCTACGGCGCAGCGGAGACCCGAAAAAACCGCAGGCGGGAGAAGCGCTCCCCCATTTAGCAAGGGAACCCCGCGAGGGGCTCCAGAGTGGAGCGGGGTTGGCGCGGCGCTGAGGGTCGATCACTACTTCTGTGGAGTGAAGCCGCGCAGCTGTTGCCGGAGAGCGCTGTACTCTTTCCTTTGAAATTCGGATTACAAACTACAACCCGTGAGTAAGATCTTTAAATCGGGAGATCAGAGGATTGGACTACCTTTGATCGGAAAAAAGACTTTGAACTTGGCACTGAAGCGGGAAAGATGCAAAAAGGAAGTCCGTCTTCCGCTCTTGTAGATAGGAGCAAAAGCAAAGACTTTTAAAGCTAGAGCCGCAGAAATTAAATTAAAAAGACTCAGATTTTAATGCCTGATGTAAGAACACCCCCCCCCCTGGAATGAGGGGGAGAGGGAAATTTTTGGACTTAAGATCAAGAAAGTGGAGGAAAAAAGACCACTGCCTAACCCCTGATATTGGTCTGCCAGAGACAGTAAGAAAGTGTTGCACCGTTTATAAAGATTTGTAATTGTTTGAGATTACTCTGTTTTTGAATCGGAAGGGACTCTTTGTAGCAGCTGGAACTGGAAGAACTCTCTGTAATTGTTGCCTTTTATTGAAAAGTGAAAGTAGGGCAGGACTGCCTTTGGAAAACTGCTTTGAAAGTAATACTGTTGCCAAGGTACTCCCCTAGAGGAGGCCTGGAATATAGCTGGGGATTTTCCACTACAAGGTCTGGAAATTTTCCCATCGGAAAGGAATTTAAACTGCGTGAGTGACCTTTAATTTTTGAATAACAAAGCAATGGATCAGGATAAGCCCCAGCCAACAAGGATTAAAACAAGACAACAGCAACGAAGACAATCAATATTAGCACCCCCTGTCTTAGAAAAAGAGGATACTGGACAGACCGGTGCAAAAAGCACAGGTGCTGAAGAGAATTTAAGTGCATCATTAGACAAAATATTTGGAGCTTTGGAAAAATTGTCAGCTAAAATTGATTTAAACACTACAACTATTAACTCCAACACACAGGCTATTGACAGGCTGGTACAGGAATCCAAACTGACAAAGAAAATTGCTGAGGAAGCCAGAGAAAAGGTGCTGGTGGTAGAAGGAAAATTGCAACCAATTAACAAGCAAATAGAAGAGCACAAGGCACAACTGTCCTTATTGGAATTGAAAGATAAACAGGCTAATTTGAGGATCAGGGCGGTACCGGAATCGGAAGAAGGCAATCTGAGTGAATGTCTTACGCAGGAATTCGAAGACTTCTGGGGCCTTGATCCAGAGAAAGACTTCAAGATAGTGACAGCCTTCAGACTTGGCAGAGGGAACAAAGAGGGAAGAAAGAACAAGGTAAGAGATTGTTTGATTACGCTTGGATCTAAAGAAGAGAGAGATAAAATACTGGGCCTAGACTATCAGAAATCACTGGAAATAGAGGGTTCAAGGATAGAAATTTACAAAGATATCCCAAAACATCTACTGGACCTTAGAGCGAAATACGGAGACCTGGTGACCCTGCTAAGAAGAAACAGTATTGTCTTCCGGTGGGAATTTCCCCAGGGGCTGTCCTTCACTTATAAAGGGAAAAAGGTTAAGATAAAATCGGAAGAGGATAAAGAGAAGTTTTTGAAGGTTCACGAGGAAGATTTATACAAGGAAGCGGACAACAGAGAACCAAGGCCGAAACCAGGAATTTTGGACTTAACAAAGCCAACATTGGAGGATAAACCAAAAGTGACACCACCCACAGATCAAGAACAAGCACTGGGAGCAGTCGGAGGAGAAGCAGAATAACTTCACAATGTCTCTGCAAGTATTAAGTTGGAATATTCGAGGTTTGAATTCTCCGGACAAGAGAATTTTTTTTTTCATTTGTTGAGAAAGGAAAAATTGGATTTGATATGTTTACAAGAAACCCATGTGACCAGAACACATAGGAAAGTGTTAATTAACAAAAGATTAGGACAAGAATTTATCTCATCAGACAAAGTTAAAAAGAGAGGAGTGGTGATCTATGCAAAGGAAAGTCTATCACCTAAATTTGTCTTTAAAGATGATCAAGGAAGATATGTAGCTATTGAAATACAATTTCAAGGTGAAAAACTTTTGATAATAGGGATATATGCACCTGTAGAAATGAAAAATTCACGGGAGACGAGAGAGGCAGGTGTAGCTAGGCGTCTGTCTGGGCGGACCCTGAGAGCCTCTTTTATTGAATATTACAAGCATTGCCAAAGGTGTGCCTGTGGCTGATTGGTTGATACATACATACAGAAACTTGTGATTGGTTAACATAAGTACTAAGGCGGGAATTACATGTGAAAGGTGGGGATTACATGTGATCATTTATCATTGATGCTGAGAATCGGAGCTAGAACTAGACAGGCATGAAGCGCCCTAATTGAATTGTAACTAGGGATTAATTGGCACAAACAATATAACAATTGGGTTCTATAGTTATGGTCAGCTAGGCATGGAGAGCAAGTACAGTTTGTTTTCCATGAGCTTAGGATGTCTGTTACTAATGATTGATCATAGCATGTGACAATATAACAATCAGGTTCTGTAGTTGTGATCAGCTAGGCATGAAGAGCAGGTTCGTACAGTGTGTGCAAAAGCAGGGAAAAACCTACGAGCAATACTTCTCAGAAAGCAAGAGAAAAGAGGAGCAAGGCTTCCCCAAAATGGAGCAGTTTTGTGCAGAAAGAGACTTCCCTTTATCTCCCCCTTTCTTTTCTTGTTTGCGAGGCATTCTGGGTAGATAAGGCAAAAATATTTCAGGATTAGTGGTGTGCCAACAAATGCCCAAAATAAGTTCGCCAGGGTCGATGGGACAAAAATATTTCGGGATACGTGGTTTGCCAACGCATGCCCAAAATAAGTCCGTCCAGGATCGATGGGACAAGAATACTTCGGGATACGTGGTTTGCCAACGCATGCCCAAAATAAGCCCGTCCACATCTCACCTTAGGTTTACTGTTGGTGTTGCCATTTCGCAAAGTAGGCGGCGAGAAGTTTATTAGGTGGTTGAGGGGGAGAGAGAAGCCGAGAGAAAAGACTTATGAGGCCAGGAACGCATTGAAGGAAGCAACATAACAAAATTAAGATGCATATAATGACAAGGGCATATTGAAAGAGATTAGGCCAGAAAAACCAACGTCTTGTGTAATGTGGTGTGTAAGATTTTGCAATCCATAATGATTCACATCCATAATGATGAAGCATCAGCAAATAGTGATAGCAGAACGATTTTGTAAAAGTCCATAGTGAAATTCACTCTGTTCTTTATTCAAAAGGTGAGAAGCTTGTGAAGTAAAATTCAGGGCTTCTTCTGCAGAAAAGGCTAAAGAATTAATGTTCATACGATTCTGTACAGCCAATCCAGGGACTCCTAGGAGAGAAACAACTAAAGAGATATATTCAGACCTACTGAAAAAGGAGACAAAAGCATCACAATCATTAGTCAATTCCACAGAGCGGCGATATCAAGAGTGGGATAAAGGATCCAGAACACCAGGAATAACCTGGATTCCTTCTTTGGCCGCAGAAAATTTGGGTAAAATTAAGCCTGCGACTTTAGGAGGTAATTGGGTGGTCATAAGCACAATTTCACCAGGTAAAACAGTGTCTTTAGTTTTTTGATTAATTAAGTCGATGGTAAAATCAGAGCGTGTATCCTTTGAGATGGTTTTAATAGTGGAGACTAACGGCGGAGGGCTCCCTATTTGTCCTGGCCCGGGAGTGGGGCCCCTAAGGAGTTTCCCGAACTCCTGCACTGATTTGCCCAATGATAGCCTTTACCACACTTTGGGCATTTCTTGGAAGGCTTAGCCTTATTGGCATCACCATTCCTGTTTGCACCCCTGCCAGGGGCTCTGCATTGTTTAGCAAAATGACCTGGGCGATTGCAGTTGAAGCAGTTGCTATTCCCTCCAGCATTCCTGTCACATAAGTGGATTTTAAACCGGAATCCACAATGGCCCTTCTTAATTCTCGCATTACAGAATAAGAAAGGGTTTCATATAGCACCTGTTGTTGTGCTGTGCCTGGGTTTGCATAAGAAATAGGGAAAGCAGATGGCAACACCCCAGCCCACTCAGACTCTTCCTCTAAGGATAGGAGCCCTTTCTGCCTTGCCTGGGAAAGTGCAACACGGACAGCTCCCGTGAAACAGGCAGGAGCTGAGGCAGGCAAGGGAGGGGTGGAAGGAGGGAGGGAAGAAAGTGGGGGGGAAGAAAGAGGGGGGGAAGTGGATGTTGGCTGAGACACAGCTTCTGAAGAAGCGGATGCATGCAAAGGAAACACAGGAGGGAGGGAAGGGGGGATGGGGGTGGGCTGGTTCATAGCTCCTGTATGAGCAGATGCAGGAGGGAGGGAAGGGGGGGTGGATGGGTTGGAAGCAGGCAAAGGAGGGAGGGATTGGCAGGATTGTGCAGGAGGCAAAAGCTTAGGATAAGGAGGGGGGTTGTCTCCAACAGACAGAGATGCAGGGGCCGAGGGAGACGCCTGGGACGCCTGAGGTCCAAATTTTGCCACGGCATCTGCGCACTTCTGCCAAGTTAGCAGACAGTGGATAGGAGCCCTGGGCTCTGCAAAAAAGGTCTTTCCAATCTTTTGCCAGGTCTCTACCCCCAAGGAACCTGCCTCAGGGTACCAGGGGCATTGGAATGCAATCTCACATAACAAACGTTCAATTTCCTTTAAAGAAACATGAGCACCTGCACCTCTCTGTCTGACTAAATGAAGCAGTTCAGTAGCATGCACTTTCTGGGACTTTGTAAGCTCCCCCCCCCCATACTCACGGTATAGCCGGCTAAGACTTCTCCAGTCGAGTGAAGTATGAGGCTGGCTGACTACTCGGCTGCGCAAGGGATCTGGCACGTCGGGGTCACCAGATGTAGAAATGAAAAATTCACGGGAGACGAGAGAGGCAGGTGTAGCTAGGCGTCTGTCTGGGCGGACCCTGAGAGCCTCTTTTATTGAATATTACAAGCATTGCCAAAGGTGTGCCTGTGGCTGATTGGTTGATACATACATACAGAAACTTGTGATTGGTTAACATAAGTACTAAGGCGGGAATTACATGTGAAAGGTGGGGATTACATGTGATCATTTATCATTGATGCTGAGAATCGGAGCTAGAACTAGACAGGCATGAAGCCTCCTAATTGAATTGTAACTAGGGATTAATTGGCACAAACAATATAACAATTGGGTTCTATAGTTATGGTCAGCTAGGCATGGAGAGCAAGTACAGTTTGTTTTCCATGAGCTTAGGATGTCTGTTACTAATGATTGATCATAGCATGTGACAATATAACAATCAGGTTCTGTAGTTGTGATCAGCTAGGCATGAAGAGCAATACTTCTCAGAAAGCAAGAGAAAAGAGGAGCAAGGCTTCCCCAAAATGGAGCAGTTTTGTGCAGAAAGAGACTTCCCTTTATGCACCAAATGAGGGGAAATCAGAATTTTACAAGAAATTGCATGAGACATTGTTGAACTATATGGACTTAAACATCATTATGCTTGGAGATATGAATGGAGTGGTATTGACAAATATGGATAAGTCAGAAAGACAAGTGGTGACAAAAGACGGAAGACTACCGAAAACCTTTTTTGAAATGACAGACAATATGGACTTAATTGACATTTGGAGAACTAAGAACCCCCTAGGAAAAGAAGGGACTTTTTTCTCTGAAGCCCAAAAGACCTGGACAAGGATTGACCAAATCTGGATAACCTGAGGAATGGCTCCCAAGATTCGCAAAACGGAAATCTGCCCAAAAATATGCTCCGACCATAACCCTGTGAAGATGGAAATGAAACCAACAGTGACTGGACCCTTCAGATGGAGGATGAATGACACCTTGTTTAGAGATCCAGAAACTATTAAGAAGGCCCAAAAAACTATAAAAGACTATTTTGAGATAAATTTGAAGACTACAGTGGAAAAAAGAACAATCTGGGACGCAAGCAAAGCCGTGATGAGAGGGTTTTTGATACAACAAAATGCAATAAAGAGGAAAATCCAAAATGAAAAAAGGAGAAGATTTTGGAGAAAAGAAGAGAAGGAGAGAAAAAACTTAGAGTTAAACCAAAATCCCAAGAGATCTTGAGAGAAATTAAGTTATATCAAGTACAATACATGAAATTGATAAATCAGGACATTGAATGGAAAGTTAAACAGATGAGACAAAAAACCTTCGAATCAGCCAACAAATGTGGAAAACTGCTAGCATGGCAGTTGAAGAAGAGACAAAAACTAAATACTGTCACTAATCTCGAAGTGGATGGAAAAAACATTCAGAAGCCACAGGAGATCAGAAGCTGTTTCCAGAGATATTTTAAAGAACTTTATACACAAGGGCCGCAGATGGAGTCGAAAATTGACCAATTTTTGAATACCAATGGACTACAAAAAATTTCTCAAGAAAATAAAGATTTACTGAACTATAAAATATCCGAACAAGATGTGGAAGGCGCGATTCAAAATATGCAACTGGGTAAATCTCCAGGACCCGATGGATTAACCTCCAAGTACTATAGAACTTTGAAAGATTGTTTAATTCAACCTTTGAAGGAGGTTTGTAATGAAATTATGGAAGGGAAAAAGGCACCTGAGACGTGGAAAGAAGCTTATATCACACTTATACCGAAAACTGAGTCTGAAAAGACACAACTTAAGAACTATCGCCCCATATTCGTACTCAATGTGGATTACAAAATTTTTGCTGATATTTTGGCCAGAAGACTTGAAAAAAGTTTTGGCAGAAATAATACATAAAGACCAGGCTGGCTTTCTCCCTGGAAGACACTTATCGGACAACACGAGGAATATAATTAATATTCTAGAAAAGTTGCAGGTGAACATTAATACAAAAGCAGTTTTGATTTTTGTGGATGCGGAGAAAGCCTTTGACAATATTTCTTGGAGTTTTATGAAGAAAAATCTTCAGGGGATGGGGGTTGGACAGAACTTTGAAAATGGTATAGGTGCGATATATTCTGAACAAAAAGCCAAACTGATAGTAAATAACATGGTTACCGAAGAGTTTAAAATAGAGAAAGGGACACGACAAGATTGCCCAATTTCCCCATTGCTCTTTATTTCAGTCCTGGAGGTTCTCCTAAACATGATTAGAAGGGACCATTTGATTCAGGGTATTCAGGTCGGAGCTAAACAATACAAACTTAAAGCCATTGCAGATGATCTTGTTATGACACTACAGGAGCCGATACCTAGTACCAAGAGGGCCTTAGAAGTAATCCAGGAATTTGGCCAAGTGGCAGGTTTTAAATTGAACAAATTGAAAACTAAGGTTTTGGAGAAAAACTTGACACCGATAGAAAGAGAGAGGTTTCAGAATGAAACAGATCTAACATTAGTAAAGAAGGTAAAATACCTGGGGGTGAACATGACATCTAAGAATGTAAATCTATTTAAAGATAATAATAATAATAATAATAATAATTTATTATTTATACCCCGCCCATCTGGCTGGGCCTCCCCAGCCACTCTGGGCGGCTTCCATAAAAACCAAAAATACAGTAAAATGTCACACGTTAAAAACTTCCCTGAACAGGGCTGCCTTAAGATGTCTCCTGAATGTCAGATAGTTGTTTATCGCTTTGACATCTGCTGGAAGGGCGTTCCACAGGGCGGGCGCCACTACCGAGAAGGCCCTCTGCCTGGTTCCCTGTAGCTTTGCTTCTCGCAGTGAGGGAACCGCCAGAAGGCCCTCGGCGCTGGACCTCAGCGTCCGGGCAGACTGATGGGGGTGGAGACGCTCCTTCAGGTATACTGGACCGAGGCCGTTTAGGGCTTTAAAGGTCAGCACCAACACTTTGAATTGTGCTCGGAAACGTACTGGGAGCCAATGCAGGTCTTTCAAGACCGGTGTTATATGGTCTCGGCGGCCGCTCCCAGTCACCAGTCTAGCTGCCGCATTCTGGATTAGTTGTAGTTTCCGCGTCACCTTCAAAGGTAGCCCCACGTAGAGCGCATTGCAGTAGTCCAAGCGGGAGATAACCAGAGCATGCACCACTCTGGCGAGACAGTCCGCAGGCAGATAGGGTCTCAGCCTACGTACCAGATGGAGCTGGTAAACAGCTGCCCTGGACACAGATTTGACCTGTGCCTCCATGGACAGCTGTGAGTCCAAAATGACTCCCAGGCTGCGCACCTGGTCCTTCAGGGGCACAGTTACCCCATTCAGGACCAGGGAATCCTCCACACCTGCCCGCCTCCTGTCCCCCAAAAACAGTACTTCTGTCTTGTCAGGATTCAACCTCAATCTGTTAGCCGCCATCCATCCTCCAACCGCCTCCAGACACTCACACAGGACCTTCACCGCCTTCACTGGTTCTGATTTAAAAGAGAGGTAGAGCTGGGTGTCATCCGCATACTGATGAACACCCAGCCCAAACCTCCTGATGATCTCTCCCAGCGGCTTCATATAGATGTTAAAAAGCATGGGGGAGAGGACAGAACCCTGAGGCACCCCACAAGTGAGGGCCCAAGGGTCTGAACACTCATCCCCCACCACCACTTTCTGAACACGGCCCAGGAGGAAGGAGCGGAACCACTGTATAACAGTGCCCCCAGCTCCCAGCCCCTCAAGACGGTCCAGAAGGATGCTATGGTCGATGGTATCAAACGCCGCTGAGAGATCCAGCAGAACTAGGAAACAGCTCTCACCTTTGTCCCTAGCCCGCCGGAGATCATCAACCAGTGCGACCAAGGCAGTTTCAGTCCCATGATGAGGCCTGAATCCCGACTGGAAGGGATCCAAATGGTCCGCTTCTTCCAGGCGTGCCTGGAGTTGTTCAGCAACCACTCGCTCAATCACCTTGCCCAGGAATGGAAGATTTGAGACTGGGCGATAGTTGGCCATCGTGGCCGCATCTAAAGATGGTTTTTTAAGAAGCGGTTTAATAACCGCCTCTTTCAGCGGGTCTGGGAAGGCTCCCTCACGGAGGGAAGCATTCACCACCCCACGAAGCCCATCGCCCAGTCCTTCCCGGCTAGCTTTTATAAGCCAGGATGGGCAAGGATCCAGGAGACAGGTGGTTGGTTTCACTCGTCCAAGCAGCCTGTCCACATCCTCGGAGGTAACAGATTGAAATTGATCCCACTCAACTTGACTAGACAGAACTCTAGCACTCTCCCGCCCCGGCCCTGCTCCCACGGTGGAGTCTACTTCTTCCCGAATCTGGGCGATTTTATCTGCAAAAAACTTTGCAAAATCATTGCAGGAGAACATGTGGCCCGTACTGGGCCCCGATGTTGCAGGTGGTTCCGCTAAATTGTGAACCACCTGAAAAAGTCTCCTGCTGCTGTTTTCTGCAGATGCAATAGAGGCGGTGAAGAAATTCTTCTTCGCCGTCGCTATCGCCACTTGGTAGGCTCGACGTTGAGCTCTAACCTGTGTCCGGTCAGATTCGGAATGAGTTATCCGCCACCGGCGCTCTAGCCGTCTCAACGATTGTTTCATTGCCCTCAGATCCGTGGAAAACCACGGGGCTGTCCGGGCTCCATGCAATCGGAGAGGGCGCTTCGGAGCCAAACAGTCAATAGCCCTGGTTAACTCCACATTCCAGCGGGCCACCAGGGAATCGGCTGAAAGGCCATCAACATGGGATAAAGCATCCCCTACCACTCTCTGGAAACCATTTGGATCCATTAAGTGGCGGGGGCGGACCATCCGAATTGGTCCCACCTCCCTGCAGAGGGGATGGGTCGCAGAGAAGTCCAGTTGCACCAGGAAGTGATCTGACCATGGCACTTCTTTCATTTCGCTTTTACTTAGTGTCAGATCACCAACATCCATAGAGGTAAACACCAGGTCCAAGGCATGTCCACGGCTATGGGTTGGGCCAGACTTATTCAGGGACAGCCCCATGGAGGCCATGCTTTCCACGAAGTCCCGAGCGGCCCCTTGTAAGGTCGTGTCGGCATGGATGTTAAAATCCCCTAGGACGACCAGGCTAGGTGTCTCCAGGAGAACATCCGCCACGACCTGAAGCAGCTCGGGCAGGGAATCCTTGGTGCAGCGGGGAGGTCGGTACACCAAAAGGAATCCTGTACTGCCCCTATTGCCCAACTTCCAGAACATGCACTCAGAAAACTGGGTCTTCCCAATAGGACGCCTGGTGCAAACTAATGACTTCCTAAAAATCACTGCAACCCCCCCTCCCCGCCCACGTGACCTGGGTTGCTGTGCGTAAGAGAAACCTGGTGGACAAGCAGCGGCAAGGACAGGCCCATCTGCTTCATCCAACCAAGTCTCTGTTACACATGCCAGGTCAAATCCTCCATCCATGATCAAGTCATGGATGGCAGTGGTCTTACGAATCATTGACCTGGCATTGCACAGCAGCACCTTCAGGTCACGTGGGTATCCCTTGCTGATTCTAGTATCCATCCGGACAGGACCAGACCCGGAGGCAGGGATAGTCCTCAGACAACGACTAAACCTGCCTCCTCTGTAATGACATGGTCTGGTCTTAGCGTAACTCCTCCTCCTACCCGTGATCACTGAGATCGGTTGTCCCAGTGCATCCCCCCCTGTGGAACATGCCCCAGCCATTTTGTGGGCTGGGGCCCACTCCCCGGCAGCCCTGAACCCTCCCCCTAAAAACAAAATAACACCTTAAACAAACAAACAAAACCAATAAAACAATACAAACAAAAAAATGTAAAAATTACAAAAACATCAAAATAAAAAAATAATAATTCCCCAAGCCCAACCAAACATCCATCCCACCCCCACCCCCCACATACAAAAAATCCAAAGAAATTTTTTAAAAAACATTTTAAAAACACTCTGTGCCTCTCCGGCAGTAACAACTGTCCTAGTGAGGCCTGTCAGGCCCCGCCCCGGGCCAGGTGGTAAGTGTCAGGGAGGAGCAGGGCCCTCAAGCACTCACTCAGGGAGTCTTCCTGGGCAGCAGGCCGCAAGCAGCACACAGTCCTTATGAGGCCCCAGGCCCCGCCCCAAGCCAGATGGTAAGTGGCAAAAGCAGGGCCCACAAGCACTCACTCAGGGAGTCTTCCTGGGCAGCAGGCAGCAAGCAGCACGCAGTCCTTGTGAGGCCCCAGGCCCCGCCCCAAGCCAGATGGTAAGTGGCAAGAGCAGGGCCCACAAGCACTCACTCAGGGGAGTCCTCCTGGGCAGCAGGCAGCAAGCAGCACGCAGTCCTTGTGAGGCCCCAGGCCCCGCCCCAAGCCAGATGGTAAGTGGCAAGAGCAGGGCCCACAAGCACTCACTCAGGGGAGTCCTCCTGGGCAGCAGGCAGCAAGCAGCACGCAGTCCTTATGAGGCCCCAGGCCCCGCCCCAAGCCAGATGGTAAGTGGCAAAAGCAGGGCCCACAAGCACTCACTCAGGGAGTCTTCCTGGGCAGCAGGCCGCAAGCAGCACGCAGTCCTTATGAGGCCCCAGGCCCCGCCCCAAGCCAGATGGTAAGTGGCAAAAGCAGGGCCCACAAGCACTCACTCAGGGAGTCTTCCTGGGCAGCAGGCCGCAAGCAGCACGCAGTCCTTATGAGGCCCCAGGCCCCGCCCCAGGCCAGATGGTAAGTGGCAAGAGCAGGGCCCTCAAGCACTCACTCAGGGGAGTCCTCCTGGGCAGCAGGCAGCAAGCAGCACACAGTCCTTGTGAGGCCCCAGGCCCCGCCCCAGGCCAGATGGTAAGTGGCAAAAGCAGGGCCCACAAGCACTCACTCAGGGAGTCTTCCTGGGCAGCAGGCCGCAAGCAGCACACAGTCCTTATGAGGCCCCAGGCCCCGCCCCAGGCCAGATGGTAAGTGGCAAGAGCAGGGCCCTCAAGCACTCACTCAGGGGAGTCCTCCTGGGCAGCAGGCAGCAAGCAGCACACAGTCCTTGTGAGGCCCCAGGCCCCGCCCCAAGCCAGATGGTAAGTGGCAAAAGCAGGGCCCACAAGCACTCACTCAGGGGAGTCCTCCTGGGCAGCAGGCAGCAAGCAGCACGCAGTCCTTATGAGGCCCCAGGCCCCGCCCCAAGCCAGATGGTAAGTGGCAAAAGCAGGGCCCACAAGCACTCACTCAGGGAGTCTTCCTGGGCAGCAGGCCGCAAGCAGCACGCAGTCCTTATGAGGCCCCAGGCCCCGCCCCAGGCCAGATGGTAAGTGGCAAAAGCAGGGCCCACAAGCACTCACTCAGGGAGTCTTCCTGGGCAGCAGGCCGCAAGCAGCACGCAGTCCTTGTGAGGCCCCAGGCCCCGCCCCAGGCCAGATGGTAAGTGGCAAGAGCAGGGCCCTCAAGCACTCACTCAGGGAAATGCTGGTCAGAGGTGAAAAAAGATTTAGAAATTTGGACGAACCTGAAGCTTTCCTTGCTGGGTCGAATTGCTGTTATTAAGATGAATGTATTGCCGAGGATGTTATTTTTATTCCAATCATTGCAAATTATTGATAAGATGGACTGTTTCAAGAAGTGGCAAAGAGACATATCTAGATTTGTCTGGCAGGGCAAAAAGCCCAGAATAAAATTTAAAATTCTTACTGATGCTAAAGACAGAGGGGGGTTTGCCCTGCCAGACTTAAAACTTTATTATGAGTCAGCAGCTTTTTGCTGGCTGAAGGAATGGCTGCTTCTTGAGAATACAGATGTTTTGGATCTTGAAGGGTATGACAATGTATTTGGGTGGCATGCATATCTATGGTACGGCAAGATAAAAGCACATAAGGCATTTAAAAAACATATTGTCAGAAAAGCATTGTTTAATGTCTGCATAAGGTATAAAGACTTTTTGGAGAGTAAAACTCCAAGGTGGCTATCACCTATGGAGGCGAAAGCCTTGAAAAAACTCAACATGGAAACCAAATGGCCAAAATACTGGGAAATTTTAGAACACGAAGGTGATAAATTGAAATTGCAGAGTTATGACAAGCTTAAAGAGAAGGTGCGAGACTGGTTACATTATTTTCAAATAAGAGAGGTGTATAATTTGGACAAAAAAATTGGTTTCCAGGTGGAAAAATCAAAGTTAGAAACAGAATTGTTAGAACCCAATGCTAAGATACTTTCAAGAATGTATAATCTGCTGTTGAAATGGAACACTGAGGAAGAAACGGTAAAATCTGTAATGATAAAATGGGCACAAGATATAGGCCATAATATTATGTTTGCTGACTGGGAGAAGTTGTGGACCACCGGGATTAAGTTTACGGCATGTAATGCCTTAAGAGAGAATATTATGAAAATGAGGTATAGGTGGTACATGACCCCAGTCAAGCTTGCAAAAATATACCATTTGCCCGATAACAAATGTTGGAAATGTAAAGAGATTGAAGGTACATTCTTTCACCTTTGGTGGACGTGCCCAAGGATTAAGGCTTTCTGGGAAATGATATATAATGAACTGAAAAAGGTATTTAAATATACTTTCCCGAAGAAACCAGAGGCCTTCCTCCTGGGCATAGTGGACCAATCGGTGTTAAAGAAGGATAGAACTTTTTTTATGTATGCTACTGCAGCAGCAAGAATTCTCATCGCAAAGCACTGGAAGACACAAGATCTACCCACCCTGGAAGACTTGCAGATGCAACTAATAGACTACATGGAGATGGCGGCAATGACTGGCAGAATCCGAGACCAGGGAGAAGAGCTGGTGGAGGAAGACTGGACAAAATTTAAAATTTATTTGCAGAAACATTGTAAAATTTCTGAATGTTGAGGACATTCTGAATGTTGAGGAATGTTGAGGAAGCTGTGGCTGGATGGTTACGTGGGAGCCGGTTGAAGTTAAATCCTTCGAAGACAGAGGTCCTCTGGCAGGGCGGGACGATATGGGATCGAGGGGGCAACTCCCATCTCTTGCGGGGGTGCAATTAGTGCCAGCACCGGCCGTTAAGAGTTTGGGTGTAATCTTCGATACCTCCCTCTCTATGGAGGCGCAGATTACAGCTATAACAAAGGCGGCATTTTTTCATCTCCGCCAAGCTAAGCAGTTGGCCCCTTATCTCTCTCGCCCTGACCTAGCCACTGTGATCCATGCGACGGTCACCTCCAGACTGGATTATTGTAACTCGCTCTACGTGGGGCTGCCCTTGAGACTGACCCAGAAACTCCAGCGGGTGCAGAATGCCGCGGCGAGACTCCTTATGGGGTCTTCGCTGCGAGAGCACATTCATCCGGTATTATACCAGCTGCACTGGCTCCCGGTGGAGTACAGGATCAGGTTTAAGGTGCTGGTTTTAACCTTTAAAGCCCTATACGGCCCAGGACCCTCGTACCTACGGGACCGCCTCTCCTGGTATGCCCCACAGAGAAACCTATGGTCTGCAAATAATAACATCCTCAAGGTCCCAGGCCTCAGAGAGGTTAGGCTGGCCTCAACTAGAGCCAGGGCCTTCTCGGCTGCGGCTCCAAACTGGTGGAATGCTCTGTCACAAGAGACTAGGGCCCTGCGGGACCTGACATCTTTCCGCAGGGCCTGCAAGACAGAGTTGTTCCGCCAGGCCTTTGGTCAGGGCGCAGCCTGACTCCCTCCTCTGGCAACCTGCACAGAATTTTGCTTAATTGGTTGCCATCAATTTGATTTAATTAATTTTTATAATGAAATATTTTTAGATTGTGTGATTATTTGACTGACTATTTGATTGTTGTTAGCCGCCCTGAGCCCGGCTTCTGCTGGCGAGGGCGGGATATAAATAAAATTTATTATTATTATTATTATTATTATTATTATTATTATTATTATTATTATTGAAATGAACCGCAGGGGTTCTAGCAACAAGCTAAAATGTATGATTTGGACAAATAACAGATAAACTAATAGGACATGAATTTGCTGAACTAATTTTTAAAAGGGATACAAGAACGGGAGATGTGAGGAAGTCTGGAAAATAAGTTAACTAAAGATGAGAAACTAAGAAAAAGGGATTTTTTTGTTTTTTCTGTATATGTGTTTTCTTTTTCTTTCTTTTTTGTGCTTAGTGTTTGTATTACTGTATTTTGTAATTTTGTATTCTTTTCTGTTTTTGTACTTCTTTTGAATTTTCTTATTGTTAAAACCTAATAAAATATTTATTAAAAAAAAGAAACTGCATGTTTCCCATCATGACATTAATACAGTTTTTTGTACGGGATTTTGGGGGAGGAGCTGTTTATGCTTCCACCTGACGGGATGCAGATACAGAAGGGAATGGTCTGTAAACTGCGGAAATCCTTATATAGTCTCAAGCAGAGTGCCAGGTGTTGGAACACAAAACTCACTGAGACATTGCATTCTCTAGGTTTTCACCAGGGCAAAGCTGATCCGTGTGTGTTTGTCAAGGAGGAGGGGCAAAACAAACTGTTTATGTTTTGTTGATGATCTTCTGATGTTTTGGAAGAATCAGGATTTGTACCAAAGCACCCTAGCTCAGCTGAAGGAGCACTTTGACATGAAGGATCTTGGTGAGGTATCCAACTATATTTCTCTGCAGGTGGAGAAGGACCAAGCAGATAATTTTCTGGTACACCAAACACAGAAAATTGCTGATGTATTAACCAGGTTGAATTTGGTTGATGCAAACCCAGCAGACACACCGATGGTGACAGGTTATCAGGTAGATAGTACTGCTGAAGCGTTTTCTGACACTACGCTGTACAGATGCATTCTAGGCAAGTTGAATTTCATTGCTAGATGCTCAAGACCTGACATAGCTGTAAGCACTAACCTGCTTAGCAGACATGCTAACAATCCTACTGTTCAGGATTGGAAAGCTCTGAAGCACATAGCCCGCTATTTGAAAGGGACTTTGCACTACAGGCTGAGGTTCACCAGTCAGAAGACTGGAGGTCTTGAAATCTTTGCAGATGCAAGTTTTGGAAGTGACACCACGGATGGTACAAGCACTTCTGGAGTATGCTACATGTACAACCACTGTCTGTTTGACTGGCTGTGCAAGCAGCAGACGACAGTGAGCCTAAGTTCCTGTGAAGCAGAACTCAATGCTCTGTCATTTTCACTCATGGATTGTGAATGGTTGATGCAACTGTTTAAGGACATCAGAGTTTCTGTGAAATGTCCTGTACAAGTGTATCAAGACAATAGATCCTGTTTGGCTTTGCTGAACTCGGAGAGTTGCAAGCAAAGAACCAAGTACTTGCAGATTAAGCTACATCGTGCAAGAGAGTGTATTCAGAAAGGACTCATTCAGGTGTCCTACATGGCAGGAAATGAAATTCCTGCTGATCTGTTGTCTAAGGTTTTTAACAGAGAACAACTTAAGGTTTACGTACAAAGGTTGCAGTTGGGTTGAACCACAGGTACTACAGGTTACACAGAAAGGGGGAGGATGTTAGGATTGACTTTCCACCCCCACCTTGCTTAGGTGGCGAGCCGATTTGGGCTCACCCGCAGAGGCTGATGGACCCTGATAGATTCCGTCAAGCCTTGCGAGACCTTCCTCCCCCTGGCAACTCATTGACTGAGCTTGTTGAGGGCTGGAATATCCAGCTTCTGGCAGCGATCGATGAGATCGCACCTAAGCGGTTTACTATGTCTCTCCCACACAAAACACAGCACGCTGGCAGCTTTATTATTTTCAGATTTATTAAGCAATTACAGGGTCTCAGCAGTTCAAGCTCTCTTAGCTTAGCCTTCACTGCTCAAGTCAGTTGACGCTACTAGATTCTGTTTCCTGCCAAGGCAGGATATTTTCCACTCCCCCCCACCTCCTTCTGGGCTTAAGTTGCTTGGATACCCGGCTCCTCCTACTGCTCCTAGGAGTCTCAGGTACAGCCAGCCCCTCCTCCTCTGGAGTAGAGTCTAAACACGGCTGTTCTCTTGCAGCCTGCTCTGTCAGCTCTGTGCTGCTTTGAGAATTTACAGGCAGCATTCCAGAGCGAGATAGGCTTATCTCCCTCTCACTGTGTGAAAGACTCAAGTTTCTACTCCCCTCGGCTTGTCCTCCCTCCTCTTCGGATTCTTCGCTCTCTGTCAGAACGGGAATGTCCCTGACATCGCCCCCCTTCTAAGTCCTCTGTCCTCTTCGGCCTCACTGTCTGCCATGGAGGACTCTCTTGATACAGGTCTCCACCATCCTTCAGTCTCCTCTGCTTCTTCCTCTTCCTCACTGAGGTCAGCCTCCTCCCTCCACCCTCTAGGTTTGGGCTTGTGTGTGTTGGGATTCTTTTCCCGTGCTTGCAGTCATGGGATTGTTTTTCTCACATGACGGTGTATGTTTTCATTCCACATTGTGTGAAGTGTTGGAGAGAGGATGTTTGTAGTACTGTATTTCCATGATGTAGGTCGCTTGTCCTTTGTTTTTTACTCTTTGCTGTTTGATGCTGATGAGGAAGGAGCTGAGTCAGAATGCTCCGAGTGTATTATATGTAAACAAAGTAGTTTAGCCAATATTGCTGCGCTACTGAGTCTGTCACACTGACTGCTAACACTCTGCTGATCCTGAAGTGTGCTGATGTCTCTGAGGCATCAGTTGCTGTGATGTTCAGGCTGGAGAAAGACTTTGAGTCTCCCGAATGACCGACCAGGAGGGAGAGAACATGCCAGTCAGACATGTGTCTCTGTCAAGTTCCTACTCACATGTAGGACGCTCCTGACAATTGGTTATGGGCCCAGAGGATTGGGGCCACAGAGGACAGCAGGCTCAGTGCCAGCAGAAAGGTCCAGGAGCTCTTTATGTCCCATTTGGAGTCTCCTGGAACCAGCAGCGTGAAGCAATCTCAGGATGGAAAGAGACTGTGAGTAAGCTGCCTGTGCTTGAAAATGAAAACAGAGACAGGCTGGAATGTCTTGTGCTGATGCCAGCGGCTCGCACAGGAGAAGCTGTTTGATAAGGACTGCTTCTGTGTTTTCCTGGCTCAGAGTAATCTCTGGGTTGGAGATTGAGCAGGAATGAATCCCAGTCCCTGAGTTATGTAGAGGGAATGGGAAAAGCTGCTTTTCAAGAGAGAGAAGAGCTGCTTGATGCAGCAAGCCTTTGCCAAAAATGTAACCCTTGATTTATGTGCTACAGAGGGAGGACATTCCCCGATGCTTCTGATTCATTCCCTGAGAAGAGAAAGGGGAATGGGGGAGTTGTTTTATTTGTTCCTGAAGCTGCAAAAGCAGTTTGAGCCAACAGGCAGTGTGTGTGCTGCAGGAATTAAGGCTGCGTCACACATTGGACACTTCAAGATGGCGGGGGTTTGGTGACCGGGATACCAGAGAGGGCTGGATTTGCTCTCTCCGATGCCGCAATGGGAGGCAATGGCCATAAATCACGCCCAGGGGGAGACTGATGCAGTATCTCAGAGGATCGTGCAGAGCTCTGGATGCGTCATGAATGTGAAGATGCAGAGCTGTTTTTCTGATACCAGAAGCTCCACAGATGGGATTTGGAGAAGGCATTTGGAGGAAGAGTGCACGGGGGTGGTGTTTCCTGTTCAGGGGGAGGTCTCTCCAGAGCAGGAGGAGCAAGGGGGTTGACTGCCACATCATCCCAACCATCACTGCAACCAGCATGTGGCGCTGCTGTGTTCGAAGCAGTGGAAAGTTTTTCCTGTGAGAAGTTTGGACAGAGTCCAAAGGCCAGGACAATCTGTGCAGATATGGTGACCAGCTGTTCCAGTGCAGAGGCAAAGGCACACCTTTGTGGAAGATGGAACTGGTTCACCACGTGTACTGTGTGCTGTGTGTCTAGTACACAGGCAGTGGAACTCGCTGGTGAAGGACCCATCTTCCAAGTGTCGGGTGCAGGAGCCACTGAGCGTGAGTAAGCTAAGCCCCGGGGAAGGAAGATGGTCAAAGTCCAAGAGTCCTATTCAGTGCCTTTTGAGAGACTCAATGGACAAAACTGGGAGGAATGGTCCCGAAGAGTTAAGGCCTGGCTTACAGCCAAGGGTCTGTGGGAGAGCACCCAGGCATCTCCTCTCCAAGCTGCAGGCGGAGACACTCTGGCACAGGTTGCAGCAGCCACTGCCTCACAGAGGAGAGATCTATAGTGCTCAGTGTGGATGGCTCACAATTGCTGATCATTGATGGTCTTTAGATGGCCCGGGAAGTTTGGCAAGCCCTAAAGAGAGTTTCAGAAAGCTTTATCTAGATTCATCTGTCAGGGGGGAAAACCCAGAATTAAATATAAATTACTAACAGATTCTAAAGAAAGAGGGGGATTTTCCCTGCCAGATTTGAAAATCTACTTTGAAGCAGCGGCGCTTTGCTGGATTAAGGAATGGATACAATTAAAAGATACCGATGTTTTAGATTTGGAGGGATTTGACAATGTGTTTGGATGGCATGCATATTTATGGTATGATAAAGTAAAGGCCCATAATGCTTTTAAAAACCATGTAATTAGGAAATCTCTGTGCAATGTATGGATAAAATATAAAGCTCTCTTAGAAAGGAAGACACCCAGATGGCTCTCGCCAATGGAGGCGAAGGCCCAGAAAACGCTTAATATGGATATCCAGTAGTTGAGATATTCAGACCTGTTATTGGAGGACAAAGAAGGTTATAAATTAAAACCATTTCATCAAATTAAAGATAAGATAAATTGGTTACATTATCACCAGATTAATGAATTGTACAAAATAGATAAGAAAAATGGTTTTGCTTCAGAAAAATTTAAGTTGGAAACGAAGTTGTTGGACTCTAAAGTTAAAATTTTGTCTAAAATGTATAATTTATTGTTGGAATGGCATACAAAGGATGAACAAGTTAAATCAGTGATGATAGATTGGGCAAGAGATGTGGGACATAATATAATGTTTGAAGATTGGGAAAGATTGTGGTCAAGTTCACTGCATGTACGCTGTTAAAGGAAAATACAGTGGTGCCCCGCAAGACGAACGCCTCGCAAGACGGAAAACCCGCTAGACGAAAGGGTTTTCCGTTTAGGAGGCGCTTCGCAAAATGAATTTCCCTATGGGCTTCCTTCGCAAGACGAAAGCCCATAGGGAAATCTCCGGGACAGTGGGGAAGCGCAGCGCGTCTTCCCCACTGTCCTCGGACCTCCTCCGAAGGCTGGCGGTGGGGCGGAAAGCCCTTCTCCCCGCGCCAGCCTTCGGAAGGCTCCTCCGAAGGCTGGCGGTGGGGAGAAAAGCCCTTCTCCCCGAGCCAACCTTCGGAAGGCTCCTCCGAAGGCTGGCGGTGGGGAGAAAAGCCCTTCTCCCCGCGCCAGCCTTCGGAAGGCTCCTCCGAAGGCTGGCGGTGGGGCGGAAAGCCCTTCTCCCCGCGCCAGCCTTCGGATGGCTGTCCTGAAGACTTGCGGTGGGAGGAGGGTTTTCCTTCCCACCGCCAACATTCAGAATGCTGTTCTGAATGTTGGCGGTGGGGAGGAAAAACCCTCCTCCCACCGCAAGCCCCAGGAACAGAGGAGAAGCGCTGCGCCCCTTCCCCTCTGTTCCCGTACCTGTCCTGAAGGCTTGCGGTGGGGAGAAAAGCCCTTCTCTGCGCCGCCAGCCTGGCAAGCGGTTTCCATAGGAACGCATTAATTGATTTTCAATGCATTCCTATGGGAAACCGTGCTTCGCAAGACGAAAAACTCGCAAGAAGAAAAAACTTGCGGAACGAATTAATTTCGTCTTACGAGGCACCACTGTATAATGAAAATGATGTATAGATGGTATTTGACTCCTGTAAAATTAGCAAAGATATACCACAACAGTGATAATCTATATAAAAAAATTCCTTCCAGTAGCACCTTAAAGACCAACTAAGTTAGTTCTTGGTATGAGCTTTCGTGTGCATGCACACTTCTTCAGCATGCACACGAAAGCTCATACCAAGAACTAACTTAGTTGGTCTTTAAGGTGCTACTGGAAGGAATTTTTTTATTTTGACTATGGCAGACCAACACGGCTACCTACCTGTAAGTGATAATCTATGTTGGAAATGCAAAGAAAAAGAGGGTACTTTTTATCATATGTGGTGGACGGGCCCCAAGGTGAAAGACTTCTGGGAGAAGATTTATAATGAACTGAAAAAAAATGTTGAAATATACATTTATTAAGAAACCAGAGGCCTTTCTTCTTGGAATAACAGGTTTGGAATTGCCCCCAAAAAGATGTTAAACTATTTTTGTATGCCACAACTACAGAAAGAATTTTGTTAGTGAAGAACTGGAAAACACAAGAAGTACCAACAGTGGAAGATTGGCAGATGAAGATGATTGGTTTTTTGGAGCTAGACGACCTTTTTTTAAAAGAGAGAGAGAGAGAGAGAGAGAGAGAGAGAGAGAGAGTGTTCATCATAGAACCGCAGCAGGGGCCAAGATCCATGCCACCAGAAGTTTGTTTGAGCTGAGGCTACGTCCTGGTGAAAACATCAGACAGCATGTAACAAAGATGCCGGCAGTGTTCAACAAACTGAGGCAGCTGCAGGTGAATTTTTCAGAAGAGTTAAAGGTTTATATTCTTCTGAGTTCCCTGGACAAAAGCTACAACAATTTGTGTCTAACCCTCGAGGCCATGCCCCCACGGGATTTGACGCTGCAGTATGTCTCCGGGCTTTTGTGCGATGAGGAAGAATGCCGGCAGAGAGAGGGACAAGCTGGCTCAGGCTGCCCTGCTTCCAAGAGTTTGGGGGGGGGCAGTAAAGGCTGAAGACACTGCCAGGGCTTTTGCAACGCGTCGTCGTTTTCTTTGTGGCTCCGGAAACCACCTGCGTAAACAGTGCCCAAAGGGAGCCAAGGAGCAGGATGCCTCCAAGGCCATTTCCCATGGCAACCAGATAAGAGGGGGAGCCCGGCAAACAAAGGGAAGGTGGAGGATGAACAAGGAGATATGGAGAGATGACCAATGGGTGACGCAAGCAAAAATCAAGTTAGTGGAATTTTTTGAGATAAATGGCAAACAAAATACAGATATAAATGTAGTTTGGGACGCAAGTAAAGCGTACATGAGGGGTCTTGGAATACAACAAATGGCTAGGCTGAAGAAGATAAAAGACAATAATATCCAAGAGTTAACTAAACAGATAAGAATTAATGAAAAGGAGTTGATCAAAAACCCAAAAAGTCATGAAATATTACAAAAAATAAAGATATTGAAATCCCATATCTCTAGTATATTAAATAAGGAAGTAGAAAATAAAATTAAATGGGCAAAACAAAGGTATTTTGAGTCCGCCAATAAGCCCGGTAAGTTGTTAGCATGGATGATAAAGGAAAAGCAAACAAAAAAAGTTATAAATAAAATTTTGGACCAAGGGGAGGAAATAACAGACCCAGTAAAAATAAAAATAAAATTCTTAAACTTTTATAAAGATTTGTATAAACAAGAACAATTAGAGGTTAATAAAATGGAGGAGTATTTACAACAAAATAAATTACCAAGAATTGAAAAAGAAGTTGAGGCCCTAAACTCCAATATAGAAATAGATGAAATAGCACAAGTAATATAAAAAAAAGAGTGGCAAATCGCCAGGTCTTGACAGAATCACATTAATGTACTATAAGAACCTGGAAGAAGTAATCCTCCCTATATTACAAAGAATAATGAATAATATACTGGGAGGGAAAGATATACCACAATCATGGAAAGAAGCACTGATCACTCTAATCCCGAAACAGGGAGTGGAGTTGACAGACATGAAAAATTATAGACCAATCTCCCTGTTGAATACAGACTATAAAATCTATGCTGGGGTGATGGCTAATAGATTAAAAAAGACTCTAAACAAAAGAATCAGCAGAGACCAGGTGGGCTTCTTACCGGATAGACATATAAAAGACAATACAAGAATAATAATTGACCTGTTGGAGTATGTGGAAATGAAACCAAGTAAAAAGATGGCCATGTTATTGGTTGATGCAGAAAAAGCTTTTGATAGATGTCAGGGAACTGCCATCGGAAGGACAGGAGGTGGAAGGGCTCAGAATAAAATTTAAAGTACTTACAGATGCAAAAGAAAGAGGGGGATTTGCCCTGCCGGACTTAAAACTGTACTATGAAGCAGCAGCGCTTTGCTGGCTGAAAGAGTGGATGCTCCTCGAGAACACAGATATCTTGGATTTAGGTTTCAATAATGCATTTGGTTGGTATGCATATTTATGGTATGACAAAATCAAAGTGCATAGGGCCTTTAAAAATCATATTGTCAGAAAAGCGTTATTTAATGTTTGGATGAGATATAAAGACTTGTTGGAAAACAAAACCCCTAGATGGTTGTCACCCTTGGAGGCTAAGGCATTGAAGAAACTCAATATGGAGGCCGAATGGCCAAAGTATTGGGAAATCTTGGAACAAGATGGAGATAAATTGAAATTACAAAGTCATGAGAAATTGAAACCTAAAGTACGAGATTGGCTCCATTATTATCAAATAATGGAGGTTTACAAACAAGATAGGAAAAATGGCTTCCAGGTGGAGAAATCAAAATTAGAAACTGAATTGTTAGAACCCAATACTAAGAATTTGTCAAGAATGTATAATTTGCTGCTGAAATGGAATACACAAGATGAAACAGTTAAATCGGCTATGATTAAGTGGGCACAGGACATTGGTCATAACATCATGTTTGCTGACTGGGAAAGGCATGTAATGCCTTAAAGGAAAATATTATGAAAATGATCTATAGGTGGTACATGACCCCAGTCAAGCTAGCAAAAATTTATCATTTGCCTGATAATAAGTGTTGGAAGTGTAAAGAAACTGAAGGTACTTTCTATCACCTTTGGTGGACGTGCCCGAAGATTAAGGCTTTCTGGGAAATGATTTATAACGAAATGAAAAAGGTACTTAAATGTACTTTCCCTAAGAAACCAGAGGCCTTTCTCTTGGGCATTGTCGGTCAATTGGTGTCAAAGAAAGATACGATCTTTTTTATGTATGCTACGACAGCAGCAAGAATACTTATCGGAAAGTATTGGAAGACACGAGATCTACCCACTCTGGAAGAATGGCAGATGAAAGTGATGGACTATATGACACTGGCTGAGATGACTGGCAGAATCCGCGACCAGGGGAAGGAGACGGCGGAAGAAGAATGGAAGAAATTTAAAATTTATCTTAAGGACTATTATAAACTTGATGAATGTTAGAATGTCGAGGTTTTGAGAAAGAAAGGGTTACAGCGATATAAGATTAGACTGATGGAAAGACCAAGAAGACATATGTTTGACAGAACTAACTTAGAAGTTGCTGGAAAAATTTGGGACATTGGGATGCAGAAAGGGGAGGTATGGGGGAGTCCGAGAAACAAGGTTTGTGAAAAAAAGGTCATGAAACTATATGTGTTTGTATGTCTTTTTATATGTTTGTATTGTTTTAAAAAATTTGTAAAACTAATAAAAATTTATATTAAAAAAAAAGGAGGTGGAAGGGCTCACAGAGGTTGGGAGAGACTCAGCACCTGAAGAGGGAACCAGCAGGGAGAGAGGAGGGGCTCCGAGGGAAAGTGAGCAGGAGGGATGGCTCAGAGACACTTCCAGCAAGGACAGTGGGGAGGTTTCAGGACCTCCTATAGGGACACCCACTCCCCGCCGGAAACTGTCACGCCGAGAGTCCAGAAGACGTGTTTCCGTTAAGGAGCTTTTATGTTGGAAGCGATTCCGAAAGCAACCACTGTCGGAATCTGCCAGCGACTGACGGAGCCATGCTTAAGGGGCTACGTTACAGACAGAGGTTTGCGGACTTGAACAAACTCTGAGGGATTTGGATTTTACGCACAAGCAGCTAATCATCCCATCACAGCATTCCGACAGTCTCTGAAAGCAGCTTGTGCAGGAGAAGGCATCATGAGCAACCCAGCCGGAACCGGAGAAGCAGGAGCTGGAGCGGGTACAAGCCTGGAAGAAAGGTACCGGGTGTTGGAGGTCCAGCTAGCGCTGCAGACGGCGAGGCTCGAGGAGAGGAGGGCTCAAGGTGCAGAGAAGGGGAAAACCACCCAGCTAGCCAGAAAGGTGCCAGGATTGGTGCAGAAATTTGGGGGGGGGGGAGCCCAAGGACTATCATGCCTTCAGGACAGAGATGCAATATGCCCTCAATCTGCAGTTTGATGACTTTCCCGACGAGGAATCGCGGGTGGCATTTGTGATTGGGCATCTCGAAAAGGGGGCGAAAGACTGGGTTAGGCCCCTGATGGCAGCAAATAATGACATCCTAAAGGACACGATGAAGTTTTTTCGTGCCATGGACATGATGTTTTCCAGCGATATTGAGCAGGGAGTGGTACGCAGACAGTTAATGGCTTGTAAACAGGGGAGCCGATCTGTCCGTGAGTACTGGACTGAGTTCACCATGCTGATCCATAAATTAGGGTGGGATCTATCGGCGGAACCCATACAAATGCTTTTTGAAGAAGGGCTTTCTTCGGCTGTAAAAGACGAACTTTCCCGGGGGCCCAGGGCGGAGTCTATGGACCAGCTGACCAAATCTGCGCTGACCATAGGAGCACGCCAGGAGGCGAGAGCCTTGGAGAGGCGGGAAGGGAAGGGGGAACGTTGGAGGGAGTTTCACATTCCAGAGATTCCAGAGCCTCCCTTCCCGCCAGGAGAGCCGATGGAAATTGGAACAGCGCGCGCGCTTGCAGTTTCAAAGCCCAGTGAAGGGGGGAAGAAGGAGGGGAAAGGCGCCAAGAAATGTTATCTCTGCCAACAGCCAGGTCACTTTGCCAGAGTCTGCCCCAAAGAAAGGAATGGCAAGGGATGGTGGGAGCTGTTGGGGAGAAGGAGGAAGAAGTTCCACAGCAAGTAAAAGCCAACGCCTGGCTGCCACCGTCGGGGCACAGCAGCCAGGCCAAAGAGTAGTGAAAGTGCCCACGCTGGAACCGCCTAAACCCGCCCTAGTGATAGAGGTGTTACTAGAGCTGCCAAACGGACACTCACTAAAGATAAAGACGCTATTGGACTCAGGCAGCTCCTGCAATTTCATGAGCAAGGAGTTTGCGGCTGAACACCAGATACAGACTATCCCTTTAAGCAACCCTTTGCAGGTGACCACAATTGACAGGAGGGAGCTGTTGGGAGGAGAAGTCAGCCAACAGACCGTCCCAATGATAATGAGGGTAGCAAGACACACTGAGCTAATAGCGTTTAATGTGGCTACCTTGGGAGGAGCTCCCATTATTTTGGGAATGAGCTGGCTAGCATTACATGATCCGCTAGTGGGCTGGCATCAGAGAGTGGTCTCCTTTGGGTCAGCACATTGTCTTGAACACTGCAAAGAGGGGGAGGCTCAAGGAGGGGCCAAAGCCACTCTAGCAGGGACGGAAGTAAGGGAGAAAGGGAAGGTGCCCCGACAATACGCCGACCTGAGCAACGTCTTCAGCGAGAGGGAAGCAGACAAACTACCCCCGCATAGACCCTTTGACTGTCAAATCAATTTACTCCCTGGGGCGCAGCTCCCTGTAGGCAAGCTGTACGCCATGTCAGACAGGGAGATGCAGGAGTTAAGGGAGTTCATTGACAAGAACCTGAAGAGAGGTTTCATCAGAGAGTCCAGAGCGGTGGGTGGTAGCCCAGTGTTTTTTGTGGATAAAAAAAACACGGACAAACCGAGGCTGGTCGTGGACTTCCGGGCCTTAAATGCAGTGTCAGAACCAGTGACTTTCCCTATGCCCAGAATTGATGACATTTTGACAAGGGTCAGGAAGGGAAAGATTTTTACTAAACTGGACCTGAGGGGGGCGTACAACCTGATACGGATAAGGAAGGGAGATGAATGGAAAACCACCATGTTCACCCCATTGGGGGCATTTGAATATCTCGTTATGCCCTTCGGTCTGCAGGCAGGCTCAGCGTGTTTTCAATCGTTTATGAACCACGTCTTGGAACCTTTGCTTTACAAGAATTGCGTGGCCTTCTTAGATGACGTGTTGGTGTATTCAGAGAATGAGGAGCAGCATGTGAGAGACGTCAGGGAAGTGTTGGGCAAACTGCAAGCGAACCAGCTGTGGGTGAAACTGGAGAAATGTCAGTTTTATACCAAGGAGGTGGAATTCCTGGGGTACCGCCTGTCAGACAAGGGATTGGCCATGGATCCAGGCAAGGTCCAAGCGGTGCTGGAATGGAAGACACCGAGAATGAAAAAGGATGTGCAAAGATTCCTAGGGTTTGGAAACTTCTATCGGAAGTTCATCAGAAATTTTGCCCACCTGACGGCTCCCATTACGGACTGTCTCAGCAGTAAGAAGAAATTCGTTTGGACGGCGGAGGCGCAGCGAGCTTTTGAGGAACTGAAAAGGGCGTTCGCTTCTGAAGAACAACTCCTACATGTGGATTTACAAAAACCAATGAGAGTAGAGACAGACGCATCAGACCGGGCGGTGGGGGCGGTGCTTCTGCAGCCTGGGGAGGAGAAGTTGGAGTGGAGACCGTGCGCCTTTTTCTCGCGAAAGCTGAACAAATCCGAGAGGAACTACACCGTGTATGACCGAGAACTACTCACCATTCACGAAGCGTTCCGAAGATGGAGGCACCTATTAATTGGTGCACAACATAAGGTGCAAGTGTGCACTGACCACAAGAACCTAGAGTATTGGAGAACGGCACGAGTACTCAACCAACGGCAAGTGAGATGGGCCCAGGAGTTCTCCAAATTCCACTTTGAAATTTGTTACGTGCCAGGCCCAGAGAACGTTAGGGCGGACGCTCTCTCACGCAAACCTGAATATTTGGAGGGGGAGGGAGCACCCGAAGAGAGACATGTCATCCCAGAGGACCGCTGGGTGTGTGGGGCGGCATTGGTGGGGCAAAGAGAACTGGTAGAGGAAACGGAGAATGATGAATATGCCCAGGATAAGCTCAGAGGTCTCAGGAGGGAGGGAGAGAAACCCGGAGGTTTTGAGGAAAGAAACGGGGCATTGTATTACAAGGGGGCACTGTATATACCCGAAGGAGAATTGAGGGGGAGAGTACTCAAGCAGTTGCACGACAGCCCCACAGCGGGGCATTTTGGGCAACACAAGACCATGTGGTTGGTCACCAGGGAATTTTGGTGGCCCAAGGTCAGGGAAGATGTACGGGAGTATGTAAGAGGGTGTGACCAATGCCAGCGAGCCAAAGGGGAGAGGCGGGCGCCGGCGGGGTTATTAGAACCGTTACCCACACCAGAACGACCGTGGGAGGCAGTGTCGATTGATTTTATGACTGATCTGCCGAAGTCCAAGGGGAAAACAGCCATCATGGTCGTGGTAGACCTATTAACAAAGATGTGCCACTTTATAGCCTGCTCGCATGCAGTCACGGCGGAAGAGACGGCTAAATTGTTTGTAGAACACATTTTTAGGTTGCATGGCGCCCCCTTGAGGGTGGTTTCAGACCGAGGGAAACAATTTACGTCCAGGTTCTGGATGAAGCTCATGAGCTTACTGCACGTAGAGGTCAATTTTTCGACTGCCCGGCACCCCGAAACCAACGGGCAGGCGGAGAGAGCAAACGGTATACTCCAGCAATACCTGAGGTGTTATGTCAATGACAGAGAGAATGATTGGGTAGAGAAGTTGGCGTTGGCGGAATTTGCCTACAACAATGCGGAGAATGTGTCCACAGGGATGAGCCCCTTTTTGGCTAATTATGGGTGTCATCCCAGGGCATTTCCCGGGGGAGGAGGGGAGAGATGGAGCGTCCCGGCTGCCGAACAGTTTGTAGAAGAAATGGAAGCGATTCATCGTCAGCTCCAACTCAATTTAGAAAGGGCCAAGGAAGAATATAAGAGGCAGGCAGACAAACACAGGAGGGAAGGTGAAACCATTCGGGTGGGGGATCAGGTGTGGCTGTCCACCCAAGGGTTGCCGTTTAAAGGGGGTTGCAAGAAATTAAGACCCAAAAGATTGGGTCCCTTTGAGGTCATGCAACAGGTCAACCCAGTGGCTTTCCGGCTCCGGTTACCGAACCACATGAAACTGCACCCAGTATTCCACAGGTCGTTACTGTCACCGTATAAGGGGGAACGGGAAGGGATGTTCACACGGGGGCCAGTAATAGAAGAAAGGGAACACAGCAGTCATGTGGCGGAGATCCTCGACTCCAGGTGGAAGGGTGATCAGGTGGAGTATTTGGTAACATGGGAAGGGGAACCGGAGTCAGAAAACACTTGGGTAATGGCAGAGGATGTCAATGACGAGGTCTTAATAGAAGCGTTTCATCAAAGGTTCCCAAGGAAACCTCAGCCTGTAGTGAGGTTCCGGAAGGAATACTTTGGCCCCACCGACGAGGAAGAGGAGTTGGAAGGATTCACGGACTCAGAGTCGGAAGGAGGAATAGACTCCGATGAGGAGGAGTACTTAGAGGCCAGGAACAGCAACCGTTGGAGGGAAATGTTCGAGACGTCGGAAGATGAAGGAGGTTCTTTCCGGGGTTTTGCCTCCTCACCGCCCATAGGGGAGGGAACAGGAGGGGGTGAAGGGGGCCCTGGAGGGGAGGTGGGTGTCAGGGAACTGCCATCGGAAGGACAGGAGGTGGAAGGGCTCACAGAGGTTGGGAGAGACTCAGCACCTGAAGAGGGAACCAGCAGGGAGAGAGGAGGGGCTCCGAGGGAAAGTGAGCAGGAGGGATGGCTCAGAGACACTTCCAGCGAGGACAGTGGGGAGGTTTCAGGACCTCCTATAGGGACACCCACTCCCCGCCGGAAACTGTCACGCCGAGAGTCCAGAAGACGTGTTTCCGTTAAGGAGCTTTTATGTTGGAAGCAATTCCGAAAGCAACCACTGTCGGAATCTGCCAGCGACTGACGGAGCCATGCTTAAGGGGCTCCGTTACAGACAGAGGTTTGCGGACTTGAACAAACTCTGAGGGATTTGGAATTTACGCACAAGCAGCTCATCATCCCATCACAATAGAGTATCATGGAAACTTTCAAAGGTCTGGACATAGGGGAGAAAATATTTAATGGATGTTAAAGAAGGACAGAACTTTCTTTATTTACGCTACAACAGCAGCAAGAATACTTATTGCAAAGTATTGGAAGACACAAGAACTACCCACCCTGGAAGAATGGCAGATGAAGGTGATGGACTACATGGAATTGGCTGAAATGACTGGCAGAATCCGAGACCAGGGAGAAGAGTTGGTGGAAGAAGATTGGAAGAAATTTAAAGACTATTTACAGAAATATTGCAAAATTAATGAATGTTAGAATGATGTTGGATTGAAGTTAAGTGGTTTCTAGCTGTAATGGTATAAAAGAATATGAAAAAATTGGATTTTTACCAGGTAAATTTAGGTTACAACATATCAAGATTAAAGATCAGGATAAAATAAGGAGGGAAAGGAATTGCTGAACTAATAAATTGAACTGGAATACAAAAAGGGGAGGTATGAGGAGGTCCGGGAAACAAGTAAATGAAAGATAAGTGATGAAAAGATTGAATTGTTTTTAACTATTTTTATTTTGTATTTTGTATTTTTTCTTTTTCATTTTGTAACATTGTAAAAACCTTAATAAATATTTATATTAAAAAAAGAAAATAATTAATGGAATTAGGGCAATATAATAATAATAATAATAATAATAATAATAATAATAATAATAATAATAATAATAATAATAATAATAATAATAATTTTATTTATATCCCGCCCTCCCCAGCCGAAACCGGGCTCAGGGCGGCTAACAACAATAAAAGAGTACAAAAGTACAACACAAACAACACTCTAAAATCATTCATTATAAAATTAATTCAAATCAAGCCACTGGCAACCATTGGGTCAGAGCGCCGCGTAGATTGCCGAGGGAGGGAGTCAGGCTGTGCCCTGGCCAAAGGCCTGGTGGAACAGCTCTGTCTTGCAGGCCCTGCGGAAAGATGTCAATATGATAACCAAAAAGCAAAATTGCTAATAAATAACGAGATCACTGAAGAGTTCGGCATCAAAAGGGGGACAAGACGGGGTGCCCTCTCTCCCCACTTCTTTTTATTGCCACCTTGGAACCACTTTTAATAGCAATAAGAAAGGATAAAAACATAAGAGGAATTAACCTAGGAACTCGATATTACAAAATTAAAGCCTTTGCAGATGATGCAATCATAACCACAGAAAACCCAGTGGAAAGTATCCAAAAAATGCTTGCACAACTGGAAGAATTTGGGAAGGTCTCTGGGTTCAAACTGAATAAAGGAAAATCCAAATTATTAACGAAAAATTTACGTAAGTCGGAACAAGAGGAACTGGAAAATACAACAGGTTTAAAGGTAGCCAATAAGGTAAATTATTTGGGGATTTGGATCACCAATAAGAATATAAACGTATATAAGGACAATTATGAGAAGAAGTGGAAGGAAATAAAAAAAGAATTAGAGACTTGGGGAAAATTGAATTTGTCCCTGTGAGGGAGAATATCCACAGTTAAAATGATGGTATTGCCAAAGATGATTTTTATGTTCCAAACAATACCTATAATTAGAGGCGTAAAGTGTTTTAAGGATTGGCAGAAAGGCCTTGCCAAGTTTATTTGGCAAGGGGAAAAACCACACATAAAATTTAAGCTACTAACAGAGTTGAAGGGAAAAGGAGGCTTCGCGGTCCCTGACCTTAAACTGTACTTTGAGGCAGCGTGCTGGACATGGATTAAAGACTGGATATTAAGTTAAAAAAAACCCTGGAAGTCCTAGATCTGGAGGGGTGGGATACTGTGTACGGGTGGCATGGCTACATAGGCTATGACAAGGTTAAATCCCACAAAGCATTTTTAAATCATATTGTGAGAAGGGCATTATATGAAGTATGGGAGAGGAGTAAAAAATCAGTAGTAACCAAAACACAATGGTGGCTGTCACCAATGGAATCTATGTCGGTTCACAGGATAAATATGAACAGCGATTGGCTAACATATAAGGATACTGGGATACTGCCAGGGAGACAAAGTCCATCATGGCCCCCAAGCCAGCTGCCGGACGATCCATCGATCTCCCGTAGATACAGTATCAGCAATTAGCGACACGAGCTTCCAGACATAGCTTGCCACATTCCAGAGCTCATGCACACTCTATCAGCAGATAATGCACAGCAAAAGTCGCACTCAGGAGAAAATACCTTCAGTTTCTTTACACTTCCAACACTTATTGTCAGGTAAATGGTAGATTTTTGCTAGCTTGACTGGGGTCATGTACCACCTATAGATCATTTTCATAATATTTTCCTTTAAGGCATTACATGCCGTAAATTTTATACCGGTGTTCCACAACCATTCCCAGTCAGCAAACATAATATTATGACCAATGTCCTGCGCCCACTTAATCATAGCCGATTTAACTGTTTCATCTTGTGTATTCCATTTCAGCAGCAAGTTATACATTCTTGACAGATTCTTGGTATTGGGTTCTAACAATTCAGTTTCCAATTTTGATTTCTCCACCTGGAAGCCAATTTTCTTATCTTGTTTATAAACCTCCATTATTTGATAAGAATGGAGCCAATCTCTTACTTTAGGTTTCAATTTCTCTTGACTCTGTAACTTCAATTTATCCCCATCTTGTTCCAAGATTTCCCAATACTTTGGCCATTCGGCCTCCATATTGAGCTTTTTCAATGCCTTAGCTTCCAAGGGTGACAACCATCTTGGGGTTTTGTTTTCCAGCAAATCTTTATATCTTATCCAAACGTTATATAATGCTTTTCTGACAATGTGATTTTTAAAGGCCCTATGCGCTTTGATTTTATCATACCATAGATATGCATGCCAACCAAATGTATTATTGAAACCTTCTAAATCCAAGATATCTGTATTCTTGAGGAGCATCCACTCTTTCAGCCAGCAAAACGCTGCTGCTTCATAGTACAGTTTTAAGTCCGGCAGGGCAAATCCCCCTCTTTCTTTTGCATCCGTCAGTATTTTAAATTTTATTCTGGGCTTTTTGCCCTGCCAGACAAATTTCGAAATGTCTTTCTGCCACCTCTTGAAACAGTCCATCTTGTCAAGAATCTGCAAAGTTTGAAACAAAAATAACATTCTAGGCAATACATTCATCTTGATAACTGCAATTCGGCCTAACATTGACAATTTCAAATTTGACCATATTTCTAAATCTTTTTTAATTTCTGACCAGCATTTTTCATAATTGTCTTTATACAAGTTCAAATTTTTTGATGTCAAGTGAACCCCTAAGTATTTCACCTTCTTAACCACTGTCAAACCTGTCTCATCCTGAAATTTCTCCCTCTCCATGACTGTTAATTTTTTTCCTAAAACTTTAGTCTTTTGTTTATTCAGTTTAAATCCGGCTACCTGGCCAAATTGTTGAATTATCTCCAACACTCTTTTTGTACTAGTGTCTGGCTCTTGTAAGGTCAAAACTAAGTCATCTGCAAAGGCCCTTAACTTGTAATGTTTAGCTCCGACCTGTACACCTTTAACCTGCTGGTCTATTGGGAAACTGCCAGAGAGATATAGTCCATCATGGCCCAAGCCGGCTGTCGGACGTCCATCGATCTCCCGTAGACAGGCAGATCCAGCAGTTAGCGGCACGAAGCCTTAGAAATAGATTCCCACATTCCAGGCTTGTGCACACTGTTTATCAGCAGAAACACAGCAGAAAGCTTGCACCGCAGAAGAGCATAATTTACAGACTTTATTTAGCGTTGAACAGAACAAAAGAAAACATGACCGTTCTGTGTCAGCATCTCTGACCAACTGGCAAAATCGAAAGGAACAACAGCAGAACATAAACATCCTGTGAACAGGACATGCGCAGACTCTGTGACTCCCAAAGCCTGCTCCCTATTAAGGTGGAACGGAAATATCCTAACATGGTCATCTCTAATCATATTTAGCAACACCTCCAGAACAGAAATAAAAAGCAATGGGGAAATTGGGCACCCCTGTCGTGTCCCTTTTTCTATCTTAAATTCTTCAGTTATCACATTATTTACAATCAGCTTGGCTTTTTGTTCAGAATATATTGCACCCATACCATTCTCAAATCCTTGGCCTACCCCCATCCCATTAAGATTCTTTTTCATAAAACTCCAAGAAATATTGTCAAAGGCTTTCTCCGCGTCCACAAAAATCAAAACTGCTTTAGTGTTTATATTCACCTCCAGCAATTCCAAAATGTCAATTATATTCCTCACATTATCTGATAAATGCCTTTTTGGGAGAAAGCCTGCTTGGTCCTTATGAATCTTTTCCATCAAAACTCTTTTCAATCTTTTTGCCAAAATGTCTGCAAAAATTTTGTAATCCACATCAAGTAGTGATATTGGGCAGTAGTTCTTAAGTTGAGTCTTTTTAGTGTCTGTCTTTGGTATGAGTGTAATATACGCCTCTTTCCACGACTCTGGTGCCTTTTCCCCCTCTAAGATCTCGTTACAGACTTCCTTTAACGGTTGTATCAGCCACTCCTTTAAAGCTTTATAGTATCTGGAAGTCAATCCGTCTGGTCCTGGAGATTTGCCCAGTTGCATGTTCTGAATGGCACCCTCTATCTCTTGTTCTGTTATTCTCTGGTTTAGATCCACCTTGCTTTGATGAGAGATTTTTTGTAATCCATATTTTTTAAGGAATTCATCTATGTCCTCTTCATTCTGTGATCCTTGTGAGTATAATTTTTTTAAATAACTCAGGAAACAGTTTCTAATCTCATTGGGTTTAGTTATATTCTTTCCATCCACTTCTAGATTTGTAACTGTATTTAGTTTCTGTCTTTTCTTCAATTGCCAAGCCAGAAGCTTACCACATTTGTCTGCAGATTCAAATGTCTTTTGCCTCATTTGCTTTATCTTCCACTCAATCTCTTGATTCATCAATTCCATATATTGTGTTTGGTATAACTTAATCTCTCTCAAAATTTCCTGGGACTTTGGTTTTGATCTTAATTTTTTCTCTCCTTCTTTTATCTTTTCCAAGATCTTTTCCTTCTTCTCATTCTGCTTTCTCTTTTTTATTGAATTTTGTTGAATCAAAAATCCTCGCATCACAGCTTTACTTGCGTCCCAGATCACTCTTTTTTCCACATCAGCCTTTAAGTTTATTTCAAAATAGTCCTTTAAAGTTTTTTGGGCCTTCATGTGGATCTCCTCATCTCGAAACAGGGTGTCATTCATCCTCCATCTAAATTGACCAGTTGTTGTAAGTTTCATTTCCATCTTCACGGCGTTATGGTCGGAGCAAGTCTTTGGGCAGATTTCTATTTTCTTAATCTTTGGAGCCATCCCACTAGTGATCCAAATTTGGTCGATTCTGGTCCAGGTCATCATTGCTTGAGAGAAAAAAGTTCCCTCTCTCTCGAGAGGGTTCCTTGTTCTCCATATGTCTATTAAGTCCATATTTTCAGTCATTTCAAAGAAGGTCTTCGGAAGTCTCCCTTCCTTGGAGATTGTCAGTCTTTGTGCCTTGTCCATATTTGTAGAAACCACGCCATTCATATCTCCCATAATTATTACATTGTAATCCAAATAATCCATCAGAGTTTCATGGAGCTTCTTAAAGAATTCCGCCTTGCCTTCATTTGGTGCATAAACTCCAACTATTAAAAATTTTTCTCCTTGTGCTTGTATTTCAACTGCCAGGTATCTTCCTTGTTCATCTTTAAACATCATTTTTGGGGCCCATTTCTCTTTTACGTAAATCACAACTCCTCTTTTCTTGACTTTGTCCGATGAGATAAATTCTTGTCCTAGTCTTTTATTTATAAGTAGTTTCCTGTGTACCCTGGTTACATGAGTTTCTTGTAGGCAAATCAAATCCAATTGTTCTCTTTTCAAAATATGGAACACTTGGCGTCTCTTCAAAGGCATGTTCAGCCCATTGCAATTCCAACTAAGGAATTGCAGGGCCATCTTGTTGTTTCTCAGTTACTCCTCCTACCGCTCCAAGTTGTTGCTCTTCCTCTGATGGTGGTGGTTTAAGTCCAAACGATAGGTTCAGAATATCTACTGCTCTCCTTTGTTCTGAAATTGGATCCACCGTTCCCTTCTGTAAATCCTCGTGGTTTCTCTCCAAGAACTTCTCTTTATCTTGAATTGTCTTTATTTTCACCTTCTTTCCCTTGTAGTTAAAGGACAGTCCTTGTGGAAACTCCCACCTAAAGAGGATGTTGTTCTTCTTCAGCAGGTAGACCAGATCCTTATAGAAGGTTCTCACCCCCAAGATGTATTTAGGGATGTCTTTAAAGATTTGTATAGGTGAATTTTCAATTTCCAAGGCCTTTTGGTAATGTAGTTTTAATATTTTGTCTCTTTCTTCCTTGGATCTGAGGGTAATCAGGCAATTCCCTCGGGGTCTTTCTGTTCTGTCTCCTGCCCAATCTAAATGCTGTTGTTATCTTGAATTCTTCCTCCTCCAAATCTTCCTGCCAAAATTCAGCAAACTCTTGTGTTAGGAACTCCACGAGGCTGTCCCCTTCACTCTCGGGAATTAATCTTAATTTCAGGTTTCTCTCCTTTCTCTGTAATTCCATCAAAGACAAGGCCGCATCATGTTCATACACTTTTTTCGAAATCGGTTCTAGTTTTTCCTGTGTCTCTTCAGCAGTCTTTCTGGCGTCCTCTGCGATTTTACGTGTGGCAGAGTTCTCTTCAATCAATTTATTTATAGATTCTGTATTGGATGTCACACTTTTCGTATTCAAATCCAATCTTGCTGTTAATTCTGTTAATTTTTGTGAATTCTCTGTACTCTGCTTTGTCAGAGCTTCCAAAGATTGATTTATCTTGAGTAGCGCCTGTGTCATTGAATCCATGGAGGCAGCCGTCACTTTTTCCTGTCCAGCTGCTCCTGTCTGTGTTAAACTTGATATTGAATCTCTTTTCTTTTGTTGTTGTTGCTTTGCTTTAGCTCTAGTTGTTATCTCATCTGCTGGGCCACTCATGTCCCAAGGACGTTCTCACAGGAGCAGTTCCCAAATGGAAAATCCCACTGCCTTAATCTGTTGTTCCAATTGATACTTCTTACCCTCTAGAGGGAGCAAGACATAATGTCCAAGTGAAGGAAACAAAAAGCAAAGAACAAAGAAACCAGGAAACTTCACTATAAATGCTGCAACAGTTTTTCTGCGTAATTTAACTGTCAACAAGGTCCGATATATTGTGGCAGCAAAGTCCAAACCTTGTGTCAAGTAAAACGTCAACTATGTATCCTTGTAAAGATTTCTAAAGTTACCAAAGTCTCTGTCCTGGTGTCTTATTTTGGCAGTCCGTATCAGAGAAATTAAGGCAGCGGAGAACTCTTCTCTCTCAATAAATCATGCAGGTTAATAAGGTTACTTCCCCCCCCCTCCGCTCCTGCTTGCTAGAGAGGGGATTTATTTCCAATGTCAGGCTTAAGAAGTCCTATCGTTATTTTCATTCAGATGCAGCTTTTTCTCTTTCGTTGCTTTCATCTGTAATGCAGTTGGGGGAAGGCAGACTTCCTTAATTTTAACCTTCCCCGTTTCCGGCCAAATTTCTAATTAAATTTTAAAAGGTCCCAATAATCATTCAGTCCTACTCACGGGGTTTTGAATTCAGTTCAATTTGCAGGAAGGAATCGGCGCTCTCCGTCAATGGCGACGCGGCTTCACTCTGCGGGCTGGGTAGCGACTCTCAGCACCGCGCTCTCCCGATGCCGTTCCGGAGTCTTTATAAAGGCTCTTTCGCAGTAAAGGGGGGCGCTTCTGGTGCCCACCGAGTCTCCTTGTTCACAGGCTTCCGCGCCTGTGATTTTAGGGGTCCCCCGCTTGCCGTAGCGGGTCAGACCCGAACTCGCAGAGCAGTCCTCCTCCGCAGCTCAGAAAGAGGACCGCCATTAACGCTGGCGCCGACCAAAAGTCGCGCCGACCAAAAGTCGAGAGCATTATTTAGAAGTTTTATTCAGCGTTGATCAGAACAAAAAAACATGACTGCCTGCTTCAGTGTCTCCAGACACAGAGAGAGCAAAAACAAAAGACACAACAGAAACATCCTGTGAAACAGGAAATACGCAGACTCTGACTCACAAAGCCTGCTCCCTTTTAAGGTGGAACGGAAATATCCTAACAGAAACAAGTAGTGATCCGAAAATAAAGGACCTAAGCGAATTGAAACAGAAGGGAATAACCTGGCTGGAGTATTATCAATTAAAAGCCGCCCTTGAAAAGGATAAAAGAACCAAAGGATTTGACAAAAAAATATCCTATTTGGAGAAGGATATTTTATATAATAATCAAAAGACACTTTCAAAAATGTACAAACTACTTTTGAATTGGCAAAGAAAGGAGGAAGATATCAAAGAAATTACAGTAAAATGGGAGAGGGACCTGGGACATACGATCAAACCCAATATTTGGAATGAATTATGGACTAAAAATATAAAATTCACGGCTTGTTTCCTTATAAGGGAAAATCTTATGAAAATGTACTATAGATGTACTGTATAAATGTACTGACCCCTGTAAAACTTGCAAAAATAAATAAATCAAACAATAACAAGTGCTGGAGATGTAAGGAACAGATAGGAACATACTACCATATGTGGTGGTCCTGTCTAGAGATACAAAGATTTTGGAACATGATTTATGAAGAGATAAAGAGATTGATAAAAACTACATTTAGCAAGAAACCGGAAGAATTTTTACTAGGAATGGTTTCAGATAATATTCCCAAAAACAAAACTAGGCTATTTATGTATGCAACGTCAGCAGCAAGGGTTATAGTGGCAAAACACTGGAAAGATAAAAATACACCCACTAAAGAGGAATGGCTCAACAAGAAAGATCTGGCTATGTTTAGAATGATACCGCATAGAGAAATGCTCCCTGATACCAAGATGAGGGATTCCTTTGGAATGCAGATAAAGAGAATTGATAAGAATAATGATCTGTTGTGAGCTTGATGGAAGTGTACAATAGATGAGCTTTTCTGCTTTGGCTCATCTTCCTTTTACTTTTTTTTACTTTTCTATTTTTCTTTTTTCTTTTCTTTTATCTTTCCCATAGTTGCTTCTGTTCTGTGTCATGTACTTCGATATTTTTTGTAGTTTTTTCTTAGTTTTCCCCCCATTACTATTAAGAAATTTTCCTTTGTAATTTTGGTTGTCTATATTTATATGTACCTGTTTAAAGCAAAACAAAAGTTTTTTTTAAAAAAGAGGGGGAGCCCGGCATGGGAACGCATGGAGAGGTTCCAGATGAAGTGACAGAGACAGCACATCGCATCATCTTGCTGCATCTATGGCAGCGGTGAAAGACAACAGCAATGAGGTCAGCTTGCTGCGCTGGATCATTGACAGTGGTGCCAGTCATCATCTGCTGCCATCTGGTGGCCAAATGTTGACTCTGCAGAGCTGTTTCTGGAGGAAAATCAGTCACACTTGCCGATGGTTCCAAGAGACAGCTGACCACCTTTGGAAATGTTTTTGTTCATTTTTTGCAGGTGGAACTGGAAGCGTTTGTGGTGCCAGGGATGCAATGTTGTTTACTGTCTGTGTCTTCTCTTGTTAGAGATGGGTTTAAGGTTTGCTTTGAGAATAATGTGTGTTCTATTTCCAGGGGTGGGGAACAATTGGTCAGTGCTGAATGTCAGAACAGGCTATTTTTTTCTGGAAACACCTCAAGCAGGTAAGGGTAACACTGAGACATCACAAGCACATTGTGCTAACGTTCACAATATGTGTCAGCATTTGTGGCACAGGAGGATGCCCCACAGCAATTGGGGTTATGTGAAAAGCCTTCCAGAGTGCACTGAGGGATGCAAAATAAAGGCATGTGCAAAGTTCCTGGATTGCAGAGCCTGCAAGAAGGCAAAGGTAAAAATGTGCCGTTATCCTAGGTCTGACAGGGTAACCACAAAACCTTTTGATGCATGCAGATCTTTGTGGTCCTATGCCACTTGCAAGTCTGGGTGGGGCTAAATATGTTTTGACCCTGACAGATGATTTCTGTAGAAATGGTTGGGTTATACCTCTTAAGGACAAGAGTGAGGCTGGCAACATCGTAAAAGAGTGGGTCACTGCAGTGGAATTACAATTCTCACTGAGAGTTTGCAGTTCCCAGTCAGATCGCGGTGGGGAATTCACTGGGTCTGCTTTGCAGGGTTTCTTTTGCCAGAAAAGGATACATCACAGGCTGACGGTTCCAAACTCACTACAGGAGAATGGGGTGGCAGAACGGCAGAATCGGACACTTCAGGAAGCAGTGGAAGCAATGCTTTTTGACGCAGGCTTAAGACAGCGTTTCTGGGCAGAAGCTTGGAAAACTGCAAGCTTCATGCTAAATCATTCATACAATTCTGTTGTGGGGCACACTCCCTATTCTCTGTTGCATGGTAAGAAACCAAAGGTACATTTATTCCGTGTGTTTGGGTGCGAGGCTTGGGTTCTTGTGCCAAAAGCCCAACGCAGGAAGGGTGGCTCCAGGTCCCAGAAAATGATCTTTTGTGGGTATGAGCCAGGGACAAAGGGGTGGAGATTTGCCTATCCAGAGGGCAATCAGTCAAGGGTTGTAGTCAGCAGGAGTGCTGAGTTCTGTGAGCAGAATGGGTGGACACGCATTCATGGGAATCCTGATGTTCTCTCAGAGAATCTGTTTGACTCTGCTGAGGAGGGAGAATTAGTAACTGAACCTGCTGCTGAGGATCAGGTCCCTGACCAGGAGCAGGAGAGGGCATCTTCAGAGGCTCTTAAGCTAGATGAGTTGATGAGTTGCTTGATAAGTTCAGGATGGCTGAGTGTGCAGGGGTCAGAATGCGCATGGAGACGAGCTATGTGAAAGACACTCAGCTCAGGGACCATTCTGAGTTCTCAAACCCTGAAGCTTTTCAGTCCTCTCTAGGGAGTTTGTTGTATCTTTCCCAGTGGAGCAGACCAGACATAGCGTTTGCTACAAATCTGCTCAGCAGGGAGGCTACAAAACCTAGTGTGACTGCCTAGAATGGTATCAGGAGAGTGCTCAGGTACTTGCAGGATACCAAAGATTTTTGCTTCAAACTGTCAGCTGAGGGTGAAGCACAGCTCACATGCTGGACTGACAGTGATTGGGCAAATCTGGGGGACAGGAAATCAGTGTCTGGGATGGTAGTGAAGTTTAGGGAATCTCTAGTTGGGTGGAAGTCCCGAAAGCAAAGTCTTACTGCCCTTTTCTCTACTGAAGCTGAGTTCAGTGCATTGTCATAGCTATGTAGAGAACTAGAGTTCTACAAGTGTTTGGTCCAAGAGATTTGTGGGGATTGTTGCTTGCCCATCACCGTTTGGGAGGAAAATCAACCCTGTTTGAAGTTGGCGGAGTCTGGACAGTTTAAGTCCAGAACCAAACATTTGGACATAAGTTTCCAGAATGTGTGTCAGAGTGTCCAGACAGGCTTGGTGAAGCTGAAGTACTGTCCAAGCCAGAAAAATCTGGCAGATGCAGAACTGTTAGAATCCAATACTAAGAATTTGTCAAGAATGTACAACTTGTTGCTGAAATGGAATACACAAGATGAAACAGTGAAATCAGCTATGATAAAGTGGGCACAAGACATTGGTCATAACATTATGTTTGCTGACTGGGAACAGTTGTGGACCACCGGCATAAAATTTACGGCATGTAATGCCTTAAGAGAGAATATTATGAAAATGATTTACAGGTGGTACATGACCCCAGTCAAGCTTGCAAAAATTTACCACTTGCCAGATAACAAATGTTGGAAATGTAAAGAAACTGAAGGTACTTTTTTTCACCTTTGGTGGACGTGCCCGAAGATTAAGGCTTTCTGGGAAATGATATATAATGAAATGAAAAAGGTACTTAAATGTACTTTTCCTAAGAAACCAGAGGCCTTCCTCTTGGGCATTGTCGGCCAATTGGTGTCAAAGAAAGATAGAACTTTTTTATGTATGCTACAACAGCAGCAAGAATACTCATCGCAAAGTATTGGAAGACACAAGATCTACCCACTCTGGAAGAATGGCAGATGAAGGTGATAGACTACATGGGACTGGCTGAAATGACTGGCAGAATCCGAGACCAGGGGAAAGAGACGGCGGAAGAAGATTGGAAGAAATTTAAAATTTATCTTAAAAAACACTGTAAAATTAATGAGTGTTAAAATGTTGTGGTTATAGAAAGTAAGGGATTACAGCTGAAAAAGATTAAGTAAAAGAAAAGAAAAGGAAACAATTGGATAAAATTAAAGGGGAGGATTTGCTGAAACAAATTTGGAAATTGGAATGCAGAAAGGGGAGGTATGGGGAAGTCGGTGAAGCAAGGTTTAAGAAAAAAAGGATTTGAAATTATACATGTTTGCTTTTGTGTGTGTATGTTTGTATTGTGTATTGTGTGTGTTTTTATAATTTGTGAAAATTCAATAAATATTTATAAAAAAAATAAATCTGGCAGATGGGTTCACTAAACCTTTGAGCTTCCAGCGTCATGGGGAGTTCTGTGTAGGGTTGTGTTTGGGGTAAGTGGTTATACTTACAGTTTCCCCAGTGTACAGGATGAGAGGGGGTGTGAGGAGAATCAGAGCTTACAGGGTTAATAGCTCTGTGTGACGTCCTGTCCTCTGGGGCTGTGTTCACATATGGGGCTTTGTTCTTTGTTATGTGAGACAGTTACAGTGGTACCTCGCAAGACGAATGCCTCGCAAGACAAAAAACTCGCTAGACGAAAGGTTTTTCCGTTTTCGATTTGCCTCGCAAGACGAATTTCCCTATGGGCTTGCTTCGCAAGACGAAAACGTCTCGCGACTTTGTTTCCTTTGTCTAAAAACAAAGACATGTTTTGTTTATAAAGTTAATTTATTTTCCCTTCAATTTTTGAACTGCTCTTTACAGTATGTGTGACTTTAAAGAGCAGTTAATAAACTGTTGTACCAAATTTGGCTTTGTTTGGACTTTTTTTGACCATAGGAACGCATTAATTGATTTTCAATGCATTCCTATGGGATTTCGTGATTCGCAAGACGAAAAATTCACTAGACGACAAAACTTGCGGAACGAATTAATTTCATCTTGCGGGGCACCACTGTACTTTCATTTTTGCTCCGAGAGAGGAAGCAATGTCTCCGCTTTCTCCTGGACTGATTTATTTCACTGGCTGTAAATAAAGCTTCTAGATTAGGAAGAAGCTGTGTACAGACTGTTATTTCTGCATGCTTCAGATTGCTACACACAGGGCACACACCGCTTAACACGATATTCTGCTAGTGAGAAGTCCAGAGGCACAGGGAAGCGCGCCGGACGTTCGATCTCACAGGGTTTGCATCAACTAAGTTCAGTTTGATTAATACATCAGCAATTTTCTGTGATTGGTGTACCAAAAAAAATCACCTTCCTGGTTTTTTTCTATTTCCAGAGAAAGATAGTTTGTTACCTCACCAAGATCCTTCATGTCAAAGTGCTCCTGCAGTTGAGCTAGGGTGCTTTTGTACAAAGCAGCATATTTTTTAAAAAAAGGATGTCATCAACATTAAATAAACAAAACAGTTTGTTATGCTCCTCCTTTTTGACAAACACACATGGATCAGCTTCGCCTTGCTGAAAACCTAGAGAAAACATAGTTTCTGTGAGTTTTGAGTGCCAGCATTGGGCGCTCTGTTTGAGACCATATAGGGATTTCTTGCGAGAACAAACTAATCCCTGCTTTACCTGTACTCCATCAGGTGGGAGCATGTAAATTGATTCACCAAGGGTCCCATACAAAAATGCTGTGTTCACATCATGATGGGAAACCTGCAGTTTCTCCTCTGCAGCAAGCTTGAGCACAAGCCTAATGCTCTCATACTTCACGGTGGGTGAGTAGGTCTCATGATAGTCGTCTCCTGGTACCTGTGAAAAACCTCTTGCGACCAGTCTGGCTTTGTGTCTTACTACCTTGCCATGTTGGTCTGTCTTTGCCTTAAAGACCCATTTGCTGTCAAGCAGCTTCATTCCTGGAACTATTGGGACTAGTTCCCATGTCTTGTTCCTCTCTAAGAAATCAAGTTCAGCCTTCATGGCATTTAACCATGGCTCAGCATCCTTCGAGTCTAAAGACTGGATCTATTGGAAGCTCAAAGGCTCAAAAACCTTCTTTGAGTTAATAACAACAGCTGTATCTGCTTTGGCTGTTTTAGCAAACTCGTCAGCATACCTTTTGGGTGCAATACCCTTTGTGGTTCTCACACTTCTGCATAAGTTACGCAAATCCTCAGCAGATGGAGTAGCCTTCGCTCTCTCGGATCGGCATGCTATACGCAAATCTCGAGGATCAGGCTTCTCCTCTTTAGGAGAATGGGTACCTATGGTGAACAGTGGTTCCTCCAATTCTTGGTCAGACCCTTCAGATGGTCTCAGAGAAGTCTTTGCACTTTTGTACTCCTCAGAGTCACTACTCTCACTTTCTCCAGTAGTGGAGGTGGAATCTGAATCTTGCTCATCATCAGACTCTGCATCAGTGTCAGGGTAACATTTGAAAATTCCCACTTAGCATTGTATTTGACACTCCTGGTCAGTCTTACTATTTCATTGTCAGACATTTGCACGCTGTAAGCTCCTTTCTGGTACCCTAGAAAGATTCCATGCAAACCACATTTGCCTAGCTTGGTGCCCTGAGGTGTATGAACCCACATGTCAGACCCAAAAATCCTCAGATGTTTCACAGATGGTTTTTGTGATGGGATGATGAGCTGCTTGTGCGTAAAATCGTAGTCCCTCAGAGTTTGTGCAACTCCACAAACCTCTGTCTGTGACAGAGCTCCTCAGACATGTCTGCTCTAATCACTTGCAGATTCCGACAGTGGTTGTTTTCGGAATCGTTTCCAGCATAAAAGTTCCTTAACGGAAACACGTCTTCTGGACTCACGGCGTGACAGTTTCCGGCGAGGCGTGGGTCTCCCTATGGGAACTTCAGATACCTCCCCACTGTTCTCGCTGGAAGTGTCTCTGAGCCCTCCCGCCTGCTCGCATTCCCTCAGAGATCCACTCCTCCCCCTGCTGGTTCCTGCTTCAGCTGTTGAGTCTCTCCCAGCCTCCCTGAGCCCCTCCACCACCTGTTCCTCCGATGGCAGTTCCCTGACATCCACCTCCCCTCCAGGGCCCCCCTCACCCCTCCCGTTCCCTCTCCTCTGGGCGGTGAGGAGGTAAAACCCCGAAAAGAATCCTCTTCATCTTCAGACGTCTCGAACAATTCCCTCCATCGATCGCCGTCCCGGCTCGCTGAATCCTCCTCCTCCTCGGAATCTGTGAACCCCTCCAACTCCTCTTCTTCGTCTGTGGTGGCAAAGTATTCCCTCCGGAACCTCGCTACCGGTTGAGGCTTGCGTGGGAACCTCTGATGAAAAGTTTCTATTAAAACCTCGTCATTGACATCCTCTGCCCTGACCCAGGTGTTTTCCGACTCCGGTTCCCCTTCCCACATTACCAAATACTCTACTTGATCTCCCTTCCACCTGGAATCGAGGATCTCCGCTACATGGTAGCTTTGTTCCCTTTCCTCCATTGCTGGTCCCCGAGTGACCCTCCCTTCTCTGTCCCCTTTATACAGTGACAGCAATGACCTGTGGAAAACTGGGTGCAGCTTCATGTGGTTCGGTAACCGGAGTCTGAAAGCCACTGGATTGACCTGTTGTGTGATTTCAAATGGGCCCAATCTTTTGGGTCTTAACTTCTTACAACCCCCTTTGAAGGGTAACCCTTGGGTTGACAGCCACACTTGGTCCCCCACCCTAATGGTTTCACCTTCTCTCCTGTGTTTGTCTGCCTGCCTCTTATATTCCTCCTTGGCCCTGTCTAAGTTAAGTTGGAGCTGGCGATGGATCGCTTCCATTTCTTCTACGAACTGTTCGGCAGCTGGAACGCTCCATCTCTCCCCTTCCCCCCCTGGGAAAGCCCTGGGATGGCACCCGTAATTAGCCAAAAAGGGGCTCATCCCCGTGGACACGTTCTCCGCATTGTTGTAGGCATATTCCGCCAATGCCAACTTCTCCACCCAATCATTCTCTCTGTCATTGACATAACACCTCAAATATTGCTGGAGGATGCCATTGGCTCTTTCCGCCTGCCCATTGGTTTCAGGATGCCGGGCAGTCGAGAAATTAACCTCTACATGCAGTAAGCTCATGAGCTTCCTCCAGAACCTGGAAGTAAATTGTTTCCCTCGGTCAGAAACCACCCTCAAGGGGGCGCCATGCAACCTAAACACATTTTCTACAAACAATTTAGCTGTTTCTTCTGCCGTAACAGCATGTGAGCAGGCTATAAAGTGTGCCATTTTGGTTAACAGGTCTACCACAACCATGATGGCTGTTTTCCCTCTGGACCTTGGCAGATCAGTCATGAAATCTATGGCCACTGCTTCCCATGGTCTTTCTGGTGTGGGTAGCGGTTCTAATAACCCTGCCGGCGCCCGCCTTTCCCCTTTGGCTCGCTGGCATTGGTCACAACTCCTCACATACTCCCGCACGTCTTCCCTGACCTTGGGCCACCAAAATTCCCTGGTCACCAGCCACATGGTTCTGTGTTGCCCAAAATGCCCCGCTGTGGGGCTATCGTGCAGCTGCTTGAGTACCTTCCCCCTCAACTCTCCTTCAGGTATATATAATGCTCCCTTGTAGTACAACGCCCCGTTTCTCTCCTCAAAACCTCCAGGTTTATCTCCCTCCCTCCTGAGACCCCTGAGTTTGTCCTGGGCGTATTCATCATGCTCCGTTCCCTCTACCAGTTCCCTTTGCACCACCAATGCCGCCCCACACACCCAGCGGTCCTCTGGAATGACATGTCTTTCTTCGGGTGCTCCCTCCCCCTCCAAATATTCAGGTTTGCGTGAGAGAGCGTCCGCCCTAACGATCTCTGGGCCTGGCACGTAACAAATCTCAAAGTTAAATTTGGAGAACTCCTGGGCCCATCTCAACTGCCGTTGGTTGAGCACTCGTGCCGTTCTCCAATACTCTAGGTTCTTGTGGTCAGTGCACACTTGCACCTTATGTTGTGCGCCAATTAGCAGGTGCCTCCATCTCCGGAACGCCTCATGAATCGCAAGAAGTTCTCGGTCGTACACCGTGTAGTTTCTCTCGGATTTGTTCAGCTTTCGCGAAAAAAAAGCACACGGTCTCCACTCTGACTCCTCCTTCCCTGGCTGCAGAAGAAGCACCGCCCCTATGGCTCTGTCTGATGCGTCTGTTTCAACTCTCATCTTTTTTTGTAAATCCACATGCAGAAGTTGTTCCTCAGAGGCGAAGGCCCTTTTCAGCTCCTCAAAAGCTCGCTCCGCCTCCTCAGTCCAAACGAATTTCTTCTTACTGCTGAGACAGTCCGTAATGGGCGCCGTCAGGTGGGCAAAGTTTCGGATGAACTTACGATAAAAGTTCCCAAACCCTAGGAACCGCTGCACATCCTTCTTGGTTTTGGGTGTTTTCCATTCCAGCACTGCCTGGACCTTGCTGGGATCCATGGCCAATCCCTTGTCTGACAGGCGGTACCCCAGGAACTCCACCTCCTTGGTATGAAACTGACACTTCTCCAGCTTCACCCACAGCCGGTTGGCTTGCAGCCTGCTCAACACTTCTCTGACGTCTCTCACATGCTGCTCCTCATTCTCAGAATACACCAACACGTCATCTAGGAAGGCCACACAATTCTTGTAAAGCAAAGGCCCCAGTACGTGGTTCATAAACGATTGGAAGCACGCCGAGCCTGCTTGTAAGCCAAATGGCATAACGAGATATTCAAATGCCCCCAAAGGGGTGAACATGGTGGTTTTCCATTCATCCCCTTTCCTTATACGTATCAGGTTGTACGCCCCCTTAGGTCCAGCTTTGTAAAAATCTTTCCCTTCCGCTCCCTGGTCAAAATGTCGTCAATCCTGGGCATAGGGAAGGCCACTGGTTCTGACACTGCGTTTAAGGCCCTGAAGTCACACACAAGCCTCGGCTTGTCCGTGTTTTTTTTATCCACAAAAAACACTGGGCTACCTCCCACTGCTCTGGACTCTCTGATGAAGCCTCTCTTCAGGTTCTTGTCAATGAACTCTCTTAGCTCCTGCATTTCTCTGTCTGACATGGCATACAACTTGCCTACAGGAAGCTGTGCCCCAGGGAGTAAATTGATTTGACAGTCAAAGGGTCTATGCGGGGGTAGTTGGTCAGCTTCCTTCTCGCTGAACACGTCGCTGAGATCTGCGTATTGTGGTGGTACCTTCACTTTCTCCATTACTTCCGTCCCTGCTAGGGTGGCTTGGGCCCCTGCTGAACCCTTTCCCCCTTTGCAGTGTTCTAAGCAATGTGCTGAACCAAAGGAAACCACTCTCTGATGCCAGCCCACCAGCGGATCATGTAACGCTAGCCAGCTCATCCCCAAAATAATAGGAGCTCCTCCCAAGGTGGCCACATTAAACGCTATCAGTTCTGTGTGCCTTGCCACCTTCATTATCATTGGGACGGTCTGCAAGCTGACTTCTCCTCCCAACAACTCCCTGCCATCGATCGTGGTCACCTGCAGGGGGTTGCTTAAAGGGATAGTCTGTATCTGGTGTTCAGCTGCAAACTCTTTGCTCATGAAATTGCAGGAGCTGCCTGAGTCCAACAGCGCCTTTATCTTTAGGGGGTGTCCATTTTGCAGCTCTAGCGACACTTCTATCACTAGGGCAGGTCTAGGAGGTTCTGGCGTGGGCACTTTCACTGCTCTTTGGCCTGGCTGCTGTGCCCCGACGGTGGCAACCAGGCGTTGGATTTTACTTGCTGCGGTTTTTCCTCCTCTCTTCCCTCAACAGCTCCCACCATCCCTTGCCATTCCTTCCTCTGGGGGCAGACTCTGGCAAAGTGACCTGGCTGTTGGCAGAGATAGCATTTCCGGGCGCCTTTTCCCTCCTTCCTTCCCCCCTCACTGGGCTTTGAAACTGCACGCGCGCGCGCGCTGTTCCGATTTCCATCGGCTCTGCCGGCGGGAAAGTTGTCTCTGGAATGTCTGGAATGCGGCACTCTTTCCAATGTTCCCCCTTCCCTTCCCGCCTCTCCAAAGCTCTCGCCTCCTGGCGTGCTCCTATGGTCAGCGCTGATTTGGTCAGCTGATCCATAGAATCCGCCCTGGGACCCCGGGAGAGTTCGTCTTTCACAGCCGAAGCTAAGCCTTCTTCAAATAGCATTTGAATGGGCGCCGCCGATAAGTCCCACCCCAATCTGTGAACCAGCATGGTGAACTCAGTCCAGTACTCACGGACAAATCGGCTCCCCTGCTTGCAAGCCATTAGCTGTCTGCGCACCACTCCCTCCTCAATATCGCTGGAAAACATGAGATCCATTGCACGAAAGAACTTCATGGTGTCCTTTAGGACGTCATTATGCGTTGCCATCAGGGGTCTAACCCAGTCCCTCGCCCCCCTTTCAAGATGCCCAATCACAAAAGCCACTCGCGATTCCTCGTCAGGGAATTCATCAAACTGCACATTGAGGGCATATTGCATCTCTGTTCTAAAGGCATGGTAGTCCTTGGAGTCCCCCCCAAACTTCTGCACCAATCCTGGTACCTTTCTGGTGAACTGGGTGGCTCTCCCCTTCTTGTCTGCATCCTGAGCCCTTCTCTCCTCAAGCCTCGCCGTCTGCAGCGCCAGTTGGATTTCCAACGCTCGGTACCTTTCTTCCAAGCTTGGACCCGCTCCAACTCCTGCTTCTCCGGTTCCGGCTGGGTTGCTCATGATGCCTTCTCCTGCACAGGCAGCTTACAAAGACTGTCGGAATGCTGTGATGGGATGATGAGCTGCTTGTGCGTAAAATCGTAGTCCCTCAGAGTTTGTGCAACTCCACAAACCTCTGTCTGTGACAGAGCTCCTCAGACATGTCTGCTCTAATCACTTGCAGATTCCGACAGTGGTTGTTTTCGGAATCGTTTCCAGCATAAAAGTTCCTTAACGGAAACACGTCTTCTGGACTCACGGCGTGACAGTTTCCGGCGAGGCGTGGGTCTCCCTATGGGAACTTCAGATACCTCCCCACTGTTCTCGCTGGAAATGTCTCTGAGCCCTCCCGCCTGCTCGCATTCCCTCAGAGATCCACTCCTCCCCCTGCTGGTTCCTGCTTCAGCTGTTGAGTCTCTCCCAGCCTCCCTGAGCCCCTCCACCACCTGTTCCTCCGATGGCAGTTCCCTGACAGTTTTCTACCAAATATTTTCTCATAAGGAGTGCATCCTATTGCTGAATAATACCTTCTATTTTAAACATGGGAAAATAAATTCAGCGCTTCGGCCCAGTACAATTCAGGCAAATTTGCATCATGCAAAAGAGCCTTCAGGCCCTGTTGAAGAGTCCCATTAGCCCTTTCACAAATACCATTTTGCCATGGTCCCCTGGGATTGGCTACATCGTGCTGAATTCCCTTCTCAGCCAGGAAACCCTCAAACTGATGAGAACAGAACTCTCCACCTTAATCTGTAAAGAGATAATAAACCTGTTTCTTGTGGACATTCTGTAATCATGAACAGAATTCCTTGAACCTGGGAAATGCTTCTGATTTCCACTGCAGTACATAAACATGAATAGATCTGGTATATGCATCAATCAAAACCATGAAATATTCTGCTTTGCCTAAAGAGGGTGCTAGTGGACCAACAAGGTCTGCGTGCACTATCTGGTAGGGTTCTGTAGCTTGCCTTCCAGATACCTTACCCTTTGCAGCCACTTTCACCTTGTGCACTGCACATGACCTACACTTCATGTGAAACCTGCAGGGTTTAATGGTCATCCCTTCGACCATGTCAGGCATCTTGGACACTACCTCAAAATTCAGGTGACCAAGCCTCCAATGGTGGTCATGTAAATAACCTGCACGTAAAGCCTTGTTAGTATTCACAACACAACAAGTTTCATCCTGCATCACATCAATAGAATCATCATACGTCAACAAGAACAAGCCATTAACATATTTAGCATGCAAAATGTCTTCCTTGTTCTTTGCAATGGTACATCTCCTTTTTCTGAAGGAAACAGCAAAGTTCTGTTCTGTGAGCTACGACACACTCAACAGATTGTCTGCCAAATCTGGAACAAAAAGAATGTTGTGAATCGATGCATCCAAACTGTGAAGCACAACCGTCCCAATGCCTTCACTCGGGACTGATTGTCTATCCGCTTGGTGGATTGTTCCCTTCTGTGGTGTAAATGTGACAAACAAATGTTGATCTTTGCAGATGTGGCGAGTTACTCCTGAATGAACGATAAATAAGGACGACTCCCCCTGAACTTTTGGGGTGGTGCAGCGTGTAACCAAAGCCTTGTGCTGTGTAGCTTTGCGCTTGGGGCTTTCCCCATCCCTCTGCTGCTCTTCGAGCTTTTGCTGTGTTTCTCTGTTGCCTTGGGACTTTTGCAGTCCTTTTGTATGTGTCCTAGGTGACCACAAGAAAAACATTTCATCCATGGTTCCAGCTTCCTGCACCTCCCTTAATCTCCTTGCCCTGCTGCCTATGCTCATCATCACCCCTCTTGTACGCTCCCTTAGCTACATCTAATTTCTCCCTTAATAACACATGCAAGGCCTGCATCTCTTCCACAAACTACTCCGCCGCCGGCACCAACAGGTTACTCCCTGGATCTGGAAATGCCCTCGGGTGTCTTCCGTGGTTGGCTACTGTCAGGGGTTCAGGAGCAGAGGCGAGGGCAAGGGAGGAAACAGAGAGCGAGGGGGAGGAGGCAGAAGAAAAGATGAGTGATGACGACGACCCGAGATCTCCGAGTCTTTCCAGTGAATCAGAAGATTCACAGAAAGGAGCACCAGTGGCCAGGGCAAGGGGGGAGACTAGGGGGACACCCCAGGGAGATAGAGCCAGAGGGGACTCAGAGGAGAGCAGTTGGAAATCGGGACCAGCGTCACCGCCAGAGAGCAGGGAAGAGGAAGGGAGCCAGGGATCAAGCACTGGCAGCTCACAACAGGGGGGAGGGCATGAGTCGGGAGTGGCCACACCTCCATCGGGGAGCGAAGAGACGGTTAGACGGAAGGTGGAAGGTTTGGCGCGCGCGCCAAGTTCAAATGCACAGGAAGGTGGCGCAGTAGGCAGCCCGGAGAGGGAGCCAGGTCCTAAAGCCCGGCGCAAGGAGATAGGAGGGTCCGGGGGTCAGCGTCAGAGGAATCCCGGAAGGAAGAGACCCCGGGGGGCAGAGGGACCCAGAGAAGAACAGTCAGGCGGAAAAGGTGGAGCAGGGATAGGATATTAAATTGGTGCACAAGGGGCGGAGATTCAGACGAAGCTTCGCCGATCTAAGCATAAGACGTAGAGTTGCACGCAGCAGCTTGAGAATGGAAACTGTAACTCAATAAAGACTTTTAATTAATGATCGCTGGCTAGCGTGATCCTCTGTGAGCTAGGATCTGGAAGCAACCCTGACAGCTACGAATGGAGTTTGTTGTGTAGATGCATGCACAACGTTATTGTAAGCAAACTCTGCCAGGCCCAACTTGTCTACCCAGTCATCTTGCTGATAGTTTACATAACAACGAAGGTACTGCTGCAACGTCGCGTTGATTCTCTCCAATTCTTAATTGGTTTGTGGGTGCCTCGCCAGGCACACTTCTCCATCCAACAGCTGCATCAGCCTCTCCCAAAATTGGGAGGTAAATTGTGCCCCCCTGTCCTAAATCACCCTCAACGGCAACTTGTGCAGCTTAAACACGTGGTCTACAAACATCTTTGCCGTTTCTTGGGCTGATGGCAGCTTCTGGCACGGCACAAAGTACGCCATTTTCGTGAACAAGTCTACCACTACGCATATTGCTGTCTGTTTCCATGAGGCAGGTAAGTCTGTAATGAAGTCCATCGCAATTGCTTCCCACAGTCCTTGTGGTGTCGGCAGTGGCTGGAGCAGTCCCACAGGTGCTTCCCGAGGCATTTTTGCCCGTTGGTAGGTCTCACATGCCCTCACGTACTCCGTCTCTTCTCACAACCTTGGCCACCAAAATTGCCTTGTTGGCTGACACAGAGACTTGTAGTGCCCAAAATGACCCGCTGTGGGATTGTTGTGATACTGTCGTAGCACTCGGGGGGTGCAACTCCCTTTCTGAGACATAGAGTGCTTCCCCCTTAAACAGTAAGCCTTCTTTCTCAGTGAAGCCCTCAGTGGCGTCCTCACCTCTCCGCACTGCTTCTAACTTGTTTTGTGTGAAGTCATCCACTTTCATCTGTCTCTTAAAATCCGTGGTTTCGACTACAGGTGCTGCCGCCAGCTGTAACTGTTCTGGTTTTAGAATATGCCTCAGCCCAGTGTCCGACTCTCCCTCCAGATACTCAGGTTTCCAGGACAGGGCGCCCACCCTCTGATTCTGGTGTCCTGGCACGTATTGTATTCTGAAGTTGAATCAAGCAAAAAACTGCATCCATCTGATTTGCCTTTGGTTCAGTTGCCTCGCCGTTTGTCAGTATTCTATGTTCTTGTGGTCTGTGCATACCTCTACTTGGTGCTGTGCCCCTTTGAGGAAATGTCTCCACACTCCTAGAGCTTCTTTTATGGCAAGCAACTCTCACTCCCAAATGGTGTAGTTCTGCTCTGAAGTGTTTAACTTCTGGGAGTGGAAAGCACACGGCCTCAGATCTCCATGGCTGTCCTCTTTCCAAAGCATTCGTCTCCACCACCATCAGCTGATGTGGATCTGCATGGTGCAGGTACTCTTCGTCAGTGAACATCTCCTTGAGCCTCTCAAACGCATCTTGGGCCTCCTTCATCCAGATGAACGGTTTCTTGCCCCTCAGGCAGTATGCTGAAGCAAACTTTATGGAACGCTGCCCCCACGTTATTATAGGATCTTGCTTAGTGAGCCATGTCATTCCTAAGACTAGAGGGTAGGTGGCCAACTTTGTTACGTGGAACATCATTGTCTCTTTGTGGCCTGACAATTCCACCCCCATTGGCTGTGTAGCGTAGGCAACTTGCCCCGACACCAATAGCCGCCATCAATGGTCTGCACCTCCAGTGGGGCCTCCAGCCGCTGCATGCCCAGCTTCTGCTGCTCCACAAAGTCCGAGTCTAAGAAGTCCAGGAAAGCCCCTGAGTCTATCAGGGCCTGAACCTACACATGGCGGCTGGCTGGGAGTTGTAGCGTCACCAGCACAGTAATTCCAGGAATGGCTGGTCCAACCTGAGGCCCTTTTACTGACTTGCAACCCAGCCGCCGGCCTCCTTCACAGACTGGGGCTTCCTGCTTCCCTCCGGCACTTCCTTAGGCTTTGCCCCCCCCCCCCACAGGCCCTGGACAGGGAGCCCCAGGCCTTTTTGTCTGGGCACTGTCTTGCCAAATGTCCAGGTTTGCCACATGCAAAGAAGCGTCTGGTCTCTCTGCAACGTCTGCCTCCTTCCCGCCACTCAGCTTCAGCACTCAGCCTTCCTGCCGAACCCAGTTGCATCAGTTCAGGAGCATCTTCCTGCCTGGGCGTACTGCCAACTCTCTGCTCTGGCATGTTAGGAATGTGGCTTCTCACAAACACTGGTCCGTCCCTGCCCCCTCTTCTCCAGCATCCTCTGCTGCTGTCTCAGATCAAGTTGCAGAGACGGCCTCACTAGGTCATCTAAAGATTCAAGGGGTGCCATTCTCAATAATTCATCCAAGATAGGTTTAATCTGTTGGCTTTTTGCAGTATGGTAGCGCTGCAGAGAGCTTGCTGGGGAGACCATGCATTAAAAAGGGACTAAAAATAACTTAAACAAGGTTTTAATAACAAAAACAAAAACTCCATTTACACTAAATACATCAACAAACCAAACCAGACCCAACCACCAACCCACCCCCCAGGGTAATGGGAGAGCTAGGTGCTGCTCCTTATATACTCTACCCAATTGCTGACAAAGTTTAATCATTACAACTCAGCAGCACCTGCTATGTTTCACAGCTGTAAAGCTGGGTCTCGTTAGTTTGCTCTGGCCCTTGCTCTGGCCCCTTAAAGACACATACATTGGGTGGAACAATGATGAACCTTTACATTTAATGAAACCATTCAACATTTCCCCTGCGGTTCATCATTGTGGAACAAAAACATAAAGCATACTTTGTACATGTCTTTCATGTGTAACCTTTGGAAGCGCTTTTGTAAAAATGTCTGCAATTTGATTGTCACCTGGAACATATTTAAATACAACCATTTCATCAGCAATTAGTTTCTTTAAAAATTCTAAACGTAATCTTAAGACTCTAGTGCGCTGCGTATTGGTCTCTGAACACAGGATAGCAAGTCCACTCTGGGAATCAAGGTAAACTTTTACTGATATTGTTACTTGCATCTGTAGGTCTGCAAATACTTGCAGATACCATTCTACATCACGAGTGGCCTGAACGCATGCACATAATTCACTCTCTGTTGTGGAGAGACAAATAATGGTTTGTGTCTGGGACTTCCATTCAAATGGACAACCGTTATAACAAAACACCATACCAGACACACCCCTGCAATTATTTTGTTCTACTGCATGAGATGCATCGCAGAAAATTTCAAAACCTTTGTCAATACTTGTTGTAAACCGCAACCTATAATGTTTGGTATGTTTAAGGTACAATACCACTCTCTTAAGAGCAGAGAAACATTGCATAGTGGGCTTTTCCACAAATTTTGCCAGAAAGTGAAAAGCATAAGTTATATCTGGTCTTGAGATTCTTTGAATGAAATTTAGCTTGGCTTATCTATGGGGCCAAGATGGCACTCTTCTTAGCTGCGCCACTGTGCTGTCCGTGCCGGTCAAAACCTCTTCCAGCCTCTTTGGCCCTTTAGCAGAGTGTACACAGTGGTAGAAACTGCTGCAGTGTGTGGGTAATAAATCAGACTGCACGCAGGCTTTCTTGCTTATCTCCAACAGCCTTTAATCGTGTAGAACAACATCGTAAATTCAGCCTTAAACACCCGGCGACAAAGCGCACATCTTTTGCCTCTCGGTCAAATCCGAAAGAGAGAACTCACACACAGAGAAAGATTCCCGTATGTGAACATAGCCACGCCTCATGATGTGAGACGTCACTCAGAACTGTTAACCCTGTAAGTTCTGATTCTCTTCACACCCCCTCTCGTCTCGCATCCTGAGGGAAACTGTGAACACCCATTTACAGATCTCTTTGAGTTCAACTCCCTTCACATTGCCTCTTGCCCCCTTCTGGCATCTGTCTCAAGCAACTGTTGAACCTCCTCAAAACTCCCAGGTTCGCACTGCGTGAAACCTACCCACGCGCTGGTGACCTGAAACCTCTCAGGTGGCACCCCCTTCGTGGTGCGTGTGGACCGTCTGAGCACAAACTCAGGTGCTCCTCCTGACCCACTGGGGCCAGCAAGTGTGTCTTCTACATCAGAAGACTCCCCCTCTGACTTACTGCGTCTTCGGGCCTTCTGCACTTTGCTAACAGGAGACGAAGGCTCACTCTTGGGCTCTCTTTTAACAACCTGTGGAGAAACCCAACCCTGTTCTTGACCCTGTTCAGAGACTTGGTCCTCAGCAACAGGTTCAGCCTCTGACTCTCCTTCCTCCTCAGAATCAGACAGACATTCTGAGAGAACGTCATGACCCTCATTGAGTCTTGACCAACCGTTCTGCTCACAGAACTCAGCATGCTTACTGATCAGAAGCTTGGTCTGATCACCTTCTGGATATGCAAACTTCCACCCCTTTGTTGCAGGTTCATACCCACAGAAGATCATTTTCTGGTACCTCGGACCACCTTCCTTCCGTTGAGCCTTTGGTACAGGCACCCAGGCTTCGGAACCAAACACACGGAAGAAATGCACCTGCGGCTTTTTCCGGTGCAACAGGAAAAACGGTGTGTCACCTATAACCGGGTTATAGGACCTATTCATCGGAAAGTTGGCAGCCTTCCAAGCCTCACTCCAAAAGCTCTGAGGCAACCCGGAGTCACACAGTAGAACCCTGGCAGCTTTAGCCAGTGTTTTACTCCTGTGCTCTGCCACGCCTCTCTCCTGAGGAGAAGTGGCACCCATCACCTTGTGATGTATTCCCTTCTGGTTGAAAAACTTCTGCAGAGCAGACCCAGTAAACTTTGCACCTCGGTCGCTCCTGAACCCCTGCACCTTGGTGGAGAACCGTAGTTCCACCTCCGCAACCCAATCTTTAATCAGTTGCGCTGCCTCGCTTCGCTCCTTCAGCGAGAAAGACCAGCCATTCTGGCTAACATCATCTGTCAGCGTCAGCACAAACCTGGCCCCGCCCAGACTCGGACTCTCCATGGGCCCAAACAGGTCTGTGTGCACAAGCTCAAAAGGTTTTGTGGGTACCCTCTCTATTCTGGGATAACTGCACCTTTTTACCTTTGCCCTTTTGCATGCCTTGCAATCTAGGGATTTACCACATGCTTTCAGTTTGCAACCCTTCGTGCACCTGGGCAACTTCTGGACATCTTCCAAACTGCTGTGCGACATTCTCCTGTGCCACAAGTGAACACAGGAATCATGACTGGGAACACTAGCACACTTCGCCTGTGCTGTCTCGCCATCCCCCTCACCCTCCAGAGGTGTCTCCAGAACAAAGAGATTGTTCTTACATGCCACGTTGATAAGTTGTCTCCCACCCCTGGAAATGGAACAGACATCATTTTCAAAGCAAACCTTATAACCCTCCTTTACAAGAGCAGGTACAGATAAAAGACAACAATGCATCTCTGGCACAACGTAGACTTCCAGCTCCGCCTGTAAAAAGGAAACAAAAACATTTGCCACGTTAGACAATGGCCTCTGTGACCCATCAGCAAATACAACAGTTTTCCCAGCTGAAACAGCTCTGCAGTTCCGCATCTCAACACCAGGTGTCGCTGTTATCAGGTGATGGCTGTCTCCAGAATCGATAACCCAGTGCATCACCCTGTCCTTACTGGAGTTGTCCTTAAGCGTTGCCATGGAAGCAGTAAGATAAGAACCGTCTCCACTCCCTGAGTCACGTCCTCCCTTCGCCTTCCCACGCTGGCCTCCTTTCCTGGACTGGCTGCCATGGGAAATGACCTTGGAGACATCCTGCCCGGCCTCTCTGTGGACAGGATCTACGCAGATGGTTGGTAGAACCACAGACAAAACATTGACGAATGGAAAAAGCCTGAACAGTGCTTTCAGCTGGCCTAGCCCCCCCCCCTGCAACCGGATGGGCTCCCTGTGCCAGCTCGGCCCTCTCTGACACGGCGTTCCTGTTCGTCACACAAGCGTCCTGTCACATACTGCAGAGTAAGATCTACGGGATTCATCGATTCCAAAGTTAGACACAAATTGTCATAACTTTTGTCCAAAGAGCTGAGCAAAATATAAACTTTCAGTTCCTCAGAAAAGTTGACTTGCAACAGCCTCAACTGGTTGAAAACAGAGAGCATCTCAGTTACATGCTGCCTGATGCTGTCACCTGGACGCAGCTTCATCTCAAACAAGCGTCTAGTGGTGTGGATCTTTGCCCCAGCTGAGGTCCTGTGGTGCACTCTTTCTAGTGCCTGATAGGCCTCATGAGCAGTCTCAAGCCCTTCAACCAAAGGTAGCTTGTTATTGGTTTCAGAACTCACAGGGTTAAGGAGTTCTGGTGACGTCTCTTTCCTGAGGCGTGGTTAGAAACACATACGGGAGTGGCTTGACGCTGAGTGTTTCAGTCTGCTCTCTGGTACGCTATGCGAGAGGGAGAGAATGGCGGAAGTTTCGCCAGGTTTAATTTATGCTGTTAAACTTCATGATTAAAGGTTAACAAGATAAGGAACGCCTTTGTGTCTGTTCTGAATTTATTACCCACATGCTGCAATTGCTTTGAACTGCTGCAATCGCTCTGCTACCGGCAAGAGAGAGAGGCAGGAAGGATTTTTGGATCGGCACGGACAACAGCAAAGCTGCGCAAGCGGAAGCGTGCCAGGCTCCATGTTTAGCCTCTTTTTACACTCTTGGCCGGCATATGAGCCCTCCAAACTGAGCACTATAGCTCCCAGGGCTTTCTGGTTGCGCCTTTGCGAGGCATGAGCAGCTGCGACATCTGCTGCCGCTGCACCGGCTGCAGCTTGCTGTGGAGGCCCTTGGGTCGCCTCCCACAGCCCCTTGGCTACCAGCCAGGCCTTCAGCTTCCTGCTCCACTCCTGCCAGTTCTTTCCGTTTAATTTCTCAAACGGGACGGTGTATGATTCATGGCTGTCTGCCATCCTCTCCCCCGGGGCTGAGCGTACTCACATAACAGCAGCTCCTCCGGCACCCGGCTCAGCAGACCAGCTCCTCCCCAGCGAGCTCCTCTCAGCCTCAAACGGTAGGCTCAGCTCCAACTGGCTCCAGCATCTCCTCAGCTGGCTTCCCCCACACACAGGGACGTCTCAGCAGCAGCTTCAAAGCTTGGCTGGCTTCCATAACCTATGGGGCCAAGATGGCGTCCGGCACTCTTCTTAGCTGCGCCACTGTGCTGTCCGTGCCGGTCAAAACCTCTTCCAGCCTCTTTGGCCCTTTAGCAGAGTGTACACAGCGGTAGAAACTGCTGCAGTGTGTGGGTAATAAATCAGACTGCACGCAGGCTTTCTTGCTTATCTCCAACAGCCTTTAATCGTGTAGAACATCGTAAATTCAGCCTTAAACACCCGGCGACAAAGCGCACATCTTTCGCCTCTCGGTCAAATCCGAAAGAGAGAACTCACACACAGAGAAAGATTCCCGTATGTGAACATAGCCACGCCTCATGATGTGAGACGTCACACAGAACTGTTAACCCTGTAAGTTCTGATTCTCTTCACATTATCTTCACCTGTAAAGGTGAAACCACACACCATAGGTGCTTCCTTCCCAGTTGCATTTTCTAAACGTAGCATTTCAACTAGATCATCAATTTTTGCAGTTTGATGAACCAGAAAAGATCAATTTTTGCCTTTCTCAATTTGCATGGATAAGTAATTTTTAGCTATGCCTAATTCCACCACATCAAATTTCTTCTGTAACTGTGAAACTACCTTTTCATATTCCTGTTTAGTTTTTGTAGAAATTAACACGTCATCTACATACACACATATTTTTGTTACAGAGTTTGCCCTTTCCTTTATAAACACACAATTGTCTGCCTTTCCTTGTGAAAAACCAATATCTAGCAATTCTTTTGCTAAAGTTTGGTGCCAATTCCTTCCACTTTGGTGCAGACCATAAAGGGATTTATTTAATTTGCATACCAAGCCTTCAGCAGCGTCTATGCCTTCAGGGACACGCATAAAAATTAGTTCTTTTAAATCTGCAAACAAATATGCAGTTTTTATATCTAGGTGATAAACAGAATGTCCACGTTGTGATGCATCTTTTAACAAAAGCTTAACTGTTTCATATTTTACACTTGATGAATAGCACAAATCATAATCTTCGCCTGGAATTTGTTGAAACCCCCAGCAACTAATCTAGCCTTGTACCTTACAACTTCATTTTTGTCATTCATTTTAACTCTATAAACCCATTTTGAATCAACAAGTCTCATATCTGGGGTTTGTGGTACAAGAGACCAAGTGTTATGCTCTTTTAAAGAAGCTATCTCAGAGTTCATAGCTTTATACCAATTTACAGCTTGGTGTTTAGGTAAATTCTGAACATCATTGTAGCTTTTTGGCTCAAAAACCGCCTTATTGGCATACACAGTATTAAAATGTTCATCTGCAAAACGTTGTGGCTTCTGCCTCTTTCTATCTGAACGTCTCAGTCCGGAAGGAGAGTCAGACTCCTCAGACTTAATGGGACTAAGTGAACTACTAGTTTCAGGTTGTAAATCATCATTGTCAGACTGAAAAGGTGCCTGTAGGCTAAGCTCACGGTCAGAAAACTCAAGAGAATCTAACCTCCCCTCGAGTGCCTGTGACTTTAAATCCTCAAACAAATTATCCGATTCAACAGGCTTTTTGTCTTCTTCCATTAATTCAGAAGCACCATTTCCTGCTGCTGCTGCTGCTTCTTCCTCTTCTTCCTCAGTATCATTTATACCATCAGTATCTTGGAAAACAGCAACTCCATTCCAATTTACAGTTTGTATCATGCTTCTGGTAATATGAAATTTGCCAGTTGCTGGGACGTAAATTCTGTACGCCCCCTGCTGGTAGCCCATTAATTTTCCCTGAACACTACGTTCCCCCAATTTCTGCTTAGCGGGATAATGCATAATTACATCTGAACCCCAAATACGTAGGTATTTCAGATTAGGACGTTTTTTAAACAACTTCTCATAGGGGGTGACATCCAAACCAGAATGATAACTGCGATTTCTAACATAACAAAAGGCATGGAGCGCTTCAGCCCAAAAGACTTTGGGCAGATTAGCTTCGTGCAGATAAGTTTTAACCCCTGCCTACAGGTCACGCTGCACAACTTCAACAAGCCCATTTTGCCAGGGACTTCGGGGGTAAGATAACTCATGAGTAGTCCCCTGCGCTTCCAGGAATTTCTCTAAATCCTCAGAAACAAATTCCCCGCCCCGGTCAAAAAACAGGTTCTTAATAGGTTTGTTAAAGTGCGTTTTTACCCAGTTGCAAAAAACCTTGTACTTCTCAAATGCTTGGGACTTCTCAGCTATTGCATAAGTCCAACAATATCTACTATACTGACTTCCGGTCGGCGCCATCGATCAATGGTGGATTTCCCTCTAAGCTCCGGAGGGAGTCTGCTCCGCGAGTTCGGGTCTGACCGCTACGGCGAAGCGGGGACCCACAAAAATCACAGGCGCGGAAGCCTGTGAACAAGGAGACTTGGCAGGCACCTTTGCGCCCCCCCCAAACCGCAAAGGAGCCTTTTTAAAGGCTCCGGAGCGGCAGCGGGTGTGTGGCGCGGTGCTGAGAGTCGTCACCCAAGCCCGTGGAGCGAAGCCGCATCGCCATGGTCGGAGAGCGCTGATTCCTTCCTGAAATCTGGATTGAAAATTAACTACCCGTGAGTAGGACTTAAAGATCTATTGGGATTTACAATTAATTCAAAGACAATTTGGCCGGAAACGGGAAAGGCATAAAATAAGGAAGTCTGCCTTTCCGGACTGCAGAAAGCTTAAAGCAAAGAAAGTACAAAGCCGTAATCTGAAAAAGACTATTTGGGAATCAAGTAAACTTGACATTAGAATTGAAAGCCCTCTCTTGCATGCAGGAGCAGAGGGGGAGGAAGGTGGGGTTTTTTGATGCCTGCATGAAAAGGATATTTCCGTTCCACCTTAAAAGGGAGCAGGCTTTGTGAGTCACAGAGTCTGCGCATGTTCTATTCACAGGATGTTTATGCTTGCTATTCCTTTCGATTTCGCCAGTTGGTCAGAGACTCTGACACAGAACGGTCGTGTTTTCCTTTGTTCTGTTCAACGCTAAATAAAGTCTGTAAATAATGCTCTTCTGCGGTGCAGCTTTTCTGGCTGTGTGTTTCTGCTGATAGACAGTGTGCACAAGCTCTGGAATGTGGCAATCTATTTCCAGAACGGCTTCGTGTCGCTAACTGCTGGATCTGCCTGTCTACGGGAGATCGATGGACGTCCGGCAGCCGGCTTGGGCCATGATGGACTATATCTCCCTGGCAGTTTCCCAACAACAAGGTTACGGGCCCAGATTCACAGCACCTACAGGAGAGTAAAGCTGCAACAGACTGCGTTTGAGGTATGTTGTGGGAAAAGCGAAAGGAAGGGACGCTTTTCTGTTTTACCTCGGCAAGGAGCCTTTGAACTCCGGCAAGGCTTAATTGGCCTGGGAGCTGCGCCAAAGAGGCTTCGTGATTAATGGCTGCCAAGATAAGGAGTCTCTGAAGTTATAAAAGACTCACGACTAAAGCTAAAAGCTGGAAATGGAGTTTTTCCAAGCTTCTGGAGATGCTCAGTGCAAGCTGCAGGGGGAGCTGACCGTCACGTCATCCCAGGCAGCATACCAGCCTCCAGGGGGAGCCAAGGAGTCGGCAGCTGAGAGCTCTGGTTCTCATGGGAACCAAGGTCATCGCCTTTGCAGAGGCCGGAAAGGCAAAGGTAAACATACGCAGGCGTCTGCAGATGGCCAGGAGCAGAGGGAGGGTGAAGAGCCCACGCCAGGGAAAAACAAAGCGATGTTTGCTGGCACAGCTTCACCAAAGGCTAAAGGCACGTCTGCTGACCAGAAGCAGGGGGGCAAGCTGCAAAAGCCCACACCAGTGGAAAACAAGGTTTTGCTTGCTGGCACAGCTTCACCAAAGGCTAAAAGCACGTCTGCTGACCAGAAGCAGGGGGGCAAGCTGCAAAAGCCCACACCAGTGGAAAACAAGGTTTTGCTTGCTGGCACAGCTTCACCAAAGGCTAAAGGCATGTCTGCTGGCCAGGAGCAGGGGGGCAAGCTGCAAAAGCCCACGCCGATGGAAAACAAGGGTTTGCTTGCTGTAAAGACTGCTCCAACAGCCAAAGGCAGATTTATTATTGATTCAGGTGCGACCCGCCACGTCTCGAAGGATCGGCACCTCTTTATCTCCTTCAAGCCTCAGGAAGGTGAGATCCACCTGGCTGATGGAAGGACGTTGCAAATTGCAGGAGAAGGGACAGTGAAACTTGCAAGTCTGCACACTACCATCAGTAATGTACTTTTTGTTCCAGGAGCTGCGAGTAACTTGCTTAGCGTCCCACAGCTTACTGGGCGTGGTTTTCAGATTTCCTTCAAGAGGAGCGTCTGTGTCATCAGTAAAGGCAAAGAGGACTATTTGCATGCAAAGTTTATGGATGGTTTGTTCCATATAACTTATGATGACACTGCAGTTGTATCTAATGCTGATTCTTGTTGTGTTGCACAAACTAACAAAGTTCTTCATGCAGGTTGCATTCACGATGCGCATCGAAGGTTTTGTCACCTCTCTTGGAAGGCACTGGCCAAGATGCCAGAGGTGGTTGAAGGTTTGAACATCAAACCCTGTAAATTTCACATGAAATGTGTATCTTGTGCAGAGAACAAGGTGAAGGTTGCTCCCAAAGGCAAGGAGTCTAGGAGGCAGGCTTCCAAACCCTACCAGCTAGTGCATGCAGACCTGGTTGGGCCACTTGGAGAATGTGCACGGTAAACGTATTGCTTGTTTGTTTACTGATCGGGGCGGGGAGTTTACTTCTCAGCAGTTTGAAGCTTTCCTGACTGAGAAGGGAATCCAGCATGACATGTCAACGCCCAGATCGCCATGGATGAATGGGCTTGCGGAGAGAGCAAATCAAACATTGCTGCAAGGAATCAAAACCTTGTTGCATGATGCCAATCTCCCTGATAAGTTTTGGGGGGAGGCTCTGGGGAATTTTGTTTACAGTTTTAATCGCAGATTGTCATCACCCATTGGCTGTACCCCCTATGAGAAGATGTTTGGCAAGAAGCCCAACATCAAGCACATGAAAATCTTTGGTTCTGACATGTGGGTACACTCCCCACAAACCAACAAGCTTGGGAAGCGTGGGGCACATGGTTTGTTCATGGGGTACGAAAAAGGTGCATACAGGGTATGGATGACTAACTCTAAGTCCATTAAGTTCACAAGGAGTGTTGAGTACAATCCTAAGTGGGGGGAAAATGTGGGAATTTTCCAGAGTTACCCAGAGGAGGATGAAGGTGATGTCAAGCAAGCAGCTAAAGATGAGAAAGCTGCTGCTGATGATGATGAGGATGAGGATGATGATGAGGATGATGAGGATGATCAGAGTTCGGATTCCAGTTCAGTGGGCGGCGCTGCTGCTGGTGTCAGTGACAGTGATGACACAGCAGACTACAAGAGCGCAAAGGCCTCAGTCAGACCATCTGATGCGTCTGACAATGAACTGGAAGAACCACTGTTCACCATTGGTCATTTTTCTCCTAAGAAAGAGGAGATGAGTCCAGAAGACTTGCGTCTAGTACGCAGATCTGAGAGGGCCACGAAGGGCAGACCTCCAAAGAGATTTGCTGATGACTTTGCTAAGGCGGCAACTGCTGTTCTTAGTAGCTCAGAGAAGGTGTGGGAACCTTCAAGCTTCAAAGAGGTTCAGGAGTTGACCTCTAAAGATGCTGAGCCTTGGCTTAATGCCATGAAGGCTGAAGTTGATTCCTTGAACAGGAACCAAACTTGGGAACTGGTACCGGTAGTCCCAGGAATGAGTCTGGTTGGCAGCAAATGGGTCTTTCAAGGCTAAGACAGACCAGAATGGCAAGGTAGTCAGACACAAAGCCAGATTGGTTGCCAGAGGTTTTTCACAGGTACCAGGACAGGATTACCACGAGACCTACTCTCCCACAGTCAAATATGAGAGCATTCGGCTGATGCTCAAGATCGCTGCGGAGGAGAAACTGCATGTTTCCCATCATGACATTAATACAGCTTTTTTGTACGGGATTTTGAACGAGGAGCTGTTCATGCTTCCACCTGATGGGATGGAGATACAGAAGGGAATGGTCTGTAAACTGCGGAAATCCTTATATGGTCTCAAGCAGAGCGCCAGGTGTTGGAACACAAAACTCACTGAGACATTGCTTTCTCTAGGTTTTCACCAGGGCAAAGCTGATCCATGTGTGTTTGTCAAGGAGGAGGGGCAAAACAAACTATATTGTTTATGTTTTGTTGATGATCTTCTGATGTTTTGGAAGAATCAGCCTTTGTACCAAAGCACCCTAGCTCAGCTGAAGGAGCACTTTGACATGAAGGATCTTGGTGAGGTATCCAACTATCTTTCTCTGCAGGTGGAGAGGGACCAAGCAGGTAATTTTCTGGTACACCAAACACAGAAAATTGCTGATGTATTAACCAGGTTGAATTTGGTTGATGCAAACCCAGCAGACACACCGATGGTGACAGGTTACCAGGTAGACAGTACTGCTGAAGCGTTTTCTGACACTACGCTGTACAGATGCATTCTAGGCAAGTTGAATTTCATTGCTAGATGCTCAAGACCTGACATAGCTGTAAGCACTAACCTGCTTATCAGACATGCGAATAATCCTACTGTTCAGGATTGGAAAGCTCTGAAACGCATAGCCCGCTATTTGAAAGGGACTATGCACTACAGGCTTGGGTTCACCAGTCAGAAGACTGGAGGTCTTGAAATCTTTGCAGATGCAAGTTTTGGAAGTGACGCCACGGATGGTACAAGCACTTCTGGAGTATGCTACATGTACAACCACTGCCTGTTTGACTGGTTGTGCAAGAAGCAGACAACAGTGAGCCTAAGTTCCTGTGAAGCAGAACTCAATGCTCTGTCATTTTCACTCATGGATTGTGAATGGTTGATGCAACTGTTTAAGGACATCGGGGTTTCTATGAAATGTCCTATACAAGTGTATCAAGACAATAGATCGTGTTTGGCTTTGCTGAACTCGGAGAGTTGCAAGCAGAGAACCAAGTACTTGCAGATTAAGCTACATCATGCAAGAGAGTGTATTCAAAAGGGACTGATTCAGGTGTCCTACATGCCAGGAAATGAAATTCCTGCTGATCTGTTGTCAAAGGTTGTTAACAAAGAACAACTTAAGGTTTATGTACAAAGGTTGCAATTGGGTTGAACCACAGGTACTACAGGTTACACGGAAAGGGGGAGGATGTTAGGATATTTCCGTTCCACCTTAAAAGGGAGCAGGCTTTGTGAGTCACAGAGTCTGCGCATGTTCTATTCACAGGATGTTTATGCTTGCTATTCCTTTCGATTTCGCCAGTTGGTCAGAGACTCTGACACAGAACGGTCGTGTTTTCCTTTGTTCTGTTCAACGCTAAATAAAGTCTGTAAATAATGCTCTTCTGCGGTGCAGCTTTTCTGGCTGTGTGTTTCTGCTGATAGACAGTGTGCACAAGCTCTGGAATGTGGCAATCTATTTCCAGAACGGCTTCGTGTCGCTAACTGCTGGATCTGCCTGTCTACGGGAGATCGATGGACGTCCGGCAGCCGGCTTGGGCCATGATGGACTATATCTCCCTGGCAGTTTCCCAACAGGAAGGTGGGTTTTTTTTTTGATGCCTGCATGAAAAGGAGTTACTGAAAAATTTTATCCACTGTTTCAAAGCCCTGGGAACGGACTGCCTAAATAAGGATGCCGGATAGAGAACTGTCACTTTGTTAAGACTTTTTGAAAGTTACTAAATTACCGGACTATTGGTTTTTTGAAAGATACTTAATTACTAGACTGTCAAGCCCTTGAAATATATTTGGGAACTGTTATAATAGACCCTCTTGGAGACATTGGGGACTTTATTAAAAGAGACATTTTGTTGCAAAAGTTCTGGAGATCTCTCCCCCTAGAGGACTCTGTTGAAATAGTCGCAAAGTGGATTATAACAACTAAGTCATTGGAATTTTCCATTTAAAAACAATTTACAGACGTGGGAACGACAACGACCTTGACTGGGATATGAGTGTTATGGCAGATGAGACAACTACTAGATCCGGTAGACAATATAAGATTAAAACTGCACACCAGCGAAGGGCTTCAGTCTCAGGCACAGTAACAGCTGCAACTGGGCAGACAAAAACAACAATTATGTCAACAGGTTCTGTGGCACAAGCCATTTGTAAAATAAATGAGTCTTTGGAATTCTTGACAAAGCAAGGTACGGAATCTAGTAAACAATTGGCAGAGGTCTCAGCCAAACTTGATTTGAATACCAAAACTATAAATGAATTGGGAAAGAAGGTGAATTCTAACACAGAAACTATTGAAAAATTATTAGAAGAATCAGCCACTACTCGAAAGATTGCAGAAGAAGCTAAGGGTACCGCAGATGCTACCCAGGAAAAGATATCACCAGTCATTAAAAAGTTAGAAGATCATGAACTGGCTTTGTCTATGCTTGAATTGCAAAGGAAAGAGAGGAATTTGAGATTAAGAGCGGTGCCGGAAAGTGAGCAAGACAACTTAGTGGACTTCCTTACAAATGAATTTTCGGACTTTTGGCAACAGGAGCTAGAGAAGGAAGAAATTAAGATAGTGACTGCTTTTAGACTGGGCAGAAGACAAGGCAGAAAGAAGCCAAGGGACTGTCTGATAACTTTAAGATCAAAAGAAGAAAGAGATAAAATACTGAATCTGCATTTTCAAAGAACTTTGGAAATTGAAAATTCCTTTGTGGAGATCTTCAAGGACATACCAAAGCACATTTTGGACGCAAGAACTCACTACAAAGACCTGGTTGACCTACTGAGAAAGAACGGAATACCCTTCAGGTGGGAATTTCCTCAAGGCCTATCTTTTAAATATAAAGGGAGGAAAACCAGAATAAAATTAGTCAGTGACAAGGACCAATTTCTACGAGACAACGGAGAAGATCTTCTGAAAGAAGTGGTTGAAGTGGAACCAACCCCAACAGTAAAGGAAATAACAGACATTCTTAATTTATCATTTGGACTGAAATCACAGACGGACGACGAACAACTACTCGGAGCAACAGGAGGGGAAAGTAAATAACAGTAAGATGGCTCTGCAACTTCTAAGCTGGAATTGTAACGGTTTGAACCTTCCTCGAAAGTGGGAAAAAGTGTTTCATATATTGAAAAAAGAACAATTGGACTTGATTTGCTTACAAGAAACACATGTGACCAGGGTACACAGAAAATTACTTATTAACAAAAGATTAGGACAAGAATTCATTTCATCTGATAAAGTCAAGAAAAGAGGAGTCGTAATTCATGCAAAAGAAAAATTATCACCGCAATTCATATTTAAAGATGAAGAAGGAAGATTTTTGGCAATTGAAATTCAAATACAAGGAGAAAAATTTTTGATTGTGGGAATTTATGCACCAAATGAGGGGAAATCTGAATTTTTAAAGAAGTTGCATGAGACCCTATTGGATTATTTGGACTATAACTTAATTTTGATGGGGGACATGAATGGAGTAGTATCTACAAATATGGACAAAGCACAAAGACAGGTAGTTTCCAAAGATGGGAGACTACCTAAGACTTTCTTTGAAATGACTGAAAACATGGACTTGATTGACATCTGGAGAACAAAGAACCCTCGAGAGAGAGAGAGGGAACTTTCTTCTCTGAAGCTATGATGACATGGACCAGAATTGACCAAATATGGATTACTAGCGGGATGGCTCCAAAGATAAAGAAAGTGGAAATCTGCCCAAAAACTTGCTCCGACCACAATGCTGTAAAGATGGAGATGAAGTTAACAACAGCTGGCTCCTTCAGATGGAGGATGAATGACACCCTACTTAGCGATGAAGAGGTTTACAAAAAGGCCCAAAAAACTTTGAAAGACTATTTTGAAATAAACTTAAAAACAGAGGTGGAAAAAAGAGTACTTTGGGACGCAAGTAAAGCTGTTATGCGATGATTTTTAATACAACAAAATACAATAAAGAAGAGAAACCAAAATGAGAAAAAGGACAAGATTTTGGAAAAGAGAAAAGAAGGAGAAAAGAAATTGAGATCTAAACCAAAGTCCCAAGGGATTTTGAGAGAAATTAAGCTATATCAGACGCAATACATAGAATTGATGAATCAAGAAATAGAATGGAAGATTAAACAAATGAGACAAAGGACATTTGAATCTGCAGACAAATGTGACAAACTTCTGGCTTGGCAATTGAAGAAAAGACAGAAATTAAATACGGTTACAAACCTAGAGGTTGAAGGAAAGAATATTTATAAGCCAAATGAGATTAGAAATTGCTTCCAGAACTATTTCAAAAAACTATACTCGCAAGGGCCGCAGAAAGAAGGGGACATAGATGAGTTTTTGAAGAAATATGGATTACAAAAAAATTCTCACAAAAGTAAATTAGATCTGAACCAGAAAATAACTGAACAAGAGATAGAAGGTGCCATTCAAAATATGCAACTAGGCAAATCTCCAGGACCAGATGGGTTGACTTCCAGATATTAAAAAGCTTTGAAGGAGTGGCTATTGCAACCTCTGAAGGAGGTCTGTAAGGAAATTCTAGAGGGGAAAAAGGCACCAGAATCGTGGAAAGAAGCTTGTATCACACTCATACCGAAAAGAGAGACTGAAAAGACTCAGCTTAAGAACTACCGCCCTATATCATTACTTAATGTGGATTACAAAATTTTTGCAGACATTTTGGCAAAAAGACTGAAAAAAGTATTGATGGAAGAGATTCATAAGGACCAAGCAGGTTTTCTCCCAGGAAGACATTTGTCAGACAATGTGAGGAACATAATAGACATTTTGGAATTATTAGAAGTGAACATAAACACTAAAGCAGTATTGATATTTGTGGACGCGGAGAAAGCTTTTGATAACATCTCTTGGAGTTTTATGAAGAAGAATCTACATGGGATGGGGGTAGGCCAAGGATTTGAGAATGGTATGGGTGCAATATATTCTGAACAAAAGGCAAAGCTAATTGTAAATAATGTGGTTACGGAAGAATTTAAAATACAAAAAGGGACACGACAGGGGTGCCCAATTTCCCCATTACTTTTTATATCAGTCCTGGAGGTTTTGCTAAACATGATTAGAAGGGACCAGCTGGTTAAAGGGGTACAGGTCGGAGCTAAACAGTACAAATTGAGGGCCTTCGCAGATGACTTGGTACTTACTTTACAAGAGCCAGACACTAGTACGAAAAGGGTTTTAGAATTAATTCAAGAATTTGGTCAAGTTGCAGGATTTAAGTTGAACAAACAAAAAACCAAGGTATTGGAGAAAAATTTAACAGTTATTGAAAGGGAGAGGTTCCGGAATGAAACAGGCTTGACGGTGGTTAAGAAGGTGAAATACTTGGGGATTAATATGACATCTAAGAATCTGAATTTATTTAAAGACAATTATGAGAAATGTTGGACAGAGGTAAAAAAAGATCTAGAAATATGGTCAAATTCGAAGCTTTCCTTGTTAGGTCGAATTGCTGTTATCAAGTGAATGTTTTGCCTAGAATGTTGTTTTTATTCCATACATTGCAAATTGTGGATAAGATGGATTGTTTTAAGAGGTGGCAGAAAGATATTTCGAAGTTTGTCTGGCAGGGCAAAAAACCCAGAATAAAATTTAAAATTTTAACGGATGCAAAGGAAAGAGGGGGATTTGCCCTGCCGGACTTAAAACTGTACTATGAATCAGCAGCTTTCTGCTGGATGAAAGATTGGCTACTTCTTGAGAACACAGATATCTTGGACTTGGAAGGTTTTAACAATGTATTCAGATGGCATGCATATTGTAGTGGTTGGGGAGTTACTCGTGCGTAATCCTGTCCCGTTTGGACATTAGATTGCCTGGTTAAACCCTTCTGACTGCACAGCCCATTTCAGCGTGGCTGCCCTTAGTCACTCGTAGAATCTTTGTGTGGGCGTTTCTTAAAGCGCTGCCAACATAAGAGCTGTTTGACGCCCAAGCGTCTCCGCCTCTCACTGCGCGGGAGTCTCCTGCGCAGGGTGGGCATGGGTAGCGGGGTGCCTGGGCTCTCCTCACTAACTTCCAGCGAAGAGTCCTGGAGCCCCTGCACCTCCACGTTCCGTTGCTCTCCTGGATCCCTGGTGTTACACTTATTCCCTTCCCCTTCTTCCCAGCTGAGTCTCCCCCTAGCGCTGGGACCTTCTCCTGCAGAATCAGAGACCCTCTCCTTCTCCCGTGCCTCTGATGTCAGTTCCCTGACACATATATATGGTACGACAAGGTTAAAGCTCATAAAGCTTTTAAAAATCATATAGTTAGGAAAGCACTATATAATGTTTGGATTAGATACAAGGATTTGTTGGAAAATCCTTAAAGAAGCCAGGGTGGCTATCTAAAGAACTTTTAACCGAGTTAAGATTAAAAAAGGATGTGTACAAAAAATGGAAAAGGGGGGAAACCACCAAAGAGGAATTCAAACAAATAGCCAGCACATGTAGACACAAAGTCAGAAAAGCTAAAGCACAGAATGAACTCAGGCTGGCTAGAGAGGTTAAAAGCAACAAAAAAGGCTTTTATGGGTATGTTCGTAGCAAAAGGAAGAACAAAGAAACAGTGGGGTCACTCAGAGGAGAAGATGGTGAAATGCAAACAGGGGACACAGAAAGGGCTGAACTCCTCAATGCCTTCTTTGCCTCAGTCTTCTCCGATAAGGAAAACAATGCCCGACCTGAAGAATTAGGAGCAAATGATTCAGCAAAGGAAACACAACCCAGAATAACTAAGGAGATAGTACAAGAATACTTGGCAAGTTTAGATGTATTCAAGTCTCCAGGGCCAGATGAACTGCATCCAAGAGTATTAAAAGAACTGGCAGATGTGATCTCAGAACCACTGGCAGTCATCTTTGAGAATTCCTGGAGAACAGGCGAAGTCCCGGCAGACCGGAGGAGGGCAAATGTTGTCCCTATTTTCAAAAAGGGGGAAAGAGAGGACCCAAATAATTACCGCCCAGTCAGTCTGACATCAATACCAGGGAAGATTCTGGAGCAGATCATTAAGCAAACAGTCTGTGAGCACCTAGAAAGGAATGCTGTGATCACCAATAGTCAGCATGGATTTCTGAAAAATAAGTCATGTCAGACTAACCTGATCTCGTTTTTTGACAGAATTACAAGCCTGGTAGATGAAGGGAAGGCAGTGGATGTAGCCTACCTTGATTTCAGCAAGGCATTTGACAAGGTGCCCCATGATATTCTTGTAAAGAAGCTGGTAAAATGTGGTCTGGACTATGCTACCACTCAGTGGATTTGTAACTGGCTGACTGACCGAACCCAAAGGGTGCTCATCAATGGTTCCTCTTCATCCTGGAGAAGAGTGACTAGTGGGGTGCCACAGGGTTCTGTCTTGGGCCCGGTCTTATTCAACATCTTTATCAACGACTTGGATGATGGACTCAAGGGCATCCTGATCAAATTTGCAGATGACACCAAACTGGGAGGGGTGGCTAACACCCCAGAGGACAGGATCACACTTCAAAACGACCTTGACAGATTAGAGAACTGGGCCAAAACAAACAAAATGAATTTTAACAGGGAGAAATGTAAAGTATTGCACTTGGGCAAAAAAAATGAGAGGCACTAATACAAGATGGGTGACACCTGGCTTGAGAGCAGTACATGTGAAAAGGATCTAGGAGTCTTGGTTGACCACAAACTTGACATGAGCCAACAGTGTGACGCGGCAGCTAAAAAAGCCAATGCAATTCTGGGCTGCATCAATAGGAGTATAGCATCTAGATCAAGGGAAGTAATAGTGCCACTGTATTCTGCTCTGGTCAGACCTCACCTGGAGTACTGTGTCCAGTTCTGGGCACCACAATTCAAGAAGGACACTGACAAACTGGAACGTGTCCAGAGGAGGGCAACCAAAATGGTCAAAGGCCTGGAAACAATGCCTTATGAGGAACGGCTAAGGGAGCTGGGCATGTTTAGCCTGGAGAAGAGGAGGCTAAGGGGTGATATGATAGCCATGTTCAAATATATAAAAGGATGTCACATAGAGGAGGGAGAAAGGTTGTTTTCTGCTGCTCCAGAGAAGCGGTCACGGAGCAATGGATCCAAACTACAAGAAAGAAGATTCCACCTAAACATTAGGAAGAACTTCCTGACAGTAAGAGCTGTTCGACAGTGGAATTTGCTGCCAAGGAGTGTGGTGGAGTCTCCTTCTTTGGAGGTCTTTAAGCAGAGGCTTGACAACCATATGTCAGGAGTGCTCTGAGGGTGTTTCCTCCTTGGCAGGGGGTTGGACTCGATGGCCCTTGTGGTCTCTTCCAACTCTATGATTCTATGATTCTATGATTCTATGATTCTATGATTCTATGATTCTATGAAAACCCCAAGGTGGTTGTCGCCAATGGAGGCAAAAGCCGTGAAAAAGCTCAATATGGAGGCCAAATGGCCAAAATATTGGGAAATTTTGGAACAAGAGGGAGACAAATTGAAATTACAGAGCTATGAGAAATTGAAGTCTAAAGTACGAGATTGGTTCCATTATTATCAAATAATGGAGGTTTATAAACAGGACAGGAAAATTGGCTTCCAGGTGGAGAAATCAAAATTAGAAACAGAACTGTTAGAACCCAATACTAAGAATTTGTCAAGAATGTACAACTTGTTGCTGAAATGGAATACACAAGATGAAACAGTTAAATCAGCCATGATTAAGTGGGCACAAGACATTGGTCATAACATTATGTCTGCTGACTGGGAACAGTTGTGGACCACAGGTATAAAATTTACGGCATGTAATGCCTTAAGAGAGAATATTATGAAAATGATTTACAGGTGGTACATGACCCCAGTCAAGCTAGCAAAAATCTACCATTTGCCAGATAATAAGTGTTGGAAATGTAAAGAAACTGAAGGTACCTTTTTTCACCTTTGGTGGACGTGCCCGAAGATTAAGGCCTTCTGGGAAATGATATATAATGAAATGAAAAAGGTAATTAAATGTACCTTTCCTAAGAAACCAGAAGCCTTCCTCTTGGGCATTGTCGGCCAATTGGTGTCAAAGAAAGACAGGACTTTTTTTATGTATGCTACTACAGCAGCAAGAATACTCATCGCAAAGTATTGGAAGACACAGGATCTACCCACTCTGGAAGAATGGCAGATGAAGGTGATAGACTATATGGGACTGGCTGAAATGACTGGCAGAATCCGAGACCAGGGGAAAGAGACGGCGGAAGAAGATTGGAAGAAATTTAAAATTTATCTTAAGAAATACTGTAAAATTAATGAGTGCTAAAATGTTGAGGTTATAGAAAACAGGGGACTACAGCTGTAAAAGATTAAGTAAAAGAAAAGAACAAGGGAAAATTAGATAAAATCAAGGGGGAGGATTTGCTGAAACAAATTTGGGAATTGGGACGCAGAAAGGGGAGGTATGGGGAAGTCGGCGAAGTAAGGTTTAAGAAAAAAAGGATCTGATTATACATGTTTGTTTATGTGTGTGTATGTTTGTATTGTGTATTGTTTGTGTTTATATAAATGGTGAAAAACCAATAATTTTTTTTATAAAAAAACAACAATATCTACTATACTGGTCTATCAGTGTAAGCCAGTACTTCGAACCTCCTAATGATGGTGGGAATGGCCCAACTAAATCACAATGTACACGCTCAAATGGCTCAGTTACTTTCCTATCTGAGCACCTACCCTTGTGTGCAACCTTAATCTTATTCTTGCAACAGGATAGACACTGCATAAAGAATTTACATGGTTTTAAGTTGAGGCCATTGACAATATTCTTTGTCTTAATTACATCAGCAAAATTCAGATGTCCCAGAATTCTGTGCGCCTCGTGGACACACCCAGAATGTGGCCTTACATTCCTCAACCCCTGGCTTGACTGTGCTGCTCTGCAATTTATAGGCGATTGGGAGTAGGTGCGAAAATATAGTCTATATAAACCATCAGATTCCCGGGCATACAATAGACGTTTGTTCCCATCGAAAAACTCACACATAGACTTTAAAAAACGCACAGTTATGCCTTGACGAGCAAAACACCTTACTGATAATAAATTGTCCACTGACGGGCAGTAAATGCAGTTCGCTATTGTAATGTTTAAAGAGTCAAGTTTAACAGTACCCCTGCCAAGCGACTGCAGGACTTGTGAATTGGCTAAATGTACATTATCAATTTCCTATTCGAAAGAAATAAACAAGCTTCGATTGTTGCAGATATGCTGAGATGCGCCTGAGTCCACAATAAAAGAATTCCACTTGGCACCTTTAATTCTTTTATGATCTGTAGTCCGAGTGTGAAAAGCTCGCAGCTCGTTTCTGTCTCTACTGTACGATGCCGGCTGCTGGGCTGACGACCGTGATTGACGAGCAGAAACAGGCTTGGGAGTACTTTGCTTTCTTTTGGATCTGCAGTCCCTTGCAAAATGTCCTTGCTTATTGCAGAACCAACAACACTTTGCAGCTTTAAATGCAGTTGCATCACCACAGGTTTGCATATGGTGTTCCTCATTCTTTCTGGAAACAGGAGTGCTTATGGCACAAGCCTCCCTTCTATCCAACTCGCCCATTAATCTTGCCGTTACCCCTTCCAGAGTTAATTGTGCTGGTGGAACGGCAGATATCTGGCTAGCTATACCATCAAAGTCCTCATTAAGGGAACATAGAATGATAAAGATATACTGAATATCAGGTATCTCCATGTCCCTTCGAATTAATTCGCCGCGTATTGCCTCCAGACGTCTCAAGTGTGCTGCCAAATCACCACCAGGCTGCAACTTCGTCTGGTACAACTGCTTGAAAAACGTCAATGCAGACGCTGACTCTTTTCTAACATGCACTGCTGCAAGACTGTCCCACATTTCTTTGGCAGTTTTCTTATTTCTTATGTAGACTACTTGCTGGTCGCTGACTGCCAAATTAATTATCGCCCTGGCTTTTGCATCTCCTTTCGACCAAGCATTAGTAACAGGTCAGGAGGGTCATCAGTTACATAGGTCCATACTTCTCTAGAGGTCAAAAGCGCCTCCACCTGAAAAGACCATAAACTATAGTTCTCATCTATCAGCTGTGGGAAGACCAGAGCCTTCTCAGCTTCTGGAACCCGGTCAACCATTCTGGAACTCTTCCAGACCCACAAAAACTACGCTAACAGGAGAAGGAGTTTTCAAACCTTTCTCAGAGTCCAAAAATATGCAGTCATCCACTCAGCAGCTGGGCCCATAACCAAAGATGTTGGCTTTTTGCAGTATGGTAGCGCTGCAGAGAGCTTGCTGGGGAGACCATGCATTAAAAGGGGACTCAAAAATAACTTAAACAAGGTTTTAATAACAAAAACAAAAACTCCATTTACACTAAATACATCAACTCAACAAACCAAACCAGACCCAACCACCAACCCACCCCCCAGGGTAATGGGAGAGCTAGGTGCTGCTCCTTATATACTCTACCCAGTTGCTGACAAAGTTTAATCACTACAACTCAGCAGCACCTGCTATGTTTCACAGCTGTAAAGCTGGGTCTCGTTAGTTTGCTCTGGCCCTTGCTCTGGCCCCTTAAAGACACATACATCGGGTGGAACAATGATGAACCTTTACATACTGCAACTTCTCTCTTTATACACATCACCAGCTGTGCCTAATTAGCCTGGAAAACCACACCCAGAACTCATAGAAAACGACCTTAAAGTTATCCGCACCCTTTTCTTGTTTCTTAACGAATGATACCTAACACTGCCCAGTACAAAATGGCCAGGGGCTTTCTGTCTGCCTGCCACCCAAGCTTCTGAACCAACAAGCTGAACAAAGTCCAATAAGCATAGACTGAATTACTGCCTTGGCGCAGGTTCAACAGCTGCCGCGTGGCCATAGCATTCTGCAGGGGATCTTGGAAAATTTTCTCCATCATTTGCAAGAACTCCCCCAAGTTTGAGGGTGCTTGCTGGCCATTAGAGGAATAGTCCATAATTTTGCATTTCCTTCCAGAAAGCTGATTAAGTACGTAACTCGTTCTTTATCTTAAACTCCCCTGCTCTGACGTCCAGAATGTAAAGAGCTTCCATTTTAAAAGCTAGATATTCATCATTTACAGGCAGCATTCCAGAGCGAGAGAGGCTTATCTCACTCTCACTGTGTGGAAGACTCAAGTTTCTACTCCCCGCAGCTTGTCCTCCCTCCTCTTCAGATTCTTCGCTGTCTGTCAGAATGGGAACGTCCCTGACAAATGATATCGGCATATAATCCTTTTTGTCCAGTGGGCCCTTATCTTGCTGTGGTACTGTATCAGTGTAATATACGCTTGTTTCCAGGATTCTGGCATTTTCCCTGTGTTTAATACCTTGTTCATAATATCTTTTAATGGGGTTGTTAACTCATATTGGAATTTTTAATAATATCCTATAAAAGGCCATTATAAAAAAAATCCAATATGTGTTAGATTATGGCAAAAAGAGATATCCAAATTCATATGGCAGTATAAAAAAATAAGAATTAAACACAAATTTCTAATAGATAAAAGCATAGAGGTGGACTGGCCCTACCTGACCTAAATTTATATTACGACGCTGTCTGTTTAAATTGGCTAAAAGAGTGGATTGTATTAAAAAATGGTGATTTGTTAGATCTAGAAGGATTTAACAATTGTTATGGTTGGTATGCATATTTATGAAAAAGGGAAATTCATATTTATGCTTATGAAAAAGGGAAAGTACACAGGGGATTTATGAACCACATCATAAGGAAATCATTATATAAAACACGGACAAAATATAAGGATCTCCTAGAACTGAAAACATCATGGTGGGCATCACCTCTAGAAGCAATTACAGTGGTGCCCCGCAAGACGAATGCCTCGCAAGACGAAAAACTCGCTAGACGAAAGGGTTTTTCGGTTTTGCGTTGCTTCGCTAGCCGAATTTCCCTATGGGCTTGCTTCGCAAGACGAAAACGTCTTGCGCTTTATTTAAAAAGCCGCTTGAAGAGGCGCAGTTGCGACGGACCGTGCTTTGCAAGACGAAAAACATCGCAAGACGAAAAGACTCGCGGAACGAATTCTTTTCGTCTTGCGAGGCACTACTGTACAATAAAAAAGAAAACTATGGAATTAGAATGGGCCACATATAAAGATCTGATTAAGGAAAAAGATAATAAATTGGTAATTAAAGATTATGAGGAAATTAAACAACACCTTACGGGTTGGATCCAATACCATCAATTGCATGAAGTGTTCAGGACAGATAAGAAAAAAGGTTTCTCAAACAAACCTTCATTATTAGAAAAAGTGTTATTACAAAACAAAACCAAGGTAATATCAAAAATGTGTGATACATTATTGGAGTGGGAGGTCAAAGACGAACAGGTCAAGGAGGTAATGATCAAGTGGGCTTTAGATATTGGGAAAACCATTAACTTAACAGCATGGGAAGAACTATGGAGAAAGAACTGGAAATTTACAGCCTGTGAAGTATTGAAGGAAAATCTAATCAAGATGTTTTATAGATGGTACTTAACACCTACCAAAATAGCTAAAATGTATAAGACAAAAAGAAATCTGTGCTGGAGGTGTGGTAAAACCGAGGGGACACTTATACATGTTTGGTGGACATGTGAAAAAATCAAAAGCTTCTGGAACATAGTATATGACAAGCTTATTTTTTTTTAAAGTATAACTTTATGAAAAATACAGAAGCTTTCTGTCAGGGAACTGACATCAGAGCAGAGGGGAGAGGCGAGGCTCCCAGATTCGGCAGGAGAGGGAACGAGTAAGGGAAGAGAGAGAACGTCATCTGGGGAAGAAAGTCCAGGTGACACCAGGAAGAAGGGAGAGGCAGAGAGCATCTCGGAGGTGAGGCTCCGAGACTCTTCCAGTGAAGTCAGTGAGGAGGGTGGAGGACCACCACTCGGCACGCCCACTGTGCGCAGAAGGCTTCCGCGCAGAGAGGCGAGGCGAAGGTTGTCCGTCAAGGAATTCTTATGCTGGAGGAAATTTAGGAGACGCCCACTCACGGATTCTGCTAGCAACTGAGCAGCGGCGCCAAGGGCGACTCAGTCAGGGAAAGACACAACCACCCCTAAGCAGTTTGGAACAGCTGGAGGTTTACACGCAAGCAACCCCAATTCCCTTGACACTTTCCTACTAGGGATAACGGGCACAGGTATAGCAAGAGAAGATCAGAAAATATTCCTCTATGCCACAGGAGCGGCAAGGATCCTAATTGCTAAAAGCTGGGAAAAAGAAACTGTGCCAACAAAAAAGGAATGGCAAGACAAACTGTTAGAGTATATTGAACTGGCTAGATTAACAGAGGCAATTAGAGATCACACTAGACAAGTGTTTCAAAAAGCATGGTGGAAATGCAGAGAATACTTCACAAAACAGTGCCCTAAAAAACATACCTGGACTTGTTTCAATTAATGTCTGCAGGAGACTTTGTGGATATTTAAGTTATAATTAGAAAAATCTTAATAATTATTCATAAAGGAAACAGCTTATAAGAAGTAAATAAGGAGGCCAGATACAGGATAAAGGAAGTCTTCTACTTGGTTGTTTGTATTGTTGTATGTTATGCTCATTGTATGTTATGTTCACGTTTAATGAGGGTGGATTTCTGTATTGGTGGGTGGGGGGTTTATGTTATGTTGTAAATAAAATTTCCAATAAAAATTATTAAAATATTAAAATGAAATAAAATAAAATAAAATAAAAGTCCTTCCAAAAATGCTATTTCTATTTCTAAATTTCCCAATCATAAATAATATCTAATGCTTCAAAGAGCGTCAGAAAAAATTATTAAGGTTCATATGGCAGGGAAAGAAGCCCAGAGTAAAATATAAAATTATGATTGATGTGAAAGAAAGAGGAGGCTTCACCCTGCCAGACCTTCAACTTTACTTTGAGGCATTATGCTTGCTTATGTTGGATAAAAAAACTGATTTTGTTGAAAAATATCAAAAGGTGGTGCACCTGCCTATGGTATGAAAAAAATGAAAATAGATAAAACTTTTACAAATCACTTAATTGCAGTAGTAAATCTATTTAGAGTATGGGGAAAGTACAAAAACTTATTAGAAAGAAAAACATCACTGTGGATATCCCGAGTGGGAGCTATGATGAGGAAAAGAACAAAAATGGATAAGCAGTGGTAAACATACAGTGAAATTTTAGCTTTTACATGATAGGAAGCAAGACTGAGAAATCTTAAGGAAGTTAAATATCTGGAATCTGGAATTATAGGGACAGAACTACCCAAACTGTACAGAAACTTATTCATGTATGCTACTATAGTGGCAAGAATGTTACTTGCCCCAAAATGGAAATAAGTAGAAGTCCCAGCAACGGAAGAATGGATACAAAAACTTATGTAATATGCAGAAATGGCAAAACTTTCTGGAAGAATAAGAAATCAAGATAACAAACTTTTTTTAAATAAAAGAGTGGAAATGGTTTATTGAATATTTACAGATAAATTGTAAACAGATAAGAACATTGGCAGAATTGTAAAAGATTTCTCAGAGTTGTATATGAAAGGAAAGGGGGGGAAATGTAAAATAGAGGAACATATAAAAAATAGTAATCTGCCAAAAATAAAAGAGGAACAAATGCTGATTTTAAATACTCAAATAACAGCTCAAGAAGTATTAGAGGCAATCAATTGGACAAAAAGTGGCAAGTCTCCAGGACTAGATGGACTAACGGCAAAATATTATAAAAAGTTAAGTGAACAATTGGTAAATCCATTGAAAGATGTGATGAATTAGATTTTAAAAACAGGTGAAACCCCAGAAACATGGAAAGAAGCCTATATTACAGTAATTCCAAAACAAAATTCAGATTTATTGCAAATAAAAAATTATAGGCCTATTTCTTTATTAAATAATGATTATAAATTATTTGCAAATATATTAGCTACCAGATTGAAAAAAATATTAGGTGAGTATATACTTCAAGATCAGGTAGGATTCCTCCCAGGTAGACAAATGAAAGAGAATATAAGAAATATTAGGAGTCAAGTTCACTGCATGTAGAGTGTTAAAGGAAAATATTATGAAAATGATGTATAGATGGTACGTAACCCCTGTAAAATTAACAAAGATTTATCACAACAGTGATAATCTATGCTGGAAATGTAAAGAAAAGGAGGGTACCTTCTATCATATGTGGTGGACCTGTCCCAATGTGAAAGACTTCTGGGAGAAGATTTATAATGAATTGGAAAAAAATATTGACATATACATTTGTTAAGAAACCAGAGGCCTTTCTTCTTGGAATAACAGGTTTGGAATTGCCCAAAAAAGATGTTAGATTGTTTTTGTATGCCACAACTGCAGCTCGAATTTTACTGGCCAAGAATTGGATAACACAAGAAGTACCACTGTGGAAGAATGGCAGATGAAGATGATGGACTTTTCGGAGCTAGCCGACCTGACCAGAAGAGTCCATGACCAGAAGGAGGAGGAGTACCAGGAAGAATGGAAGAATTTCAAAGATTATTTACTTAAATATGCTAAGATAAATTTATTAGAAACACTTGCAAGAAAATAGATAGGCTAAGGATTTAAATATGTGAAGTTATAGAATACAATGTTTAACGTAAAGATGAAATGAAACAAAGATGTTAAGAGGATTAAGTAAATTTTGTGATAATCTGTTTTGGAAAACCGTTACAGTGATAATGATAATGATAATGATAATGATAATGATAATGATAATAATAATAATAATAATAATAATAATAATAATAATAATAATAATAATAATAATAATAATAATAATAATTTATACCCCACCCTTCCCCAGCCACTCTGGGCGGCTTCCCAAAAAAATATTAAAATACTTTACTACATCAAACATTAAAAGCCTCCCTAAACAGTGCCGCCTTCAAATGTCTTCTAAAAGTCTGGTAGTTGTTGTTCTATTTGACATCTGGTGGGAGCGCATTCCACAGGGAGGGCGCCACTACCGAGAAGGCCCTCTGCCTGGTACCCTGTAACTTGGCCTCTCGCAGTAAGGGAACCGCCAGAAGGCCCTCGGTGCTGGACCTCAGTGTCCGGGTAGAACAATGGGGGTGGAGACGCTCCTTCAGATATACTGGACCGCGGCTGTTTAGGGCTTTAAAGGTCAGCACCAACACTTTGAATTGTGCTCGGAAACGTATTGGGAGCCAATGTAGGTCTTTCAAGACCGGTGTTATATGGTATCGGCAGCCGCTCCCAGTCACCAGTCTAGCTGCCGCATTCTGGATTAGTTGTAGTTTCCGGGTCACCTTCAAAGGTAGCCCCACGTAGAGCGCATTGCAGTAGTCCAAGCAGGAGATAACCAGAGCATGCACCACTGTGGCGAGGCAGTCTGCGGGCAGATAGGGTCTCAGCCTACGTACCAGATGGAGCTGGTACACAGCTGCCCTGGACACGGATTTAACCTGTGCCTCCATGGACAGCTGTGAGTCCAAAATGACTCCCAGGCTGCGCACCTGGTCCTTCAGGGGCATGGTTACCCCATTCAGGACCAGGGAATCCCCCAGACCTGCCCGCCTCCTGTCCCCCAGAAACAGTACTTCTGTCTTGTCAGGATTCAATCTCAATCTGTTTGCCGCCATCCATCCTCCAACCGCCTCCAGACACTCACACAGGACTGTCACCGCCTTCACTGGTTCTGATTTGAAAGAAAGGTAGAGCTGGGTATCATCCGCATACTGGTGAACACCCAGCCCAAACCCCCTGATGATCTCTCCCAGCGGCTGCATGTAGATGTTGAAAAGCATGGGGGAGAGGACAGAACCCTGAGGCACCCCCACCACTTTCTGAACACGGCCCAGGAGAAAGGAGCGGAACCACTGTATGACAGTGCCCCCAGCTCCCAGCCACTCAAGACAGTCCAGAAGGATGTTATGGTCGATGGTATCAAACACCACTGAGAGATCCAGCAGAACTAGGAAACAGCTCTCACCTTTGTCCCTAGCCTGCCGGAGATCATCAACCAGTGCAACCAAGGCAGTTTCAGTCCCATGATGAGGCCTGAATCCCGACTGGAAGGGATCCAAATGGTCTGCTTCTTCCAGGCATGCCTGGAGTTGTTCAGCAACCACTGGCTCAATCACCTTGCCCAAGAATGGAAGATTTGAGACTGGGTGATAGTTGGCCATCGTGGCCGCATCTAAAGATGTTTTTTTCAGAAGCGGTTTAATAACCGCCTCTTTCAGCGGGTCTGGGAAGGCTCCCTCACGGAGGGAAGCATTCACCACCCCACGAAGCCCAACGCCCAGCCCTTCCCGGCTAGCTTTTATAAGCCAGGATGGGCAAGGATCAAGGAGACAGGTGGTTGTCAAGCATCAAGGAGACAGGCAGCCTGTCCACAACCTCAGAGGTAACAGATTGGAATTGATCCCATGCAATATGACTAGACAGGACTCTAGCACTCTCCCGCCCCAGCCCTGCTCCCACGGTGGAGCGACTTTATCTGCAAAAAACTTTGCAAAATCATTGCAGGAGATCATGTGGCCCGTACTGGGCCCGGATGTAACAGGTGGTTGCACTAAATTGTGAACCACCTGCTGCTGTTTTCTGCAGATGCAATAGAGGCGGTGAATAAAGTCTTCTTCGCCGTCGCTACCGCCACTTGGTAGGCTCGACATTGAGCTCTAACCCATGTCCGGTCAGCTTCAGAATGAGTTATCCGCCACCGGCACTCTAGCCGTCTCAACAATTGTTTCATTGCCCTCAGATCCGTGGAAAACCACGTGGCTGTCCGGGCTCGGAGATGGCGCTTCGGAGCCAAACAGTCAATAGCCCTGGTTAACTCCACATTCCAGCGAGCCACCAGGGAATTAGCTGAAAGGCCATGCTGGAAACCATTTGGATCCATTAAGTGGCGGGGGCGGACCATCCGAATCGGTCCCACCTCCCTGCAGAGGGGATGGGTCCTGGAGAAGTCCAGTTGCACCAGGAAGTGATCTGACCATGGCACTTCTTTCGTTTCACTTTTACTTAGTGTCAGATCACCAACATCCATAGAGGTAAACACCAGGTCCAAGGCATGTCCGCGGCTATGGGTTGGGCCAGACTTATTCAGGGATAGCCCCATGGAGGCCATGCTTTCCACGAAGTCCCCAACGGCCCCTGGTAAGTTCGTGTTGGCAGGGATGTTAAAATCCCCTCGGACAATCAAACTAGGTGTCTCCACGAGGACATCTGCCACGACCTGAAGCAGCTCGGGCAGGGAATCCTTGGTGCAGCGGGGAGGTCGGTACACCAAAAGGAATCCTGTACTGCCCCTATTGCCCAACTTCCAGAACATGCACTCAGAGAACTGGGTCTTCCCAATAGGACGCCTGGTGCAAACTAATGACTTCCTAAAAATCACTGCAATCCCCCCTCCCCGCCCACAAGGCCTGGGTTGCTGTGCGTAAGAGAAACCTGGTGGACAAGCAGCGGCAAGGACAGGCCCATCTGCTTCATCCAACCAAGTCTCTGTGTGATGGCCTGGGAATCTGATTCAGAGGCTGAACGGGAGGAATCCCAGCCTGCACAGGAGTCCCCGCCTCCAGGGCCAGCTGAGCCGGGGCAGGGCCTTGAATCTGAAGCGCCTGCACCTGTGCCGGATCCTCAGGAGCAGACACCAGATGATTCCACTCTGGCTCCGGAGGTGATTGAGGACCCATTGCCTCTCCCAGCCTTGTCAGGGGAAGGTTAGCCTCCCCCTGTGTCCAGTAACCCTCCAGCTTCTCCTGTGCTGCAGAGGCTCAGGGCAGAGAGGCGGAGGGAACTGGGTTCTCTCAGGAGGAGTGCTCGCCTTAAGGCCAGGAGAGGCGGGTCACCTGTGGGCCGGGACCGCCCCTGGCCTCAGAGAAGATAAAGGCCAGTCAGCCCGGTCCCAGGTTGCGGGAGCAACGTCGTTGGAAACCTGTTTCTGCCAGCACCCAGACCTGTTCTTCCAGAGTTCCCGACCTTGCCCGGCTCCTCGCTTTGGACCCCGCTTCGCCCTTGGTGGACAGTCTCCAGACCCTCGACCCAGGACCAGACTCTGACCACGCCTCACGGTAACCTCCCCCCGGGACCAGCGCACTCTGTTACACGTGCCAGGTCAAGTCCTCCATCCATGATCAAGTCATGGATGGCAGTGGTTTTATGAATCATTGACCTGGCATTGCACAGCAGCACCTTCAGGTCATGTGGGTATCCCTTGCTGATTTTAGTATCCATCTGGTCAGGACCAGACCCGGAGGCAGGGATAGTCCTCAAACCACGACTAAACCTGCCTCCTCTGTAACGACATGGTCTGGTCTTAGCGTAACTCCTCCTCCTACCCGTAATCACTGAGATCGGTTGTCCCAGTGTATATATTGAAATTCATTCAAGGGAATTTGACTGTTAAGCCACTTAACAATGCTATTAAGATTGGATTAAGTTCAGTTGTGATATATGTTTGTTTGTTAGTTTAAAATTTTGGAAAATTAATTTAAAAATTTGGGGGGAAAGAAATATTATGAATGTAATAGAATACCTGGAGGTAAAAATGGGGGGGGGGCAGCAATGATGTTTATAGAAAAAGCCTTTGACAATGTTTCTTGGGATTTTATGAAAAAATTGCTTGAAGAAATTAATTGTGGATTTAAATTTTTAAAAGGAATACAAGCAATATATTCAGAACAAAGTGCTAAGTTAATAGTAAACCAGGTGATAACAAATGAATGTAAGATACAAAAAGGAACCAGACAAGGATGCCCGTTATCACCGCTGTTGTTTTTTCTGGTCCTGGAAGTACTTGCAAGAAATATAAGACCAGATAAAGAGATTACAGGGATAAAAACTGGGGGGGGGGGGATGAATTTAAATTGAAAGCCTATGCTGATGATTTAGTGATTACGGTGTTGCAAGCATATATAGAGTACCTGTGGCCCACTCAAGTTGTGTCCAAGAATTGACAGGCGCAGCAGTGGAGAAAAAGAAGGTTATATTTATTGCTCAAGCAATAATGACCCAGTGGAATCACTTCCAGAGCCTGGGCGCCGAAACCCTAGTGCAGTAGGGTTTTATACCTGAGTACATACAGCCTAAAACATGACATAATCGTATATAATCATAGAATCATAGAATCATAGAATCATAGAGTTGGAAGAGACCACAAGGGCCATCGAGTCCAACCCCCTGCCAAGCAGGAAACACCATCAGAGCACTCCTGACATATGGTTGTCAAGCCTCTGCTTAAAGACCTCCAAAGTAGGAGACTCCACCACACTCCTTGGCAGCAAATTCCACTGTCGAACAGCTCTTACTGTCAGGAAGTTCTTCCTAATGTTTAGGTGGAATCTTCTTTCTTGTAGTTTGGATCCATTGCTCCGTGTCCGCTTCTCTGGAGCAGCAGAAAACAACCTTTCTCCCTCCTCTATGTGACATCCTTTTATATATTTGAACATGGCTATCATATCACCCCTTAACCTCCTCTTCTCCAGGCTAAACATGCCCAGCTCCCTTAGCCGTTCCTCATAAGGCATCGTTTCCAGGCCTTTGACCATTTTGGTTGCCCTCCTCTGCACACGTTCCAGTTTGTCAGTGTCCTTCTTGAACTGTGGTGCCCAGAACTGGACACAGTACTCCAGGTGAGGTCTGACCAGAGCAGAATACAGTGGCACTATTACTTCCCTTGATCTAGATGCTATACTCCTATTGATGAGGCCCAGAATTGCATTGGCTTTTTTAGCTGCCGCGTCACACTGTTGGCTCATGTCAAGTTTGTGGTCAACCAAGACTCCTAGATCCTTTTCACATGTACTGCTCTCAAGCCAGGTGTCCCCCATCTTGTATTTGTGCCTCTCATTTTTTTTGCCCAAGTGCAATACTTTACATTTCTCCCTGTTAAAATTCATCTTGTTTGTTTTTGCCCAGTTCTCTAATCTGTCAAGGTCGTTTTGAAGTGTGATCCTGTCCTCTGGGGTGTTAGCCACCCCTCCCAGTTTGGTGTCATCTGCAAATTTGATCAGGATGCCCTTGAGTCCATCATCCAAGTCGTTGATAAAGATGTTGAATAAGACCGGGCCCAAGACAGAACCCTGTGGCACCCCACTAGTCACTCTTCTCCAGGATGAAGAGGAACCATTGATGAGAACCCTTTGGGTTCGGTCAGTCAGCCAGTTACAAATCCACTGAGTGGTAGCATAGTCAAGACCACATTTTACCAGCTTCTTTACAAGAATATCATGGGGCACCTTGTCGAATGCCTTGCTGAAATCAAGGTAGGCTACATCCACTGCGTTCCCTTCATCTACCAGGCTTGTAATTCTGTCAAAAAACGAGATCAGGTTAGTCTGACATGACTTATTTTTCAGAAATCCATGCTGACTATTGGTGATCACAGCATTCCTTTCTAGGTGCTCACAGACTGTTTGCTTAATGATCTGCTCCAGAATCTTCCCTGGTATTGATGTCAGACTGACTGGGCGATAATTATTTGGGTCCTCTCTTTTCCCCTTTTTGAAAATAGGGACAACATTTGCCCTCCTCCAGTCTGCCGGGACTTCGCCTGTTCTCCAGGAATTCTCAAAGATGACTGCCAGTGGTTCTGAGATCACATCTGCCAGTTCTTTTAATACTCTTGGATGCAGTTCATCTGGCCCTGGAGACTTGAATACATCTAAACTAGCCAAGTATTCTTGTACTATCTCCTTAGTTATTCTGGGCTGTGTTTCCTTTGCTGAATCATTTGCTCCAAATTCTTCAGGTCGGGCATTGTTTTCTTTATCGGAGAAGACTGAGGCAAAGAAGGCATTGAGGAGTTCAGCCCTTTCTGTGTCCCCTGTTTGCATTTCACCATTTTCTCCTCTGAGTGACCCCACTGTTTCTTTGTTCTTCCTTTTGCTACGAACATACCCATAAAAGCCTTTTTTGTTGCTTTTAACCTCTCTAGCCAGCCTGAGTTCATTCTGTGCTTTAGCTTTTCTGACTTTGTGTCTACACGTGCTGGCTATTTTTTTGAATTCCTCTTTGGTGGTTTCCCCCCTTTTCCATTTTTTGTACACATCCTTTTTTAATCTTAACTCAGTTAAAAGTTCTTTAGATAGCCACCCTGGCTTCTTTAAGCACCTTCCATTTTTCCGTCTCATTGGTATTGTCTGACGTTGTGCTTTTACTATCTCCCTCTTAACAAACTCCCAGCCATCATGAACTCCCTTTCCTTTTAGTATTACTGTCCATGGGATCTCACCCAGCACTTCCCTAAGTTTTATGAAGTCGGCTTTCTTAAAGTCAAGAAATTGAGTCCTAGTATGCTTGGCTGCTCCTATCCGCTGTATAGTAAACTTCAGAAGAGCATGATCACTCGCGCCTAATGATCCTTCCACTTCTACCCCACTAACCAGGTCATCAACATTGGTTAGGACCAGATCTAAAATGGCTGTTCTTCTTGTTGCTTCTCCCACTTTCTGGACAATGAAGTTGTCTGCAAGGCCAGTGAGGAATCTGTTTGACCTTATGCTCTTGGCTGAGTTTGACATCCAACAAATATCCGGGTAATTGAAGTCCCCCATTACTACTATCTCCCTTCCTTTTGCATGCTTGGCCATCTGTTCCAGGAAGGCATCGTCTATGTCCTCCGTTTGGCTTGGGGATCTATAGTAAACTCCCACAATGAGATCTCTGTTATTCTTCTCTCCCTTAATTTTGACCCAAATGCTCTCACATTGGCTTTGAGGTTCTAAATCTTGGATCTCTTCACAGGTATACACATCCCTGACATATAACGCCACTCCTCCTCCTTTCTTGTCTGGTCTGTTTCTCTGAAATAGATTGTATCCCCCCATTATTACATTCCAATCGTGCGACTTATCCCACCAGGTTTCAGTGATGCCTATTATGTCATATTTAGTTTGCTGTACCAAGAGCTCAAGCTCATCTTGTTTATTTCCCATGCTTTGCGCATTAGTGTACAGACATTGAAGTCCATTAATCATTCCCCCGTGTCTCTTATTTAAGGATTTTTTCCTCCCATCACTAGGTCTGCGTGCTGTTTGCTCCCTTTGGTCTATGTCATTTGGATGATCATCTTCATCTACTGATAGACTCCTACCTTCAGGAGCACTGTCTCCCTCCCCCACATTAGTCAGTTTAAAGCCCTCCTGATGAGGTTTCTGAGATTTTTGGCAAAAACATTTCTCCCAACCGTTGTGAGGTGCAGCCCATCACTTGCCAGAAGTCCATCTTCAAGAAACTGCAGTCCGTGATCTAAGAATCCAAACCGTTCCTGTTTACACCATTTGCGAAGCCAGCTGTTCACTTCCACGATTTTTCCCTCTCTCCCTGGGCCATGTCGTTCAACTGGGAGGACAGATGAGATGACAATTTGTGCATTTAGTTGCTTCAATTTCCTGCCGAGAGCCTCGTAGTCACTTTTGATCTTCTGGAGGCTATTGCTTGCAGTGTCATTGGTTCCCACATGAACCAAGAGGAAGGGGTATTCGTCAGTGGGTTTTATGATTCCTTGCAGTCGTTCAGTTACATCTTGGATCTTAGCCCCAGGGAGACAGCACACTTCCCGAGACATCTTGTCAGGCCCACAGATCACTGCTTCTGTTCCCCTCAGTAGGGAATCCCCTATCACCACTACACGCCTCCTCTTAGGTTTGGTCGGGGTTCTTCCGTGAGCTGTCCGTTCCAAGGTCGCCTGCACATTCCCTGATGACTGACTTTGCTGCTCGTCTTCATATACCTGATCAACTGTAATGAGGGAGAGATCCTCAAATGGAGTCTGCTCTTCATCTTCCATGCTAGGGGAGAGGACCTCAAAGCGATTGTGTATTTCTAAACAATCAGAGCGAACCCTGGGCCTCCTACTTCTTTGAGTCACGTTTCTCCATATATCTGGCTCCTGTGTTGGTGAATTAGCCTCCTTCTCAGGGGAGTCCCCTGTCTCCTCCTTGGTGGAGACGGTGTGCTCTGTTGCTTCCAAGAAGAGCTCTAGCTCTCTAATTCTTTGGAGTGTAGTTACACGTTCCTCCAGTTGCTGGACTTTGTCTTTTAAGAGGGCAATCAACATGCAATTGCTGCAGGTAAAGCTGCCTGCAACCTTTGGCAAGATGGCAAACAATGCGCAGGAACTGCAGGCGACTGCAGCTGTTCCCTCCCCCTCCATCCTGAGAATGTGTCGCTGGGGGTGGCTACAGCGGTCCTCCATCATAAAAAGCGTGAAGACAGGACAAATAACTCCCCCCACAAGAAAAAAACCTAGGTCTCCCCAAACAAATGTTTGAGACTAGCTCCCCTAAATCTAAAAGATGGATCAAACTGCCCTGCTAGCTCTGATAAGCTTCTCCCACAGCTAATCACCTGCCTCAACAGAAACCCTGCCCCCTCTGACCTTTGCACAGGGAGAACAGCTAATCAGCCACAAAGAAACACACACACACAAGAAAACCTTTTTTGCTCCTTCTTCAACTGATGCCCTGCTAGGTCTGATAAGCTCCTCCCACAGCTAATCCCCTGCCTCAACAGAAACCCTGCCCCCTCTGACCTTTGCACAGGGAGAACAGCTACTCAGCCACAAAGAAACACACACACACAAGAAAACCTTTTTTGCTCCTTCTTCAACTGATGCCCTGCTATTAAGATCATGGAATTTCACCTTGCATTTGCCTCCTGGGACAATTTTACAAAAACCATCAGATTTAGCGAGGAGGTAATCCAGAACAAGTCTATGAGATGCAGTCATTTGATTCAAGACCTAATCGTACATGGCAGCAAAAAATCAAACCAATGAGCGCACACCCAAGCTTTTCCCCGACCATGTAAAAAATATTCCTTACTTCTGCTTTCCTCAGATGGTAACGTCAACCTGCCCTTTTCCCCAATTTACAGTAATAAAAGGGGAAAAGAAATCTAGCTGACTGTTGTAATGTTGATAACCCTCCCACACACCGTCTGCTACCGACTGGAACATTGCGGTTAGCTATCTTTTCCTGTTCCCTCCTCAGCCGCTGAGGAGCTTTGTCTGAGAGGAGGAAAGTGCCAGCACATCAGATTTATGATTTCCTTCAAACACAGTAACGAGGCAGGGGGGAGAAGTAGGACAGAGGTCATCTTTGGATTTCTAAAATCTAAGCATTTAGCTCTGCAGAAGCCTTTATGATTCAAACATCCTTTGTATACATGGATATATAAAAATCATCATTAAGATATATGGATATGTGAGTATATAAAATCATAAGGGTATAATCCTTCCAGGTTATCTTGCCACATTCAATTGTTTTCTCAGCTTGACCCTCATGTTGAACCCCAGAATAAACAACTGTCTCTCTCAGGGGAGCTTCTTCAGGGGGCATCTCACAAACTAGTCGAGCATACTCATGCTCCTCTTCTTCGGGCAGAGGGGGCAAAGCTCGATAAATGGCCATAATATGAGTGTCAGTGAGATTCTTAATGCTTCAGGCCACCATTCCTTTGACCAAAGATAGGCAACAAGGGATTGTACAAAGAAGCATCAGGGAAATTATTCCTCCTATTGCAATAGTGGTCAAAAGGCTATGTAACCATCCTTCTCCTGGGACCCAAGACCACATTCGTTCCCAGGGACTTTGACTAGATTGGTTGTTATTTATGAGGGCCTGTGATTTCTGCAATTTGTCCTCAATTGTCTTATTAAGATCATGGAATTTCATCTTGCATTTGCCTCCTGGGACAATTTTACAAAAACCATCAGATTTAGCGAGGAGGTAATCCAGAACAAGTCTATGAGACGCAGTCATTTGATTCAAATCCTCAATTTCATTCTGCAAAGATCGGAGGATATGAGTGGTGGCATTAATAGTTTTCTCCAAACTGCATGTGAGGGCAAATAACGCTTCACGATATAGATATAGATATAGATATAGATATAGATATAGATATAGATATAGATATAGATATAGATATAGATATAGATATAGATATAGATATAGATATAGATATAGATATAGATATAGATATAGATATAGATATAGATACAGATACAGATACAGATACAGATATAGATATAGATATAGATATAGATATAGATGTATATATGGGTATATATGGGTATATATGGATATGTGAGTATATAAAATCATAAGGGTATAATCCTTCGAGGTTGTCTTGCCACAATGGTGGAGGATCCAAAAAAATCTCTATCTAGAGTTATGGAAAGGATTTAAGAATTTGAGGAAGTGGCAGGTTTTAAATTAAATAGAAAAGAAGAGAAAAAAGAGTTGATGCAAAGTATTGAGATAGAAATTCACAAAAAAATAAAATATTTAGGGATATGGTTAACAACAACAAATATAAATGTGTACAAAGACAATTCTGAAAAAGTGAGGTCCGAGATAAAAAGGAATTTAGAAATATGGAGCATAATGAACCTCTCCCTATTAGGAAAAATAGCAGCAATAAAAATGAATGTATTGCCAAAAATGCTCTTCCTTTTTCAGACAGTCCCAGTAATCGTTAAAAATGATTGCATCAAAAGATGGAAAAAGGACATTTCCAAGTTTGTTGGGGGGGGGGGGGAAGGCCAAGGATTAAACATAAAATACTCACAGATACAAAAGAAAGAGGAGGCTTTGCTCCCCCAGATCTTCTATTGTATTATGAGGCTGCATGTTTGGTGTGGATTAGGGACTGGATAAAACTGGAAAAGGAAGAAGCATTAGATTTGGAAGCTCATGATAATAGATTTGAATGGCATGCATACTTATGGTATGGGAAAGGAAAAGTGCATAAAGGTTTCTACAATCATATACAGTGGTACCTCGGGTTACATACGCATCAGGTTACATACGCTTCAGGTTACAGACTCTGCTAACCCAGAAATATTACCTCAGGTTAAGAACTTTGCTTCAGGATGAGAACAGAATTTGTGCTCCGGTGGCACAGCGGCAGCAAGAGGCCCCATTAGCTAAAGTGGTGCTTCAGGTTAAGAGCAGACCTACGGAACGAATTAAGTACTTAACCTGAGGTACCACTGTAATTAGGAGATCACTAATGAGAGTGTGGGAGCAGTATAAAGATTTAATAGAACAAAAAACACCCTGGTGGTTATCACCAATTGAAGCCTCGTTACTCAAACTGCTTGGCAAAAAGGGAAAGTGGCCTACATATAGAGATTTATTGTGAGACCAAGAAGGGAAATGGAAATTAAAAGATTATGAGGAAATTAAAGACCATTTTCAGAGTTGGTTACACTACAGAACAATTCCAGTATAAGGAAGATAATAATAAAGGGTTTAGCTATACAATTTCCAGATTTCAAAAGGAAGTTATAGAAGAAGTGAAGCTGCTGAAGAAAACATATAGCATTCTGCTAGAATGGGAAACAAAAGATGAGGAGGTCAAATCAGTCGTGATCAAATGGGCACAAGATATAGGACATAATATACACTTTGAGGACTGGGAAAAATTGTGGAAAGTAGATTTGAAATTTACAGATTGTTCTCTTTTAAAAGAAAATTATATGAAAATGATGTACAGGTGGTATATCACACCAGTACAAATAGCAAAAATATATAAAACCGGGTCAAATATATGTTGGAAATGTAAAGAAAAAGAAGGTGGGAATGTAGAGAAGTTAAAACATTTTGGGAAATAATATATAATGAATTGAAAAAAATGTTGAGGAATGAACAGATGATTAGTAAGGCCCAAAAGACTCTAAAAGGCTATTTTGAACTAAATATGAACACAGAGGTTGAAACAAGAGTCATTTGGGATGCAAGTAAGGCAGTAATGAGAGGTTTCCTCATACAACAGAACTCAATAAGGAAAAAGATACAGAATGAGAAAAAAGAGAAAATTCTGTCTCAAATAAAAGACAAAGAGAAAAGTTTAAGATTAATGCCAAAGAGTCAACAGGTTCCAAAATAAATTAAAGCATTGCAGATTCAATTTTCTCAAATTATTAACCAGGAAATAGAATGGAAAATTAAAATGATGAAAAAGAGAAATTTTGAATCTGCAAATAAATGTGGGAAATTGTTGGCTTGGCAATTAAAAAAGAGACAGAAGCAAAGTACTATTACAAACATTGTATCTGATGGAAAATCTATGGAAAACCCTGCAGATATAAGAAAATGTTTTCAGAAATACTTTAAACAGCTGTATAAAAAAGGTAAAGAAGATAAGGATAAAATTGAGCAATTTCTTGTGGCGAACGAAATGCAGAAAATTCCTGAGGATAAAAGGTTCCTACTAAATGGCGTGATTACAAGACAGGAGGTTGAGATGGCAATAAATAAGATGCAGTCAGGCAAAGCCCCGGGACCGGATGGTCTTTCTGCAAAATATTATAAAATATTGAAAGATTGGCTAATTCAACCGTTGGCAGATGTGTGTAATAAGATTCTAAGAGGGGACAAAGCTCCCGAAACCTGGAAAGATGCATTTATCACTCTGATTCCAAAAACAGATCAAGATAGATCTGATGTAAAAAATTATAGACCAATCTCATTACTTAATGTGGATTATAAAATCTTCGCAAACATTTTGGCCAATAGATTAAAAAAGCTTCTATCAAATTATATACATAAGGACTAGGCAGGATTTCTGCCTGGGAGATATATGAAAGATAACATTAGAAATATAATTGATATAATAGAAAGGCTGGAAGCGAAAAGAAATTGTAAAGCAATGTTAATGTTTCTTGATGCTGAAAAGGCCTTTGATAATGTTTCTTGGTTATTTATGATGAAAAATCTAGAAAGAATTGAGGTTGGCCAGGAATTTTTAAATGGTATTAATGCAATCTATTTTGAACAAAAAGCAAAAATCTTAGTTAATAATGTGGTCTCAGAGGAAATCAGAATTGAGAAAGGAACCAGGCAAGGGTGCCCGCTTTCCCCTCTGCTATTTATTTCTGTTCTGGAGGTTTTGTTAAACATGTTGAGGAAAGAGGAGGAGGTTAAAGGCATTGTAGTAGGATCCAAGCAATATAAATTAAAAGCCTTTGCTGATGATTCGGTTTTAACTTTACAAGATCCAGAAACCAGTGCAGTAAAAGCACTGGAGCTGATTCAAGAGTTTGGGCAGGTAGCAGGATTTAAATTAAACAAGAGCAAGACCAAAGTTTTAGAAAAAAACTTAGATAACGAGGAAAGAAAAAACCTTTTTGAAAGGACAGGCCTTGTTTCAGTGAAAAAAGTTAAATATTTGGGTGTGAATTTATCGGTAAAGAATCTGAATCTTTACAAAGATAACTATGAAAAATTATGGAATGAAATCAAGAGAGATCTTGAGGTATGGTCAAATTTAAAACTCTCATTGATGGGCCGAATATCGGTGGTTAAGATGAATGTATTGCCGAAGATGTTGTTCTTATTTCAAGTCTTACCAATCATTGATAATGTCAAATGTTTTAAAGAATGGCAGAAGGTATTGTCTAAATTTATCTGGCAGGGGGAAAAAACCTAGAATTAAATATAAATTACTTACAGATACAGCGGCGTAGCGTGGGTTATCAGCACCCGGGGCAAGGCAAGTAATTTGCGCCCCCTAACCCGGGGCAAGGCAATTAATTTGCGCCCCCTAACCCGGGGCAAGGCAAGTACAGTAATTTAATCTCCCAAGCAGCAGCAGCGAGGCTTCTCTTTCCCCCGCGCTCTCCTGGAGCTGCCTCTTTTCTTTCCTTTTTTCCCTTTCTCCAAGGCTTCTCGCTTTCTCTCCTTAATTGATTCCTCCTCCACACCGCAGCGTTTCCTGGCTGCTTCCCCCCCCCTTCCCCTCGCTCTCCTCCTCGCTCTGCTTGCCTTGCCCTGCCCTGCCTGAGGGCGCCCTGAGGAGACTCCGCTCTCCTTTTTGACCAGGCGAGGTGGAAAAGTCTCTTCCCGCCCCCTCGCCAGACTCCCTGCTCGGCTCGGCTCACTACCCAGGCGGCCAGTGGAGAGAGAGCCGCAATTACCATAAAGCTCCTCTCCCTCCGCTTCGCCAAGCTGTCAAAGCCCAGTAGCAGCGGCAACGGCAGCAGCAGGCGCAGCCAGACCCCCGCCAGCCAGCCCACCCACCCGCCCGCCCGGCTTCCTCTCCTTTTTTTGCCCGCGGCAGAAGGCTTCACTCTCCCCCTTCCGCGACCTCCTCGCCAAGCCGAGCGAGCGCGGGCTCCCTAACCCGTGGATTTTAGTAGGGGCAGAGAGCTGCTAGTGCGAGCGCGCCCCCCGCCCATGTTGCACCCAGTGCGGCCGGCCCCCTGGCACCCCCCACGCTACGCCACTGTACAGATATAAAAGAAAGAGGGGGTTTTTCCCTGCCAGATTTGAAGATATACTTTGAAGCTGCTGCATTCTGCTGGATCAAGGATTGGATTCTGTCACGGGAATTGGGGTTGCTTGTGTGTAAACCTCTAGCTGTTCCAAACTGCTTAGGGGCGGTTGTGTCTTTCCCTGACTGAGCAGCCTGGGTGCTGCTGCTGCTCAGTCGCTCGACGAATCCGTGAGTGGGCGTCTCCTAAATTTCCTCCAGCATAAGAGCTCCTTGACGGACAACCTTCGCCTCGCCTCTCTGCGCGTAACCCTTCTGCGCAGAGTGGGCGTGCCTAATGGTGCCCCTCCACCCTCCTCACTGACTTCACTGCCAGAGTCTCGGAGACTCTCCTCCGAGATGCTTTCTCCCTCTCCCTTCTTCCTGGTGTCACCTGGACATTCTTCCCCAGATGACGTTCTGTCTCTACCCTTACTCATTCCCTCTTCTGCAGAGTCTGGAAGCACCGCCTTCCCCCTCTGCTCCGATGTCAGTTCCCTGACATCCACCTCCCTCCCAGGGCCCTCTCCTCCTCCCGTCCTTCCCTCTGACGGTGACGCAGGAAACCCTCGTAAAGAACTCTCCTCTCCATCTGACGATTCAAACACCCCTCTCCATTTGCTGCTGTTTCTCCTCTCTTCCCAATCTTCCCAGTCGGATTCTTCTTCGGGCCAACCCCCTCCCTCCTCTTCGGAGGCGGGGAAACCCGCAAACGCTTCCTCCTCATCGGTGGTGCCAAATTGCTCCCCCCAGAATCTCTCTGGTGGTTTGGGCTTTCTCGGGTACCTGCTATGAAACTCCTCCTGCAGGTACTCATCCCTCATCTCTTCTGCTGGGACCCATGCGTTTTCCTCTGCTGGCTCCCCCTCCCATGCCACCAAATACTCCACCCTTCCCCCTTTCCACCTGGAATCGAGAATTTCAGCTGCATGGCCACTGAGTTCCCTTTCCTCCATCTGTGGATGCAAGGGTGATTCACTTTGCTGACCCAGAAATTCCCTCCCTTCCTTGAACGGTGACAGTAAGGACCTGTGAAACACAGGGTGCAGTTTCATGTGAGATGGCAATTTGAGCCTAAAGGCCACCGGATTAACTTGCTGGGCTACTTCGAAAGGTCCCAGCCTCTTTGGCCGTAGCTTCTTGCACCCTCCTTTGAACGGTAACCCTTTGGTGGACAACCACACCTGGTCCCCCACTCTTATGTTTTCTCCCTCCCTCCGGTGCCGGTCTGCCTGCCTCTTGTACACTTCTTTGGCTCTCTCCAGGTTTAACTTAAGCTCTTGGTGTAAAGCCTGCATCTCTTCCACAAACTTTTCCGCTGCGGGAACACTCCAACTTCCCTCCCCTTCCCCTGGGAAAGCCCTGGGGTGACACCCGTAATTTGCCATAAACGGGCTCATCCCTGTGGACACATGTTCTGCGTTATTGTATGCAAACTCAGCCAGCGCTAGTTTGTCCACCCAGTCCTTCTCCCTCTCGCTGACGTAGCAGCGTAGATATTGTTGAAGTACGCTGTTCACTCTCTCTGCTTGTCCATTGGTTTCGGGATGTCTGGCCGTTGAGAACCCAACCTTGACGTCCAGCAGACTCATAAGCTTCCTCCAGAATCTGGACGTGAATTGCCGGCCTCTGTCGGATAAAATCCTCAAGGGGGCACCATGCAACCTGAAAACATGCTCTACAAACAACTTGGCCGTTTCTTCTGCAGTCACCGCATGCGAGCACGCAATAAAATGGCACATCTTTGTCATCAAATCAACTACCACCATTACTGCCGTTTTCCCCCTGGCTTTGGGTAAATCCGTCATAAAGTCAATTGATACCACCTCCCATGGTTTCTCTGGTGTAGGTAAGGGTTCCAGTAACCCCGCAGGTGCCGACCTCTCCCCCTTCGCTCTCTGGCAAACCTGGCACCCTCGTACATACTGCTTCACATCCTCTCTCACCCGTGGCCACCAAAACTGCCTGGTGACCCGTAAAATAGTTTTATGTTGTCCAAAATGTCCTGCCGTGGGGTTGTCATGCATCTGTTTGAGTATTCTGCTTCTCAATTCCCCCTCAGGTACGTACAATGCCCCCCTATAGTACAATGCTCCGTCCTTAAATTCAAACCCCCCTTGAGTTTCCCCAGAGATACCAATTTCTCGCATTTTGGTTTGTGCATATTGATCATCCCTCGTCAACCCGGCTAGCTCTTGCCTCCCGACGAACACTCCCCCACACACCCATTTGTCCTCGGAAATGACATGACGTGTTTCTGGCCCTCCCTCCCCTTCCTCGTATTCGGGCTTGCGGGAGAGGGCATCTGCTCTGACATTTTCCTTCCCCGGCACGTACCTAATTTCAAAATTAAACTTGGAAAACTCCTGAGCCCACCGCACCTGTCGTTGGTTCAGCACTCTCGCCGTTCTCCAATATTCCAGGTTCTTGTGGTCAGTACACACCTGGACCTTGTGCTGTGCGCCTATGAGAAAATGTCGCCACCGTCGAAAAGCCTCGTGAATTGCCAGCAGTTCTCGATCGTACACTGTGTAGTTTTGCTCTGACTTGTTAAGCTTCCTGGAAAAGAAGGCACACGGTTTCCACTCCCCATTTGCCTGCTGGAGCAATATCCCCCCTACAGCTCTGTCTGATGCGTCCGTCTCTAGCCTCATCGGCTTCCGCAGATCCACGTGTAGGAGCTGCTCTTCCGACGCGAACGCCTTCTTAAGCTTTTCAAAGGAACGCTGGGCCTCCTCCGTCCATTCGAACTTCTTCTTGCTGCTGAGACAATCCGTTATGGGTGCTGTTAGATGGGCAAAGTTCTTGATAAACTTCCTGTAGAAATTTGCAAACCCCAAGAACCTCTGCACGTCCTTCCGGTTCTTGGGAGGCTGCCATTCTAGCACGGCCTGCACCTTGCCTGGGTCCATTGCCACACCTTTGGCTGACAGCCTGTAGCCCAGGTTTACTCCCAGATGGTTGGACTGAGGCAATAATTATCCCAATCTATAAAAAAGGACCCATGACAGATCCGGCGAGTTATAGACCAATCAGCCTTCTGCCTATACCCAGCAAACTATATGCCAAACATCTTTATACCAAGCTAACTAGCTGGCTGGAAACCGAAGCTATTCTAGCGGAAGAGCAAGCGGGTTTCAGGCAAGGCAGATCCACCATAGACCATTGCTTCACCCTAGCCTATTTAATTGACAAATATGCCAAAAAATCCCGTGGGGTGTTATATGCAGCCTTTATCGATCTAAAGGCTGCTTTCGATTCAATTCCACGTGTAAGACTCTGGGACAAATTGAGCACCTCTAGCATAGACAAAAGACTATTATTTCTGATCAGCTGTTTATACAAAGACACGGTGCTGCATGTAAGAACTTCGTTAAATGGCCATCTTATAGGACCAGTTCCTGTCAGTAAGGGGGTCAAGCAAGGTTGCATCCTGGCCCCAGTTCTATTCAACATCTACATCAATGATATGGTTAACTGTTTGTCATCTCCGGACTTCCACGCCCCCAAACTGGCTGACAAAGCAATATCAGTGCTTTTGTACGCTGACGATGCGATACTCCTATCTCGAACAAGAATAGGTTTAAATAGGCTCATAGGTGAATTCTCAGCATACTGTAGAAGAGAGCAACTTGCAATAAACTATCAGAAAACCAAAATCATGGTTTTTGCAAGGAAACACAGACAGTACAGCTGGAGGATGGATAACCAGACAATTGAACAAGTCAAAGCCTTCAAATATCTGGGTATCGTTTTCCAGTCGACCGGGTCCTGGGATGTCCATCAAAAATGTGCCAAAGAAAAAGCTGCTCAAAGCATCAAGATGCTGTCCCGCTTCTTCTATACGAAGGGGGGCAGATACATCCCAGCAGCCCTTGAAGTTTTTCAAGCAAAACCTCTGGCGCAGTTACTGTACGGGGCGCAAATCTGGACGGGGATCCATTGCTCCAGTCTCGAAACTGTCCAGTCCAAATTTCTAAGACAGATACTCGGTGTCCCCTCCTGTGTTCCAAACGCAGCATTACGACTCGAGGCCTGCCTTCCATCTGTGGAAACTCGGACCTGGCAGAGAACATTTAATTATTGGCTTCGTCTTAATCTGAATCCTCCTGGTCTACTGCCGCTAGTAATGCAAGACCCTCACAAAAGCAAGTGGTTTAAAACTGTGCAGCAAAAACTCCTTACATGCGGTCTGCACTCACAGTCCCTACTATCAATGGGCCTCATTAAAGCAAAGAGTCTAATAGGCCAGCGCCTGAAAGACATTGAACGACAAAACAACCTGTAGCCCAGGAACTCCACCTCTCGGGCATGGAATTGGCATTTCTCCAGTTTGACCCACAGCTGATGCTCCTGCAGCCTTTTCAGCACTTCTCTGACATCTTTCACATGCTGCTCCTCATTCTCTGAGTAGATGAGTACGTCGTCCAGGAAAGCCACACAATTCTTGTACAGCAAAGACCCCAGCACGTGGTGCATGAAAGCTTGAAAGGTGCTCGATCCCGATTGTAACCCAAAGGGCATAACTAAGTACTCAAAGGCTCCCAGAGGGGTGAACATGGTGGTTTTCCATTCATCCCCCTCCCTCATCCTTATCAAATTGTACGCCCCCCGAAGGTCCAGCTTAGTAAAAATCTTCCCCTTCCTCACCCTGGCCAAAATGTCATCAATCCTGGGCATAGGGAAGGTCACAGGTTCCGAGACACGGTTCACGGACCTGTAATCTACGACCAAGCGGGGCTCTTTGGAGTCTCTTTTGTCCACAAAGAACACTGGACTGCCCCCCACCGCCCTTGATTCACGTATAAAGCCCCTCTTCAGATTCTTGTCAATGAACTTCCACAACTCCTGCATCTCCCTGTCTGACATGGCGTACAGCTTACCCACTGGTAACTGAGCCCCTGGGAGTAGGTTGATCTGACAGTCAAAGGGCCGGTGAGGGGGTAGTCTATCCGCCTCTCTCTCGCTGAAGACTTCTTCCAGGTCTGCATACTGAGGTGGTACTCTCCCCTTTTCTCCTACCACCATCCCTGCCACCCTGGCTACTGCCATCCTTGGGGTTTCCCCTCCGTGGCAATGCTCTACGCAGTGAGCTGACCCAAAGGTGACTGTCCGCTGGTGCCACCCTACTACTGGGTCGTGCAGTGCCAGCCAACTCATTCCCAGTATGATTGGTGGCCCTGCTAATGTGGCAACGTGAAAGGCAATTATCTCAGTGTGTCTGGAAACTGTCATTTTCATGGGAGGGGTCTGGTGGGTTACTTCCCCTCCCAAAAGTTCTCTCCCATCAATCGTGGTTACTTGCAGGGGATGTTCTAGAGGCACCACCTGTAGCTGGTGTTCTAGCGCAAAATCCTTGCTAAAGAAGTTGCAAGAGCTGCCTGAATCCAGCAGCGCCTTCACTTTGATGGGGTGTCCGTTTGGGAGTTCTAGCACCACCTCTATGGCGATGGCTGCTCGGGGAGGGTCTGGTTTGGGCACTTCTACTGGTTGCTCGCCTGGCTGCTGTGCCCTCCTTCCTGCAGCCAAGCCTTGCCGTTTCCTGGCGCCTCCTCCTTTTCCTCCTCACTCCCCACTGCCCCCACCATTCCTTGCCACACCTTCTTCTGAGGGCATGCTCTGGCAAAATGTCCCGGCTGCTGGCATAGGAACCACCTCTTACTGGTTTTGCCCTCCTTCTTACGCACCTCACTGGAGTTTGAAAATCCGCGCGCGCTCACTCCTCCAATCTCCATTGGCTCCTCGGGCGGCACTGTAGACGCTGGCCTGTTTGGAATGCGGTTGTCATGCCAACGCTCTGCTCTCCCTTCCCGCCTTTCCAGAGCGCGCGTCTCTTGCCTGACTCCCACAGCGAGCGCCAACTTGGTCAGCTGGTCCATCGATTGCGGGCGGGGTGAGCGGGAAAGTTCGTCTCTCACCCAAGGGGATAAGCCCTCCTCAAATAACATTTGTACTGGTTCCGAACTCAGATCCCACCCAAGTTTATGGATCAGCATAGCAAATCTCGACCAGTACTCTCTCACTGACTGGTTTCCTTGTTTGCACCCCATCAGTTCTTTACGCGTCACACTCAGTTCCACATCGCTCGAGAACATGTGATCCATCGCGGAAAAGAACTTTCTCAGGTCCTTCAAGGCAGCGTTCTCTGCCGCCATTAGGGGTCGAACCCAATCTCTGGCCCTCCCCTGCAGGTGCCCCACCACAAAAGCGACTCTTCCCCCATCGTCGGCAAAGTCATCATGCTGCAGATCCAGCGCATACTGCACTTCGGTCTTAAAAGCGTTATAGTCCCTGGGGTTCCCCCCAAAAGACTGCACCAGTCCCGGTACCTTTCTTGCGATGGGGGTAATCTTCCCCTGGGCGTCATGTGTCCTCCTTTCATCCAGCCGCGCCGCTAGTAGAGCCAGATGCTGCTCCAGGTCTCGGTTTCTCTCCTCCAGACTCTGTCCGCCTCTGGCTCCCTCTCCTGCGCCTGCTCCTTCTGTTTGACTCATGACTTTTCCCCAGTCCTCTTGCACACAAGCAATGTAAAGGACTCACGGATTGCTGTCATGGGAATTGGGGTTGCTTGTGTGTAAACCTCTAGCTGTTCCAAACTGCTTAGGGGCGGTTGTGTCTTTCCCTGACTGAGCAGCCAGCAAACATAATGTTATGACCAATATCCTGTGCCCACTTAATCATGGCTGATTTAACTGTTTCGTCTTGTGTATTCCACTTAAGCAACAAGTTATACATTCTTGACAGATTCTTAACGTTGGGTTCTAACAGTTCTGTTTCTAATTTTGATTTCTCCACCTGGAAGCCAATTTTCCTGTCTTCCTTTTCTGTTTTTTTCTATTAATTTGCTTTGTGGTTTGTGTTACTATGAAAATTTAATAAATATTTATTTAAAAAAGAAAAAGAAAAAATGTTTAAAATGACATTTGTAAAAAAAAACCAGAAGCATTTTTGCTAGGGATTGTAGGACAAGACCTGCCAAGAAAAATAAAGAACCTATTTATGTATGCTACAACAGCGGCAAGAGTCTTGTTAGCACAAGGATGGAAGAATGAGGAAACCGCAACGAAAGAACAGTGGCAAGAAAAACTGATGAGCTATGCGGAACTGGCTAAATTGACATATAAACTGCATGACAAGGACAATCGTGACTTCAAGGAAGAATGGGAACTTTTTACAAATTATTTAAAAAGACAACAAAATGACTTGGACTCCTTGGCAGGTTTTGAATAAACATCCATAAATTTATTAGCTGAACACATGACAGATAAGGCAAGGATATGTATAATTAATAACATGCAGAGAACAATATGTACGAAGAAATTAGAGAGGGGAGCTGAGGGAAGTCCTTGGTGGGGGGGGGAGGGAGGGGGGAGAGGGGTGGAAAGAATGTAATTGATTATTTCGATTGATAATTTGGTATGTTGAAAGTGTTTAATAAAAATTATTTTTTTAAAAAAAGAACATTGGCAGGATTATTGTAATAACCTGCAGTTTCATAAGAGTATATATTTAAAGTAAGTAGATGAATAAATGAACAAATTAAGTTAATTTGAATATGCAGAAGATATTAAAAATAAATGTAAGGAACTGCAGAAAGAGGGGGAAGGAAGTCAAGTTATGAAATGTTAAAATGACTGTAAAAAATTTTTCAATATTTTTATTGCATTTTCACAATTACATATACATATGCAAATATCTTTTTCCATTCCCATTAGTTATATATACTATAGTCTTACATACATTGCATTTCCATTTTCAAAATACTATAACAGTCACCAAAAAACATTTTCCACCATAAATTTCTTTTTCTCCAAGTTGACTCCCCCCCACCTCCTTACTGCTTCTTCATACTTCCTTTTCTCCAAACTGTGTTGTTTTCCACTTTATTTATTGTTGTTAAAAAGAATAGTTCTTCCCTGACTAATTTCTCCCTTTCTGAATTTTATTTTCAGCACCTCTTAATTCCCCCACCCACCCCTTAGACACCATACTTTCGTAGATATATTTCAGAACAAACCCATTCCTTTTTATACCTTTGGCTCGATTGATCCCTTATTGCCTCTGTCATCCTAGCCAAATCCATACAGTCACAAACTTTGTTTTGCCACTCTTTCTTAGTTGGTATTACCTCTCCTTTCCAGTTTGTTGCTATTAATATTCTGGCTGCTGTTGTCATGTAAAGGAACACCCTTTTTATCTATTGAAATATCTATAATCCTTTAATTTCCAATCAAATAAAGACTTCCGGAGGTGGCGCGAAACGGCAATGGCGGTCCTCTTCGCGCTGTGAAGAGGGGCTCCGCAGAAAAGGGTCGTCCGCTGCGGCAGAGCGGAGACCCATTAAGAAAACTCACAGGCAGAGTGAACCTGTGGTCGTGGGACTCGGCGGGCACCAGAAGCGACCCTGGAAACGAAGAAGGAACCCCGTAAGGGGCTCCGGAATGCGGAAGGGGGAGCGGTGCTGTGAGTTCATCGCTCTTTCTGCGGAAGCGAAGCCGCGCGGCTGCTGCTGATGAGCGCTGTCCTTTCTTCCTGAAAATCAGACTTCAAACTTCATACCTGTGAGTAAGGATTATAAAATTCTCGGGACTAAAGTTATTAATTCGGCTGAAAACGGGAGATGCAAACAGGAAGTCCGTCTTCCGACTGTGCTTAAAGATCAAAGCAAAGACTCTGACAAGCGGGAAGCGCTTCAGAAGGGACTATAAAAAAAAGGTTGGATTATTGTGCAATGTTTGAACTTGTTATTGAGAAGCTAAAAGGATCAGTTTTGTCTTAACTGATTGGATCTGGACTGGAATTTTACCCCCTCTTGGTGGGTTCATAAAGTATTGAAAAACCAAATCGGCGGACTGCCAGGATAAAAGAGAACTGTAAAATTGCGGAAACTGTATTTAATGCTGAAAGTGCTACTTTTGAGCGCTATTGTTGGATACAAATAGGGAAACTGTTACTGGCACCATTCTTGAAACTTTGTTTAAATCTGAGGAAAGCTCTGCATGCCTAAAGTGATACTGAAGGTGCCTTTTTAATTTATTTTGGACTGCTGGGACTTTAATGGCGGAAAAAGTTTCTTTTTCTTTCTGAGCTACAGGGGTACTCCCCCTAGAGGATTTGAGAATTACAAGTCTCTGGGAACTGCATATTATTTTGGCTATCTGCTGCCTTGTTGTTTATACTTTGGACTGTCTTTCCCATGGAATTGCTTACAGTTTGACCTTGACGCATAGACAGCTGTGGAATGAGTCGCATAGGAAAAACAAGGTCGGCCAAAACGAAAGCAAAACAATCTGTGCAATTATTGCAAACAACTTTGACTTCTCAGTCACGTAGATCATCTGTCCCAATTGTTTTGGGACTGCAAGAAGGAGAAGTTGAGCAGCCAGCCTCAGAGGATATGGCTGCAGGAGGACTTGACCCAGTCTCAAAACAAATTTTGGAACAACTGGCAGCTTTAAACAAAAAGGCTGATGAACAGTCAACTAAATTTGATCAAGTTACAGCCACTATTAACAAACTGACTGAGCAAGTCACTCAACACACACAAGCAATTGGGAATCTTCAGGCAACAACTGCAGAAAATCGTAAGTTGGCTGAGGAAGCTAACCAAAAGGCAGAACAAGCGAATCAGAAGGCCGAGGCAATAAAAGGGGAAGTAAGGCCACTACACAAGCAGATCAATGAACAGCAGGCCTATCTGTCTATGGTGGAATTGAAGAATCGGGAAAACAACCTTAGATTAAGAGACATTAAAGGGAAGTCTTCTTTCTGCACATAACTGTTAGTCTCTTTCTGCACAAAACTGCTCCATTTTGGGGAAGCCTTGTTCCTCCTTTCTCTTGCTTTCTGAGAAGTTTTGCTTGTAGGCTTTTCCCTGCTTTTGCACACACTGTACGAACCTGCTCTTCATGCCTAGCTGATCACATCTACAGAACTTGATTGTTACATTGTCTCATGCTATGATCAATCATTAGTAACAGACATCCCAAGCTCATGGAAAACAAACCGTACCTGCTCTCCATGCCTAGCTGACCACATCTACAGAACTTCATTGTTATATTGTTTGTGCCATATTAATCTCTAGTTACAATTCAATTAGGAGGCTTCATGCCTGTCTAGTTCTAGCTCCGATTCCCAGCCTTTACTCCATCAATGATAAATGATCACATGTAATCCCCACCTCTCACATGTAATTCCCATCTTATGCTTATGTATCAACCAATCAGCGACAAGCACACCTGTGGCAATGCTTGTAATATTCAATAAAAGAGGCTCTCAGGGGTCCGCCCAGACAGACGCCTCATGTTACACCTGCCTCTCTCGTCTCCCGTGATTTTTCATTCCTACAAGACATCCCAGAACTTGAACAAGGAGATTTGATTGGTTATCTGACATCAGAACTATCAAAGTTCTGGGGTATAGAAGAGGACAAGGACTTTAAAATTGTTACTGCTTTCAGACTGGGAAGAGTGGTTGGGAAGGACAGATCTAGAGACTGTTTGATTATCCTGAGATCTAGACAAGAAAGAGACAAAATACTAGGCCTACACTTTGGAAAATCACTGGTAATTCAAGGCAAAAGAGCAGAAATTTACAGAGACATACCGAAACAACTTTTGGACCTCAGAGCTACCGATACAGAACTTGCAAGACTGCTAAGAGGCAACTCAATTCCTTACAGGTGGGAATTCCCCCAAGGACTATCTTTTAACTTTAAAGGAAAGAAAGTTAAAATCAGAACAGCAGAAGATCAACAAAAGTTTATGAAAGATCACGAAGAGGACCTTCAAAAGGGAGCAGCAGCATCTTGGCCACCACCTCTGCCTACATCTGTACCAACACCAGCACCTCTGGGCTCAGAGGAAAAGGAAGAGACACCACTATAGGACTAACAGACTGATCCAGGATGTCTCTGCAGCTCTTTAGTTGGAATATAAATGGCGGAAATTCTCCGGAAAAAAGAAGAAGAATCTTTCACATATTGAAAAAAGAAGAATTGGACATTATTTGCTTGCAGGAAACGCATGTGACTAGGCTCCATAGGAAAGTGTTAATCAACAAAAGACTAGGCCAAGAATTTATTTCATCAGACAGAGTCAAGAAAAGGGGCATGGTGATTTATGCAAAGGAGAACCTGTCACCGAAATTTCTATTTAAAGATGAGCAAGGAAGAATTTTGGCAATTGAAATACAGACACAAGGAGAAAAATTTTTGATATTAGGAATCTATGCTCCAAATGAGGGGAAATCAGAATTTTATAAGAAGCTGCATGAGATAATGCTGGACTATCTGGACTATACCAACATCATTATGATGGGAGATATGAATGGGGTGGTTTCTACACACATGGATAAGTCACAAAATCAAAACTTAACAAAAGATGGCAGACTACCTAAAACTTTTTTTGAAGTAACTGACAGTATGGATTTGATTGATATATGGAGGACAAAGAACCCCTTAGGTAAAGAAGGAACATTCTTTTCTGAAGCCCATCTATCATGGACAAGAATCGACCAAATATGGACAACTAGAGGACTGGCACCTAAGACTAGAAAAGTGGAAATCTGCCCAAAAACTTGCTCCGACCATAATGCTATGAAAGTGGAATTGAGACTCACTCCAATCGGTTCCTTCAGATGTAAAATGAATGACACCCTACTAAGAGATCAGGAGATAGTGAAGAAGGCCCAAAAAACTTTAAAAGACTATTTTGAAATAAATTTGAACACCTCGGTGGAAAAGAGAACAATCTGGGACGCAAGTAAAGCTGTTATGAGAGGGTTTCTGATACAACAGAATACGATTAAGAAAAAACTCTGGAATGGGAAAAAGGACAAGATATTAGAGAAGATAAGAGACGGAGAGAAAAAATTGAGACTAAAACCAAAATCAAAAGAAGTTCTAAGAGAAATTAAATTCCATCAAGCACAATATGCGAAATTGATAAATCAAGAAGTGGAATGGAAAATTAAACAAATGAAACAAAGATCGTTTGAATCGGCGAACAAATGTGGAAAACTGCTAGCATGGCAGTTGAAAAAGAGACAAAAATTGAACTTTGTTACCAATCTGGAGGTTGAAGGGAGAAATATTCAGAAACCAGAAGAAATTAGAAAGTGTTTCCAGAGATATTTCAAAAAACTCTTTACGCAAGGGCCTCAGGAAGAGACTGAGATAGACCAATTCTTAAAAGTTAATGGACTATCAGAACTTTCTCAGGAGAAGAGAACAATCCTGAATTATAGAATAACACAACAAGAAATTGAGGGTGCCATTCAGAACATGCAACTAGGTAAATCTCCAGGCCCAGATGGACTTACCTCCAAGTACTACAAGACACTGAAAGACTTTTTGATACAACCATTAATGGAGGTATGTAACCAGATTATGGAGGGGAAGAAGGCACAGGAATCGTGGAAAGAAGCTTTCATCACATTGATACCCAAACTGGAATCTGAAAAGGCTCAACTTAAGAACTACCGTCCCATCTCACTCCTTAATGTGGATTACAAAATTTTTGCAGATATTTTGGCAAGTAGACTTAAAAAAGTATTAAATGAAGTAATTCATAAAGACCAGGCAGGCTTTCTCCCAGGTAGACATTTGTTTGATAACACCAGGAATATTATTGACATTTTGGAGCTTCTGCAGACTAACATCAACACGAAAGCAGTGTTAATTTTTATAGATGCAGAGAAGGCCTTTGACAACATTTCTTGGAAGTTTATGAAGAAAAATTTGGAAGGGATGGGAGTGGGACGGGGGTTTCAAAATAGTATAGAAGCAATCTATTCAGAGCAAAAAGCTAAACTGATAGTGAACAATGTGGTGACAGAAGAGTTCAAAATTGAAAAAGGGACACGACAGGGGTGCCCTTTATCCCCTCTGTTATTCATTTCAGTCCTGGAGGTACTTTTGAACATGATTAGGGAGGACCGGTTGGTGCAAGGAATACAGGTCAGAGTGAAACAATATAAACTGAAAGCTTTTGCAGATGATTTGGTTTTAACATTACAGGAGCCAGAATCTAGTACAAAAAGAGTTTTAGAATTGATTTATGAGTTTGGTCGGGTGGCGGGATTTAAATTGAATAAGCAAAAAACCAAGGTTTTGGGAAAAAAATTGACACCTTCAAAAATAGATGGGTTTCAGAAGGAGACAGAGTTAAATGTGGTTAAAAAAGTGAAATACCTAGGGGTTAATTTGTCTGCTAAAAATTTGAACTTATTTAAGGATAATTATGAAAAATGCTGGTCAGAAATCAAAAAGGATTTAGAAACTTGGTCAAGACTAAAACTTTCCTTGTTGGGTCGAATTGCAGCTGTAAAAATGAATGTTTTGCCAAAGATGTTATTTCTGTTTCAAACCCTACAGATTGTGGACAGAGTGGAATGTTTCGGAAAGTGGCAGAAAGATATCTCTTAAGTTTGTCTGGCAGGGCAAAAAGCCCAGGATAAAATTTAAAATACTAACTGATGCAAAAGAAAGAGGGGGATTTGCCCTGCCGGACTTAAGGTTATATTATGAAGCTGCAGCTTTCTGCTGGATGAAAGATTAGTTTTTATTAGAAAACGCTGATGTCCTAGATCTGGAAGGGTTCAATAATGCTTTCGGTTGGCATGCATATTTGTGGTACGACAAGGTAAAGATTCACAAGATGTTTAAAAACCATATTGTCAGAAAAGCATTATTTATTGTCTGGACCAAATACAAGGACTTATTAGAAAATAAGACCCCGAGGTGGTTATCACCGATAGAGGCTAAGGCCCGAAAAAGACTCAATATGGAGGCCAGTTGGCCAAAATATTGGGAGATAATAGAAAAATTTGGAGACAATTGGAGGCTGCAGAGCCTAGAAAAATTAAAGGATAAGGTGCGAGATTGGTTACATTACGCTCAAGTTCAAGAGGTTTTCAAATTGGATAAAAAGATAGGTTTCCAGGTGGAAAAATCGAAGCTAGAGACAGAATTGTTAGAACCAAAGACTAAGGTACTTTCAAGAATGTATAACTTGCTGCTTAAATGGAATACTCAAGATGAGACAGTCAAATCAGCCATGATAAAATGGGCTCAGGATATTGGGTACAACATTATGTTTGAGGACTGGGAAAGGTTATGTACCACCGGAATGAAATTCACGGCATGTAATGCCTTGAAAGAAAATATTATGAAAATGATATATAGGTGGTACATGACCCCAGTCAAACTCGCAAAGATATATCACCTGTCTGACAATAAATGTTGGAAATGTAAGGAGGCTGAAGGGACATTCTTTCACCTCTGGTGGACCTGTCCAAGGGTGAAGGCCTTCTGGGAAATGATTTACAATGAGTTAAAAAGGCCTTCCTTCTGGGCATTGTCGGCCAGAAAGTGCTAAAGAAGGATAGAACTTTCTTTATGTATGCAACTACAGCAGCAAGAATTCTCATCGCAAAATATTGGAAGACACAAGATTTACCCACACTGGAAGAGTGGCAGACGCAATTGATGGACTATATGGAATTGGCTTAAATGACTGGCAGAATCCGAGATTTGGGAGAAGAAACAATGGAGGAGGACTGGAAAAAATTTAAGGACTATTTACAAAAATATTATAAGTTATATGAATGTTAAGAATTTGCATGGTTTGGAAAATCTAGCTTCAGCAAGAAGTTTTGGTGAAATGGGAAATTAAGTTATAATTATGAGAGGACCAAAGTTTAAAGTAACACTATAATTATTTTAAGGTAAAAGTAAATTGACAATAAGTATTTTAAACCTAAAATATAACTATTTGGAATTACAAAGGAATGCACGAAACAAGGTAATAATTTGCTGATATTTTTATTGTAAAGAATGCAGGGTGAGGGAGACGTGGGGAAGTCCGGTTGGTTATGAAAAAATGTCTTGGAAATATGGATTTCTTCTTTCTTTCTTTTTTCTGTAATTTCTTTCATATATCTGACTTTACATCTGTACCTGGGGGGAAAAAAGCAATAAAAAATATTTTTTTAAAAAATAATAATTTCCAATCAAATAACATTCTATAACTTTTGAATAGAATTTTCTTATTATTTAATATTAATTCTTTATCTAATTTTGATACTTCTTTCTCAAATCCATTTTTTAAATCTATCTTAAAGACATCATAAACCTGATAATATTGCAGCCAGTGCAATCCATAGTGTTTAATTTCTTTTAAAAAAATATATTTTCAGTTGGTTATTTTCTTCTTCTAGGATATCCTTATATGTTGCCAAATTATTTTTCATATTTTTTCTTTTTTATCACAAAGGCCTCTATAGATGACAACCACACAGCTCTTAGAGTCAGGTGTAGCCGCCTAGGACACCTAACAGACCCCATTAAAACCTGCTTGGGCTAGTCTGCATGCAAATTCAGAAGTTGTTTTGTCTTCAGATAATACAGATAAATTTGTGAATTCTGATAAGGAAGAGCCACAAGTTAAAAAAAAATTCTGATAGAGACAGTGATGAAGAATCTGGGGATGAGGGTCCCAGTACACAATCTCTTAAAGCTGAGCCAATTTCTCCTGAGCAAGATGAAGCAGAGGGGGACGATAGGTCAGAGGGGGAAAGTGTTCAGGTTAGAAGATCACAGAGGAGCAATAAGGGGGTTCCACCAGAAAGGTTCACTGTACAAGAAGTTTTCAATGTGAAATATGAACCTCATGATTATGAGGAAGTTTTAAAGTTACCACGCCAGGATATGGTAATGTGGAAAAGTGCAATGAAAGAAGAAATGAAATCTTTGACAAAACATAATGTGTTTACCGTTGAGCCATTGCCAGAAGGAAAAAAGGCAGTGGGCTGTAGATGGGTGTATCAAATAAAAAACTTAGCCGATGGTACTACTAAATACAAAGCAAGGCTAGTAGCACAAGGCTTTACCCAAAGAAAAGGTGAAAGTTTTGATGAAACCTTTTCACCAACTGCAAGGAGCAAGAGTGTGCGTTTGTTGCTAGCTATTGCAGCACAACATGGGTTTAAAGTAAATCATTTTGATATTGAAACTGCTTATCTTAACTCAAATCTCCAAGAAGAAATATTTGACCTGGTTTTGAGGTGAACAGGGTTCTGTATACAGACTGCATAAAGCAATCTATGGGCTTAAACAATCTGCCAGGAATTGGAACGAATGTCTCGACAATGCTTTAAAAAATCTTGGTTTTAAAAGAAGCATAGCTGTTAACTGTATGTACATCAAAGGAACTGGAGATAAACATGAGTTATTGAAGGAATGGGTTTCTGTGTAGCAAGTTTAAAACTGACTCAACCCCCCCTTTTGTTCTTTCAAAGGAGAGCACTTTTAAATGCATAAAACTTGAACTGTTGAGCAAAACCATAATAAGGACACAACTGCATAAACAGTTCTGTCCTTTATCAGGACAGGCAAGGGATGGCCTTTGCTCCCCAGGGGAACAACGAAAACACGTCAGAACTTTATCTTATGTGCTGACCGCAAGATACGCACAAGACCAATGTCCGGGAAAAACACCAAAAGCGTGTTCCCGGAGATTATGACGTCTTCCCAGATAAGAGTAGGAAGAGGAAGATCCTTTTATGGTCAGAAGTACAGGAAGGAAGATCCTTTTATGGTTGAGAGTACCAGAGCAGGAACATACATGATGTCAACCTGCGTATACAAGTTGACGTGGCTGGGGAAGGGGGAGAGGATGCCTGGAGGGTATATAAACTGCATGAAACCTGTCATTTCTTTGTACTTGCTGTGGACTCACCACGCAGGTGCCTTCTGCTATCCGGAGAGCAGAATAAATTCTTTCTTTGAAGCAACCGCGGTGTCATTTTGACTTCCTTCCTCCTGTCCCGGAGCAACGCAGACCCAATCGGTGAACTCCAATAAGGCTACATTTCCTATACTGCTAAGCTTCAGGCTTTTTCACAAATGTTAAATGGAACATTTTATTCAGCTCATTGTATATCATTTCCCAAAACATTTTTGATTTCATTACAATCCCACCACATATGGTAAAAAGTCCCCTCCTTTTCTTTACACTTCCAACACACATTTGAACTGGTTTTGTACATTCTTCCTAGCTGCACTGGTGTTGTGTACCATCTATACATCATCTTCATATAATTTTCTTTCAACAGAGAACAATCTGTAAATTTTAAGTCAATTTTCCATAACCTTTCCCAATCTTCCAACATAATATTGTGACCTATATCTTGTGCCCATTTAATCATAACTGATTTCACCTCTTCGTCTTTCGTCTCCCATTCTAGCAGTATGTTATATGCACCCTTCAATAATTTAACTTTCCCTTCTATCACTTCCCTTTGAAACCTGGATATTGTGTAACTGAATCCTTTCTTACTGTCTTCTTTGTAAGTTTCATATAGTTGTCGATAGTGCAATCAACTCTAAAAATGATCTTTTATCTCATCATAGTCTCTTAATTTCCATTTTCCATCTTGATCCTTGATCCTTCAGCATATGTAAGCCATTTTTCTTTCTTTCCAAGTGGTTTGAGCAGTAATGCTTCATGAAGTGAAAGCCACCAAGGAGTCTTTTGTTCTAGCAAGTCTTTGTATCTCTCCCATACTGTCATTAATGATTTCCTAATTATATGGTTGTAGAAACTTCTGTGTACCGTTCCTTTTCCATACCATAGATATGCATGCCAGCCAAATCTGTTATCATGTCCTTCCAGTTCTAATGCTTCTTGCTTTTCCAACCTCATCCAGTCCCTGATCCATACCAAACAGGCAGTTTCATAATACAATTTAAAATCTGGGCGGGCAAACCCACCTCTATCTTTTACATCTGTAAGTATTATATATTTTATCCTTGGCCTTTTGCCTCCCCCCCCCCCCGATGAATTTTGAAATCTCTTTCTGCCACTTTTTAAAACATTCATCTTTCAGGATGGCTGGTATTGATTGAAAAAGAAATAGCATTTTTGGCAACACATTCATTTTAATCGTTGCTATTTTGCCTAACAGTGAGAGATTCATTCTGCTCCATTTTTCTTAATTTCTTTTTACCTCAAGCCAGATTTTTTCATAATTATTTTTAAATAGGTTTATGTTTCTTGATGTTAACCAAATCCCTAGATACTTAACCTTTTTACGGACTTCAATCTCAATATTTTGTTCTAGCTCCGTTTTCCCCTCTTCCTTCAATTTTTTGACTAATAATTTAGTTTTATTCCTATTTAACTTAAATCCTGCCACTTCCCCAAATTTCTGAATCTTTTCTATTACTTTGGGGAGTGAGGTTTTGGGCTCTTCCACTGTTATCACTAAATCATCTGCATGTGCTTTTAATTTAAACTCACTTTTCCCAGTTTTTACAGCTGTAATCTCTTTGTCTGCTTTTATATTTCTGGCAAGTACTTCCAGTACCAGGATGAACAATAATGGCGATAATGGGCATCCTTGTCTAGTTCCTTTTTGAATCTTACTGTCATCCATTATCACCTGGTTTATAATTAATTTTGCTTTTTGGACTTCCGGAGGCGGCGCGAACGGCAATGGCGGTCTCCTTCCCGCTGTGAAGGGGAAGCTCCGCAGAAAAGGGTCGTCCGCTACGGCGAAGCGGAGACCCAAGTTGGAAACCCACAGGCAGCAATAGCCTGTGGCCGTGGGACTTGGTGGGCACCATCAGCACCCCCTGAAACGTTGAAGGGACCTCGTAAGGGGCTCCGGAGCGTGGAAGGGCTGGCGCGGTGCTGTGAGTTGATCGCTCTTTCTGTGGAGTGAAGCCGCAAAGCTGCTGTCGGTGAGCGCTGACCTCTTTTCCTGGGAACATTCGGCTCAAAAAAAGCAACAACCCGTGAGCAGGGGGAACGCTTGAATTTGGGACTAAATTGCTGAAATTCGGCTATTGCGGGAGACGCAACCAGGAAGTCCGTCTCCCGGCACTGTTTAACAGATCCAAAGCAAAGAGTCGAATCTTCCTAATGCCTTTGAAGTTATGTTCTCAAAAAGGAACTAACCCGTGCATCAAGTAACCTGATCTTGTTTTGACAATATTTGACTTTACCTTTATACCTTTTCACCTTTGGATGTTATTTTACCTCTTCCTTTGTGGATTTACAAATTTGCTTTCAAGAAACCCCGGCAGTCGGGCTGCCAGACAGTTAAAGCTGTCAGTTTAGGGACTTGGCTATGTGGATTGTTACAATGGATTGTTGCCTGTGCTGCTGAACTGATACACTGTTTCATGGAATCTGGCACTTTTTTGGGACATTGTAAGCAACTCAAGGATTAACTCTGCTAGGATTTAAAGATCTGAAGGACTCCTGGAATTTTGAAGCTGTTGGACATTGTTATAATTGCTTAAGGGATATTGGCTAGCTTGACAGAACTTATATGAATAACAACTTTGTTTTTTCCCTTAAGACCTATTGAGACTCTCTCTAGAGGAATTGTGGATTACAACTTCTGGGGAACTGTTTTTCCTTCTTTTCTCTGTTTATTTTTTGCCTTGTGGATTCCCATGGGAATAGCTCACTGACTGACCTTGGCACGTAGACAGAATTGGGATGAGTGGAACTGGGAGAACAAGATCAGCTAAGACCAAGACACAACAACAAACTACTGTAATTTCACATCTGCGTAGAGCATCGGTTCCCACTGTACTGCCACAAGAGGAAGAACCAGAGCAGGCCGGGACAGAAGGAATGGCTGCAGGAGGGGACTCAGTACTTGATAAAATCTTTGAAAAATTGGAAGGCCTGAGCAGGCAAGTATCTGAACAATCATCTAAAATTGATAAAAATACAGCTAGTGTTGACAACTTGACTAAACAAGTGGCTTTAAATGCACAATCAATTGGGAAGTTATTTGAAGCTACTACAGAAAATCGCAAAATAGCTGAGGAGGCTAAACAGAAAGCAGAAGCCGTACAAGAGGAGGTTAAGCCTATGCACAAGCAGATAGGTGAACAGCAGGCCTATCTGTCTATGATTGAATTACGAAGCAAGGAAAACAATTTGAGATTGAGGTCAGTTTCTGAGCTTGAAAAGGGGGGTTTAATTGACTATTTGACAAAGGAATTTACAAAATTCTGGCCTTTGGAAGAAGAAAAAGACTTTAAAATTGTGAGTGCTTTTAGACTGGGAAAAGTTGTGAAAAAGGGCAAGCCTAGAGACTGTTTGATTTCTTTGAGAACGAAGGAGGAAAGAGATAAGATATTGAATTCACACTTTCAAAAATCCCTTGAAATTCAAGATCTGAGAGTGGAAATCTATAAAGTTATCCTGAAACATCTATTGGAGCTCAGATCCTGCTATGCAGATCTTGTCAAACTGTTGAGAAGTAACTCAATTGTCTTTAGGTGGGAGTTTCCCCAAGGACTATCTTTTAACTTTAGAGGGAAGAAAGTGAAAATCAGAACAGCTGAAGACAAGGAAAAAATTTTGAGTGACTACGGTGAAGACCTTCAGAAATGGATCGCAGAATCGGGAGCCTTGGGTTCCGGACTACCAGGATTGTTACCAGGATTGTTACCTCCACCTTTGGGGCCTAAAGACCAGGAGAAAGAGACACCACCACAAAAGGGAGACTAGAGACGTTCAGGATGTCTCTGCAGCTTTTAAGTTGGAATATTAATGGCTGTAATTCCCCAGAAAAAAGGAAGAGGATCTTTCATTTATTAAAAAAGGAACAATTAGATATTATCTGCCTGCAGGAAACACATGTGATTAGGCTCCACAGAAAAGTGTTAGTTAATAAGAGACTAGGCCAAGAATTTATCTCATCGGATCGAGTGAAGAAAAGAGGAGTTGTGATCTACGCAAAGGAGAGCCTGTCACCAAAATTTCTTTTTAAAGATGAGCAAGGAAGAATTTTGGCAATTGAAGTACAAATACAAGGGGAAAATGTTTTAATTTTGGGAATTTATGCTCCGAATGAGGGGAAATCGGAATTTTACAAGAAGCTGCACGAGACAATGCTGGACTACATGGACTATAACAACATCATTATGATGGGAGATATGAATGGGGTGGTGTCTACGAACATGGATAAAGCACAGAACCAAAGTTTGACAAAAGAAGGCAGACTACCAAAAACTTTTTTTGAACTAACTGACAATATGGACTTGATAGACATCTGGAGGACAAAGAACCCCCTGGAAAGAGAGGGGACATTCTTCTCTGAAGCCAAAACGACATGGACAAGAATCGACCAAATTTGGATAACTAGAGGACTGGCACCTAAGACTAGAAAGGTGGAAATCTGCCCAAAAACTTACTCCGACCATAACGCAGTAAAGATGGAAATGAGACTAACTAAAACCGGCTCCTTTAGATGGAAGATGAATGACACCTTATTTAGAGATCAGGAGATTGTTAAAAAGGCCCATAAGACTCTGAGTGATTATTTTGAAATAAATTTGAAAACCACAGTGGAAAAAAGAGTAATCTGGGATGCAAGTAAGGCGGTTATGAGGGGGTTTCTGATACAACAGAATGCGATAAAGAAAAGAGCTCAGAATGAAAAAAAAGATAAGATTTTGGATAAAATAAAAGAAGGTGAGAAAAAGTTAAGATTGAAACCAAAGTCACAGGAGATTCTGAGAGAAATTAAATTTTATCAAGCACAATATTCAAAATTGATAAATCAGGAAGTTGAATGGAAAATCAAACAAATGAAACAAAGGACTTTTGAATCAGCAAATAAATGTGGAAAACTGCTAGCTTGGCAGTTGAAAAAGAGACAAAAACTGAATACGGTTACTAATTGAGAAGTTGAAGGGAGAAACATCCAGAACCCTGTGGAGATTAGAAAATGCTTCCAGAGATACTTTAAACAACTTTACACCCAAGGGCCGCAAAAAGAGACTGAGATAGACCAATTTTTAAGAAATAATGGACTACCAAAATTATCTCAAGAGAATAAGACAGCATTGAACTACAAAATAACAGAACAAGAAATTGAAGGTGCCATTCAGAATATGCAATTGGGCAAATCTCCAGGGCCGGATGGGCTTACCTCTAAGTACTATAAGACTCTGAAAGACTATTTGATTCAACCATTAAAGGAGGTTTGCAATGAGATCATGGAGGGGAAAAAGGCACCGGAGTCGTGGAAAGAAGCTTTTATCACATTGATACCTAAATCTGAAACTGAAAAGACACAACTTAAGAACTACCGTCCCATTTCCCTGTTGAATGTGGATTACAAAATTTTTGCAGATATCTTGGCAAATAGATTAAAAAGAGTGTTAAATGAAGTGATTCATAAGGACCAGGCAGGCTTTCTTCCAGGTAGACATTTGTCTGACAATACAAGGAACATTATCGATATTTTGGAACTTTTGCAAATGAACACCAATACAAAAGCAATATTGATCTTTATTGATGCAGAGAAGGCCTTTGACAATATCTCATGGAAATTTATGAAGGGAAATCTTAGAGGGATGGGAGTGGGACGGGGGTTTGAAAACGGTATAGAAGCAATTTATTCAGAACAAAAGGCAAAACTGATAGTTAACAATGTGGTGACAGAAGAGTTTAAGATTGAAAAAGGAACACGACAGGGTTGCCCTATCTCCCCATTGTTATTTATTTCGGTCCTGGAGGTGCTCTTGAACATGATTAGATGGGACCAGTTGGTTGAAGGAATTCAGGTCAGAGCTAAACAGTATAAACTAAAGGCTTTTGCAGATGACCTAGTTTTGACACTACAGGAGCCGGAATCTAGTACGAAAAGGGTATTGGAACTGATTCAAGAATTTGGTCGGGTGGCGGGATTTAAATTAAATAAGCAGAAAACTAAGGTTTTTGGGGGAAAAACTTGACAAATGCAGAGAAAGAAAGGTTTCAGAAGGAGACAGACTTAAATGTGGTTAAGAAGGTGAAATATCTAGGGGTCAATATGACAGCTAAAAATTTGAACCTATTTAAAGATAACTATGAAAAATGTTGGGCAGAAATCAAAAAGGATTTAGAAATCTGGTCAAGATTGAAGCTTTCCTTGTTGGGTCGAATTGTTGCTATAAAGATGAATGTATTGCCAAAAATGTTGTTTTTGTTTCAGACCTTGCAGATTGTGGACAAGATGGAGTGTTTCAAGAAGTGGCAAAGAGATATCTCCAGGTTTGTCTGGCAGGGCAAAAAGCCCAGAATAAAATTTAAAATATTAACAGATGCGAAGGAAAGAGGGGGGTTTGCCCTGCCAGACATGAAATTGTATTATGAATCAGCAGCTTTCTGCTGGTTGAAAGAGTGGCTACTTCTGGAGAACACTGATGTTTTGGATTTGGAAGGGTTCAACAATGTATTTGGATGGCATGCATATCTTTGGTACGACAAGGTCAAAGCCCATAAAGCTTTCAAGAACCATATTGTCAGGAGGGCAGTGTTCAATGTCTGGATAAGATATAAAGATTTGTTAGAAAATAAGACCCCAAGGTGGTTGTCACCAATGGAAGCTAAGGCTCAGAAAAGACTCAATATGGAGGCCAACTGGCCAAAATATTGGGAAATAGTAGAAAACGATGGAGACACATGGAGATTGCAGAGTTTTGAGAAACTAAAGGATAAAGTGCGAGACTGGTTACATTATGCCCAGATCAGGGAGGCTTTTAATTTGGACAAAAAAACAGGCTTCCAGGTGGAAAAATTGAAATTGGAAACAGAACTGTTAGAACCAAAAACTACAGTGGTGCCCCGCAAGACGAACGCCTCGCAAGACGGAAAACCCGCTAGACGAAAGGGTTTTCCGTTTTGGAGGCGCTTCGCAAAACGAATTTCCCTATGGGCTTCCTTCGCAAGACGAAAGCCCATAGGGAAATCTCCGGGACAGCGGGGAAGCGCAGCGCGTCTTCCCCACTGTCCTCGGACCTCCTCCGAAGGCTGGCGGTGGGGCGGAAAGCCCTTCTCCCCGCGCCAGCCTTCGGAAGACTTGCGGTGGGAGGAGGGTTTTCCTTCCCCCCGCCAACATTCAGAACGTCGGAAGAACAATTACTACATGTGGATTTGGAGAAACCACTGCGGTTGGAGACGGACGCGTCAGACAGAGCTATTGGGGCGGTTCTGTTGCAGCCAGGACTGAACAAGCAAGAATGGAAACCGTGTGCCTTTTTCTCGAGGAAGCTGAGCAAGTCGGAACAAAACTACACCGTGTACGACCGAGAACTGCTAGCAATTTATGCCGCCTTTCGTCGGTGGCGCCATTTTCTGATAGGGGCACAGCGCAAGATCCAGGTCTGTACAGATCATAAAAACTTGGAATATTGGCGGACAGCACGGGTGCTCAACCAGAGACAGATTAGCTGGGCGCAGGAGTTTTCCAAGTTTTCCTTCGAAATCCAGTATGTGCCAGGCGAGCAAAACGTGAGAGCAGACGCTGTCTCGCGGAAACCAGAGTACTTCGAAGGAGAGGGGCCGCCGGAGACCCGACACGTCATACGTGAGGACCGATGGGTGTATGGGGGAACTCTAGTGGACACGAGAGAACTGGCAGGACTCACTAGGGACGATGAATTCGCACGAACAAAAATCAGGGAACTCCAAGATGGGAGGGGAGCACCAGAGGGGTTCGAAGAGAAGGAAGGGGTGTTGTACTACAGGGGGGCGATGTACGTACCGGGGGAGGCTCTAAGAAGAAGGGTACTCAAACAACTACATGACACCCCCACAGCGGGGCACTTTGGGCAACACAAAACCATGATGCTGGTGACCCGACAATTTTGGTGGCCACGGGTGAGGGAAGATGTACGCGAATATGTAAGAGGGTGTGACCGCTGCCAGAGGGCCAAAGGGGAACGCACGGTACCAGCGGGTTTGCTGGAACCCTTACCCACACCAAACTAACCCTGGGAGGTGGTGTCAATTGATTTCATGACGGATTTGCCCAAATCGAGGGGAAAAACAGCAGTGGTGGTAGTAGTCGACTTGCTAACCAAAATGTGCCATTTTATCGCCTGCTCACATGCGGTGACGGCGGAAGAAACGGCACGGTTGTTTGTAGAACACATTTTCAGGCTGCATGGCGCCCCCTTGAGGGTTCTCTCAGACCGCGGAAAACAATTTACTTCCCGGTTCTGGAGGAAGCTCATGAGCCTACTGCAAGTCGAGGTCAGCTTCTCAACAGCGAGACACCCAGAAACCAATGGGCAAGCAGAAAGGGCAAACAGCGTACTCCAGCAATACTTACGCTGCTACGTAAGCGAGAGGCAGAATGATTGGGTAGAGAAACTAGCGTTAGCAGAATTTGCGTACAATAACGCTGAACATGTGTCCACAGGAATGAGTCCATTTCTGGCCAATTATGGGTGTCATCCCAGGGCATTCCCGGGTAATGAGGAACAGAGCTGGAGTGTGCCCGCAGCTGAACAGTTTGTGGAAGAAATGGAAGCGTTACATCAACAGCTCAAGATGAACCTAGAGAGGGCCAAGGCCAATTACAAGAAGCAAGCAGATAAACACCGAAGGGAAGGGGAAACCATAAGGGTGGGGGATCGCGTGTGGCTGTCCACTCAAGGGTTACCCTTTAAGGGAGGGTGCAAGAAGTTGCAGCCCAGACGACTGGGGCCATTTGAAGTTATACAACAGATAAACCCCGTGGCATTCAAGCTCAGGTTGCCCGACAACATGAAAATACATCCCGTGTTCCACAGGTCCTTACTTTCACCACACAGAGAGGGGCGGGAATTCTAGGGGCGGGAGGTAGAAGTCATGCCACAACCACAGGTAGAAGAAAGGGAACACCAGAGTTCGGCCGCAGAGATAGTTGATTCAAGGTGGCGAGGACGGCAAGTGGAGTACTTGGTGGCGTGGGAAGGAGAGCCCTGGTCGGAAAACACGTGGGTGCCAGCAGAGGCAGTTGGCGACGAGCATATGGTGGAAGTGTTACACCGACGGTTCCCAGATAAGCCCCAGCCCTTAGAGCGATTCTGGGAGGAACAATTCGGTACCACAGAGGAGGAAGAGAGTTTCGAAGGGTTTTCAGAATCCGAAGAAGAATCGGATTGGGAGGGTCATTCCTTGGGTGGGAACCTTAGCAAGTGGGAAGAGGTTTTCGCACCCACAGATGAGGAGGACAGCTCATTCCGGGGTTTCCTTGGCTCACCGACCAGAGAAGAGGCTACCATAGAGCCCACAGGTCGGAGGGGGAGTGAAGGGGGCCCTGGGAGGGAGGTGGGTGTCAGGGAACTGACATCAGAGGCACGGGAGAAGGAGAGGGTCTCTGATTCTGCAGGAGAAGGTCCCAGCGCTAGGGGGAGACTCAGCTGGGAAGAAGGGGAAGAGAATGAGTGTAACACCAGGGATCCAGGAGAGCAACGGGACAGGGAGGTGCAGGGGCTCCAGGACTCTTCGTTGGAAATTAGTGAGGAGAGCCCAAGCACCCCGCTGCCCACGCCCACCCTGCGCAGGAGACTCCCGCGCAGTGAGAGGCGGAGACGATTGGGCGTCAAACAACTCTTATGTTGGCAGCGCTTTAAGAAACGCCCACAGTCAGATTCTACGAGTGACTAAGGGCAGCCACGCTGCGATGGGCTGTGCAGTCCGGAGGGTTTAACCAAGCAATACGATGCTCAAACGGGGCAGGATTACGCACGAGTAACTCCCAACCACTACATTGGGGATTGACTGAGAGTTCAACTGGTGTGGATCCTCCCATCCGCTGGTGCAGCTCCCCAATCTTCAGGTGTGCGTAGACTCACTGGCTTCCGGGTGCAGTGAGAGCAGACCTGTTGTTTGATGCCCGTGTTCCTACCCGCTTCCGGTGGGGTTAGGAGCAAGGGTTCCTGGTGAACTTCAACTTCAGAGGGTCCAACGGGTTCAGCTCACAGTTCCAATGACCATCAGACCGCTTCAGACGAGAATGATGAATCCACGGGGTCACCTCGGCCACTTTCACCGCAGTAGACGTTGCTAATAGAACCGTGAAGAGCCCGCGCCACTTAGGAGCCAATGGATCGTTTTTCCACTCCTTAACCCACACCTTGTCCCCAGGCTTGAAGGGATGTATGTTTTTAGCCAGGCTGATTGGCATGTGCTCGAGGGCCCACCTGTTGAGAGAAAGAAAAACACGAGAGAGAGACTGGATTTGTTCTGCTGTAATCTGCCCCCCCCCCACTTGCGCTAAATCTGCTTTGATCCCTGTAGTAATTGGAGGGGGTCTTCCATATAAAAGTTCAAACGGGGAGAGCTTTAGTCTCTTTGTGGGTGCACATCTGATCCTAAACAGGGCTATAGGTAACAAATCCACCCACATGCAATGAGTTTCCTGGCATAATTTAGCCAGCTGTGTTTTAAGAGTCAGATTCATCCTTTCTGTTTTGCCAGAACACTGAGGTTGGTAGGCAGCGTGCAATTTCCATTGTATTTGCAAAGCTTTGCATACACCATCCACTACTGAAGCGATGAAAGCTGGTCCATTATCACTGCCTATACTTCTTGGTAGCCCAAATCTTGGGATGATCTCTGTTGTTGTTGTTGTTTAGTCGTATAGTCGTGTCCGACTCTTCGTGACCCCATGGACCAGAGCACGCCAGGCACTTCTGTTTTCCACTGCCTCCCGCAGTTTGGTCAAATTCATGCTGGTAGCTTCGAGAACACGAAGGGTAAACTGCCTGACAGGTTTGAGGCCACAAGTGTGTGGGCTGGTGTGGCTCAATGTGAACCTGAAACCTTTGAGGATGTTCAGAAACTGCCTCAGGAAGAAGCCAGCAAATGGCATGAGGCGATGCAGAAGGAGATGAACTCAATGGAGTCTCTAGGTGTGTTCTCCCTCACAACGTTGTTGTTGTTGTTGTTTAGTCGTTTAGTCGTGTCCGACTCTTCGTGACCCCATGGACCAGAGCACACCAGGCACTTCTGTCTTCCACTGCCTCCCGCAGTTTGGTCAAACTCATGCTGGTAGCTTCGAGAACACTATCCAACCATCTTGTCCTCTGTCGTCCCCTTTTCCTTGTGCCCTCCATCTTTCCCAACATCAGGGTCTTTTCCAGGGAGTCTTCTCTTCTCATGAGGTGGCCAAAGTATTGGAGCCTCAGCTTCACGATCTGTCCTTCCAGTGAGCACTCAGGGCTGATTTCCTTCAGAATGGATAGGTTTGATCTTCTTGCAGTCCATGGGACTCTCAAGAGTCTCCTCCAGCACCATAATTCTAAAGCATCAATTCTTCGGCGATCAGCCTTCTTTATGGTCCAGCTCTCACTTCCATACATCACTACTGGGAAAACCATAGCTTTTACTATATGGACCTTTGTTGGCAAGGTGATGTCTCTACTTTTTAAGATGCTGTCTAGGTTTGTCATTGCTTTTCTCCCAAGAAGCAGGAGTCTTTTAATTTCGTAGCTGCTGTCACCATCTGCAGTGATCATGGAGCCCAAGAAAGTAAAATCTCTCACTGCCTCCATTTCTTCCCCTTCTATTTGCCAGGAGGTGATGGGACCAGTGGCTATGATCTTCGGTTTTTTTGATGTTGCGCTTCAGACCATATTTTGCGCTCTCCTCTTTTACCCTCAATAAAAGGTTTTTTAATTCCTCCTCGCTTTCTGCCATCAAGTTTGTGTCATCTGCATATCTGAGGTTGTTGATATTTCTTCCAGCAATCTTAATTCCGGCTTGGGATTCATCCAGCCCAGCCTTTCGCATGATGAATTCTGCATATAAGTTAAATAAGCAGGGAGACAATATACAGCCTTGTTGTACTCCTTTCCCAATTTTGAACCAATCAGTTGTTCCATATCCAGTTCTAACTGTAGCTTCTTGTCCCACATAGAGATTTCTCAGGAGACAGATGAGGTGATCAGGCACTCCCATTTCTTTAAGAACTTGTCATAGTTTGCTGTGGTCGACACAGTCAAAGGCTTTTGCATAGTCAATGAAGCAGAAGTAGACGTCTTTCTGGAACTCTCTGTTATGAGGTGTTTAATAACTTCCTTTGCTGTCTCAGTTCTTGTTGGATATGCCTCCATCCAGGCTGTCGTCGAGTCAACAAATACCAAAAGAGCGTGAAACCCTTTTGCCTTAGGCATCTCTGTAAAGTCCACTATCAAATTCTCCACTGGCATTAAGCCTGTCTGTTGTACTCCTGGCGGAGGTACTGGGCTTTGCTTGGGGTTATTTTTGGCACACAGGAGGCACGCACGCGATACAGCCTCAGCCAGCTGGGATAGCCTGGTTATATAGAATTGCCTGCTCAGGCTTTCTCGCAATGCTGTGGCTCCATAATGAGTGGACTCATGATATCATTTCACTATTTTTCTGCCCAGGGCTTCTGGGACAAAGACTCACTGGTCTGGTAATATGAACCACCCCTCCTGGGGTGGGATCCTGTTTGCCCCCTCTTGAAGGGCCCATGCTGTTTCTGCCTCTGTGTAAATGGGTTTCATTTGTTCTACATCAGAAGAAGAAGAAGAAGAAGAAGAAGAAGAAGAAGAAGAAGAAGAAGAAGAAGAAGAGGAGGAGGAGGAGGAGGAGGAGTTTGGATTTGATATCCCGCCTTTCACTCCCCTTCAGGAGTCTCAAAGCGGCTAACATTCTCCTTTCCCTTCCTCCCCCACAACAAACACTCTGTGAGGTGAGTGGGGCTGAGAGACTTCACAGAAGTGTGACTGGCCCAAGGTCACCCAGCAGCTGCATGTGGAGGAGCGGAAACACGAACCCGGTTTCCCAGATTACGTGACTACCGCTCTTAACCACTACACCACAACTGCTGTCGGTAAAAGGGAAGCTGTTATAGAAGCAGGGGGGCGTTCCTTTAGAGCTGCCTGTTTTGCTGCCTGATCTGCCAAATGGTTCCCCTTTGCGGTTTTGGTGGTTTCTCGGCTGTGGCCTCAGCAATGCATTACAGCAACCTTCTCCGGTGCCCACACAGCTTCCAAGAGAGTTTCTAATTCTTAACGGTCTAACATATTAATTCACTCAGCAAATCCTTGCTATCTTTCACTATGTTCTGTCATTCAATTTACCTTAATTTATTTTAACCTTATCTTACCATAAAATACCTTAAAGCTTAAAACTTAATATTTATTTATACATAACTCCTTATATCATTTCTACTAAAGCCAAATAGTTTCATTCCAACATTTTTCCTAATACTCATTAGTTTTACACTAATTCTCAAATTATTTTTTTTTTTTAAAAAACCCTTTCTTCCAATCTTCATCCAACGTCTCTTCTTCCTGGTCTTGGGTTATGTCAGACCTTACTGTCCATTCCATCTAGTCCATCAACCTGGTGCTGAGAGAATGGCTGCTTCTTAAAAACACTGAAGTGTTGGATTTAGAAGGTTTTAATAATGCATTTGGCTGGCATGCATATCTGTGGTACGATAAGGTAAAAGCACATAAAGCACATAAAGCGTTTAAAAACCATATTGTTAGAAAAGCATTGTTTAATGTTTGGATAAGATATAAGGATTTGTTAGAAAAGAAAACCCCATGATGGTTGTCACCAATGGAAGCAAAGGCACAGAAAAAACTCAATATGGAGGCCAAATGGCCGAAATATTGGGAAATTCTGGAACAAGATGGAGACAGAATAAAATTGCAGAGCTTTGAAAAATTGAAAAACAAAGTGCGAGATTGGCTCCATTATTACCAAATAATGGAGGCATACAATTTGGACAAAAAAGTTGGCTTCCAGGTGGAAAAATTAAAATTGGAAACAGAATTGTTAGAACCAAAAATCAAGAATTTGTCAAGAATGTATAACTTGCTGTTGAAATGGAACACTCAGGATGAAATGGTGAAATCAGCTATGATTAAATGGGCACAAGACGTTGGACATAACATAATGATGGCTGACTGGGAACAGTTATGGACCACAGGTATGAAATTCACGGCATGTAATGCCCTAAGAGAAAATTTAATGAAAATGATTTATAGGTGGTACATGACACCAGTCAAGCTTGAAAAAAATTACCATTTGCCCGACAATAAATGTTGGAAATGTAATGAGACTGAAGGGACATTCTTTCACCTTTGGTGGACATGCCCAAGGATTAAGACATTCTGGGAGATGATTTATAACGAAATGAAAAGGGTATTCAAATATACCTTCCTGAAGAAACCAGAGGCCTTTCTCCTGGGCATGGTCGGCCAATTGGTGCTAAAGAAGGATAGAACTTTTTTTATGTATGCAACTACAGCAGCAAGAATACTCATCGCGAAGTATTGGAAGACACAAGATTTACCCACCCGGGAAGAATGGCAGATGAAGTTGATGGACTATGTGGAACTGGCGGAATTGACTGGCAGAATCCGAGACCAGGGAGAAGAGTTGGTGGAAGAAGACTGGAAAAAGTTTAAGGACTATTTACAGAAATACTGTAAAATTAATGAATGTTAGAAGAATGTTGGAATGAAGTTATATGGCTTTAGTAGAAATGTTATAAGGAATTAAGTATAAATAGATTAATCGAATATTAAAGGATAAATAAGGTTAGAATGTGTTAAGATAATTATAGGATAGAAAACAGAGGAAGATGGAAAGTAATTGCTGAAACAATTAACAGAAGTGGAATACAAAAAGGGAGGTGTGAGGAGGTCGTGGAAATAAGTGAATGAAAGATAAGATACTGAAATTGTTTGATGTGTTTTAAATTGTTTTTGTTTGGTTTTGTTAGTTTAATGTGTTAGTGTTATGTAGTGTTTTTGTATTGTATTGTATTGTTCTTTTTTCTTTTTTTCTTTTTAGTGTTATGTTTAAATTGTTGGAAAAGTAATAAATATTATTTTCAAAAAAAAAAAGAAAAAAGGAAAGCCCCAAGACTACAATGCTTTCCGAACGGAAATTCAATACGCTTTGGAATTGCAGAAAAATGACTTTGCTGATGACGGGGAGAGGGTGGCTTACATTGTTGGACATCTGCAGGATGGGGCGCGCGAATGGACTTAGATAGTTTATTACGGCCATAGGCCCACATTCAATACATCATACAGCAGAACAGGTGTAACAAGATAAAATTAATAAATTAAATTATGTTTAAGTCAAGTACATCTCAATCCGTAAGTTTCTAAATCCCATTAAAATAAGAACAATATAGCGCTTAAAGTATCAAATTATCAATATAAATCAATATTATTTAGGCAAAATCAATAATCGTAGAGTAATCCATTTTTCTTTTTATAGGCTGTCAGAGCTGCTTCCAGATCCTAGCTCACAGAGGATCACGCTAGCCAGCGGTCACTTGTAAAAGTCTTTTATTGAGTTACAGTTTCCATTCTCAAGCTGCTGCGCGCAACTCTACGTCTTAAGGGTTAGACCGGCGAAGCTCCGTCTGAGTCTCCGCCCCCTGTGCACCAACTTAATACCCTAGCCTTACTCCACCTTTTCCGCCTGACTGTTCTTCTCTGGGTCCCTCTGCCCCCCGGGGTCTCTTCCTTCCGGGATTCTTCTGACGCTGACCCCCCGGACCCTCCTGTCTCCTTGCGCCGGGCTTTAGGACCTGGTTCCCTTTCCGGGCTGCTTACTGCGCCACCTTCCTGTGCGTTTGAACTTGGCGCGCGCGCCCAACCCTCCACTTTCCGTCTGACCGTTTCTTCGCTCCCCGATGGAGGTGTGGCCACTCCTGACTCGTGCCCTCCCTCCTGTTGTGAGCTGCCAGCGCTTGATACCTGGCGCCCTTCCTCTCCCCTGCTCTCTGTTGGTGACGCTGGTCCCGATTTCCAACTGCTCCCCTCTGAGCCCCCTCTGGCCCTTTCTTCCTGGGGTGTCCCCCTAGGCTCCCCCCTTGCCCTGGCCACTGGTGCTCCTTTCTGTGAATCTTCTGATTCACTGGAAAGACTCGGAGATCTCGGGTCGTCGTCATCACTCATCTTTTCTTCTGCCTCCTCCCCCTCGCTCTCTGTTTCCTCCCTTGCCCTTGCCTCTGCTCCTGAACCCCTGACATCCATCCCCCCCTCGAAGCCCCCTCTTCCCCCCTCCCCTCCTTCCGGTGCGGGAGCTGGGTGCTGCCGTGTCAGGGGGACGAATGTCGGATACAGTTCGCTTCCCGTGGCGGGCCTCCAACTGAAGACTTCCGGTTCTTCCTCCCTGCTCTCATCGATGACGGTCACCTCCGCTTCCATCTCTGTGCCGCCGTGCTCGAAACCTGGGTCGTCCCCGAATACGTCCATGTCCGTCTCTCCCTCGTTTCCTTCAGGGGACGTTGCTCGTCCTGGACCCTCCAGCCACTTTCTGCGCCACTGCTCCTCTGGTCTATCGTCCCACCAATACGAGGGTTCTGAGGCAGATCCCGAGGGTGACCCCTCCGGGGAACGGGCGTCTCGTGTCGGTTCCTCGTCCGAGTCGAACCCCTGGAACGTGCTGGCTGAAAGCGTGGGCGTGAAAAGCCAGTCGTCGAAAAAGTCTGCTGGCATGGGCCTATGTGGGAAGAGGGCATGAAACTCTTCTTTGAGCAGAGGTTCGTCTAAAGCGTAGCCCGGCACCCAGCTGTTGGCACTGGCCGGGGTGCCCTCCTTGGCGAGAAGGTATTCTACCCCCTCTTCCCCCCATCTGGAGTCCAAAATCTCTGTGACTTCGTTGATGGGCTCCTCCTGTGCCACTCCCCCTTGCTCGGTTCTCTCTCGGAGCGGACTTGGTGCCGTTCCTGGTTCCTGAAACCTGTGAGGTGCCTTGTAGGGAGTGAGCACCGATCTGTGGAACACCGGATGCATCCTGGAGCCCTCCGGAAGCGCCAGCCTGAAAGCCACCGGGTTGACCTGCTCTTCGACTTGGTAGGGCCCCAGTTGTTTATGCCCTAGTTTCTTCTTCGCCAACGACCTGGCCGGCACTGCGTGGGCTGCTGACCAGACCCAGTCTCCCACATGGATCTCTTCGCCAACCCTCCTGCGTTTGTCCGCTTGTACCTTGTATGCGTGTTTAGCCAGCTCCAGGTGCCGCCGAAGCTGATCGTGGACTTCCTGCAACTCCGACGCGAACGCATCTGCTGTCTGCGGCTCCCCCTCCCCCATCCTTTCCAGTCCCGGGAAGGTTCTGGGGTGCCTCCCGTTGTTGGCGAAGAATGGCGTGACCCCCGTGGACACGTGCTTCGTGTTATTGTAGGCGAACTCGGCGAGAGGCAGGTAATCCACCCACGTCGCAGGCTGTTGATTCGCATAACATCTCAGGTACTGCTGCATGATGGCATTGACCCGCTCCGCTTGCCCGTTGGTCTGCGGGTGTCTAGCCGAAGCCAGGTTGATCTTGACGTTCAGGAAGCGCATCAGCTTCTGCCAGAAGTTCGAGATGAACTGCCGCCCCCGGTCGGACAGTATAGACCGCGGCAGACCGTGAACCCTGAACACGTGATCTATGAACAGTTTGGCGGTTTGTTCCGCCGTGGCCACCTTCGCACACGGAATGAAATGTGCCATCTTGGAGAACAAGTCCACCACCACTAGCACTGCCGTCTTGCCCCTCGAGCTGGGCAGATCCGTGACAAAGTCCAGGGCCACTCTCTCCCACGGTTCGAACGGGGTTTGCAGCGGTTCCAGCAGTCCCGCCGGCGGTCTGTGTACTGGTTTGGCCCTTTGGCAGGTGTCGCACCTCGCCACGTAGTCCGCGACCTCCCCTCTCATTCTGGGCCACCAGAAGTCCCTGGCGACTAATTCTATCGTCTTCTCTGTGCCAAAGTGCCCGGCAGTGGGTGCGTCGTGCAGCTGCTGCAGTACCTTGGCGCGAAGATCGTCCCCCGGCACGTAGATGGCCCCTTTACGGAGGAGTAATCCATCGCGAACTTGGAACTCGCCGGTCGCCGCCGTGCCCCTTTGCGCCTCTGTCATCTTGGCTCGCGCGAAGGTGTCATCCTGCAGCGCTCTCCTCACCGCATCCAGGTCAACTGTCGCCGAAGCGCACGCCCACACCGTTGGTGCGAAGATGTGCATGGCAGCCGCTGGCGTCGCCTCCTCCAGGTACTGTGGTTTACGGGATAGGGCATCCGCCATGACGTTGGTGTCCCCCGGGACATACTCTATTCGGAAGTCGAAGTTCGCAAAGAATTCGGCCCAACGTATCTGCCTCTGGTTCAGGAACTGCGCCGTGCGCCAGTGCTCCAGATTCTTGTGGTCCGTGCAGACCTGCACCGTGTGCTTGGCGCCGATTAGGAAGTGCCTCCACGCCTTGAAAGCTGCATGAATGGCAAGCAACTCCCTGTCCCAGATGGTGTAGTTCTGTTCAGACTTGCTGAGCTTCCTGGAGTAAAACGCTCCCGGCCTCCAGGCCCCCTGCGGGTCTGGCTGCAACAGGACTGCTCCCACGGCTCTGTCTGATGCGTCCGTCTCCACCCTCATAGGCCTGCTGGGGTTGACATGCAACAGCTGCTCTTCCGACGCGAAGAGACGCTTGAGTGCCTGAAAAGACTGCTCCGCCTGCTCCGTCCAGATGAACTTCTTCTTCTTGGAACTGAGCGTGTCTGTGATGGCCGCTGTTTGCATAGCAAACCCCCTGATAAACTTGCGATAGAAGTTCGCAAAGCCAACAAACCGCTGGACGTCCTTCCGGCTGCGCGGGCTCTTCCAGTCCAACACGGCACGAACCTTGGCGCTGTCCATGGCGAGCCCCTTGTCTGACAACCTGTAGCCCAGGAAATCCATCTCCGTCACGTCGAACTGGCACTTTTCCAGCTTGGCGTAAAGCCTATGCTGCTGTAGTCTGCTCAGCACTTCCTTGACGTGTCTGTCGTGATCCTGCTGCGATTCAGAAAATATCAGGATGTCATCCAAGAAGCAGACACACGTCTTGTAGAGGAGCCCCGCCAGCACGTGATGCATAAAAGCTTGAAAACAGTGGGAGCCATTTTGCAATCCAAAAGGCATAACTCTGTATTCGTAGGTGCCCAGGGGCGTGAACATGGCTGTCTTCCACTCATCACCTTCCCGCATGCGAATGAGGTTGTACGCCCCACGCAGGTCCAACTTGGTGAACACGCGGCCCTTGCGTACCGTCGCGAGGAGGTCGTCGATCCTGGGCATGGGGAAGTCCGATGGCTTGGTCACACTGTTCAAAATCCGGTAGTCCACTACAAGTCTTTTTTGGGGCGTGTCCTTCTTCTTAACAAAGAATACAGGACTGCCTCCCACCGCCTTGGACTCTCGGATGAAGCCGCGCTCCAAATTATGATCTATGAACTCCTTGAGTTCCTGTAGTTCGTCTTCAGACATGGAATACAGCTTCCCTTTGGGCAGCGCCGCCCCTGGCAGCAGGTCAATCTTGCAGTCATATGATCTGTGGGGGGGTAGCTTATCCGCTTCCTTCTCGCAGAAGACCTCCAAAAATCCCGCGTATTTGTGGGGGATTGCTTGCAGCGTCCCCAGCTGCAGCTGCGCTTCCTCCTCTCCCTCCTGCCGGGGCAGAATGCAGTGTTCAGCGCAAAAGGAAGAGCCAAAGACTAGCTGCCGCTGGTACCAAGCCAACGTCGGACTGTGTCTGTCCAGCCAACTCATGCCCAAGACAATAGGTGTGTCCGACAGTCTGGTGACATTAAAACTGATGATTTCCCTGTGATTTCCAAGTCGCATCACCATTGGTGGCGTTTGCTTCACCACTTGCCCCCCTAGCAGCTCCCTGCCATCCACCGTGACGACCTGCAGGGGCAGCGTGGCAGGCAGCAGCTGTATAGCGTGTTTATCGACAAAGTCCTGCCCTATAAAGTCCGCATTGCTTCCTGAGTCAATGGTGATTGGCACGTCCATGGTGAGTCCATTGGGTAGCTGGAGCGATGCGGTGAGCCTCACCACTGGTTTGGGTGGGAGGGGGTCTGTGGGCTGCAAAATCTCTGGGGACTGCTTCACTGACACGTCTGGCTGGGCCCCAGTGCCTCTCTCTCCAGCCAGACTCCGTCGTTTCCCTGCTGTGGTTCCCCTTGCTGAGTTGCTGCAGTTACCGTTGCTGAGGCTGCAGTGTGCTTGTGGAGCCGCTGGGGACACTCTTTCGCCATGTGCTGCGGACTTTCGCAGACGTAACACTTCCTGTTCCCTCTAGGAGGCTTCGCTTTGACTGCTCTCGGTGCTGTGGCTCTGGTTGCTGACTGAGCCCTGGCACCGCCAACCTCCATCGGTTCCGCACCCCCTCCTGGCGGAGGCGTGGATTGCGCACGCGCAGCTTCCCTGGGAACGAAGGAAAACCCTCTCGCTGGTTCGCGCCCTCCACGTCCTTCTTCCCTGCTCCATGGGCGTTCCTCCAGCCGCACTCCCACCGCCAGCGCCCTCTGAACGACCTCCTGCGTGGTCCGGGGTCTCTCCCCCCTTGCAATTTCGTCTTTAACCGCATTGTTCAAGCCTTCCCAAAAAAGATCTCTGACTGGAGCTGAATCTCTGTCCCATTCCAAGGCACTGACTAATGCAAAAAAGCGGGCTTGGTACTGTCTTACGCTGGCCCTCCCTTGCTTCAGCCCATGCACCTCCCTCCGGGCAAGATCCACGTCTATGCTAGATAAAAAGCAGCCATCCATCGCTTTAATAAAGGCATCCGCGGTTTGGAGCGCTGGATCCTTATCTCTCCACAAATTGCGCAGCCATGCTTTAGCGTCTCCATGCAAATGGGACATGATAAATCCCACCTTCTCTTGCTCATCTCTAAAGTCTTTGTCCAGCAGTTGCAGTGCACACTGTACATCTGCTCTAAAGTTGGGGTACAGTTGTAAATTCCCATCGAAGTGAGAGACTAGACCGCCTGTTCTTCTCCCCAACCCAATCCCCTCCGGTTTGGGTGTCAGTTGCCCTTGCTTCGTAAGCACTTCCAACCTGACCTGGAGATCCCTGTAGGCGGCAGCTGCGTCCTCCTCTCTCTTCCTGGATGCAAGTATTTCGGCATTCAGACGTGTCACTGCTTCTCTGAGTTCTCCTATCTGCTGTTCGGCCGTCATCTTGTCTGCCATTCGTGAGCTGAGTCGTAGGCACCCTCCTTCTCCTCTGTCCGCGAGGCTGTAGATGCCCACAACGAGAGACGGAGCTTACTGTCAGAGCTGCTTCCAGATCCTAGCTCACAGAGGATCACGCTAGCCAGCGGTCACTTGTAAAAGTCTTTTATTGAGTTACAGTTTCCATTCTCAAGCTGCTGCGCGCAACTCTACGTCTTAAGGGTTAGACCGGCGAAGCTCCGTCTGAGTCTCCGCCCCCTGTGCACCAACTTAATACCCTAGCCTTACTCCACCTTTTCCGCCTGACTGTTCTTCTCTGGGTCCCTCTGCCCCCCGGGGTCTCTTCCTTCCGGGATTCTTCTGACACTGACCCCCCGGACCCTCCTGTCTCCTTGCGCCGGGCTTTAGGACCTGGTTCCCTTTCCGGGCTGCTTACTGCGCCACCTTCCTGTGCGTTTGAACTTGGCGCGCGCGCCCAACCCTCCACTTTCCGTCTGACCGTTTCTTCGCTCCCCGATGGAGGTGTGGCCACTCCTGACTCGTGCCCTCCCTCCTGTTGTGAGCTGCCAGCGCTTGATACCTGGCGCCCTTCCTCTCCCCTGCTCTCTGTTGGTGACGCTGGTCCCGATTTCCAACTGCTCCCCTCTGAGCCCCCTCTGGCCCTTTCTTCCTGGGGTGTCCCCCTAGGCTCCCCCCTTGCCCTGGCCACTGGTGCTCCTTTCTGTGAATCTTCTGATTCACTGGAAAGACTCGGAGATCTCGGGTCGTCGTCATCACCCATCTTTTCTTCTGCCTCCTCCCCCTCGCTCTCTGTTTCCTCCCTTGCCCTTGCCTCTGCTCCTGAACCCCTGACATAGGCTAATACTGTTATCAGAAATCTGGCAACAGAAAGGGACCTACTCGGATCAGAATCTTGCAATAAATGTATTAGCTGTGTTTCCAAGGAGTCACCTGAGATTTCCAATAATAAAGGGGACAAAAATCTGCTCCAAGAAACTGAATGTAGTGAACAGCAGAATAGTATATATTGTAAAGACTCTATAGATCTATTATCACATACACACACCACTAAGATCCGACCATTGGAAAATCTATTATTCAAGACATTGGAAGGAAAGGCATTAAATCTTGCCTTAATAAAGGCATATCTGTGGGCCGCTACAGACAAAGAAGTCAAATAAGATGGTATCTGCTGTGAGGGCACTATGCCAAGATTTAATGGTGAGCAAGTGCCACTACCCAAAATGGTGTTTTGTTGTAGGTCAATCTCCTCAGGTTTTTGGATGAGGGTTTTTTTTGCTGTGGCTAGGTCCAATTCCAATAATTCTGATGGAGACAATCCATAGGTCACTACTTTGGAATGGATCTCTTTTGCCCCTAGGACGGGAAAATTATCTCTCCAGAGGCATTGAATCAAATACAGATTCGGGAGCCTATGCCTTAAGGACAACCAGTAACAAAGGCTGCGCCTCCAAAGAGTATTTTCTAAAGATGTAGTTTTTAATTCTAAGCGAATAGCTGCGTTACTAACGCACTGAGGAAGTTTTAGCAGTCGTCTTAGGAATTGGTTTTGAATTACCTCCAAGGGCATCAAGTTTACTGCGGTCCCCCATAAAGGAACAGCATATGCCAATGTTGCAATTACTTTAGCTTTAAATACTTTCAAGGCAGATGGAACATGAAGAGCCCCGTCCGAAAAGAAAAAGCGCAAAAGCGCAAAGGATAGGGCCTTGGCCTTGTTTAAAATATGTGCAATATGCGCCTTCCAACCCAGATTATATTGGAGAAAAACTCCCAGGTATTGAAATTTATAGACCTGTTCAATAGGTTTTCCATCTAATTGCCACTTATAGGATTTCCGACTTTTTGAGAAAATTAGTACTTTTGATTTAGATTGATTTATGGTGAGGGAATTTGTTTTATAATATGAAACAAATAAATTTAATGCTCTCCTGAGGCCAATTCTTGAGGATAAAATCACAGCATCATCAGCATAGAGTAATAATGGGCATCGATAGTTTGCGAGACGGGGGGCATGGGTGATTTCCTGAGATTCAGCCAATGGTATCCTCATGTCACTAATGAATAAATTGAAAAGAAAAGGAGCTAGTATACATCCTTGCCGGACTCCTCTGTTGATGGGCACAGAATTTGTGAGATCGCCGGCTGGGGTTATTCTCACCCTAGCAGCCGACCCCTCATGCAGCTGGATTATTAACCATAAAAGTCTTCTATCAATTCCCCATCGGGCTAACTTTTCCCAGAGTAACCTTCTTGGGATGCTGTCAAATGCAGCCTTAAGGTCGATAAAAGCCGCACAGAGTTGGCCTCGATTTGAAGAGGAATATTTCCGGGCTAGATGGTGCAAGACTAAAACATGGTCCGTAGTTGACTGGTTCGGTCTGAATCCTGCTTGCTCGGGGCCTATCAGTTTCTTTTATTCAGCCCATTGGGTAAGCCTATTCAGCAAAAAACGTGCATATATCTTTCCAACTATTGACAGTAAACTAATATTCCTATAATTCTCCGGGTCGTCTGGGGAGCCTTTTTTATATATTGGAATTATAATAGCATCCTTCCATATTTTTGGCACCCTTCCAGTTGCATTAATAGCATCGAAAGTAACAGGCAGGATTTTTGCCCACCAGTCGGGATGTAGTTTTATGGCTTCCGCCGGAACCAAATCTGGCCCAGGGGCTTTGCCGATTTTAAGTTTACAAATTAAATTCAAGATTTCATCGGGGTCAGTAGGGGGCCAGATGGGGAGATGGCCAAATACATCATCCAGAGCGTTGGTATTAGAATCTGGTGACGCAAAATATTTCCTTAAAAAGGATTCCCAGACCGGGGCAGGAATTATTGTTAAGGGATATCTCCTTGATCTTCTATTAACCAATTGCCAAAATTGCCATGAGCTACATGGACTAGAGGCGACTATAAGCGCCTGCCAGCCATTTTGTTGCCAGTCTTGCTTAGCCATTCTCTGGGCTAGCTTATATGCTGTTTTTGCTCTTTGGTAATTTCTAGGTAATACTAAAGCACCAGAAGATTTATATTCATTGTAAATGGCACAGAGATGTCGTCTAGCTTGTTTGCATTTTAAGTTAAACCAAGGGGCACCGGTCTTAAAATGGGCCCGATTTCCTTGGATGGCTGGTACTGTAAAAAAGGACATAAGATCTTCTGTAAGCAGAGAAAATGAATTAATGATTCGTTCATGCCCATACAGATCTAAATCTAAAACAACATGAGTTTGAATTATCTCTTGTTGGAAAAATTCCATATATTTTTGGGCTTGAGTTACTGACCATTTTATTCCTCTCACTTGTTCTGCAGTATTTATTCCCATATTTATGGGGTGTCCAGGCTTGATAGACTGCCAATCTTGGGAAAGCTTGGCGCTCAAGGGGAGATGGTCGCTCATTTGGACGTTTTCTATTTTAAAATAAGAAAAATTTGAGAATAAATCTCTGGAAACAATAAAATAATCGAGATCACTATTTGTAAGTGTGCTCAAATGAGTAAACTCACCCGGAATATCCGGGGGGCAATTTCCGTTTAAAATTATCAAATTCAAACGTAAAATCAGCTGATAAAGAAGGGTTCCTGCTTCGTTAACCCTATTATCTTTCGATTTTCTCTGTATATGGGGAGAGAGATCCGAGTTCTGGTGATCAGGTATGACCCACCATTTGGCCTTGCCTAGCGCTTCCCAGTTTGTAGCTGTACGAGCATTAAAATCACCTCCCATGACTGCTGAGATATTTGGGAACTTAGTATAACAGAAAGTTAGGTGTTCTTCAAGTGTTTCCCATTTGGAATGGAGGTCCACTACCTGCCCCCCAGGGGGGGTAATAAACATTTGTTACCAGTAGTTCAAATTTCCCTCCTGAAATCAGTCCTGTGATCGCGTAAGGCGAGGAAGATTTAACAAGTGTAAGTTTTGCTTGTAATTTGAGGGAAATGGCTATTACCAAACCTCCCCTAGGGCGTCCACCTTTAAGAGAGGGGCTAGCTGGAAGCAAAATGGTATCGTATCCATTTATGTCAATCGCCTCCTCTTCCCAAGTTTCTTGCAGGAGAATTACTTGGAATAAATTAACAAATTTTAAGAAGTCTGGGTCAGATTTCTTTCCCCCTCCATCCCGCAATATTCCAGCATAAAAATGACATTGAGGAGTGGGTGGGTTGGTCGTTAGGTAGTCAAATCATGTGGGAATGGGATTCTAAATTTGGGGGAGTTTCGGCTTCAAAAAAATCAGTAATTTTCCTTTGAGAAGGTGGCAATCGTGCTATACATCCCAACTGTTTAGATTTATTGGGGTGGTTTGGCTGTAAAGTCGTGCCACTCGTCTCATTAAAGGCAGATGTTAGGCCTAAGATAGTCGATTTTTCAGAGCCAGATGGTAGAATTAGGGGGGTATTACTTAAAGAGAGCGAATTTAAGTCAACAGGTATCTTGCCACTAGTTGAGTGATCATTAATTGTTTGGATAGTTTGTTAATACGACCTGTCGGGTCTTCAACCAGATCATTCTTCGGGGCTAAAAGTAAAATGGAGTCGTCTCTCATTTGTTGGTCTGGTTCAGCTGTTTCTGTTATCGGTTCGATGGTATCTATGGATTTATTCAACTTGCACACGTTGGAAGAGAGTGGGTTAATAAAGTTACAGGTAAGTGGACCCATATGGGGCACTTTACATGGAGAGCCTAATTCAGATTCATTAAGTTCCCTCATTTTGTCCCAGGCAGATGTTGTAGTCATATTTGCCTCAGAGATGGGGTGCATGGTAGATGGGTCTGGTGGTAAGGTTTCCGCCTCCAGAATATGGAAGAGTGGATTCATTTCCACAACAACCAGTTGGTTGGTAGGGGCGCGAATTCTTTTGCGATGAGAATTCTTGCTGCTGCTGTAGCATACATAAAAAAAGTTCTATCCTTCTTTAACTTTAATTGGTCCACTATGCCCAGGAGGAAGGCCTCTGGTTTCTTCGGGAAAGTATATTTAAATACCTTTTTCAGTTCATTATATATCATTTCCCAGAAGGCCTTGATCCTTGGGCACGTCCACCAAAGGTGAAAGAATGTACCTTCAATTTCTTTGCATTTCCAACACTTGTTATCAGGCAAATGATATATTTTTGCAAGCTTGACTGGGGTCATGTACCACCTATACATCATTTTCATAATATTCTCTCTTAAGGCATTACATGCCGTGAATTTAATTCCGGTGGTCCACAACTTCTCCCAGTCAGCAAACATAATGTTGTGGCCTATGTTTTGTGCCCATTTTATCATTGCCGATTTTACTGTTTCTTCCTCAGTATTCCATTTCAACAGCAGATTATACATTCTCGAAAGTATCTTTACATTGGGTTCTAACAGTTCTGTTTCCAACTTTGATTTTTCCACCTGGAAACCAATTTTTTTGTCCAAATTATAGACCTCTCTTATTTGAAAATAGTGTAACCAGTCTCGCACCTTCTCTTTAAGTTTGTCATAACTCTGCAATTTCACTTTATCACCTTCCTGTTCTAAAATTTCCCAGTATTTTGGCCATTTAGCTTCCATATTGAGTTTTTTCAAGGCTTTCGCCTCCATAGGTGATAGCCACCTTGGGGTTTTACTTTCCAAAAAGTCTTTATACCTTATCCAGACATTAAACAGTGCTTTTCTGACAATATGGTTTTTAAATGCCGTACCATAGATATGCATGCCACCCAAATACATTATCATACCCTTCAAGATCCAAAACATCTGTATTCTCAAGAAGTAACCATTCCTTCAGCCAGCAAAAAGCTGCTGACTCATAATACAGTTTTAAGTCTGGCAGGGCAAACCCCCCTCTGTCTTTAGCATCAGTAAGAATTTCAAGTTTTATTCTGGGCTTTTTGCCCTGCCAGACAAATCTAGATATGTCTCTTTGCCACTTCTTGAAACAGTCCATCTTGTCAATAATTTGCAATGATTGGAATAAAAATAACATCCTCAGCAATACATTCATCTTAATAAAAGCAATTCTACCCAGCAAGGAAAGCTTCAGGTTCGTCCAAATTTCTAAATCTTTTTTCACCTCTGACCAGCATTTCTCATTGTTATCTTTAAATAGATTTACATTCTTAGATGTCATATTCACCCCCAGGTATTTTACCTTCTTTACTATTGTTAGATCTGTTTCATTCTGAAACCTCTCTCTTTCTATCGGTGTCAAGTTTTTCTCCAAAACCTTAGTTTTTAATTTGTTCAATTTAAAACCTGCCACTTGGCCAAATTCCTGGATTACTTCTAAGGCCCTCTAGGTACTAGGTGCTCCGACCTGAATACCCTGAATCAAATGGTCCCTTCTAATCATGTTTAGGAGAACCTCCAGGACTGAAATAAAAAGCAATGGGGAAATTGGGCAACCTTGTCGTGTCCCTTTCTCTATTTTAAACTCTTCAGTAACCATATTATTTACTATCAATTTGGCTTTTTGTTCAGAATATATCGCACCTATACCATTTTCAAAGTGTTGGAGTCTCAGCCTTGGTCAGAGGTAACTGGCCTTTCTCCAGGCATTCGGCTGAGATCCTGGCTGACCTCCCCGTCTGCGTCTCCCGGCAGGATACAGGCAAGGTCTTTCCGGCGATCCCACTCAGCGTGAGAGGGACACACCAACTCCTCCCTCTTCCCTGCTTCCCTCAGGGAGGGGAAAAGAGACAGACAGAAATCTATTTACATTGCTTTATTTCTGTCTTTCCAGCAGTACAGAGAAACGAGTCTGCACTCTCCAGTCTCCAACAGTAGAGAGAAAAACTCCACCCCTGTACTTCCAGTACAGGTCAGATGACACTCTGAGCTAATATCCGGTGCTCAGTACAGTGAATAGACTGCCCCTTTGTTCCAATAGTACAGTCCCAAATATCAACATCCTGTTTTGCATTCCAGCAACTTGCAGCTCGCTCCCGCATTGCTGCTTTTTCCTGACACAAAGTTCTGTCCAACCCCCATCCCCTGAAGATTTTTCTTCATAAAACTCCAAGAGATGTTGTCGAAGGCTTTCTCCGCATCTACAAAGATCAAAACTGCTTTTGTATTGATGTTCACCTGCAGCTTTTCTAGAATATTAATAATATTCCTCGTGTTGTCCGATAAATGTCTTCCAGGGAGAAAGCCAGCCTGGTCTTTGTGTATTATTTCTGTCAAAACTTTTTTTCAGTCTTCTAGCCAAAATGTCAGCAAAAATTTTGTAATCCACATTGAGTAGGGATATGGGGCGGTAGTTCTTAAGTTGGTCTTTTCAGACTCAGTTTTCGGTATAAGTGTGATATAAGCTTCTTTCCACGTCTCAGGTGCCTTTTCCCCTTCCATTATTTCATTGCAATCAATCACGTGTTCCAGGACTTACTAGACAAGTACGTGGTGGTGTACTTAGATGACATTCTGATTTTCTCCCATGACCCGGCTCGCCACGAGGGTCATGTCTGGACCGTGCTGCAGCGCTTGCGGGAGCATCGCCTGTATGCGAAGCTCAGCAAGTGCGAGTTCCATCAGCGGTCAGTGGACTTCCTTGGTCACTGACTCTCTCCAGATGGGGTGCAGATGGATCCTGGGAAGGTGGCAGCGGTTCGGGAATGGGCGGCACCTCGGAACCACAAGGACCTACAGCGATTCCTGGGGTTCGCCAACTATTACCGGACCTTCATTGCAGATTATGCTTACCGGACCACCCCGTTGACCCAGCTGCTGCACCCCAAGACACAATTTTCCTGGGACAAAGAGGCAGAAGAGGCGTTTCAGGGGTTGAAAGCCTGTTTCAAGAGGGCGCCAATCTTGCAACATCCTGATCCCTCTCAACCCTTTATGGTAGAGACCGACGCCTCCAGCACGGACCTGATGCGCCACTGTTACCCTGCGCCTTCTATTCCCGCCAGCTCCTTCCGGTGGAGCGTAACTATACTGTGTGGGAGCGGGAACTACTGGTCATCAAGGTGGCCTTTGAGGTCTGGCGCCACCATCTTGAGGGGGCATGACACCCGGTGGAGGTGAGAACTGACCACCGGAACCTGGAGTATCTCCAGACCACCCGCAAGCTGAACCAAAGGCAGATCCGGTGGGCACTGTTCTTCTCCCAGTTCCAGTACCGGATCCGCTACATCCCCAGCTCCCAAAATCAGAAGGTGGATGCCCTGTCCCAGAAACCCGAAGACATCGCAAACACGGTACAGCAAGCAGTACCAACCACGATCCTACCACCGGCTGCGTTCCTGGCCACTCAGGAGGCTGAGCCACTGCAGGCTCGGGTGCGGGAACAGCAGCGGGTCGACACTTGGGCCCAGGAACGACTCTGGGAACTGGCCGAAGGGTCATGCCCTCAGTATCCGGGGCTGGTCTTGCACCAGGCCCTCTCCTGCACCACGGTCACCTGTACATCCCGCCAGGGCCACTTCGGGCTGAGGTTCTCCGGATGACCCATGATGCCCCAGCAGCGGGACACTTTGGGCAGTATTGGACCACCCATCTGGTAAGCCGTGAGTTTTGGTGGCCCCGCCTGAAGGCTGATGTGGCTAGCTACGTCGCTGGTTGTGACATCTGCCGGCGGGCCAAGGGCCCTACCGGGCGACCCCCCGGCCTACTTCAGCCGTTGCCAGTCCCACCACGTCCTTGGCACACGGTTTCGCTGGACTTTGTGGTGGACTTACCCCCGTCTCGTGCCTGTACCTGCCTCCTAGTTTTCTCCAACCATTTCACTAAGATGGTGCACTGTGCCCCCTGTCCATCCGTACCCACAGCTAAGGAAACCGCTCAGCTATACCTTCAGCATGTCTTCCGCCTGCATGGCCTACCTGAGCGTGTGGTGTCCAACCGGGGCGTCCAGTTCACATCCCGTTTCTGGCGAGCATTGCACCAGACCCTCGGGACAGAGGTCTGTCTATCATCAGCGTACCACCCACAGACCGATGGCCAGACGGAACGGGTGAACGCGGTGCTGAAGCAGTATCTTCGGTGTTACTGCAGCTACCAGCAGGATGACTGGGTCGACCTAGCATTGGCGGAGTTCGCCTACAACAACGCCTACAACAACGCCTACAACAACGCGGTGAACGCGTCCACCCAGCAGACCCCGTTCCAGGCCAGTTACGGTTATCATCGGCGGCTGTCCCTGGATGTGCTGCCGGCATCCGCGGTCCCTGCAGTGACAGAGTGGCTTCAGGAGCTCCAGTCTCAGCAACAACTATTGATGGAGCAACTGCGCCAGGCCAAGGAGGCGTACAAGGCCCGGCCAACCATCACCGCCAGGTGGGGCCAGAACTCCACGTCGGTAACCTAGTATGGCTCTCCACTCGTCACCTCCACCCCTCTTGACCTTTGCGGAAGCTGGACGCCCGTTTCACCGGCCCGTTTCCCATCGTGGACCAGGTCTCGCCTGTGGCATTCCGTCTCCGGTTGCCCGCAACCCTGAAGGTTCACCCGGTATTTCACAGGTCCCTTCTGAGTCCGGTGGCCCCGCCTGACAAGTTCCACCGAACCGTCCCCGACCGCAGCCAGTTTTGGTTCAGGGGGAGCCTGAGTACGAGGTGGAACACATTCTGGACTCCCGATACCGCAGGGGAAAGCTGCAGTATCTCATAGACTGGAAGGGGTATGGACCTGAGGACCGTTCCTGGGAACCAGCAGCCAACGTCCACATGCCTGCTTGCCTCCGTGATTTCTATGCGGCGTACCCCAGCAAGCCGGGTCCAGACCCTCGGTTGAGGGGGGGGCTGGGAGGGGGGATGGTGTGATGGCCTGGGAATCTGATTCAGAGGCTGAACCGGAGGAATCCCAGCCTGCACAGGAGACCCCACCTCCAGGGCCGGCTGAGCTGGGGCAGGGCCTTGAATCTGAAGGGCCTGCACCTGCGCCGGATCCTCAGGAGCAGACACCAGATGCATCCACTCTGGCAGCGGAGGTGATTCAGGACCCATTGCCTACAGGTGCGCCTCTCCCAGCCCTGTCAGGGGAAGGTGAGCCTCCCCCTGGGTCCGGTAACCCTCCAGCCTCTCCTGAGCTGCAGATGCTCAGGGCAGAGAGGCGGAGGGAACTGGGTTCTCTCAGAAGGAGTGCTCGCCTTAAGGCCAGGAGAGGCGGGTCACCTGTGGGCCGGGACTGCCCCTGGCCTCAGAGAAGATAAAGGCCAGTCAGCCCGGTCCCAGGTTGCGGGAGCAACGTCGTTGGAAACCTGGTTCTGCCAGCACTCAGCCCTGTTCTTCCAGAGTTCCTGACCTTGCCCGGTTCCTCGCTTTGGACCCCGCTTCGCCCTTGGTGGACAGTCTCCAGACCCTCGACTCAGGACCGGACTCTGACCACGCCTCACGGTAACCTCCCCCCAGGACCAGCACATTTCCTTTCAGTCTGATCGGGGGGCGGAATTCACAGGTTCTGCGCTGCAGTCTTTCTTCAGACAGAAGGGTATCAGTCATAGATTGACAGCTCCACATAGTCCCCAACAGAATGGAATTGTGGAACGGAAGAATCAAACGCTTCAAGAAGCGGCGAATGCTATGCTTGCTGACTCAGGTCTCCCACAGCGTTTTTTGGGCGGAGAGTTACAAGACTGTGTGCTTCATACAGAATAGAGTGTTCAATTCAAGTGTGGGGGACATGCCCTATTTTCTGCTGCACGGTAAGAAGCCCAAGGTGGATTTCTTGCGTGTGTTTGGCTGTGCGGCTTGGGTCCTCATCCCAAAGGCCAATCGCAGAAAGGGTGAACCAAGTCCAGGAAAATGATCTTTGTAGGCTATGAGCCGGGTTCAAAGGCATGGCGTTTTGCATATCCTACTGGCAACCAATCTAAGTTGCTTATTCGCGGCAGTGCTGAGTTTTGCGAGCAGAATGGGTGGAAACGCATCCACGGGAACCCAGATGTTCTTTCAGAACAGTTTGTCTCAGATGAGGAAGGGGAGGAGGACACAACTGAACCTGTTGCTGAGGAGCACAGTCCACAGCCACAGAGTCCAGAACTGGGATCCCCAAGGGAGAGGTTCCGAACCCCTCCAAAGGGAAGTCCCAAGACCCCTCCACAGGTCTCTGTGAAGTCTGAGCCAAGGAGTGAGCCATCCTCGCCTACAGGCCCAGTTGTGAGGCCTAAAAGGCACAGCAGGTCAGAGGGGGAGGTTTCTGACACAGGGGATGGTTTGGCTGGCCCTAGTGAGTCAGATGGAGTGCCGGAGTTCACGCTGAGAAGGTCAACAAGGTCAACCAACGGAAAGGTACGAAGCCACTAGCGTGTGGGTAGGTGTGGCTAGATGTGAACCTGAATCCTTTGAGAATGTTCAGAAGCTGCCTCAGGAAGAAGCTAGCAAATGGCATGAGGCGATGCAGAAGGAGATGAGATCAATGGAATCTCTTGGTGTGTTCTCACTCACACAATTGCCGGCTGGCAAACAGGCTGTGAGTTGCAGATGGGTTTATCGCCTTAAACCCACAGAAGCTGGAGAACCACGGTAAAAAGTGAGATTAGTGGCCAGAGGTTTCATTCAAAGAAAGGGAGTCCATTTCACGGAGGTGTACACCCACACTTCTCGAATCAAGACCCTACGTGTGCTTCTAGCTGTTGCTGCACAGAGAGGTTGGAAGGTGAACCACTTTGATGTGGATGTTGCCTACTTGAACTCAGATCTCCAGGAGGAGTTCTACATGCTTCCTCCTCCAGGTTTTGAGGTCAATGGGCAAGGCATCGTGTGGCAGTTGCACAAATCTATTTATGGTTTGCGTCAATCTGCCAGGAACTGGAACATGTGTCTGAATGAAGCCTTAGAAGAGCTAGGTTTCAGGAGACGTGTTGCTGACAGCTGTCTTTACCTTAAAGGGTCAGGTGAGACACAGAAAACTGTCCAGATCTTTGTTGATGATATCTTATTCCTTGCACAGACAGGTAAACAGGTAGAGAAGTTTGCAAATGAGCTTGGAAAGCGGTTCAAGCTCAAGCAACTTGGAGATGTCAGGTCGTATCTAGGCGTAGGGATAACCAGAACAAGAGATGGAAGCTATTTGCTCAGCAAGAAAGGTAAGATTGAGCAGTTGACAAATTCTTAGTTTTGGGTTTTGGGTTCTAACAGTTCTGTCTCTAGTTTTGATTTTTCCACCTGGAAGCCAGTTTTCTTATCCAAATTGTATGCCTCCATTATCTGATAATAATGAAGCCAATCTCTCACTTTATTTTTTAATTTCTCAAAACTCTGCAATTTCAATTTGTCTCCTTCTTGTTCCAAAATCTCCCAATATTTCGGCCACTTGGCCTCCATATTGAGCTTTTTCTGTGCTTTTGCTTCCATTGGTGACAACCACCTTGGGGTTTTATTTTCCAATAAATCCTTGTATCTTATCCAAACATTAAACAATGCTTTCCTGACAATATGATTCTTAAATGCTTTATGTGCTTTAACCTTATCATACCACAGATATGCATGCCATCCAAATGCATTGTTAAAACCTTCTAAGTCCAAAATATCTGTGTTTTCAAGAAGTAGCCATTCTTTCAACCAGCAAAAGGCTGCTGATTCACAATAAAGTTTAAAGTCTGGCAGGGCAAACCTGTCAGGGAAAAGCAGCAATGCAAAAGCCAGCTGCAGGTGGCTGGAAAGCAAAACAGGATGTTGTTGTCTCGAACTGTACTGTTGGGAAAAAGGGGGAGTCTATTCTCTGTACTGAGCACCGGATGTTAGCTCAGAGTGTCATCTGACCTGTGCTGGAAGCACAGGGGAGGAGTTGGTGACTCTTCTGCTGGAGTCTGGAGGGTGCAGTCACGTTTCTATGTACTGCTGAAATGACAGGAATTAAAGACATGTAAATAGACTCCTGTCTGTCTCATTTCCCCTCCCTGGGGGGGGGGAGCAGGGAGAGAGAAGCAGAGGGTGTGTTCTTCTCACACTGACGAGGAGAATCGCCGATTTACGACCTTGCCTGCCGGGAGACGCAGACGGAAGGTCAACAAGTATCTCACTCGGTTTGCCCCGGGGGAGGCCAGTTACCTCTGACTGCGAGCTGAGATACTGACAAAATCCACCCCTTTCCTTTGCATCAGTTAATATCTTAAATTTTATTCTGGGCTTCTTGCCCTGCCAGACAAATCTAGAGATATCTCTCTGCCACTTCTTGAAACCGTCCATCTTGTCCACAATTTGCAATGTTTGAAACAAAAACAGCATTCTAGGCAATACATTCATTTTTATCACAGCAATACGACCCAACAGTGAAAGCTTCAAATTTGACCAAATTTCTAAATCTTTTTTCACATCCGTCCAACATTTTTCATAATTATCTTTAAATAAGTTCCCATTTTTAGCTGTCATATTAATCCCCAGGTATTTCACTTTCTTAACCACAGTCAAACCTGTCTCATTCTGAAACCTCTCTCTTTCAATCAGTGTTAAGTTTTTCTCTAAAACCTTAGTTTTTAACTTGTTCAGTTTAAGTCCTGCCACTTGACCAAATTCCTGAATTAGTTCTAAAACCCTTTTAGTACTAGATTCTGGCTCCTGTAACGTCAATACTAAGTCATCTGCAAATGCTCTCAGTTTGTACTGTTTGGCTCCGACCTGTATACCTTTAACCAACCGGTCCCTTCTAATCATATTCAGCAAAACCTCCAGGACCGATATGAAAAGCAATGGGGAAATTGGGCACCCCTGTCGTGTCCCTTTTTCTATCTTAAATTCTTCTGTCACCACATTATTTACAATTAATTTAGCCTTTTGTTCAGAGTATATTGCACCTATACCATTTTCAAAACCTTGTCCTACCCCCATCCCCTGTAGGTTCTTCTTCATAAAACTCCAAGAGATGTTGTCAAAAGCTTTCTCCGCGTCCACAAATATCAAAACTGCTTTAGTATTTATGTTCACTTCTAGTTTTTCCAAAATATTAATTATAATTATATTCCTCAAGTTGTCGGACAAATGTCTTCCCGGGAGAAAGCCCGCTTGGTCTTTATGAATCTCTTCCATCAACACTTTTTTCAATCTCTTGGCCAAAATGTCTGCAAAGATTTTGTAATCCACATTAAGTAATGATATGGGGCGGTAGTTCTTAAGCTGAGTCTTTTCAGTCTCTGTTTTCGGTATAAGTGTAATGTACGCTTCTTTCCACGACTCTGGTGCCCTTTTCCCTTCCAATATTTCATTGCAGACTTCCTTTAAAGGCTGTATTAACCACTCTTTCAAGGATCTATAATATCTAGAAGTCAGCCCATCCGGTCCTGGAGATTTGCCCAATTGCATGTTTTGGATGGCACCTTCGATTTCCTGTTCAGTTATTTTATAATTCAACATTAATTTACTTTCTTGAGAGATTTTTTGTAATCCATTTGTTTTCAGAAATCGATCTATGTCCATTTCTTTCTGTGGCCCAAAGAACTGTCTCTGGACTTGATTTTATCCCTCTATCTCACACGGACAGCAGGACCGCTGCGACTCTGCATTTTCTGCCCAGGTCGCCCCAGCAGATGTTGAGCAACGGGAGCACGACTGGACGGCAGATTTATAGCCACACCGCAAGCCTTCGGAGCCTGGCGGGAGTTCCCGCCGGGCTCAGAAGTCTTGCGGATAGCAGCAAGCTCCGGCAGCGAAGGCGGGCTTCCCCTGCCCCAGCCCCACAGCTAAAAAGGAAGCCAAGACAGCGAGCGGGATCCATCCCGCTCGCTGTCTTGGCTTCTGCCAAAGCCGCCCGCGCGCAGCTTCTCCTGGCTGGAGAGGTTGTGCGTGGCTAAAGAGGAAGCCAAGACAGCCAACGGGATGGATCCCGCTGGCTGTCTTGGCTTCTTTGCTCTTTGGGGCTGGGGGAAAAAATAAATTTATTTTCTTTTTTTTTTTTAATAAATTTTTATTGGTTTTACAACATTTTTAAGAAAAACAAACAAACACAAAAAATGACAAACATACACGAATAGTTTCAAAGATATTTTCATAAACCTCTTTTCTTGGACTTCCCCATACCCCCCCTCTCTGCATCCCAATGTACATATTTGAACTAGCAACTCCCAATTGTTACTTTCTAATCTCTGTCATCTTAGTCCTCTTTTATTGTCTAACCTTGTATCCCTGTACCCTATTGCTTCTGGCAACCACAACATTTTAACATTCATTCAGTTTATAGTAGTCCTTAAGATAGCTTTTAAATTTTTTCCAATCTTCTTCCACCGTCTCTTTTCGTTGGTCACGGATTCTGCCTGTCATCTCAGCCAATGTCATATAGTCCATCACTTTCATCTGCCATTCTTCCAGAGTAGGTAAATCTTGTGTCTTCCAATACTTTGCGATGAGTATTCTTGCTGCTGTTGTGGCATACATAAAGAAATTTCTATCTTTCTTTGTCACCAATTGGCCGACAATGCCCAAGAGAAAGGCCTCTGGTTTTTTAGGAAATGTACATTTAAGTACCTTTTTCATTTCATTATAGATCATTTCCCAGAAGGCCTTTATCTTCGGGCATGTCCACCAAAGGTGATAGAAAGTACCTTCAGTCTCTTTACACTTCCAACATTTATTATCGGGCAAATGGTAGATTTTTGCCAGTTTGACTGGGGTCATGTACCACCTGTAAACCATTTTCATAATGTTTTCCTTTAAGGCATTACATGCCGTAAATTTGATACCGGTGTTCCATAACCATTCCCAGTCATCTGACATAATGTTGTGTCCAACATCCTGCGCCCACTTAATCATAGCCGATTTAACTGTTTCATCCTGTGTGTTCCATTTCAACAGCAAGTTATACATTCTAGATAAATTCTTAGTATTGGGTTCTAACAATTCGGTCTCTAGTTTTGATTTCTCCACCTGGAAACCGATTTTCCTATCCTGTTTAAAAAATTCCATTATTTGGCGATATTGAAACCAATTTTCTACTTTGTGCTTCAATTTCTCCTGACTTTGTAGTTTAAACTTGTCTCCATCCTGTTCTAAGATTTCCCAATACTTCGGCCATCCGACCTCCATATTGAGTTTCTTCACTGCTTTAGCCTCCACTGGTGACACCCATCTAGGGGTTTTATTTTCCAATAGGTCTTTATATCTTATCCAAACATTAAATAATGCTTTTCTAACAATGTGATTTTTAAAAGTACTGTTAACTTTGTCATACCAAAGATATGCATGCCAACCAAAAGCATTATTGAAACCTTCCAGATCCAAGATGTCCGTGTTCTCGAGGAGCATCCATTCTTTCAGCCAGCAAAAAGCTGCTGCCTCATAGTACAATTTTAGGTCCGGCAGGGCAAAACCCCCTCTTTCTTTAGCGTCCGTCAGTATTTTGAATTTAATTCGGGGCTTTTTGCCCTGCCAGACAAATTTCGAAATGTCTTTGTGCCACCTCTTAAAACATTCCATCTTGTCAAGAATCTGCAAGGTCTGAAACAAAAATAACATTCTAGGCAATACATTCATTTTAATTACTGCAATTCGGCCTAACATTGACAGTTTCAGATTTGACCATATTTCTAAATCTTTTTTAATTTCTGACCAACATTTTTCATAATTGTCCTTATACAAATTGACATTCTTAGGTGTTAAATAAACCCCTAGGTATTTCACCTTCTTGACCACTGTCAAACCTGTTTCCTCCTGAAATTTCTCCTTTTCCATATCTGTTAGGTTTTTCCCTAAAACTTTAGTTTTTTGCTTATTCAACTTAAATCCAGCTACCTGGCCAAATTGTTGTATTATTTCTAAGACCCTTTTCGTACTAGTGTTTGGCTCTTGCAAAGTCAATACTAGGTCATCTGCATACGCTCTTAACTTATAATGTTTAGCTCCGACCTGCACACCTTTGACCTGCTGGTCATTTCTTATCATATTCAGCAACACCTCCAGAACCGAGATGAAAAGTAATGGGGAAATTGGGCACCCCTGTCGTGTTCCTTTTTCTATCTTAAGTTCCTCAGTCACAACATTATTTACAATCAGTTTAGCTTTTTGTTCAGAATATATTGCAGCCATACCATTCTCAAAACCCTGGCCTACCCCCATCCCATGAAGATTCTTCCTCATAAAACTCCAAGAGATGTTATCAAAGGCTTTCTCCGCATCCACAAAGATCAATACTGCTTTAGTGTTTATATTCACCTCCAGCTTTTCCAAGATGTCTATTACATTCCTTACATTATCTGCTAGGTGTCTTTTAGGGAGAAAGCCTGCTTGGTCTTTATGAATCTTCTCCATCAAAGCTCTTTTAAATCTTTTTGCCAAAATGTCTGCAAAAATTTTGTAATCCACATTAAGGAGTGATATTGGGCGGTAGTTCTTGAGTTGGGTCTTTTCAGTCTCTGACTTTGGTATGAGTGAAATATATGCCTCTTTCCACGATTCAGGTGCCCTTTTTCCCTCAAGAATCTCATTACAAACTTCTCTTAGTGGTTGAATCAGCCATTCCTTCAGCGATTTGTAGTATCTAGAAGTCAGTCCATCTGGTCCCGGAGATTTGCCCAGTTGCATATTCTGAATGGCAGCCTCTATCTCTTGTTCTGAGATTCTCTGGTTCAAGTCCATCTTACTTTGCTGAGAGATATTTTGTAATCCATATCTTCCAAGGAATTTGTCTATATCTTCTTCATTTTGCGGGCCTTGGGTGTAGAGTTTTTTGAAGTAACTTAAAAAGCAATTTCTAATTTCATTGGGTTTAGATATGTTCTTTCCATCCACCTCTAGGCTTGTAACTGTATTTAGTTTCTGCCTTTTCTTCAATTGCCATGCCAAAAGTTTGCCACATTTATTTGCTGATTCAAAAGTCTTTTGCTTCATTTGCTTTATCTTCCATTCAATCTCTTGGTTCATCAATTCCATATATTGAGTTTGATATAACTTGATCTCTCTTAAAATGTCCTGAGACTTTGGTTTTGTTCTTAATTTCCTCTCTCCTTCCTTTATCATTTCCAATATCTTCTCTTTTTTCTCATTTTGTTTTTTCCTCTTTATTGAATTTTGTTGAATCAAAAATCCTCTCATAACCGCTTTACTTGCGTCCCAGATCACTCTTTTCTCCACGTCGGTCCTCAAATTTATTTCAAAATAGTCTTTTAGGGTCTTTTGGGCCTTCGTGAGAATCTCCTTATCTCGAAAGAGGGTGTCATTCATTCTCCATCTAAATTGACCAGTTATTGTGGGTTTCATCTCCATCTTCACGGCGTTATGGTCGGAGCAAGTTTTTGGGCAGATTTCCACTTTCTTAATCTTTGGAGCCAGTCCACTAGTAACCCAGATTTGGTCAATTCTGGTCCAGGTCATCATTGCTTGGGAGAAAAAGGTTCCCTCTCTCTCCAGAGGGTTCCTTGTTCTCCAAATGTCTATCAAGTCCATGTTTTCTGTCATTTCGAAAAAAGTCTTAGGGAGTCTCCCTTCTTTAGTGACTGTTAGTCTTTGTGCCTTGTCCATATTAGTGGAGACCACGCCATTCATGTCTCCCATGATTATCATATTGTAATCCAGATAGTCCGTCAAAGTTTCATGAAGTCTCTTAAAGAAGTCAGATTTGCCTTCATTTGGTGCATAAATTCCAACAACTAGAAATTTTTCTCCTTGTACTTGTATCTCCACAGCCAGATATCTCCCTTGTTCATCTTTGAATATCATTTTTGGAGCCCATTTCTCCTTCACATATATTACCACTCCTCTCTTCTTAACTTTGTCTGATGAAATAAATTCTTGTCCTAGCCTTTTATTTGTGAGTAATCTCCTGTGGGCTCTGGTTATGTGAGTTTCTTGTAAACATATCAAGTCCAGTTGTTCTCTGTTCAAAATATGAAATACTTGTCTTCTCTTCAAAGGCCCATTCAGTCCATTACAATTCCAACTAAGGAATTGCAAAGCCATCTTGTTATTTTCTTAAGGCTCCTCCAACAGCTCCAAGTTGTTGCTCTTCTTCTGATGGTGGTGGTTTTTGTCCAAACGAGAGATTCAGGATATCCAGTGCTCTCCTCTGTTCTGCAAGTACGTCCACAGTCCCCTTCTGTAGGTCCTCCTGGTATCTTGCCAAAAATTTGTCTTTATCTTGAATTGTCTTTATTTTCACTTTCTTTGCCTTGTAGTCAAATGACAGTCCTTGTGGGAACTCCCACCTGAAGCGGATAGAATTTTTCTTTAACAAAAGAACCAAGTCCTTGTAGAAGTTTCTTAAATCCAAAATGTATTTTGGTATGTCTTTAAAGATCTGTACAGCTGAATTTCCAATTTGCAAGGCCTTTTCAAAGTGTAGTCCTAAAATTTTATCTCTTTCCTCCTTAGATCTGAGTGTGATCAAACAATCTCTCGGTGTCTTTCTATCTTGCTTTTTACCCAGTCTAAAGGCAGTTGTGATTTTGAATTCGTCTTCCTCAAGGTCCCAGCAATCCGCAAACTCCCGTGTCAAATATTCCACAAGGTTGTCTTTTTCATTCTCCGGAATCAGTCTTAATTTTAAGTTCCTCTCTTTCCTCTGTAACTCCCACAAGGCCAAAGTTGCATCATGCTCATAGACCTTCTTGGCAAGTGGCTCTAATTTCTCCTGCGTCTCTCCAGCAGTGGCTTTGGCCTCTTCGGCAATTTGACGCGTGGTGGCGTTCTCCTCGACCAGTTTGTTTATAGATTCTGTATTCTGGTTTAATCTTGTTGATATTTCTGTTAATTTTTGTGTGTTCTCTGAAGTCTGTTTTGTCAGAGACTCCAGAGTCTGGTTTATCTTAAGCAAAGCTTCTGTCACAGCTTCCATAGAAGCGGCTGCTCCTTTGTCTTGTCCTGTTGTTCCAGCTAATCCGGCTGTTGCGCCTGAGATTGAGCCTCTTTTCTTTGCTTGTTGCAGCTGCAACTGTTGTTGTTGTTGTTGTTGCTTGATCTTGGCTCTTGTAACTATCTCTTCTTGTGGTCCACTCATGTCAAGGTCAATTCCCACGGGATTTATTCTCCCTTGGAAAATTCCACTGTCTTAGGCCGTGCCGGACTTTACTTTATCCTCTAGAGGGAGCAAATCAAAATGGCCATAGAAGGAAGTTTCCAAATACAAGAACAAAGGAGACAGTCCAAGATGTAAAAAGAAAGGAGATTAACACAGTCAAAGTCAATGTTGCTAAAGTCTTATAACTTCCAATTGCCACAGTTGCCCAGTATACTGTTTATACTGTTTCTTCTTATAATATACAAAAGTCAGGCACTGTGGAAACTTTGTATCAAAGTGTCACTTCACAGGGAAAAGTCAGATCAGTGTACTAAAAAGGCAGACCGTTTCAAACTTTCAAATAGATGAGATAGCAGAGGTTTTTTCCTCCAAATAAATCATGCAGTTGTTAGTCAAATTCACCTCCCCTCTGCCCTGCTTGCTAGAGGGGAGATCAAGGGTCTAAATGTCCGGTTTATATGATCAAAGAGCAGGTCTAAACGGATGCAAGTTTAGAGTTCCGTTGCTTTCACTTTCATGCAGTCGGGGGGAGGCAGACTTCCTTTGCTTAAATCTCCCCGTTTTTAGCCCAATTTCTAAAATTTTAAAGGGTCCCGATTGTTTTCCAGCTCTTACTCACGGGAATTCAGTCCAAATTTTCTTTTCAGGAAGGAATCGGCGCTCTCCGCTTATGGCGACGCGGCTTCACTTCGCAGGCTGGGTAGCGACTCTCAGCACCGCGCTCTCTCCCGATGTCGATCCGTAGCCTTTAAAAAGGCTCTTTCACGGTACCGGGGGGGCGCGAAGGTGCCCACCGAGTCTCCTTGTTCTCAGGCTTCAGCGCCTGGGATTTTAGGGGTCCCCCGCTCGCCGTAGCGGGTAAGACCCGAACTTGCGAAGCAGTCCTTCTCCGGAGCTCGGAGGTAGGACCGCCATTAAGCACTGGCACCGACCGGAAGTCCCATAACCCTGACTCTAACCCTAACCCTAACCCTAACCCTAACCCTACACTAACCCTAACCCTAACCCTAACCCTACCCTTACCCTAAGCCTACCGTAACTCTAACTCTAACCCTAACCCCTAACCCTAACCCTAACCCAACCCCTACCCTAACCCTCACCCTCACCCTAACCCTAACCTTAACCCTAACCCTAACCCTACCCTACCCTAACCCTAACCCTAACCCTAACCCTACCCTAACCCTAACCCCTTACCCTAACCATAACCCTACCCTATCCTACCCTAACCCTAACCCTAACCCTACCCTAACCCCTTAACCTAACCCTACTCCTAACCCTACCACTAACCCATAACCCTAACCCTAACCCTAACCCTAACCCTAACCCTAAACTCTAACCCTAACCCTAACCCTAAACTCTAACCCTAACCCTAACCCTAAACCTTAACCTACCCCTACACTAACCCTAACCCTAACCCTAACCCTGACCCTGACCCTGACCCTAACCCTAAGCCCTAAGCCTAACCCTACCCTAACCCTAACCTTAACCCTAACTGTACCCTAACCCTAACCCTAACCCTAACCCTAACCCTAACCCTAACCCTAACTCTAACCCTAACCCCTAACCCTAACCCTAACCCTACCCCTACCCCTACCCCAACCCCTACCCTAACCCTCACCCTCACCTTAACCCTAACCCTAACCCTAACCCTAACCATACCCTAACCCTAACCCTAACCCTAACCCTAACCCTAACCCTAACCCTAACCCTAACCCCTTACCCTAACCATAACCCTACCCTATCCTACCCTACCCTAACCCTAACCCTAACCCTAACCCTACCCTAACCCCTTAACCTAACCCTACTCCTAACCCTAACACTAACCCATAACCCTAACCCTAACCCTAAACTCTAACCCTAACCCTAACCCTAAACTCTAACCCTAACCCTAACCCTAACCCTAACCCTTAACCTACCCCTACACTAACCCTAACCCTAACCCTAACCCTGACCCTGACCCTGACCCTAACTGTCAGAGCTGCTTGAAGATCCTAGCTCACAGAGGATCACGCTAGCCAGCGATCATTAAGTAAAAGTCTTTATTGAATTGCAGTTTCCATTCTCACGCTGCTGCGCGCAACTCTACGTCTAGTAGCTAGATCGGCGAAGCTCCGTCTGAGTCTCCGCCCCTTGTGCACCAACTTAATATCCTAGCCCTGCTCCACCTTTTCCGCCTGACTGTCCTCCTCTGGGTCCCTC